>NC_134375.1:19535999-20166333 GCF_035582795.1 Mycteria americana | reverse complement strand
ATTCTCTTCCCTCTTTGGCATTTGGCAGAATTAGTGCACTAATATTTCCCACGGTTGCACTGTGTCCTTGTGGATTCAGAAGGTGCATATGCATTAAAGTCATCTGTGTCCTTCAGGAAGTCCTCCAGCCTTCAGGAAGGCTGTCCATTTTGGTCAAAAGCCCTTGTTCTGCAAAGCCAGCTTTAGCAGGATGGTGTTCCTCAGCCGTGCCCTTTTGCCGTTGGTAGGTTAACCCTACAAAAAGATCACACAGTTGTTTTCCTCAGCCAGCTGAGTTTCACTCATTGGTGCCATGCTGAGTCCATAGGTAGTCACCTCCCTGCTCCTAGCGCTACTCTTTGTTCTGGGTAGCTGGCGTTGGTGATATAGCGGTGTTTGGATATTTGCAAATAGCAACAAACATTGGATAGGAGTTAAAAGTAGCAACAGTGATACACTCTAAAACTTGCTTTTGCTGTCATTAAGGAGCAACTATGGTAACTTTTTGCTACAGTGACTTTGCCTGGGTGATAAAGAGAGACAATTTTTGGGCACCTCATCCCTTCCATTTTAGAGATGATTTGCAGAGTCCAACACAGGACCACTGAGTCATTAAAAAATCATTGAGAGTGTGTTCTAGTTTTGCATCAGCAGCCGCCTTTCAGGCTGCACACATTCAAGCTTGTCACTCCAGCTTCTAGTGCTAGTACTGATTGCTCCCTGTATCGTTTCTCCCTGTAGTTTGTGATTCACTCTTTAGTTACAGAGGAGATTTTATTAAAGGCTGTTTTTCTTGCTGAGGAGTTTTTATTAAAGGTTGTTTTTCTTGCCCCCTCTAAAGGAAAGTCTTTCCAAAGTCAGAATTGTCCCCTTCCCAATAACTGCATTGGCACATATGAATTGTCTAATGCTGAACTGATAGATGAGCTGTCATCAGGGTACAAACCTGTGACTGTTAGAACAAAGGTTGGCAAATTCAAATGGGAAATAAAGTGCAAATTTTTTAACAGCAAGGGAAATTAATAATTGAAACAACTCACCTATGGATCCAGTCAGGAACAGATGTCTTCCTAAAAGACATGCCCCAGTTCAACAAGAAGTTATTGAGCTCCATGCAGGAATCAACTAGTGAAATTCTCTGGGCTACGTTTGGCAGAAGTCCAGAGCAGAGGATCCAATGGTATCTGCTGAATCACTAAAGCAAAACCAAACTGCCTCGGAAGGAACAGCAAACAGCTTTCCTCTGTAGATCAGACATCAAAGCAGGGAAATGTAGCATTTGACAAGTGTGCTGTATATGGTAATTAAATTGCTTCTATGCTCATTTACAACTTTCTCTTTCCTCCTCTCAACTGCATTTTTCATCCTATATTTTCCCACTTTTTTTTTCTCTGCTCTTTTATCACTTTCTACTCCAAAGCATTCAAATTGTAGCTGAACTTTTGAACCACACATGGAGTTTGTTTATATTTAATCACCAACATACTCGGTAGTATTCCACCACATGACAATTTTAGAGTAGGCACCCCAAAATTGCAATATAAGGAGGGAATGGACAAGTTTTAGGATTAAAACTGTTTAAAAATGTCTCAGAAAAAGAAATTATGGCAACAAATCATAATGACCTAACTCACTGGTGGCAGCCAAGGGCACATGCTAGCAATTGCAGCATCTGTATCAAAGGAAGGTGGGCTGATTTTGAACTGCTGGCAGCAGTCCAGCTAAGTTTCAGCTTAGGAGTGGGGTCCTCTCCTTCTGCAGGGAACAGGAACTCTCAGCTTCTGCTGGAGCCTTGGCTTCTACTGACCAGAATGCAGCCGTTCAGCCTGCACGAGTGCAGGCTAATACAGGTTCTCAAGCAGAATAACCTCATTTACATTTTGCTACCTTTGTGCTAATATGCTTGAGCATTAGGGCTTATTTACTAGAGGTCATTGGTATGTGAACAGAACTATATTGCTTGCTCTTAGATGTGTCATCTTTTGCTGCCAGAACTTGGATGAACTCAGTGAGAGTGTGGGATATACTGTGCATGTGCACTTTACAGGTGTAAAGAAAGTGCAGTGAATCGATGTGATTAAGTTGCAGCATTCCCATACGTGTGATACCCAGCACACATGTACTGCAGACATACGTGGGAGCACCCAGCTGGAAGGACCATAACCCTTCTCCTAGACCAGGAGATGGGTTCATTTTTTTTGTGTGTACTTACCAACAAACTTGGGGATCCCTGCAGAGTATTCTGCTATAAGCTTTACACATTTTCAGTCTGTGTTTTTTTCTGCTTATTTGTACCCATTCTTCTGTTGTCTCATATAACAAACTAGGCTGTAAGATTTTCACAGTGGGTTCTATCTTTCTGTTCTGTCTTTCTAGTGTCTAATATCAAGGACTTGTAATGCCTGACTGTGACTCCTAAGTGTTATGATGATAATTTTAATAACATTTCAGTTACTTTGGCAGTGATTAACTGTGCCAGGTTATTGGTGGTTGATACCAAGTTAACCATATTTGCATCCTGAATCTTTCAAACAGCAAGCTGCAGCATAATGACCTGAAATTTCCCCATCCGAAAATCGTTTCTCAGCATTTAATGTATTGTTTAATTAAACGTGAGCAGCAAACTTCTTGTTTTGATTGTTAAACCAGTGGCAAATCTGGCTGATTGTCTGTCTCATTGGAGTCTTTTATGATACTGGGGCAACACAGGAAGTTCCTCTTCAGCTATTATATGACAGCTGTGAAGAGTTTCAGAGAAATTATTTCTAAACCTTATTTTTGATTATATATAGTATCTTCTGGAGGAGAACTTCATACCCTATGAACTTGCAAGGTATATAAGGGGTGCATGGTTACCAAATCTGCATACAAGGTGAAGTTTCCTCTACATGGTACATTCAGCAGACTGTCAACTACTTAATGGCCTCAAGAGACACTTGAATAAAGCATCCAACACAGCAGTAATGCATAGTGTGTTTGTTTTTTTGTCTGTAGAGACCTTTTCACTTAAATTATACATTAACCTGTAATGAAAGCTCAACATAATTTACTGGTTTTGTTTTTTCCGGGCATAGCAAGAGGCTCATATGATGGTCACTCCATTTAGAGGAACAAAAGGAAGGGGATATTTTTGTCACTCATGTGGCTGCAGACTCAGGTAATATAGTGGAGTGTTGAATTCCTACCATCAGCTGTGGTAATGTTGCACACAAGTGTACATCACAGAACTGGACTTTTAGTACAAGTAAATGATAAACAGTTGAGGGAAGGTATGAAATTATAATGAATCCTCAGCATCTCTGCACGTGTACGGAGAACAGGCATGGCTTTGGGCCCTAGCCAAGACTTACAGACAATGTTGGAAGGATTTTTTGGGAAGAAGGAATATTCAAAGGAAATTTGGGTATTCTGGCTTAACTGTGAACAAATGACAGACTGTAATAATGCAGACACACTGCTTAGGAGAAAAGCTGGCCAGGCTTGCCTGTCCTGATTAGGAATTCCTCTTGGTCCCTACGATGTAGCCAGATTAGGTAGGTTTTTCATATTACTGCAGGCCTCCTTCATTTCTTTCAGTCACTCAGGAAACTTCAGGTTGCCCAGTTATAAACCTCGCTGCTCTGTTTTCCTGTATCTCATCATTAATTCTTTTTATTTTTTATGGCAATTACAGCACCGTAGATGTCATCTCATTAGACAGCCCTTGTTCCTATGGCATGGGGTTGTGCATAGCTCTCAGATTGAAACAGCCATTGCTGTCAGTTAGTCTGAGGCAATAACAAGAGACTTTTGTCCTTGAGTCTGTCTCCATATCCCTCCCATCCTATCCCACTTACTACGTGTGCCTTCCCAGATCAAGACACCAGTCAAATATTCTTTAGCCGTCCTAAGAGGGATGGTGGTATGCTTGTGTGGTACCCATGACTTTGAGTTATATACTTTAGGATGCTCCGTTACAGGGACTGAGATGTCATTTCTGCAAAAGAGGCTGTGTTCCCATGTGTGAGCCCAGAAAGATGTAACCTCCCCAGCCACAGAGCTGTTACTGACACCACTCCAATGCTGCCAATGTCTGCCACCTCGTGGCTGCATCCTGTTTATGTTTATGTGGCAGCAATAAACTGAGTGGAGTGGGAAGGAAAAATTCTTTTGGAAATATCAGCAGAGTGACCACATAATAGTGATGTCTAAGAAATACCTTCATAATTTTTTCAGAGGCTGGATTTAAATGTATATTCAAAGGTACTGTTGTGTGACACTTGGTCTCTTGGAATTTTAATTCCCATATCTTTATTTAAAGTCCTGAAAAAGAATAAACTCTGTTCTGTACTTCAGCAGAGAAGGCCACTGTGCTATAGGAAAAAGGGTAACAAGTTGAAGTTCTGCATACTATTCCCTCAGCTCCATTAAATCTATTACAGTAACATCAAAGTCCTACCTTTAATCCTCTAAATCTGGTCATCATTCTGTTACTTTGACCAGACAGGATAAATCAAAAGAAGTGCTATACTTGCATGCTGGAAGGACCTTGAAAAATCTTTAAGTTAAAAAGAAGAAGTATGGGATTTTTTGAACCTGTCTTCAGCTGCACAAAGAATCAGAATAATTGTCTAGATCTTAGCCTTACACATGTCAATGTTGACTATACTTCTTGCAGTTTTTATGTGCAAAAGACTGTCTTTCCTTCAGAAAGACCAAAGACTGGATAAGCAGAGATTTTTCTGGATGAAAAAAGGTTACAGGAGTATTTTGATTTTGCTTGGTAGCAATGGGCAAAACTCAACATGAATTACTGTTGACCACCCAAGAAGCCATTTTTCTGCCTGATTTACTGACAGTGTTCTCCTTACTTCATCACTTAACTTTTACCTGCATAATTCCATCTATACTGGTCTTCAGTAAAAAAACCTAGGCCATATTATAACACAACTGTGAGGAATAGTTTAACTAATAGTTTATTAAGTGTGGCTTTGTGGGATGAGGCTTTTGTGAAAGTAAGACTGTCTGTTGGTAGAGCTCTGATTCTTGTAGGATTTACCTCTCCTCAGCTGGCCTGTTGTTAAACACAATTTAGTCTGCCTACATTAAAGTCTAAGTTATATTAAACATTGTTCTTCAGGGCTAAGTTCTTTTTCCATAATACCTGAGAGTTCCTGGTCATATTAGGAGGCTCTGTCTGGCTCCTAATGCTCTGACAGCATCATCTCTCCTGCTTGTATGCTAACAATATGCACAATGGAAATGTCTGCACTTAACCAGTTGCTCCACAAGAGCTACTGCAAAGTTGGTCCTGGTCATGATTCAGCAAAGTCATGTAGGTACCTTGACACAGGAATGGATCTGTTAAAGTCATTAGGCTAGAGATGTAGCCTAGTGGGTCTAAGTGCTTTCTAAAGGAACTGTTCTTGCTGTGGATGAACAAGAGTCCTATGATTTGGCCAACGGCCAGGACCTAGAGACCAGGGAGCCAGAAGAGTTTGCCTCCAACATCTGTTTCCAGTGTGTCTGTCTGACTCTGGTATTATCAATCCTTCACATTGTCAGGTAACAAAATGCATAAAATAATTGGATTATATATTAAGACTTTTGAGAGAGTCACTTATTGACCTTCTTCTCCAGTGAACTTAGCTGTGAAAAATTGGGTAAGAAGCAGGGTCTTGCTGAAAGTGAGATATTACATCTGAGCAATGCACTCTTGGATAAACAGAAATTACTGAGTAAATAACAAAATGTGAAGAAATAAGATCCAAATTGAAGTGTGAAAATTGTGGACTGTAGAAGTGATTGCTTTTATAAATACTTTTAAATGTGTATTTGCTCTCTGAGTTTCACTGTAAATTGTAATGAAATGCCTCTAGGTTCAGATGTGAATAGGGCCAAATCTTGCAGTTGTTATTTGGGCAAACAAAAAACTCTGAAAAAACAATCTTCCAACTGAAAATAACAGTGTTTTGACTCACTAAAGATAGCAGGACTGGGTCTGAATATCACAGTATTCTGGTGACCATTTATTGTGCTAAGCATTTGCTATAACCTTTTGGGCCTTCCTTGTCATTCATGCCTGATATAAACTAAAACTACACAAAAAATAGTGGATTTTAAAAATCTCATATATTCTGTCTGTAATTATCCTGGTGGCATGGTGTGACCTGCTGATTCGGTTCTTATTGAGATGAATATGAGCTGTTAGTCGACTAAGGTTCAGTGAATACGTTAAATCTTGAGGCCCCAATCAGTTACCCGTTTCCTCATGGCAGTGTCTAGGATGTCTGGAAAATAAGAAGTATCAGAGGTGATTAGAAGAGACCTCTTTGGATGCAAAAAGTCTCCAAAAAGTTGAATATCAATTTTGGATTCACTTTTCCTGGTGACTTACTAAGTTTGACTTTTGTTTTTTTGCTATTACAGAGACACAAGAGAAAGCAGAGCGTTTCACTTGCTCTTTTCCTTTAAGCCAGTGTGCTAAGCAGGGACTGGCTAGGATGTGACACTTCGATATAGCCTGCCTTGGCTGCTGTACGGGGTTACTAACACATAGCAGCCTTGTCCAAATAGGAGCTGAGCACCTTTATTTGCTGCCAGAATCCACTTTGCAAGTGGGTCTCAGGATGAGGGTGAGGAAGCTGTCACTTCCCAGTAAGCCGCTTCAGAAGAGAGAGACAGAAAAGGAAGAGCAGTCACTTTGGACTAAATTTTAAAGGCAATGCTTTTACCCTTCCCAGGGAATTGGTCAAGTAGCTCTTGTGCTATTTCCTCTCTCAGGTGTCTGACCCAATGGTAGAAAGGGTTTTCTTGATATCTAAAGATATTGTTTCCACCGTGTACACGCCAGTGACCATCATGATTGATCCTATTAGGGAGCAGAGGGGCACACTAACATATGAATTATAGTGTACTCCTTCTTGTCTTGTTTCAGTAATTTCACTCATTTTTTTCCCATCAACTTCTTCCCTTGTAGTTTTCTGTATGTGTATAGTACATGCAGTCTTTCTCACTCACACCCACTTTCTCTGCTCTCCTAGTGGGAAGCATTCCCCTAATGAAACAATCGAGGAATACTGTAGAGACAAAGGGTGAAATTCACCTCATCTGCTGAGCCTGTTAAGCTCTAAATGTCCCATTTCATTAAATCTGTATGGCTGCACTGGAAGAGCAAAGGACTATTCCCATCCCCAGGGACCTACTCACCTTCTAGTAAGGTCTACAGCAGGCTTATATTGGGAAATTTCTATTACTAATGGGGATGCCAGCCTACAAAGGCACAGGGAGGTAGACAAATTTGGACTGAGAGCTGTGTTTTTTGTTTGTGAGAGTTTGTGTGTTTTGTTAACCAGAGTGGGTAATTATATGTAATTATTTGGGCAATTCACTAGTTCTTTCATGCTAGAACAAGTACCAGGTCCCTTTTATTTTGTCATCTCGCTAAACTTAAGAGATTTTTCATGTCTTGCAGATTTTAAAGTCACAGAAGTCTATTGTTATATTGTGAAGACCATAGCATTTTAATAGGACAAGTGTCTTGGCTGGGATCACTTGGCACAATTGGGAACAGAACTTGTCTTCTGACTTTCAGCATGATGCTCCATCCATCACTGCCTCTGAAAGACCAGTGAGCTGGATAGATGAGACCTGAATTCGTGCTTCTCAGGCCTATACCTCAGTGCACCTTCCCCTAATCTAATGGGCACTTTGATAAAGAGTCAAATAATTATTTTCTGCTTTTATGGGAAAAATAATTAGTATCTACTTTATGCAGTAGGGTAGGAGAAGCTACTCTCATACACAGCACTTTCATTAGAAACATTTACATTTTGAAAGCGTCGTGGCTTAGGGACATGGTATAGTGGTGGTCTTGGTAGTGTTAGGTTTACGGTTGGACTCGATGATCTTAAAGGTCTTTTCCAACCCATACGATTCTGTGATTCTGTGATTCTGTGAAATTAAAGTACATTGCTTGTTCAGTTTTCAGACTGTAATTTACTAAGATGCAACTAAACTGCCTTTCTTCTGGAAAACATTTTATCTGGCTGTACTCCGCTAATATGATCACTCATATGCTGTACATCTCTTCTCCATCTCTTCCTACCTATAAATTATTCAGAACTATTATAGCTAAAACTGTGAGTAGATGATTTTACTTCTGTCTTCTGAAATGCTAGAAAGGATTTGGTTTGGAATGAAGGGGATGACATCCTTGTGAGGCACTGGGAAATCAGGAATCAACTGTGACTGGCAGGCTTGCTCCTGGAGAAATGGGAAAGATGGTTAAAAATATCTCTTTTAGTTAAAAATATTAGAAGACTTAATATAAAAAAATTAAGCCTACACAGCTCAGTCTGTAGAACTTCCTATCAAATATAACAATACTCACATCAAAGTTTATGGAGCCATTTGCTAAGATAACTCTATCTCAGCTCCCTTACCTGAGCTGAGGTTAATTTGACGTTGTAGGAGAAATGTAACCTCTTGCAATAACCCAAAGATTTAAGTCTTTTCACCTGAAAACACTTGATTTAATCTTCTATAACACAAGCCATCAAGTTATTCATGACTTCTCTTGCATACAAATAAATAATCATGTGAAATCACATTCTGTAATTCACTCTGATTCACAGACTTTGTCACTTAACTATCTTGAACTAAACTTCCCAGGAGCACAAGGGGTGATAGTCGGAGGTGAAACTCCCTTTATCAACGTAGTGCCTCCAGGTGTTTTGCAGCCTGGAGAGGGGTAGGAGTGCTTGTGTCCCAGGATGAAATTGGAAGCTATTGTTGTTGGCCTGCTTTGTGCAAACTTTCACCTTCATTCTAGTGCAACACAAGGTTAAGGTAGGTTTATCCTTTTATTTGTGTTTTCTGCCAAACAACCTATAACAAACTTTACCACCTTGTACGTGGTAAAAGCTCTTCTTTTCTACACAAGTTGACTTGTGTACCTTGCAGCCACCACATAGAGCTTGCTTTCTGGGGTTCTTTGCCCACTGGAAGAGTACAGCTCTATAGAGGTATGGGCTATTTTGTCTTGATTCAACTGCATGGGTTGCAGTTGATGTAATTTTTTGTTTTAGTGATCCTGAGGAGGTATGCTAACTGTAAAATACTTGCGTGATTCTTTTTTTGTCCCTGAGGCATAAGCTTTGTCCTCCATGAGGAGTTATATGCTCTTCATGTGATCCATGGTGATGTGGCCAGTGGTGTTATTCCCATTCCTACTCTAAATACTATATACCTAACATTTTTTTAGATAAATTTTAAAAATTTGTGGAAATTCAGCTCTCAGTGCTAGCAATCCTGCCTGGAAGGCACTGAGCGCAATATAAATATGGTACACTAGTAACATAGCTGGTATTAAAGTGATAATATAAATTTAGAATAATCCAAAACAGCATCACTGCAGTCTTGGGATATGTGCTATATATTTAATTTGCATCTAGGATCTCTTATTACTGGTTTGCCATATTGTTTTGATTTAGTTAATGGTTTTTCAGATACACGGCTAGTTCTGTAGTCTGTTCTTTCACCAAAGCATAGAGGGTTTCCTCTACCTGCTACTAGCACTAATGGCAGCAAGCTAGTCCAATCGTCTGGCTGACGAGCTTGGAAAATAAGGTATGTAATTAATAGCACGCTGTTACACTGTAGTAACACCCAAGTACCTCTATATTGGACCCGAGTCCTGCTGTGGTAGGTATTGAAATGCAAAGGAACTGATTCAAAAGGTAATAGGAATAGAAGAGCGGAGGCAACAGCTGGATGTGGGCAGATGGGGAGCACCTGAGATTGATGAGACAGTCCTGGTTAGCGTGATAGGCAGCTGTCAGACTGCACCAGCAGCCCGCTTGTTGTCAAGCGCTTTGTGTGCATCGCAGCAAAGGGAAGGTGTGTTGTTTGCTGGGAATTTCTCTGAGCTTTATGGGACACTGAGGTAGAAATTAAAAAAATACTCTGAGGTGATGGAAGCCAGTAGTGTTGGCTGGACAGATATCAGTAGCATTATTAGAGACAGTGGGGGGTTGGCTGTGGCAGGCCCAGTGGGAGAGACAAGGTTTTGTGCCTGATGTAAAGTGGATTACAGGAAGCGGTGGTGATACAGTCAGAGAGAAAAGAGACAGGGACGTTGTTTTGCAGTGCTGATTTGAATGACTCTGAGTTAGCATTTGTCAAGCCAACAAAAAGCAGCCTATGAACTTTAGGAAGAGTATTGGATAAAATCTCATAGCTCAAGTTGATGGTCTGTGATACTGTGGGATGACTATCCTAACTAGTCATGGTCCTGGTCATAAAATTTGTGTTTGGATTCAGTGCACCCTGAGCTTCAGAGATGCCTCATTTTCATGGGAATCATGTCTTTGTGACAACATGGGGCACTTGCAGAATCCTGTATAGGTGTGAATTTCAATTTCTTGTTGTTCTTTCTCCTCAAAGTCTGGATGTGTTTGAATCCAAATCTTCTAGTCATTGCATTTGCCCCATCTTTGTATGCTCTTATGCTGAACCAACGTGCTGAAAACAGAAGTGCTGTTTCTAGCAAAAATCATGACAAGTTTTTACAAAGTTGTATCTGCAAGAAGTTTCTTCCTGTTATTTTGTTTAGTGCAAAGAAAGAAATTAATCCCGTGGTGACATATAATTTGTCCTCATTAGCAGGAAACAGAATTTATATAGGCTCAAAAGCTATTTGTTAGTCTAACATACCAGCCTAAAATTTTAGCCACCACTGATTGTGCATTGTTGACTTGACAGCAGAAGTAACCATAACTTAGACTTAATGAATGCTTTCATGCAGTATGCACAGTCCTCCAAGAGTCCTTATTTCATACTATTTAATGCTGTGCTGAACAGTTGAGTTTGATAAAGGCTGAAACAGTCAGAATTATGCTTTCATTTGAATTTTAATTTTTAAAGGGGGAAGGCAGATGGTATTGTTTTACAGAGAGAATAGCCCAGCATGTCCTGCCATACTAAAAGTCTCTTCGAGCCCATCTGATACTGGTCTCTGAGTTTTCTCTGCTGGTTTCCTTAGCTTACATACTGCCTTCAAATTGCATATATTAGTTTCCTATCAGAATAACTCGCAGGCATGGAAATCGGCCATGTCCTGTGAAGGTCACTGGAATCTTGGTGATGGAGAATTCCTTCCCAAATAGGCAGCTTCTGTATAGCATTGATGCTCTTATTGGTGCCAAAGACTTAAATTTACAAATGGACGTGAGTACAAAAGGCAAATGCTAACTCAAAGCAGTAGGCATGTTTTTGGAAGTATGGTCTCCTTGTCTAGTATCCAGGAACAAATTATATTTAAATCGTTCCCACTGTAGGTTGATAACTTGTCTCTATAGTTCGTACACAGAGGCCTGAGTTCCTCTCAGTTGCATTTATTCTTGCATAAAAATTACTAAGAATAGAATAGACTATTTCAGTTGGAAAGGACCTACAACAATCGTCTAGTCCAACCGTCTGACCAATTCAGGGCTGACCATAAGCTAAAGCATGTTATTAAGGGCATTGTCCAAATGCCTCTCAAACACTGACAGGCTTGGGGCATCGACCACCTCTCTAGGAAGCCTGCTCCAGTGTTTGACCACCCCCTCGGTAAAGAAATAAGCATGCCCCCAAGTAAAAGAGAACAATCCAATAATTCCTTTTTTCTTTGATAACTTCCCCGAAATTTTCCCACATAGCACCTGCCAAGGAGGTCCCCTGCTTCAGTGTCTGCAGTGGATACCAGTCTGCCTTTTATAGATCTTCTCTCCTGATTTCCTTTAACCTTCATAGGAGGATGTCATCTGACTCTCCCCACCTGTGGTTTCCTGGTTCAAACATCTGTTTTAAAAGCTGTTTTAATCTCAGTATAGATTTGCCTCAAAATAGACAAAACTGTTCTCTCTCATAAATCTTTCCTGATGCTTCCACATCCTTGCCTTTCCCCAAAAGCTGTTGTTATTCGCTCAGCTCAACCTCTTAGACAGACGTTCAAAGCTTTTGATGCTGGCACAATTCAGTTTGAACAGTATGATTTAAAAAAAAAAAATTAAAAAAGAAAAGCTAATTTGTTTCATGTTGGGCGAGTGCTATGCAAGTAGAAAAAAAAATGCTAGTAGAAAAAAAAAATGCAAGTAGAAAAAAAATGATTCAAAAGTGTTGGCTACCATCATTGGCTGTGCAGCAAAACTACATGGATTCAAAATCTCATTCCTTGCAATACTGGCAACGGTGATGAAAAATCGGTTCTTTGAAACTGAAGTCACATTTAAAAAATTATTGTGAAGAGTTGATGGACAGTCAGTAGCAGACCCAGCTATGCTGTGGAAAGTGAATTGGAAGCAGGCCAGTAACTAATTCTGTCATGACTGACAGTGGAAGTGGGTAAGTGAGAGAGATCTAGGAAAACAAGGCTGGAGCTTAGAGACCAGCTTTCCACCTTCAAGACTAATTCAAATAGTGCAGTGCACATTGCTGGGAGGTGCTTGGTGATCTCAAAGAGAAGACTAGAGAGTGATGGATATGCCAAAACAGTAGACAGTTTGTTTTTCTTGCTGTCAGAAGGCTTCTCCTAATACTTAACTCTTCCTTGGTGAGGAACTACAAACCAGTGCATCTCCTCAAACCAGTGCATCTCCTCTTGGGGGATCTAGTGGTGGGAGTAGTTATGATAGAGGACACCAAGCCAAGAAGCAGCAATAGTCAGAAAGGAAATCCTTTCTGACATCTATTAGCCTGGACTGCAGTTAGCCCAGAAAAAATACAAAGGCAGGAGAAAAGGGTAGAGTTCAAGTAGCACCCCCAAATTTCTTATGTTGTTAACCCCAGTAGACCTGCTGGTGCTCACAAAGAGGAGCATGCCAATTTCAGTACAATAAAATAACATGCAGCCTAAGAAACAGCATTAGGTATTCAACATTTTTTTTTTTAATAACTGCTGCTGAATATCGTGAGCATCATTGATGTGAAGGTTTTGTCCCTCAGGAATTTTTGTGAGTTGACTCCCTGTTGGAAGCTGAGTAATACAGATGTTGGCTGTATTCAAAGTGATGTGAGATTTATTTAAATTCATACCTTGTTCCTGGAACAGAAATGGTTTTAAAGTTAAATGTATCATGTCTCCCAGTATTTCCAATGTGCGCCTCAATTCTGCTTCAACTGCTGACTCCTGTGAGAGAGATTAAAGTGGAGAGAGAACCTCCTATACTTTGGAAGAGCTGTCCTTCTCTTTCCTACTCTCCAGAAAGAAACTTCACTGGAAAAACTAACAAAGGCATAACTCATCTCCAAATCAAAAAGTATACCTATCCTGTAAAAAAGCGTTAAATTATGTGTAACAGTGCCACCTGCTGAATCCCATCCTAACACCTTTCTTCTCAAAGGGAATGTGTATCTTAATGAAATGGAGTTGGTCTTGATTAAGGCACAGGCATACACCCTGGCTAATTCTCATGTAGAATGCAGGGTACAACATGGTTTAAAATACTAAATTAAATACTCATCTTTGGAGCATAAGATTGATTTGATTAAGCGTGTCGTCATGCAAATGCAAAATACAGCCCTTGGAAGTCATACCAAAAATGATTTTGTCTGCTGTTAAATAGCCCTGATACAATTTCCACTATTATTAGCACTGGATGTACAAAAATACATTTGAATTGCACTTTTAGTAGTAACTTGTCTAGAAGGTGCCGATGTTCTAAAGTTGCAAACAAAGCGAGATTCCCTGCTGAATTTCTGAATTTAGAAAAATTTGATTCTACCAAGAACACTGTCAAATAAGTCTGAAATGACTGAGACAGGCAGTCATTTTGTGGAAGTGAGTGAATGCCTTTACTGCATTCAGCAGTTTGATACAACAGCCCCCGTGCTGCCTAAAAATACTTAATGTTTTTTGAAGTCATTATGGGCTGAATTCTGCCTGCCTTATTGATATTTATTTCTGTTTTTAAATGGTCCTGTTCATTTTAATGGGATGCTGATGCAGGACAGTGCTGTTGAGTCTATGTAGATGAACTGGGCTCCTACTCTGAAGGACCATCCTATGTGATGGCAGATATTGGTGAAGCAGCAGATGGTGGTTTGAGTAACCTCAATGACACCACCTGGGTTAGGCTGGTATATGCAGTCCTGCATCACTTGCATGTTATCAGACTGTTTTCTGCATCATTTCATATATGGAAAGACCTTTCTGTTGCGTTTAAATCCTATACATGCCCTTGCCTTACCCATGTTCTACCTGGTGCGATGTTACCCCGAAGGGGCTGGTTGCTTGATTTCAGGTGACCATCCTCTGCTACATGCACGGTTTTGCAAATGCTGAGACCAGTGTCCGCTCTGGTCACAAGTATAGCTCTGACATCTTTGGGAACTAAATCCAACGTGTAAAACCGTAACATACTGTGTGTTTCTGACATTAGTTGGCAGGAAATTTTATGCCAAAGAGAGCTTGCTGTGAAGCTGTCTTAATTAGGAAAGTAGAAGGGAACAGAATGTAGTGGACAGGACTCATGTAATAGATCCAGCAGTAAAATGCAGGATGCATACCTCCCCTTTTTCCACACCCCTGTATACCTCTGAAGAACAAAAAAAAAGCTCTCAGTGCATGGCAAAGACTGATTTGTTTATTTAGAAAACTAAATCTGTGTATTTTTGGCACCAAATTCGGAAAAGCTGGTCCTTAAGTGTCTGTCATAGCTAAAATGCATGGGTATTTTTTATTCTGGCTGCCTGCTGTCACCGACATTAGGGCTGTGAGTGTATAAATATAGAGAGATGCATTCTTGTGTTTCCATTTCCAGTGTGAGCTCTGTGGTATTGGCCTCAGTGTTTCTAAGCAAGGGAAAAGGGATGTTGACAGGCATGTAAATGAAGCTGGACACATGCTTAACAAAAAGCGACAGCAAAGTAAAACCAGTGACTTTGTTCCATCAAAAGATACAAATTTCCCATCCTCCAGCATAACATTCAAAGTGCCAGCATTCTCTGAGCTGTTTTCACAGAGGATGTTCTCTAATGGTCAATTTGTTTAAAGGGAAAAAGGATGGCATTGCAAATGCAGCAAATAAAATCTAGCAATGCTGCAGCATGAAATTCTAGCAGATATCCTACTGCTGGAGTCAGACTTTTGAAAAACAGCCATTTGTACTGGCTCTGGATGGCAGCAGTGGCACAGAACAGAGAATCTGTTTTCTTCCATCAAGGAGTGCAGACAGAGATGGAAGTACTCTTGTATTTTGGCACCTGTGCTCAATAACTGTGTGCTGAAATATCTGATAAAAGCTTCAGAGGCATCTTAAGAACCCTGTACCATGAAGAAGATACTGTTGGCTTCAGCTCAGGCTCAGCTCAAAACCCTAGATGAACAGAAAGGATTTTCGTATCTTTGTTATAATAAAGATGGTCTCTAGCATCTCTGCATTCACAACTGCAATGAAGCCATAAGCTTCTGTGCATTTAATAGTCACGTTAGCATGTTAAACTATTTGTTTTAAACCCAGACCAATTCCAGTCGGTTCCTCAGACGAAACTTTCACCTAAATATCTCTCAAAAGGAGCTCTGGAGTCTGTACTGAGCAGTAACCATGTTAATCAAACTGCTAACAGCGATACAAGGATCATTGCTTATGTGAAGAATAGGGCAACACAGTTTCTATACCCTTTTTCATCGCAGAATAGTCAGCCTGAGTGAGAATTGGTGAATAGGACTGAGTAGTAGATCAGCATAGCATCCTCTAGATTTAGTTGTAGGGAGAAGAATTGTCTAAGGGTACGTTGATCAATATGTGGAGGGCGTTGCACTGCTGTGTGAGAGACCTGGTTGGTTTCTTGCCCGGTAGTTTCCTGGGACAATAAGACAGGCCAGGGTATTCTGTAAGAGAGAAGGAAGGATCCTCTAATTCTGTTCTGAACATGGTGACTACAAGGATGCCAGGGCTTAGGCAAAGCAGAACTGAGAGGAGGGGAGTGAAAAACTTCATCTGCACCTTCCCATTAAGGAGATTCCCAGAACATGCCTGTTGAGCAGGAGGGTACCACTGACCTGTTGTTAACCCTTGGCAGCTTCTGCCTATTTGCTGTGAGTGAGGATTAGGAATGGAGGGAGCAGTTCCCTTGGCAGGAGAAACGAGTGCTGAGAAGACCTGGGGTGAAGCCTGAGGAGCAACCAACCAAAGGTTGAGGCCCAGGTGCTTTTGTTTCTGAGATACCAATAAAACCACACTCTGGGAAGAAAGGTGAGCACTGATATTTATTAAGAGATCCATGACCTGAGGTAGGAGAGCTAAAGAAACTATTTACAATGATGACTATAAGCAAAAATATTTCATGCGTTGCTGTTGCTTGGCAATCTCCATCAGAAGCAGGAAGAGCAAACCACTCCTGTTTGATGAATTTGAAATGTGCGTGGTGAAGAATGAATGGCTGGAATCCACTGTAATCCTTCAGTAGTGCTGGTGTGAGTCCAAAGGCACAGGGCTCAGCGGGACTGTAAAACCCTTTTAAAAAATGACTTCAAATCTCTTTTCTAGGCACACTTTTCTTGGGAACACTTATGGAAGAAGCAAATGCTATGCTTCTCAGAATAAAAAGTTGAAATTCTTCCCTTTCTGCTGCTGAACAGCTCCTTCTTCTGGCTCTCCTAAATCATTAGGTGTTGGGTCCCCATCTCCTGAGGGGAAAATTTCCATGTTCTACAGAGAGAAGGACTTATTTCTTTGATAGATTTACTTTAAAAAGGGATGAGGGGGAGACTTGCAACAGATTTGAGGTGTTAAAAATAGCCATGGACAAGATGTAGGTGATGTCAGTTATGTAGCTTTTCTTAATACAGGTACTGAGCAAAGAGGGATGAGGTGGCACAGGAGCAAGATGCTATGGAGGGGATAATGAGGTTAAGAGCGTGTTTTCAGCCCTCACAATTTGTTGAGCTATTTGACCTCTGGCTTGACCTTAAATACTTTGTGTGCAAAGCTGGTATCATGTTTGGAACTGGACAGTATCTTATGCACTTGGTAGGTGTCCTTGGTGAAAATGGAACTTATGGTGACAAAGACTATTTGCAAATCCATCAGTTTTCATTGAAAGGATTTTTTTTTTAGGGGAAAATTAAATGAAATTTTGGGTGTTTTTGAATATTTCTTTTATAATTAGCAAAATCTAATCTTTAAGCAAATTGCCAAGAAAATAAGTGGAAAATTATTATTACCACAGTGTAGAGAAAATTCCTCTATTCTGTCAAAAGCAATCACTGCTCATCTGGCTGTTGTTTGGATTCATTGCATGAGAATAGGGAACAGCGGTCCCAGCTGAGCCCATGACACCCTGGGGTGGAGTACTGGGGACGTGTACTGCGAGACTGTTCCTTCCTGGAGGAACTCCTGATGAAGCCAGGAAGAGATAGGGAAAGGAAGGGCTCTGGCTGGGGAGGTTGCTGGCCCTGTGTCACAGAGCTGATTGGTGTTAGGGTTAGGAAGAAACGTACGTTCTTGTTTTTAAAGGCTATTAGCTCATCCCTCTGTGTATAAGGCCAAACTGCTTTACACTCCTGTGTTGATGCCCATCTCTATTTTCACTTCTTCTCTCCTGGCTAGGTGAAAAGCCTTCTTTGTAGCTTTTGATCTCTGGTCCAGCTTTTGATCTCTGGTCCAGTCTTATCTACTCGCTCCCTGGGACTTCCCAGGTCTCCTTATATTTTGCTTCATCAGTCTCTGCTCTGTATTTATAAGCTGTGCACCCAGTTTGGTAAAGCACTTGGAGGGCCAGTGCCTTATGAACTAAGCCCAGATCCCAGCCAGACTCCTGTGGGAATATTGCTGAAGCTGGAGGCTATTAAGTGTACACAGAGTGCATAGGTCTGGTGTGCAGGGCTGCATTTTGGGTTATCATCTAACTGGAAGAAGGATAGCTTTGTCCCTTGTGCTGGGACAGCTGTTTATCTCAAATATTTGGGGCTACACCTCTGGCAGAGCCCTCTTGCCCGTCAGTAACAAGGGAGGAACAAATTCTGTTCTACTTCTGTTCTTGTTGTTCTCAGCTGTTAACTGTTGTGGTGCAGGGACTGGTCCTTTTTGGCTGTGCAGACCCAGCGTGAGGGGGGCAGAGTTACTGAACAGGCAAGACAAACACTTCAGAGGAACGGCTAGGCATGTTTTTGCTGCCTTGGGGTAGAGAATGGATTTGATGACCCTGGAGCCTTTTCCTGCTCTTTCTTATGTGATTTTTAGGTTGGGGCTTCCAGGGCTATCATAATACAGACTCTGTTAACAGTCACTGTAGCTTGGAGCTGAAATTTACAGTTGGTTTGTTGTTCTCTTATGTTGTCTAGCAGTATCTAGGATTTTCATTATTGTGTGAAAAGCTTTCTAAAGGCACCAGCAGTGCTGCCCATGAGTTATTCTTGGCTTTTGCGCATAGACTGTGATTTGTATTTGTTCTCTTTAGCAGCTATGAGGGTAACCCACAGTAGCGACAGGGATGTGCTGGTCGTTCACCTTTCTGATCTTTTGTCAAAATATATTTAGTGAGAACAGTGGGGTGGGAGGAGGACATTAGGGGTCTTCCAGCAGGTTAGTGTCAAAGGGGAGAGAGACCATTACTAGAGTCCTCTATCATAGTCAGTGTAAAAGGGAGAAAGAACAGCCTACCACGAAACTGTTGTGTTAGACCTCAAGAGCTGAGCTCCAAAACTGCAAAATTCTCTTACTGAATTGATAAAATAGTAAATGAAAAGGGAAGCAAAATTTTATTGAAATTAACATAAAGTCCCTTTAATCATCAAGCTTAATCCTCAGTAGAAAAAGACTCCAAAATTGATTTAAAATCTTGGTACAACCATCCTCTCTAATGTGAAACAGGGATCCAAGTAAATGAATGATTTGCTTAAAAAATTCTGACTAATCTTGAGAACATTAAAATTAATATAAATGTGTGATCTCAAGTTCTATCCATTTTTGGATCCCATTTCAGTAAGTACATATAATTTGGAATGGGACCTGAGCCATTTTGTGTGTAAGTGTACAGGGAATACATTCCAGTATCTTTAATCAGAATGTAAAAAGGAGATGAGCTTCACTGTTTCACATAAGGTATGGAAATACCATCCTAGATGAACTGGAATAGAAACAAAACATACTGCAGGGTGGAAAATGTAGCAACTTTCTTTGAGGGTATGGAATCATTTAAGCAGCTGGTTTTGTGGGGAAAAAACGCATAAGGTTATAAGAGCTTCTGGCCACATGTGTTAGCGTTGTAACACTTACAAATTGCCATGTCTGAAGTTTCATCAAGGAACCGTGCTATGGATTCCAGCATCTGTTGGGATAAGAGAGGTCACCTCCCTATATTCTTGGCTTTGTGGGGGAATGTTTTCTGCCTTCCTCCCTCCAGTGAGGAGCTTTTTGGACAATTCATCACTTCTGCTAAGGAATTTTGAGGGATGGCGATCTGAGCCATAATCTTTGAGTGCTATATAGCATTCATAATCCAATTTATTTTATGTTCTGGAGGAAAAAGCAAGTTAACTGCTCAGTTTAGAGATGACATGGTATTTCTTGCTGAACCTCAAGTTCAATCTGCTATGCATACTTATTAAGATACTGTCATCATAGGGTTAAAGGTGATATGAGGGCACTGTATCATCTTAAATATTAAGTAAATTCTGTACTAACAGAGATCATTACCTTTCACTGATGTGTCTGCGCTGTCAGCCCGGTGATTTTAGACTGAAGTGTTTAGCCTTTGGAAAAAGCAGATGTATGTCACAGGCAGAGAAAGAGGGGTATGCCTCCCACCTGTGCCTGCAGCACCCAGGAACACATGGGTGCCTGAGGAAGAAAATTCTCTTCACCACATCCAACGTATTACAGCTCATCTCTGATGCTTCAGGGCTGGAGTTAGAGGAATCTTAAGAACTCAAGTACATCTGCTCAACTGGGAGGAAAATAAATTCTTCGTTAGCTCTGGTAGGTGATCAGATAAGCCCCTGAAATGAAAGAGCTGATTACAATAATTTTTCAAATGTTGAGCTGAGTACTGAGGAAAATAAAGGGCTGCTCTTGCTTGCTGTGCCTTGTGGATAAAGGGCCTCCCCAGAACCATTCACAGATTTGCTCCTTCTCTTCCCTCCCATTTCCAGGCTGAGTAGTGGGTTCAAGCCATGTTCTTTAGTAAGATCTCTGGTGGTTTTTATGATGTCCAGCAATGGTGACTTCTTTGCTTCCCCAGATGCTGGAGCTGTACTGGTCCTGCCACAGCTTCTCCCCTCTGCATGCAGCTTGCTAGCATTCTGAGACCAGAACTGCTATATTAACTAGGAACTCATGTTATACTACACAGTTTTTCTGTAAATGAGATTCTCTTGTGTGTTACTCTGCTTCTGGAGGTAGATGAGAAGCACAGTAAATAAAGCAGGAAGTGCTTCTTTTGACAGAATTAACTCTTTCACTTTGTATATGTACTTTTTTTAAAACAAGGCACACATTAACATGGACTGCTGTCACCTGTAGTAAGATCACTTACTGAAGTTTGTACGTGATTTTGCACATCCTTCTGCAAGCCTTAGAATTAGATATCTGCTAGGACGAGGGTTAGAGAGACAGCAATGCTAAATACTGGGCTATCTTGTGGCATTTGGGGAAAGCCTGGAAGATTGTGCTGGGGGCCTCCGAGTCCTGAGGTTGCTCAGAATCAGAGGAGCAGAGAGGGTATTTGAAATTGTTGTTGTCTCTTTGTCTGCCCAGGCTGAAAGCTGTGGACAGGTTCCATTGAAGAATACGAGTGAGTGTTTATTGCAAACTTTTCAGGGGAATCATGCAGGTTGTGGCGAGTGAATGTGCCATATTCGGAAAAGATGCTAAACCAACAATCTGGGGGGATAGAATGTCCTTTCTTTGCAGCACAGATACAGCAGAGCTGTTGCAATGCCAGCTTCCCCATAATACCTAGTGACCAATTATATTGCTGCTAAACCAAGCTACAGTAAAATCTGTGTCACGCTTAAATTGCTGTAACAAAAATGTGCGGTCAACTGTATCAGAAACCTTTGCTAGATCAATAAATAAGGCTCCATAAATGTGGCAGATACCCAGAGAAATCATAGTATCATTCCCAATGCATACAGCTATACTGCAGTAGTTAGTCTGAGCATGGTCCTGCATCCCGAATGAACAGCAGTTGCTTAACTGGTGTATAAATCTGCTGTGCACATGTGGCTGTGTGGGTGACTCTTACATGAAGAATGGCCAGGGTGTATTTGAGCTTTTGTGCAATTTTGTGAACCGGGAGGATAACTGCTCACCGTGCAGCTTGTACCTGATTCAGAATGTGGTTAGCATGTGTGCTTTCGTGACTGATGAGATGCAGGGTGTGAGTCACTGTCACATAGGAAGGGTTCATACGCAGCAGCTGCTTCTGTTCGTGTTACAGCACCAACTCACCCATGCCAGACCAGCAGGATTTTCCCAGTATTGTTTCTTTTCAGAAATGTTACTTCCTGCCCCATAAATTACTTACACTAATACTTAAGATGGTTTTGACTGACACTAATGTAGAGACTGAAGTTAGGTAATGTGTTACGAACTCATAATCACTGGCAGTCAGGCTGAATTGCTTATCAAATGCATTTATAATCCTCTTCTGATGACATTTTTTTCATTACTGGGTAACTTTTGAGGGAGAGTTTAGTGATTAATCATTATTACAAAGAAATTAGAAGTGATGTGTACCAGTTGCAATTCTGACTTTGTAAAATCAGTTAAGAGTACCAGACTAAGATGGAGTCCTGCTGTAGTTAATGACAGTTGCAGATCTACCTTTGATTTTGTGAAGTTGGGGCTCTGCTGAAGGGATCTCATCCAGTATTTTCTGTATCTATGAACTTGCAGCAGTATGTTCTCTCCCTACCCTCGTGCCTGTGCCTGATTCACATTCCATAGGCATCGGTCACAACTGCAGTTATAGTGTCAATCTTCTTTATCAGAGTCCAGGGACATGTATACTCTGACCTAATACTTTTATTGGCCTGAATGACACATGCCATTTATTGAACTGGGGACTTCTGGAGCTCCCCATCCCAACTTCTGTATCCTCTTTAGGGTCTGCAAGGGTAAGTAAGTTCTTGGTCATTGCACAGCCGGTGAAAGCTGCAGCTATCTGGGCATTGTGAAACAACAAGGGATGTAGGTAAGCTCCACGAAACATAAATTTGACATAATGTAAATTTTATACCATCTAGCTGCTTAATGCTGACACTTTCCACCAAATGAAACGCTCTTCTGCCCAGATCTGAATATATCTCACCTAGCATATTCTAGCCCTGGAACATGGGGCAAAGGGCAGGTAGAGCCTGAGATCAGCAGCTGGAGCCAAGCTTGTACATGTGATATTTAACCTTCAAATGAGTGGCAAGGACAGGGGTGACAGAAAATGGGTGAGTGGTAAATCCAGTAAATGGATTTAATATATATGTGGAAAATGTTTGCATGGGTCATTTAACACTACAGTTACCCAAATTTGTCCTGGCCAGGGGCTTGCCACTGAAGCAATTAATTGAATGAGATGGGCATGGTAACATGAATCCTTGCCGTTCTTAGCTAGGACTTTGTATGTACATGTGACAAATAAATTGCTGATGACTGGCAGGGATTATAGTAAAAGGTGGCATGCCCCCTAGCCAGAGGCATGCTTTGGAGGCAATTAATCGAATGAGTTGGGCAAAGATATGTGACGACACCTGTCGCAGATAGCACTGCAAATACACATGCAATTAATGATCTTGATGAAAGGAAGAAGAGATAATTTAAAGAAAGGTATTCTCTAAAGAGCTAGTAACTCTCTGAGTAGAAAATTCCTGCCTTAGCTACAAAAGAGTCCCAGTATTTTCAAAGCTATGGTGCCTGTGCATTTCTAGTTAGTGTAGTGTATGCACATATGACAAAGGAAAAGAGGAAGAATTTTCAGTGTCCTAAAATTCCCTCAGCTTGAAAGCCCTTTGCACAAACAATTGCATATACATGCTCAAGTATTGTAGCTCATCAGCCAAATTTAATATAAAGATAGCAGAAGTTCCCAAACATTGTAGATTGCTCTTATAAACACCTTTGCTCTCAGGTACTAGGTAACATAATCTAAGAGTCGGCAAATGGACATTCCTCTATTGACAGCAGTTGTAATTTTAGAGCTTTCTAGGCCACGACACCTTTTTAAAATCTGCATGAATATTGATCTGAGTATAGTCTTCACCAAATTTATGCTGGATTGCACCTTTGCATGGGAAGCATGCATTTCTAACGGTGAATTTGAGATTAAAAAAAAAATTGTAGCAATAAATTTCTTCTCCACAGAGATATCTAGCTCATCAACTGTTTTTTCTCTTGTTCCCATCCAGAGGGTAGTGGTCAATGGCTCAATGTCCAGATGGAGATCAGTGACAAGTGGTGTCCCTCAGGGGTCCGTACTGGGACCAGTACTGTTTAATATCTTCATCGATGACATAGTGGGATCAAGTGCACCCTAAGCAAGTTTGCTGACAACACCAAGCTGTGTGGTGCGGTTGACGCGCCTGAAGGATGGGATGCCATCCAGAGGGACCTGGAGAAGCTGGAGAAGTGGGCCCGTGTGAACCTCATGAGGTTCAACAAGGCCAAGTACAGGGTCCTACACATGGGTTGGGGCAACCCTTGGTATCAATACAGGCTGTGGGATGAAGGGATTGAGAGCAGCCCTGTGGAGAAGGACTTGGGGGTACTGGTGGATGAAAAGCTGGACGTGAGCCGACAATGTGCGCTCGCAGCCCAGAAGGCCAATCGTATCCTGGGCTGCATCAAAAGCAGCGTGGCCAGCAGGTTGAGGGAGGTGATTCTGCCCTTCTACTCTGCTCTGGTGAGACCCCACCTGCAGTACTGTGTCCAGCTCTGGAGCCCTCAGCACAGGAAAGACATGGACATGTTAGAGTGGGTCCAGAGGAGGGCCACAAAAATGATCCGAGGGCTGGAGCACCTCTCCTGTGAGGACAGGCTGAGAGAGTTGGGGTTGTTCAGCCTGGAGATGAGAAGGCTCCAGGGAGACCTTATAGCAGCCTTTCAGTAGTTAAAGGGGGCTTATAAGAAAGATGGGGACAAACTTTTTAGCAGGGCCTGTTGTGATAGGACAAGGGGCAATGGTTTTAAACTAAAAGAGGGTAGATCTAGACTAGATATAAGGCAGAAATGTTTTTATAGTGAGGGTGGTGAAAGACTGGCAGAGGTTGCCCAGAGAGGTGGTAGATGCCCCATCCCTGGAAACATTCAAGGTCAGGTTGGACGAAGCTCTGAGCAACCTGACCTAGTTGAAGATGTCCCTGCTCATTGCAGGGGGGTTGGACTAGATGACCTGTAAAGGTACCTTCCAACCCAAACTATTCTATGATTCTATGATCATAAGTATCTCCTTGACTCACTACTGGCTTAACCAAAAGAATTCCAATGCCAACACTTAACTGTTATGGCCAATGATGTGTTGAGTCTTGCCTGCATGCCCTAATATCAGGACTCCATTATTCCAGGAGTTTCACCTAAAGATGACAGCCCTCACACAGAACATTGACAGTCTTGATTTGTGATATTTATCTGCTGCTTTTTTATACTGGAGAACTAGTCTGTCCCTCTTGTATAACTTCTTTCTACAGTGGATGCATCAAAAGTTTGGTTTTTGTCCTACCCATGAAAATGAGGTTTTTGGGAATGTTGCCCTTAGGTTTGTCTTCTACTGCAGTAGCATTGCAGGTATTGCTCACTGATGAGAGTATTCCTGATACAAAGTTCTGAAGACTTACTTAGCTGTTCTTTTGTAGCCAGTTATTGCCTGAGTTCTGCAGAGTTCTTTTCCCAAGTGTCCATACCTTGCTGAGTTAAGACAGACAGGAATTGCTACTTAGCCTTTAAAGGCCCAAGTTTAACATGTCATCAATTATCTTCCTCCGGATGAAGAAGCATTTAAGATTTTTCTTTCCAGACTTGTCATGGCAACTCGCAGACTTTTAAGATAAAGCAAAAAGATAATGTTAGCTTAAATGATTGGCAAACTGGTTGACAAGCACAATGGGACATGATCTTTAGTATGTACATTAACAGCTTGCCATTTCAGAGAACTCCTTTTAGTTGAATTGAGTGGCACTTTTCTTCTCTTTGCAGAGTTTCATTCCCACAGCAGGGAGAGTGTAAGAAAAGGAAGAGCAAGACCCTACAGATGACAGAGTCTGATCAGTTAATTTCAACAGCAACTTAAAAGGAATCTTTTCATCTCCTCATAATCCTCTGTCCATCACTTGCAGGGTCCCAAAGAAAGGAAGAGAGCACGAGAGCATGGTGCCCTGAGGGTCCCACCACTCCTACAAGGTCAAACACATTATCTGCTCTATTGCCACTTCTGAACTGTGGCTATAGAGAAAAAGATGAACAGAAATCTGTTAATTTATTCTCCCTACCCTAAGTGAAACATAAAAGCAGCAGCAGAAAAGTCTTAAGGAGAAACAGGATGATAATACAGAGATTCTTTTGCACAGAACAGAAATACCCTGTATTTAGTGTGTTCACAGGCATCGAAATTATTTGCGGGCTAGTTATCAGTCCTTCCTTTAGTCTGCTGGAACCTGGAGATACGAGGTAGCTGCTTAAGCTGTGTCAGTGTTTTGAGTTTAAAAAGAACGAATACATTGCGGTCAAATGAACCTTCTTTATTTTTTTTAACCTTGCTTTATTACTAATGGGCAAACAAAAAAAGACAATTCGATGTGAATGAGAAATTAACTCCAAAATAAAATCATCTGGCTGAAACACAGAGAATATACCTGCAAAAATATGAATAAAGATGGGGAGATGACACCTTAAACATATAGAATGGAAGCAGTGTCACATGAGCAAGGATATGGGCTTGATGGCTTGAGAGCTCTTCTTCCTGCTGTAATTTCTATTAGAATCTTTGTATGGCTTGTCTTGGGGTCTGCAGCTCTTAAAGGGTTCAGGTTGGTATAATGTTCGATGCAAAATAGGACTACAATGGAATTTAGTGATATCTACTTGTTTCTATTATGAACCCATAAAGAGGGGGAAGGATTTAAGGAAAATAAAAAAAACAATTCTTCAAGCATTGACTCTACTCCACAGAGCCTGGACAGTAGTCAGTAGACCAAACTGTATCAAGGTTGCATGCTGTCATGTGAGACTGATCTGACTGGCTGTGTTTCCGTATTACTTCTCTGCCTCCTCTACCTGTCCTCTTGGAAATAACAGAGCACAGCAGAGGGGCTCTTCTTCATGGTCAGGCCTCTGCAAAGGCTCCGAGGCTGCCCTGATCTGCAGAGCGAAATAATGGGACAGAGACTGGAGTCAAGAGAGCAGGGTTGTTTTTTTCCAGAGAGCAGCCTGAATAGAAGACTCAGGGATCACATTTCTTTTAGATTTCTGGCCAAGCCTGTTCTGTATGTGTTTCAATATGCAGGTGTTAATTAAATCAGTTTAATTCCATTAATTACATCTCTATCAGAATTGGTCCAATATACTCTAATAACACTCAACCCACTAATTGTTTTCCACTGAAAATAGAGATGGGTCAGTCTGAACCTATAGGACTTTATTATTGATTACCTGGAAGCTAGATTGATGGTCTTTGCTTAGTTCTTAATGAATTAATCTGCATTGGTGATGAGGAAAAGTAGAAACAGTTTTGATTTTAGTCTTGCTGAAGCTGGGCACATGTCTTAAATTTTGCAAACCAGTAATGGATAAATGAGAAGTCTCCAGCTCAGCAGAGTTCACCACAGGCTTCAGAATACTAATTTTGTTGTTCTTCATTTTGCTTTTGCTTAGAAGTGAGCCTGAGCCTGAGTCTACAAGCACATTGTTTTCTTTTATCTCTAACCCCAAAATGGCTCAATTTCAATTTTACAGACAAATCAAAGCTGGAATTTGAGCTTCTCACTTGCGAGCCATATTTGAGTTTGCTGTAAATCAACATGACTACTAGTTGGCAATGAGGTAGGATTTTGTACCAACTTAAAAATGTGCCCTATTAGAAAATGACATAAATAAATGTTCTCAGAGGAGTACCGTTAAAGCCACAAATAATCTCACTGAATTTGGAAAACACCTAATTCCACAATGCTGCTATTTTCCATTAAAAAAGCAATAATTCTTCTCAGTTTGTGAAATTCTGTACCAGTAATTACCAGCACTCTTCTGAAAAGACATTTCATAGAGTGTACATGTATGTGCACATACATACAGAGTCATATACCTGCGTGCACAAACAGCTAGATTTTGAATTTAGGTTTTAGAGGCTTATTAAAGTGACATGTGGTGTTGCCTACTGCTTTATAGGAGCCCTTGGTTAAAAAGATATGAGGATACTGGTTGTAAAACCATCATGTTACAAACATTAGTTAATGCTTCTGTCAGTCAGTTCTCTCTGGTGTGCAGTAGTCTCACATCAGAAGGCATTAATCTTACACTGGCTGATACACAGAAATGCAGCATTGCTCTTCCGTTAAATCAAAGTGGTGCTCAGTCCTTTGCAGAAATGCATTCCAGCCAGGGCAGTAAGCAGCTCTGCTTTTCTGGCAACATGCTGTGCTGTTACTTTATTGTGAAAGATTTTTATTTTTTACTAATGTACATAAGTCTTTGGCTTTCAACACTGGAAAACAGCACAGGTTACTCTAGCATCTCTCAGGACCAAAAATCTCCTATGACTGTCCCCCAAACCAAAAGAGCTTGAGGGAATCTAGCTGTATTAAACACTAAAAAGCAACAGTAAAAGCCACAATTCCATGCTGAAAGTCCAGTTCCGTTCTCGCTCCCCTAGATCACTGTGTTGTAAAGTTGAATTAGAGTATTAGTCAAAAGTATTGGAGAAATGCCAGATAATCATAAAGGTGTGGCAAATTCTGATCCACAGCTTTGCTGCAGCAGTGGAAGTTCTTGGGACATCAGTCTCTTATTGCTGGGATCATCCCAGCTTGTGTATTTAGTGGAGACGATGTCTATAGCAACCACCTTCACAGTGATTTAAGGCTGATACCTGTTCCCTTCTGAGGTGGACAATTTAGGTATCAAAATTCTGGTGCAAGTTCATGGCCATGAAGCCTAAGGAGTCATAAATGCTTCTGGCAACCCAGAGTGAGGTGCCTAATCCCTCAGGAGGTCCAGGACTAAGTCATGTCTCTTCTGTCAGCGCTGGTGTATGCAGGTTCCTCCTGAGCAGGCTGGCAGCTCTGAATCCCATTCTTAAATGCATCTCCCCACCCAGGGAACAGGAAGATCAGGCCATGGTTGCTTGTGTGGGAATTTAGGTCCCTTTCTAAATATAGTTCCAAGTCCTAACAAATTGTAAGAAAGCTATTGCATGAGAGGAGGTTGAAGTGTACCAGGAATAGACTGAAGATAATTTGAATGACTTGTATGTTGCAGAAAGTGATTCTAAAAGACCAATGTGATTCCTTCTGGCTTTAACATGATAGTGGCAGGTTTGTCATGGGTGCCATGGCTTCAGCAGGATTAAAACAAGGTGTGTATCTGAGAATTTGAACATTCATCTAACATCACAACAGCAACAGTCACATGAAGACTTGTTTATTGCATCTCATTTATTTTCACCAGGGAGTCCTTCATACTCCCTATATTTAATTTCTTGTTGTAGCTATGAGGTGAGCATGGGGCGAGGGACATAAAACTCATTTCTGCCATCAGGCATGTGCCTTGTGCCATGAATCCATCTGCAAACTTCAAGCCCATCTTGTTTCTGTGGGCTTTCATTGGATCTTTCTAATCCTTCTCTAGGAAGAGGTGGCAGTTTTGTATGAAAGGTCAAGCTGTATGAGTGTACAGATGTCCAGTGCATTTAAGGCAAACTCTCCTTGCCAGAATTAAAGTTGGTCCATGCAATCTTAATGAATACCAGGCAAATGTAAGTAGCATTGCAGCATGCCACTAATAGGTAATTCAGAATAAAGACACTATTGATGCTACTGGATATGCCATCGGTCCCTCTGCATCCACCCTCCTTGGGGCATTTCAACTGATGAAAAAAACCAAAAAACAAATATACTTCCAATGAGTGAACAAAACTCTAAATCTTTTTTTGGGGGGAGGACCCAGAACTCATCCCACAGAGGGAAGATTCTTCACATTGCTGTTCAGAGCTTCAGTTTTATGAAAATTGCCATTTTTTATCTGCTGTAGTTGTGGATTGTTTTACAGACCATTTTTAAAGAACAAAAATCTGAATGTTTTTTGGTGGAAATGATCAGGTTTTGACCTGAGACATTTTGCATTTGTTTTTTTTTCCATGATACCTACTGGAAAAATAGATCGGATGTGTTTGTTTGACAGAAAAGACAAATAGTGTGTATGTGGAGAAGGGGAGGAAGAGCTGGCAGAAGGGTGGGAGAGATGCCATCAGCTGTGAACAGGCCACAACGTTCAGCATGCGCCTGCGCAGAACAAGGCTGAGGCGAGTGGTTCCACGCAGCAACCTGTGGGGCAGTTTGTGAGAGTTCAGCTTCACAGCAGTCAGCTAAAGGATCACGTATAGAATTGCTCTTCATTGTCCTACTCCACAGCCTCTATGAGCTCACAGCTCTGCTTCAGTCTCCAGGAAAGTCTAATCCCGTGTGTCTGTTTATATATGTCTATATACACATGTGTATGTGTCTACATATCTATATCTACCTGTAGCTATATTTCCTTTTGTTGTTCTAGCTCCTGTCTTTAGAACCTTTTTTACCCTTTCTTCAGGAAGCTTCTGAGGAGGTTTCCTTGCCTTGCTCGTGTGCAGTTGTGTTTTGATCTCAACCTTGGTTGCTTCCATAGCTTCTAACTGCCAGCCCCTTATTGTTTGGTTTTCAGTTTTTGTTTGCCTTTGTTCTCTGGACCATTTTCACTGTGGTATCTTTAGCATGTTTGCTATTAGGCTTTTATCTTCCTGAAATGTCGATCCCACTGTGTCATGTATTTTCTATTTTGTCTCACTGTTGTAAGCTCTTCGGAGCAGGGGATGATATTAAGAGTTATTAACTTGATTAGTCTCTAAGCAGTATTATGTCCTCTGTGATATTTAATGTTAAATTATCATTGTGTATAAGTCACTGGCTTGCCAGGTACTTTTTTTTTTTAATATATAGCTTCTTTTGTGTTGTTTTTCCAGGATTGATAAATGCTTCAGCCAGCTATGAATGTATAGACAGGAAGTAAACTCGGTTGCCTCCTCCACAGTGCTGTTGTGCCCTATTTATTAATCGGGCCCTGCACAAAGCCAGATTGCAACACAAGTCGCTTCTCTCTCTCCCTTCCAAACGGAACCCAACTATTACTAATCACTGACCTTAGATGTAGTCCTCAGCTCCTTTTCCTACCAGTTGTGCCATCGTTGCCATACTTACTCACCTTTACATACTAGTGTTATATAATACTGTATAAAAAGCATTCATGCATTCAACTACCTTGTATTTCTAGCTTCAGTCTCGATAGCTTTTCATCGTTGTGTTCACAAAATCTTTGCTGAGCGTGACCTCCCGTTTAGAAATCCTCTTGGTCCATTCACTGTGCAGCCTGTCCAAATAGTCTTCTGTTCTTTGCCTTATCGTTGAGTTTAGGATCTTCGCCTGTGCTACAACGGTGTAGTTTTCTAGTTTGGCCCTTAATTCCTTTTTAACCATGGATGCCACATAAACTTTCCTCAAATGCTTAGCCCTATTGAAAAATAATTGCAGTTTTCGAGGGTGGTGTACAAACCATTGCTGTTAACAATAGTGATACTACGAAGGCTTTGAGCTATATAATGCTATGGATTTTTTTCAGAGAAGTTCTTTTCACTGAGGATCCCACCCCAAGCTGTGTTTTCTGCAATTCAGTGTGAGAGAAGAGCAGATGATTCTGTGAAATTCAGAGGGATTTGAGCTACTGCCAGTTTTGAAGGAAAAAGTGCCAAAAAGGGGTGCAGTAGAAACCCTAAAGCATGTAAAACTGTTTCCACAGTATTTTTTTAATCTCTCCTTGCTGTACAGTTCCAGATACAGAATGTCCTCTGTGACTTCTCACGGACTGAATTCATCCTCTTTGGCTGCTATGACACTGTCCTCAGTTGCAAAAATCTGATGTGTTGCCCCACTAGTAGATGCATGTTTTATGCCTGTGCAATTTTTTCTTCCTCCCTGCTGTTCATGAGCATAAAGAATTACGTTTTCACTCTAGCAGTACTAATTCTTTCTGCTGAACACCCTACCTTTTAAAAACCTACAACCCTTCTCAAGGACAGTCTTGCACCTTGGCAGCCTCATATATTGATGCTCCTATGTTGGGACTCAGTTTTCAGGCTTACCTGACCCTTCTCTTGATATCTTGGAAAAAACCCAAAAACTTTTATATTGCCCTTGCACACTTGGTGCATGCCTGGTTGCTTTAGGTCTCCTGGATATGTAGTGTCCCACTAGCTGAAGGCCATGGAAAAGCAGTACTTTGGGCCTTCTGTGGAAGCGGTATAGGAACATGGAGCAGGACAATACTGAGAAAATCCTTCCTTAAATTCCAACCAAGTATGAACTGTCTCTCTTATCGATTTGGTGCCATTGGTGCTCCCTTTTCCTGCTGTGTTCTCTTGCTAATTGTCCTCTGAGAGGTGGAATTTATCACCTCGTAGGCAGATGGGGCATTTGGCAGGAGTGGGATCCAGATGTAAAGCTTTGGAAAGTTCCCAATAGCAGCATCTGGGCTTGGCTCTGGCTTATTGCCTGAATTCTTTGTGAACTCCGAACAGCTGGCCGTGGAACTGCCTCTGGGGTTATCTCCAGGGTGGTTGTTACACATCTGGCTGTGAAATCATATTCTCCTGACATACCTCTCCACTCGGAGGAAATGTACCCATACATTTACATGCAGGAATCTTTTGTAGCTCAAACTTCAAATGTACTGTATAAAATATGAGCATGTATCTTTTTGTATCCACAAGACGACTAATCCGGAAACTGTGTGAGGAATAAGCTCGTGTGTGTGTGCATACGTATTCATGTCAATGTATTTCTGTGTGTATGAATATAGTTAATTGTTAGCAGATCCTGTACTGCTATGACTGCTTTGACTCCAAGTCAATGGACATATGCCAGCAGAATATTTGGCTAAATATCTCCCATCTCATGTAGCAACAGCACACTGTAGGTTTTGGGCATGTTGCCTTCTGTCCATTTTACTTAAAACACAGCCTTGCGCAGTTGAATCGTGTTGCCTTCATTATGTGAAACTTACTCCTGTGCACAGGCCTGATAAAGACTAATTTTTCAGGCTTAAATGGCTCCTAATCCAGTGTCAGACCCTTTTTGCGGTGGAGATATTCACTACTAGAGGGATTGCAGTGCAATCAAAAGAAAACAAATGTATATTGAGCCAGTATATTATAATGTTCACCACAGCTGCCTGTATCATGAACAGAAAATAGTCTGTCTTCTCTTTATGATAAATCATTGATTAGAATACACTTGAAATATTGAGTAGGAAATACGTATATTTCATATATGCATATATATATTTCAAATATTTATCCCTCTGTGTGTGTATATTGTGGTATATATTTCTCTATAATTAAATGGTCAGACTTCTGAATTTTGGTGCTTCAGGATATAAAAAACCAATGTTAATTGACATACATTGTCTTGGTTTTTAAATTGCCATAACCCCTGATTTGGACTAACCTCCATTGGAGTGACTACTTATTAATATGTAACTAAAAAGCATGCATTTTGATCATATTGACTTCAAGATAGTAATTTTTTTTGTTTCCCCAGATAATGCTTTCGGAGTTTCTAAAGGTGAGGATAACCCTTCATCTGTAAGCATTTTTTAATTTAATCCAGCATAAGACTGGTCCGAGGATGTCTGGTATAGGTGCATTGGAAGCAGAGGTTGTATTTACTGTACCCAACACATATAAAATCTTTCAGAAACAAGCCTTTTGTGAAAACAGCAAGTAAGACTTTGGGTGAATATATATCACCCCCTGCTGAAGTATATCAGCATGGTTAGCGTGTAGCTCATTGACTTCAGCCTGATTTGCATGACTGACTGACACAAGAATCTGCCTCCATGGTGGGAATAGTCCAGTGTACCTAAAATCATGTATGGGATATACATGACTTGGTGTGGGTAATATGTGTGGGAGTTTATAACTGACTGACCACAGTGTTTCAGGCAAATAAAGCAAGAAGCTTTAGGATTTGTTCTCTGTTTTGTGGAACTCCTCTTTTCCCGTGGGTGCTGTGAAAGGACTCTCTTTCTATTGCAGAAAGGCTGAATGTTGGATTTGACTGCTGCAATACATATCTTTGGGGGCATCCATGCTGCTTTTATATATACATGGAAAACTAGAAGAATGGGGTAACTGTTTGGGGTGCAAAGTGTTTGAAAATGGTAGGATTTTTACCACTAATTTCTACTAAGTCATTGGTAGGTGTTTTTCATTGGTATCTCTACTGGAAGTTTACTTGAATCAAGACTGGGTGAGTCTTACAAGGTGAACTGCTCCATCTGACTTCACTCTGTACTTATAAGCCATCAGGAATTTTCTTGTTATTGGTTTTTTTAATGATAAATTGAAATATAAAAATGTTAAAGGCAAGATAAGAAATGCTTTTTGGCATGTTTCTCTTATTTCCTTAGATCAAAGGTAATTTTGAATACAAGAATGGGAAGCAGTTTAATTTCTTGAGGTCATATCTGTTGAAGCACCTCTCAGTGTTTTAGTACTGCATATGCTGGATAAGTCCTGTCCCCGGAGATATTCCATCTTTGACATCATAGGAGTAAGTAGTCTGTGCAGTTGCTTGTAGTGCAGGTTCCCTGCCATCATCTCCTTTTGACAGCTCAGCTGTTACCAGAGATTTTTCTCAATCAGGGGGAACACATCTGTTGTTCTCTCTCCTTTTAACATTGAAGATGCTGTTCTGACTAGCTGTCGGTTATCTGGGGGAGTTTGGTGCTTAAAGTCAGAGGCATCAGACAGCACCAGGAGTCATATCTTCTGCATGACCTCTGCCAGTCAGGTCAGGTTAGCGATTGCTGCATTACACACAGCAAGCACAGATTCTCCTGTTGCGGCTTCTCTCTCTTCCTAATTACTGAGATCCATCTCTTTCCATTACCTGGTATAGAAAGTGCAGTACACGTGGAAAGGAAGGGTATTTATACCATGTGGAGCAGAGATAATAGGGGAATTGTAAAGGAGAACAGTTATTTTCTCTATTTCAGAATACTTTTCTGCAATTTTTATATTCCTTTAGGTATAAAAAAAGTAATAGGATTTGCTTTTTTAATTTTAGAACTGTGGCAGGTGGTGGGGAATGACAGGATGATATAAAAGCATCTTACTTCTCACGATGTAGTTTGGGGTCGTACTATATTCACTGCTCTCAAGTCTATGACATGATTTACGTGCACAGAACAAGCGTCCCTGAAAGGGCGATTCTTGCACTGATAGACCTAAATCTATACATAACAACTGGGTGGTATAGTTTAGGACAGCTGCTAAGTACTAAGTCCTGCTGATGTGCTAATCACCAATAACTTCCTAAAATCACTTGGAAGCTGGGACAACATGTTATAGGAAGTTTTAAGACCAGTAGCCTTACATGCATATCTAAGTAGTCTTGTCTTATCAGATACAAGGTATAAAAAGCACAGAGCAGAAATCTCTTGTATACCTTTAAAAATCACAGTACTACCTGGACCTGCTTGGATTCTCACTCTCTATTGCAGGAAAGGTGGGTTTTCTGGCAGCCTCCTGTGATGTTTTTCTAGAGAAAGTCTTAGAAGCTATAGTAAAACCCTCAGCTTCTTAAGCTCAAGCAGTAAATCTGTTAGTGAGTGTGACATCTGAGCTACTATCTGATAGACCTGTGACTACGACTGAATATAAGCCAAAAAGTATAATTTTCATATTATAACGCCATTTAGTCTGTTACTTGCAATCTGCCTTTTAAAAGCAGTTCTAGGTCACTGACCTGTTCATAATTTAAAATTTCAGAAGAACCATGGAATCCTGCACAAAACCCTCTTGAATAAGAAAAGATCTGTCTGTTCAGTTTCCTGGGTGCAGCAAGAACATTGGATTTTTTTTTTCCCGTCATTTTCTTAATACCTTTTTAATAATGTCTGCTTTCTCTCATAGAGTGCAGTAGTGCATTTATAAGGAACTTTTTCCTTTAACAGCCATTGTGTTTTTGACAGTACTCTGAATAATAGAAATTCACTTTTCCAGTGTCCCAAATGACAGGGCAAACTGTTCTATCAGTGATATATCTTCAAAATTGAATTTAGCAAATAAAAGTGTGGTGGACTTTAAATATAAATAAGACTCATCCCTTGGATCTTCTTTTAACTGCAAACCTTCAAAGAAATTATATTTTTACTCCCAGCAAATTACCTAGGAGAAAAAAAAATGACAAGAGTAATCTATTTTTTTCACAGCTGGTCGGTTGGCCAGAGTTTCTCATCAAGGAGTACATGCTGTTTGCTCCCCAGATGGACAGGCTGGATGAGTAACAAATCCACAGAGCCTGGGACACAAGGTAGAAATTATACTGCCTGTGCTTTTAATCTTGCACAGCTCTGCTCACTGGTAATTGCAGGTGGCCCATATCCAAATGAGACTCTATTGGGACAATATCCTATATCTTGTCAGAATGAGTCCCATTAAAGCCTCCGCTGCAATTAGGCCAAAAACTTGAAATAATTATGGGAAACTTATTTTTAAAAAGTTGAAGCCATATAATGGTGACAATTAGACATTTAAGCAACATCAGCTGTAACTGCAATTATATCTGCTTCTGCTTGGTCCTTGTTTTGCCTGCCTGGCTCAGCTACAATAAGAGGTACTGAGCAAAAGGTGCATGAAGTTGTGACTATGATCATTGTCTGTGTCTCTTGTTCCGGAGCCTCTGCATAGTGCTGGAGCAGCAGTGCATGTTTGAACAGTGCCTGGCAAATTCCCTGAGGCTTGGACAAGAAATGCTGCCTGTACGCTGCCACTCAGCTATTTGGGTCACATCTTGCTCAGCTTGCTTTCCCTTTAATTTAAAGAATGTTTGCTGTTGTCCTCATTCTGCCCAGGGGTACTCCTACTTTATCAATCAGAAGGCTTGGAGATTTAGGAGCTTTTATTGTGAGAGTCTTATTAGAAAGTCTGGATTACAAAGTGATTCCATACACTAGCCCCAAACCATTTCCTTTGGGACACCGACCTCCCCTTCTCCTCCTACAGTCTAGATGTTGAAGACCTGCATTTTCCTCTTCCTGTGCTTTTGAGATGCCATACCAGAGCAGAAACATTCCAAAGGTACACTAAAATGCTAGTGGCCATATTTAAGTGATATGTCTGATTTCTAAAGAAAGCCTCAAGGCAAAATGCTTCTCTTTTACTCTGGTGTAATCCTGTCGACTCCTAAATCATTATACTTTTAAACTAAGCATGTAAACATCAGACTCTGACATCATCAGCGTAAGACTTGGAGGGCTGCTGTTGGGGATGCCATGGTAACTGGAGTGCTCTGCTTTCCTCCATCATTTTCCTGGGAGCTGTGGGGCTGGAGCAGTGCAGTGGTCCATCCAGTCTAGTGGCCATCTCCAGGGCAGTGCTGGGAGGGGTCTGATCTTTCAGCACAGCTCAGCATGCCTATTGAAAGCAGATCCACTCTTTCTCTCTCCCTCCTTTTAAATCTCATATCTGCGAATCAGGCTGGTGTGTAAACTCGGTCCTGACTGCATGGATTAGAAGTGAGACACCTGTAGATGTTTTCTCCCTGTGGTGCTTCTCACCCTCTTAAGTGATGCAGTGCCGTGCCATGTCCCCCTTCCCTTGGTCCCTGGCTGTGTGCTGCTGAACAGCAGGTCTGCTGGCCGCCGGGGACGGGCTGCACATTCAGATTCAGCATACTGCTGATGGCACCACTGGGGGCTGGTGATGACATCTACGTTAAGGGTAGATGAAACCTCCTCAGAGCTCTTTGCCTCTTCTCTTCCTCTTTGGCTGGTCCAGCCCTGATGTATATGTGGGAGAGGGTGTGTGGACATGGGTAGGAAAAGGTCAGATTAGGAAAAATGTAATCAAGTCAGTTTATTTAGTTTTTAACTCTCCTACTGAATGGTGATGTTGCAATGCCTCCCTGTTTTATCTGGTGCCTGGCAATCTCCTGGTATGGATACCTACTGGGCTCATGCAATGTCCTTAAGACAGAAAACTAGAACTGGCAGGAATCTGCACTGCCCTTTATTTCTCCACATAAAGAGCAAAGCTGAATTTCTGCTGTATGGCATTACTTCAGGATCCCGTGTCCACTCCTGTCCTCTTTGCTCTTTCTAGCGGTCTTGGAGAAGTGAGTGAGGTGAGGTGGATACAGCCCTTTCCCTGTGTAGGTAACAGTACATGGTAGTATTCCTTGGTAATGTATCTTGACATGTATTTCAATGGACCAGTTACGAAGTACGTAAGTCCTGGGCCATAAGACTACAATCTGTCTTGGAAGGGTTTTGCTGATAGTTCCACAGCAGATGAGTGTGTGTGGGGGCTGATTTCATGTAAGCCCTGTAGACTACTTTATCTTCACTTTATCTTCACTTCACACTACAGTGTAATTCTTGTGTAATGGAAAAAAAAGTGGAAGGTGGTGGGTTTGTTTGTTTGTTTGTTTGTTTTGTGTGTGAGCGTGTTTTTTTAATTTTTCCTCCACTTACTATAGAGCCAGAAATTTAGTATTTCCTGGATTCCAAGGCTGGAAGGGTCTATTTGACCTTCTGCATAACATTGTCCAGGGAGTTCCTTCAAGCAATTTTCTGTGCATCTATTTTAGATATTTTTGCTATTTGTGTATATGAAAGTGAGTTGGAGGGAACAAGTCTAATACGTAGATCACTTAAATGCAGTGTCTAAGAAAAGTATGCATCTATTAACCTACCAATGCTGCTGTAGCCAGTGTTTTGATGTCTTTCACAGGACAAGGAGCAAAGTCCCTTTGTATGTCAATTATTTGCATGGTTATGTTCTGGTGGAAAAAAAAGAAAAAAGTCCCTAAACAAATGACAATGTCTGAAATAATACACTCCCTGCACTAACCTGCACCACAGACTTAACAGCTGTATAATTAAACTTTTAGTCTGGAAACCAGTTGTTGAAGATTGACATCTTCTTGTTTGTTTTGTGGCTGCCCTGTCCTGGCTTTGGTGGCAACAAGTTAAACACTGTTAGTCCTACAGAGCCTCAGAAGGACAAGGCCAGCTGAAGTTTTGTAATGCCAGGTGAGTCTCCTGGACTACTGGTTTATTAGAAGGAAACTGAGAGCCAAGTGTTTGGACAGTAACAATTCAAGCTCCTTTATGCTGTAAGTAGGAGATGACAAGAAGCAAAATAAGGTTTCCTGAAGGGACAGGTTTGTTGCTGACCCCAGTTAGCTCAGAGTAAAATATGTTCCAAAATAGGTATACTGCTATTTTTACTGTCATTCTCCTGAGCAGAGGCAAAGCTCAACTGCAGCATGGAGAACTGTGTTTAATGAACACCAAGGCAGCTCAGTGTTCCCCATGGGTGTGCATGAATGGCTTTAGGAGTCTGATTTTCTGCCTGCCATTAAAAAACCCCAAAACGGAAACCCTGCATTTCGCCATATGTATGGCCATTCTCTTCTTCCAGGCCACCTTTGAGCAGCAGTTTCTTGAGGTTGTCCCAGCAGCCCTGAACGCAGGTCCATTCTCAGTGTACCCAGTAGTCAGTGAGCTCTTAAAGAAAATTGTTCACAACAAACAGGTTTGTGTTTGTGTTCGCAACAAACGTGTGCCTTGAACAGGACGTGACTCATGGGTATGTGACACCTACCGCACAGACATCCTGATGAGCCTGCAGTGTATCAGCTTTTCCCCATTGTTCAGAACCATATGCCAGCAAGTGCCCAGAGACTGATTTCTTCTTCCACTGGGTCATTTCTTTTGTCATGCTGGGCTCCAGTAATCAGGTCAGACCAGCCTGAACTTTGTGCATTTGAGAGAGAGAGAGAGAGAGAGAGAGAGAGAGAGAGAAAGAAAGCGAGGAAGCGTTACCGTGTTGTTTCGGTATCGAGAGTTGATGTAATTATCCCTTCTCATTTTCAGCTCATGCAGGAAGCATTCTTTTTTCTTACCCATTTAGCCAGAAACATCACAGGCATTTTTATGGGCTTGCTGCAAAAATGTCTTAGCAGTAATCTTGAATATTCCATGACAGCAGTGTCTGTGGTGTTTCTATCTTGCTACACATGCCAAAGCAGCTGGCTGCCTCCCAAGAGAATTAGGGTTGGACATTGCCCCTTCATAATGGTGAGCAAATAAGGTTTTTAATATTGTGCTGGTTTTGGCTGGGGTAGAGTTAATTTTCTTCATAGTAGCTAGTATGGGACTATGTTTTGGATTTGTGCCAGACACAGTGTTGAGAATGTAGGGATGTTTTCGTTGCTGCTGAGCAGTGCTGACACAGAGTCACGGCCTTTGCTGCTCCTCACCCCACCCCACCAGCGAGGAGGCTGGGGGGGCACAAGAAGCTGGGAGGGGACATGGCTGGGACAGCTGACCCCAGTGACCAAAGGGACATTCCACACCATATGGCGTCATGCTCAGCATATAAAGCTGGGGAAGAAGAAGGAATGGGGGGCGTTTGGAGTGATGGTGTTTGTCTTCCCCAGTCACCGTTACACGTGCTGGAGCCCTGCTTTCCTGGAGATGGCTGAACACCTGCCTGCCCATGGGAAGGAGTGAAGGAATGCCTTGCTTTGCTTTGCTTCTGTGTGTGGCTTTTGCTTTCCCTATTAAACTGTCTTTATCTCAACCCACGAGTTTTCTCACTTTTCCTCTTCTGATTTTCTCTCCCATCCCACCAGGGGGGAGTGAGCGAGCAGCTGGGTGGTGCTTAGTTGCCAGCTGGGGTTAAACCACGACAAATGTGAACAAATTTGGGCTGAGATATGAAGCAAAGAAACAAGTCATTCATGTATTGGTTGTAGCATATTCCAAAGGTGGGAGAAAAGTAATTGCAGCTTAATTCATTGGGATATGAATACATTTGGTGGGGATAGTGGATAGCAGAGAATTTTTACTGATGTATGGCTTCACTAGAAGCCAAATGCTGGTAAAGGCTCAAGCAAAATGTGGTGGAATCTATAGCTGTATCTTGGATCCCATGGCAAAACCACGGCCTGATCCAAAAATTCAATGCCAAACTTCTTTTGCCCTCAAGGAAGTCAGAATCTGAAGGCCAGAATTTAACAGAACATTTTTAAAAGGCTGGCCTTCTGTTTTCCGGCCAAAATGCAGCATGAGGGAATTAGGAAGCAGATGAGAAGATGAATCATGAAGTGCAACATTTGGGTAGCACCTTGGCCATGGCAAAAATGGTTTAAATCTGTGTGTGCATACACTTGGAAATATACATTGGACTTATCTCCGAGACAGGAGAGCACCAGTAATTGCAATTTATTTATGTAAATGCCATTACTTGTTGGGCAGTGGTGCATTTAATCGTAAGCAAATCTCCTTTACTCTTCGAGGCTGCTTTTGGCAAGGAAGGGATGTTGCTTTGGCTGTCAAAAAGCTATAGGAAGAACCATTTCAGGACATGTTGAGATTCCTTAAACACAAAGCTTTTCTTTGCAGCTCAGTTTCTCCTGAGCTAATGTTTATACTTTTATTTCAAAAGCCTAGGCTTCCTTGAAGGCTTGTTCCACCTGAGGAGAGATGTTCCTGTCTTAGTTAGTGTCAGCTTTGATTCAGAAGGTAATACTGCATGGATCCAGGAAGCTGTGGCCTTTCCCACCAGTTGGTCATCTATCATTTCATTACAGTAAGGTTACCAAATTGACGTGTCCTGGCTAATTCTTCTAATGCAGCTATATAGCTATCTAGTGTCTCATCAGGCAACTGTGCATGCTGTCTCAATTGATAATAGTCTGTGGTACTATTAGCAGATGGCAGAACATGACCTACCTGTGAAATCTGACCCGCAGTGATCTTCTAACAGTGCCTGTTTTCTCAGGGAATGTCTTGAGACATACTTTTATCCTCCTGGTCCAGCATTGCAACTGTGTTTTATTTTCCATAGAAATAAAGGAAGGTATCGCACTGCTGGTATTTGGCCTTGTAACTGCTAGTGACTAGCTAAGAAATGAAGATTTGCTGTTAGTATTAATTCTTACCATTTCTTCAAATGAGGCTATAATGAAATTTGATATATAATTTTTTAAATAGTGGCACAGGAGCTATTTTAAATTTAACAACTGCGGTATCTTTTCTTCTTACATTTTTCATTAATCTTCATGTGCTTAATTAGTTGCTGTTCCTCAGTGGGAATGTTTGACTAGAGTAGAATGAGATTAATGACATCTCTTGGGTTGCTACTGCTGAAAAGGAAAAGGACTAAGTGCTAGAAGGACATCAAGCCTGGCTAAATACAATGTTTGTTCATAGGTTAGCCCTGTGTGGCAATGTTTGTATAAGAAAAAAAAAGTGCAAAGATAAAAGCACAGAGTAACACGTTTTCAAAATTTTCTGGTGTCCCATTCCACAGGAAATGGTTCTTTAATTGTGACCCTTAGTTTGCAGGATGGGTATAGGGAACATATGCGCAGACTGGAAGACTGTGCATAAAAGAGCTAATGGGACAAGTTCATCTCCTTTTTGAAAGCGCGGCATGCAGCTTAGCAAATATCACCAAACGAAGATCAAAGTGTGTTAAATCCCAACCCTCGGATAGGGAAAATAGGCTACAGTTTTGAAATGAGAAGCAAAAAAAGAATTACGTATGCGACATCACCATATACCTGGGTAGAGTCTGAATTCTGAGAAAAAACCCATTGCTGGCAGTGAGATTGCCCACATCTGCAGTGGGATTTGGACTAGGTCCTATGTTTCCTTACTTTTGCCTAAGTACAGTATTTAAAATCTTTAATTTGCTTGTTCAGAAGACCGTGTCCATGGCTTGCTTCACATTTAGGCAGAGTATGTCGGTTATCACAGTGTAGTATAAGGGCTCACAGTGAATATTAGCTTATGTGTGACCAGATACAATCTCCCTGTTCATTGTTTGGAAGGAAGAAATGGCGTTTATCTTTTCCCCAGCATACGGCATTAGTGGTCACTATAACCGAGCTCCTTCCATGCTGTGATAACAGTATAACAGATACTATCATCTGTATGTCTTCAGAAGAATAAGAAATAATGAGCCAGATTCACTTCTATTCTGGTTCCATTGAAGTTTGAGAAATTATATCAGCAGGAAGTTTGGACTCATGCATGTTAATTGAGCTCTTTTCAGTTCAGTGCTTTGTATTACTTTAATTTTAAAATTATAGCCATAAATTGTGCCTAGCAATGCTATATCAAGACCTGCATCTACTGCCAAGCACAGCCTCTCGGGCCCAGTTCTAGCGGCAGCAGACTGCTGCTTGTAAGGTACCCTTGGACTTGTTTTTGAAAAACCCGTTATTACAATGACACCGTTTGCAGCTAGTGCGGTTACCTGCTAACTCTGATGTGTACCACATTTCAGCGCCTGACAAGACCTGTACCTCTTAATTTAAGAGTAACGTGGCAGGAGAATGGGAAGCATATGTCTGTCTAAGGAGACCCAGGCCTTGTCACAGCGTGAAGACTCCATGTCCTCAGGCAGGTATTTTCAAGTGAGATTCATTGCCCCGAGGGACCTGGTAAACAGATGCTATGAGGCTTTGATTTGGATTGGTTTCTCCAGAGATGGCTGCCAACCTGGGCTGATCTGTCTATCTCACTCTATTTCCCTTTTCTCATATGCAAGAAAAACAGCTGGGAAGGAAAAAGGGGAGGTGGCATTGCTAGAGGCTCAAAGGTACCGAGCAGCTGGCTGTGAGACATTGGCGGTAACAGGGAAAAAGTGACTTGCTGAATGCGATGTGAACTTCAGTGGCTATTCTTCAACCCAATGCTTATGAAATACTCCACAGTTCCTAGACTAAAAGGCCTCATTTTTTTGCGTGGAAGTGTCTGTTTATTTAATTTATCTGACTTTAATTTTACCTAATTTTATCTAATCATTCTTACATTATCGTATTCTCTGTTTGTAAGTGATCTATTTCCTACTAGATTGCTCAGTATTTTTACTGTATGTACATTTACAGTAATGAACCTGAAAGCTGAAACAGATGATAACACAGTAATTGTTTTTTAGGTCTGTAATAATTCATGAGTATTGCCTACAAAGCAGGTTTTGGATGGTCTTCGGGGGTAAACACATTAAAGCCAGGTACTTGTAAGCTCTTTTACAATCTATTAGCATAATAACATCCTGTAAAATAAGCATCTTCATGATCTAAGAACATCTGATGTTGGTCCATTAACTGCCTTCATCTTCAGTTCAAACTGCCAATGGTCTCCATATCTGGGCATCATTTAGTATTCTAGCTGAGGAATCTCCTGCTGTTTTATGGAAGTGACCAAGTTCAAATAACATACTAGGGTTTTAGATTCTTTTCCTTTAAAAATATATTATGCCCCATGTGAATGGGAAACACTTTGACAAATGTTGCTGTATGCCAAACCCTACTAAAATTACATCTTGAAACCCTTTATTTTGTCGTTAGCAATTGTTATTTCCTCTTGTACCAGGTAATTAAGTAGCACATGAGAAAAATATAATTTTTCCTTCATTTATTTATTGAAGTATCAAGGGTTACATTTGACAATGGAATTATGATACACATCTGTTTCTGTTCAAATTAGGAAGATTTTAATGTTACTTCAAGAATTAGAAAAGCAATTGCTTAACTAAACTGAGGGAATTCCTACAAATGAGCGCATTATGTTTATACAAGATTTGTTTAATCTATGAATTGTTGTATAATTAGTTACATTATGCAAACGAAAATTAGATATCCTTGTTTCCAACTCTTTGTCGTTATACTGTTGTCAAACTACAAAGAGCTCTGACTAACTGGTCTTCATTGAACATCGTAATTGTTCTTTTGTAGGTAATGTCCAGCTCTGACAATGTGCAAAATTACTGTCTTGAGAGATACTGAAAGTTTAAAAGGTGCCTGTGTTTAAAAGTCCAAACAAAGTATTCATTTAAAATAGAGAGCTATTAAGACTTCACTTTCCTATTCTGTAGTTTTAAGTAGTGACACATAAACCATTTTATGGATAATGTGGAGGGAGCAGTCTGAAAGTTCCTAATGGCTTTTTTTTTTTCTTGCTACAAACTTAACCTCATTGGCTTACTATATGGAAATATAATCATTACCTTATGAAGAGATACCAGTTTCCCATACGGCCCGCTTCTCTGTACCTAGCAATTGGTATTCATAGAATCATAGAATGGTTTGGGTTGGAAGGGACCTTAAAGATCATCTACTTCCAACCCCCCTGCCATGGGTGGGGACACCTTCCACTAGACCAGCTTGCTCAAAGCCCCATCCAACCTGGCCTTGAATATTTCCAGGGATGGGGCATCCACAACTTCACTGGGCAACCTGTGCCAGTGTCTCACCACCCTCATAGTGAAGAAATTCTTCCTTATATCTAATCTAGATCTACCTTCTTTCAGTTTAAAGCCATTACCCCATGTCCTATCACTACATGCCCTTGTAAAAAGTCCCTCTCCAGCTTTCAAGGATGTCATCACGTGTTTGTTTAGAAAAGTGAAGCGGAGGTTTCAGGAGGTCTCGCTGTCTTCAGTGGTGGTCTGTCCCTACATTTGGAATCAGTCATGCTAAATGAGAAGACCACCACACTGGATGAAACCTTCTATTGTATTTCATCTGCATGCCAGAACTACAGTTCAGAAAAAGCTAAAGCAAAAATACATGTTTCCAAAGCCGTAAGTTGTGAAATACTTGGATATCAAGCATCAAAATAAATTCAGTCAAAACCATTGAGAAGTCAACATTTCCACACAGTGCTTGCTTAGCCCATGGGAGCTTCCTGGGTTTTAGATCGGCTGCTGCAACTGGGTTCTAGTCCAGGATTTTGACAATGAAAACAAAAATTGTGTACGACTGTGGATCCGCATTTTGGCTTTTTAAACTCTCTTCCATCTTAAAGACAGCAGGCAGATGTTTGGAGCTTTTTTTTTTTTTTTTTGACACCTGTGTGCACTTTTGGGAAAAATGTTCAATCTCAACTTTAAAGAGAGCAAACCTGTCCTGAGAATTAGTGATGAGAGAGTCCGGGAAATCTGACTGCTGGGCAGAGAGCTGACCTGTTGAAGATGGCTGCTCACAAGCGGCTGATGCTTTTCAAGTATGTTGACATCAGTGAATGTCTGGGTTCTTGGCAACGCAGACTCTTTGCCTTTAAGTAAATGTATTTGAGAATAGATTAGTTTGCAAGCACTTGAATTGATTTAATGTGTGTTTACTCTTCAGATATTCACTGTGGCTGTTTACCTCTGCAAGATAAATATTTAAAATTGCATTTGAACCTCACATTAACATTTATGTTCATGTCATTATAGTTTCCTTTTGTGAATGAGATTTACCTATCAGTCTTAAAGCTGTAATAAGAATGAGTCTATTTTTGTAACTTTCAGCTTCTCATGATAATCTGCCATAGGGCTGAATTAATTTTGTGGCATGTTTACTGCTCATTCATCATCAGAGTCACAGCAATGAAGCAGTCATCAGGATAAAAAAGCACTGGTATTTTGTGAACAGTACCAGGCTGACAGGTCTTGCAATAGAAATCCACATGTAACACAGTGCAGCCACCTATTCCTGGGCAGTGAACACGTATCACGGGAACTGAACTAAGGGTCTGTGGGGCCAAAAGTATGACAGCTGAACAAGAAACTGGATACAGGCATTTATTTCATTGTGACGCTTGTCACTAGAAGGGAAAGGGCTCGCATCATGGCCGTAGTTTTCAGACGCCAACAACTCATTTGCTCTTTGTTTCCCCCGTGGCTGCCCAAGTAGTGACTTTGTCGTGGCTGTTACACGTGCCAGGTTTGTGTCGGTGACTTAGGAGTGAGGGTTCTTCTTCCACCATCTCTCTGCTTGCTGATGTACAAAAAATATGCCCAGTAACTAGAGTAGTAGTACAGGTTATCTTTCCAAGAAGGGATTATCCTCCAATCACTGTTTTTTCATCTTTGAATTATGTTCAGAAGTGCATCTGACAGTAGCTGTGTCACTGCAGGGTCGAGTTTCTTCCGGGTTCTCTCTTACTGAAGAAATTGGAAATTCCCATGTGTCCAAACTAGGTTTTCCTTTCCCCATTCTCTAAGAACTGATCTAAATTCATATTTGGTTGGACTTCAGAGTTTATGGAGAAATGCTTAGGTATAAATCTGAGTTCCTGTATTTCATTGAGAGTTTTGGCAAATGTTTCAGAGCTTTTCTACTGCCTAGTCAGTTTATAGCGTTATTGTGAAAATTTTATATGACCAGAAATTTTGCAATTCACATAGTGTTAAATTATATCCAGTGGAAGTAGCACGGTTATGTAACATCATGTGTTTTATTAGTTGGAGCAGTATGCTTACATAAATATTATGTCAAAAGTCAAATACCAAGGTATGCAGTTGAGTCCCTTCTGGTTTTGTAAAGGATAAAGGCTTTCATCTTTCTTCCTAATTTGCCATTCAACAATTGAAAATTATTTAATGGATAACTGCAAATACGTTTTTTTCTAAGACTTAAGAATCTAATTATGCAGCTGAAAAAATCTGAGCAGATAAGGAAGCAGATTCAGATGAAGTTATAAGAAAATTAATGCCATGAATATCATCTTTTTAAACCATTTCTTGCACACTTGAATAATTTAGTACTTGAAATGTTTTAATTATTTTTGTGCAGAGAGAAATGTGTATTCAATAAATCTGGAAATTATTTCCCAATACTTTACTTAGATTCTTTTGTTTTGTTTTTAGATCCACAGAGATCTCTAACATATCAGTTATATAGGAAAGAAACATCTGCTGTATGAGGGAAATGTTACAGGAAACAAAAAGAACTGTGTCCAGCCTGCACAGGACTGTACCAAGGGAGGATTATTACTCCCTAGTTAAGAGTCATTTTGGGTAAATAGATCTGAACTACATGGCACTGAAATAAGATAGATCTTATGGGATCTATCTTATTTGTTGTTCACTATTTAGGATGTTAAAGAAGAAACACTTCTTTTTGTTGTTGTGGAATTCATAGAAATAGAGATGTTAAGACATGCTGGGCTGTTCAGTTTACCCTCCCACTCCATACATGATAGCAGCCAGCGGTATGAATCTTGTATTGGGTTCAGCTTGACTCTAGCTAGAGCATATTCAATGGTAGTCAGTGTCCTGGTGTGGCTAGAAATCAGTGCAGGATGCTATCAACTTTCTTAATTTGAGTTTATATGCCTTGATGCACAAACTAAATCACATTCTATGTTTTCTACAGCACAGAGCACATCTCTGGTAGCTTGTAAAGCATAGCTAACAGTGATGGCAGAGATTTCTGTGGAAAGTACTTTTCATATTGAGCTTTATATCGTTTGTGTGATACAATCTAAATATGCTATTGTGCCTCTCTTTTTACAGATCAGACGCTGTATCTTGAGGAAGGACAGATAATTGTTGCTCTTTCTTGAGACACAGATGGAGATAGTTTAAGGCTGGACTTTTGGTATCAGAGAGATCACTCACATAACCAAGTTTTATCTTTTATCACTCTCTTTCTGAAAGGCTATGGAAGCTAGACATCTTCATCAAAAAGCTGATTGCCACCCAGATCTTTTAGGTGCGAGATAAGACCTCATTTGCTGTATGCTTCTTATTACATAAAAGGAATAAGATAATATATTCAGAACAATAGCTGAAGATACATTTAGAAGACTAGATACTGCTTGGACTGAGTAATATGAGCTTGTTTGATCTTTGTCTTGGAGTGTGCAATGAAGCATTTGGGTGTGTCTGCCTTTTCCAGCACTGATTGCAGGCCAGAACTGTCATTCTTCCCTGTCCTGCTGCTTGTACGAGAAGGAACTTGTCAGTGTAGTTATAGTTGGTAGAGTCAGGCCGTGTGGCTGTCAGAAGTATAGGAATGGTCCTGCTAGTGTGCAGATGTCTCGGGTGACCGTTTCCCTCCATTGATATTAGTGAGAAAGAAGTCTGGAGTTGGTCCATTAAATCTGTGCACATAAATCTTAACTGACATAAAGACATTATTCTGGAAAGCATCTGCAGCCAGGCAGCAATTAAGTCCAGGATGGGAGCAATGACATGATTAAAGTTAAGCACATGCTTATGATATTACTGTGAACAAAGCTGGAGCTGAATGCTACTACATCACTTCCCTGGGTTTGAGCTAGAGTAAATAAACAGTAGATGAATTGTCAGCCACACATCCACTTCTGGGTTTTAAGTGGATCATTAAATCCTACTTGTCCATGCTGTACTGCTTTATAGATACAATTGTACTGGTAGGATGGTAAGGAAGGAAAAAACAAAGCTCTGAAGAGGGTTGTTACCTCCTGTAACTAATTTGCCTGCCAGCTCAGGATGATATTTTGGTGTTGAATGTTTGATATTTTGGTGATATTTGGAAACTGATGGGCAAAGTTTTGCAGCCACAGAACTGGCCCAGAGCATTCTTGTCTTCCATAAGTAAGTAGTAAGCCTAGTCAGATCAAAATCAGTTGCAGTGGGTAGAAGTGCAGCAAATATTACTATATCCATAGCATTTGCACAGTAATGGATGTTGTGGTTCACAAATTCTGAATTGCTTTAGGTCCTCAGTTTCTTGCAAAACTAAGGAAAAGTCAGTAAGAAACACCAATCTCTTGCAATGAATAAGCACTGGATTTCAATTCTCTACTGAGAATATTTGCTAAAGCTTTCTGTAAGCCAAGTAGTTTGTAAAACCATTTTTTTATTTTCCCCCCCTAGATGTATAATGTTTTGGCTGTCTCCAAAAAATGTTCAGAAGAGGTTACTGTGTCTGGTCTAAACTGTATTTATATTCTTTGCTCAACTGTCTTGCAGTCTAAAAGTTAATTTTAGAATAATACTGTAATATTCATGGGGTTGGTGTAGGAGCTTTGAATAATACAAACTATGTACACTCTAGTTACAGAAGTATGGAAACTTCATGCAGAATATAAAAGTAACTTTGAGTATTGATTTCAACAACAAAGACCTGTAATGTAATAATATGGTGGATCATTGTGAAAATTAATATAAAATCTAGCCCAATTATTCAGATATACAGCAGTAAAGGATCTGGTTATAGGGCTAAGACAAAAAATGGTACAATTTGTCTTAGAGTGTACCAATATAACATTAAAGAAGATATCTGTGTCAAATGGAGAAAGGCACTGACAAGTAAAATATTTCCATGGCAGTGTATATTTGAAAAGAATGCCAAATTAGATTGTGTTCTGACTCCACTGGTAATACATTTTATACTTTCTAGACCTTTGATTCCCAGCTGATATACCATGTTCAGTGAGATGCTCTCAGTAGTGACCTTTCAGCAAATACAATTCCACTATAATTCACATTTTATGCAATACAAACATGCATTTATTGCTATTAATTCCTAAAACAGTGTATAGAGAATATGAAAAAGATGAACTATATTCTGGGTAAGATGAGAGAAATCACATAGATAAGGTTGGGAGACATTATTGCTTTATATCACAAGATTTATTGTACAGTTCTCCACACAGTGTATGTTAAACAAAATTAGTATTAGTGAATCAGTGGTAGCAGACAAATGTGGCATAATTATGAACTGCAAATGGTAGCACAGTCCTTTGTTACTTATGCATTTAAGTCATTAATAATAAAAGTCATACGCTGAGATGTGGGTGCTGAAAGTACTTTAGGAAATTATAGTACATAATTAAATCTTTTCTCCTTTTGGGTATTTTTTTCCTGCCTGTTTTGAATGTTTTATTAGTTTTAGCTCTTTACAGACACTAAATATTAGTAGTGCTTTGATCCTTAGCCAACTCTCATTGAGTACTGTGGTCTAGATACTCCGCTGGTGAAAACTGGTACAACTTCGTGGATTTTCAACATCTTTCCCATCCTACAGGACTGTGTTGCTTTGCACCCACTCAGAATCTGCCGGAGTATAAGACTTGCCATTGAACTGGAGCTGGAGAAAAGATTGAACTTTGGGGGTTTTGTCATTTTTATGAAGTCTATGGTAGAACTGGTAGTCTGTATGGGAAATGCTAACCCTCTGGGGAAGACACCACAGGGCAAAGGTTTGTCATTTTGCATTTTCCTTCCTAAGCTGGAGCTAGCAGGAGGTAGCCTGGAGGGCTGCCTGGGGGAAGGTGTCCCTTGATGTGAGGCAACGTGACAGACGGGGGTTCCTCAGGCATACCCTGCTTTCTGTCCTGGCTGTAATTTTCTGTTGGATTGCGCCCTTATAGGGCAGGTAGCAGCCTTCCATACTGGCACGGGCACCTCTGCTTTTCTCAGCCAGGTGACCATCCAAAGCAAGAGGGGTTTTGAACTCTCATTTAACTGTAGAGTGGGGAAGGGGCTCTCAGCTGTGTGGAAGACAGCATGCAGCGGAGAGAAGACTGAGTGAATGGCAGGATGTGTAAATACAGTGATTGCCAGCTGTGAAAGGGGATGACTTCTCATGAGAGCAATGCTGCAGTGCCACTCTGTGCATTATCCAGGAGGTAGAACTGGTAACCAAATGCCCTATTACTGTATATGACAGTTGAACATAGAGGTAAAAAGGGAGTGAGGAGTTGAATATAGAAAACATGTTGTGCTAAATGGTATCAAAACATATTACAAGGGCCAAAAGTCCTTGGATGAGGTACAGATTACATAAAATAATGACAACTGTTAGATGCATTTGGTGCTGAGTTGATGTGCAGCACTGCAGGGTAGTTACTGCAGCGCCAGTTCAGCATAAGCAACGTGTGAAGTGGGGGAAATTGCTGACCTGCTTGAATAAATGTTCTCTTCAGTGTTCACTGGAGGTTCAGAATGACTTCTGTCTAAAGGGCAATGTCCTTATCTTAGTGAAGCCAGTGGCAAAACTCCCATTTTCCCTGATGTCTCTCTTGATGACAGTCAGAGAAATGAACTTCAGGCATCAGATCTCTGCTGGAGCCACGAGTTAATTTCTGCTATTGTGCTGAAGATCATCTGGCACTGATATTTTCTTCCTCCACCTGACATGTCCTTAGAGTCTACAGCTTGCTAGAGAGAAGCTGCTTGAGGTGCTGTGCAAAGCCAATTTTGGGCTGGTGATGCTGAGCATTAAGAACACAAGATGTCTTGATTTTTGGCTGAGTATTCCTAGCACATCCATTCCACCCTGCTCATGCCCAGTTGCACAACGGAAATGTGGCCTTAGGAGGAAAGCAGTGAGGGACAGTTGCTGTGTGAGAAAAGCAGTAACACTAAGACCCACATGGTTTTAATATATTTAAATTTTCAAATGAAGAAATGTGCACCGCAATGATTTAAGACTCAGTTTCATGTAGCTCTTCTGCGTGGTTCCATGGACTTTTCAGGCTGAACAGCTTTGTCTGGTATGCAAAGCAGTTGTCTTTGCTCAAAGCAGATCTCAAAAGAAAGGTTTATTTTGTACCAATTTAACATTTCCTTAGTGATTACTTGACACAATTTTATTAACTTACATTGACTGGGTTTTAAATGTAAATTGAACACCTTAGCAAAATTACCAAACAACCAAATTACAGCAGAATTAGGTCAGATAAATGAGAACAGCAAATTGATGGGAAGATCATCACCTGCAAAATCATAAATTAACAGGGCATCAAAAGCCAACTTGATTATTCTATAACAATCAGATAGCAACAGTTTATCATTTGGGTAAAATCATTAGCTCATTCCAAAGTGCTTCTGTATATTCTCCAATACAGTAAGTAAGTGTATTGCTAGCGCAAGTAGTTGAGGACAGCACATGAATCTGTCAGGATACAAGAATGTGACAGAAAGTTAATCTGTGCACAGAGAGATTATCTGCTGAGTACTTCCTTGCTGCCAGTTTTAAAACAGGTTAATTTTCCATGAGCTCCCAACTAGAACAGTGTCCAGAATGTTCAAATCGTTAAGCTGGCCTTGGAAACTGGTACAAAATCCTACATGTCTAGACCTTGATCCTGCTTTCTATTTTAATGTGGATTATTGTCCATGTATAGAGGTCACTTGAAACTACAGGTCTCTTATGGCCACGAGGATTGGAACTAATATATCCCATCACAAGGCATAATTAGACATGAAAGGCTAATTTAACTATGTGGAGGTTAATATAGGTTAACCATTGTGGTGTTAGGGGAATACTCAGTATAATGGGGGGATACTTATGTCAAATAACATTTTTCAGGTAACCTTAACACTGAAAAGTAATAATTAAGTATAACTCGTAGGTAGTTTTAAGGAAGAACACTGTAACTGTACTGTAAAATATATACCGCGTGATGTGGTCCCTCTGCAGAGAGATAAAGCAATACAGGTATTAACTAGAGGCTGTAGACAAAAACTGTGGTAGTGGTGCTCTTGCTGTAACAATTTCCATATGTAAATAAGATATTGGATATATGCAAAAAGACCTAAATCTGCACTGAAGAAAAAACCTCTTACCTTTGAGCCAGAGATAACAGAGCAGAGAGCTTTGAAGTAGCATTAAAAAAATAAATTAATTAAAAAAAAAAAAATCCTAAAGCCCCAGCATAGATGGAAGTTCTTTTTTACTGATTGGCATGTCCACCTGATGGGACTGCATAGGCTGAGGATTAGCATAGTCATGTCCTGTTACAATAATTGGACATACTGTGTATGTGTGTATATATATATATAAGAAAATATATGTATAAGCACATTTTTCCACACGTTGCTAGAAGGACAGATCTTTAGAACTCCGGAATTACTCTGGAAAGCCAAAGTGTCCAAGAGTTTTGAAGGGACTTGGTCTGAGAACTTGTTGATGCCCGATACCTGAATCACCAGACTGAAAAAAAAAAAGTCCTCTCATTAAGCTTTGGAGTTCTGAAAACTGGGGCAATACTGTTCTATTTTCAGACATAACAGGAGATATAGTGAGGACTGCTATAATGAAGCCTAATGGTGAGATTAATATTTTGCTACATTTTACTTCATTTTAAAATACAGTGTAATAAAAGCTGCTCCCTGTGAAAGAAGAATGCAAATAGGTTTGGAGTGCATTAGCACACTGCTTTGCATATTAGGGGACTATATTATTTATACAGCTTGAATTCACCCAAAGATTTTTTTTGAATGTACATAGTACTTGAACTACTGCACAGCCCAATCAAATTGAAACCTAGGAGGGCAGTAACCTTGTTGGAAGATTACATTACCCTTCACTAAATCTGAAAGACTAAGACAAAGAAGCTCTTCCAAAGATATGCCGGTCATAGGGATAAAGTGCTTAAGCAAGGCATCCAATGTGCAAGTTTATGAGATTAGCAGGTCTTTATCTTTATATGAAATTATTTCATAAAAGGAACCCCAGTCCAGGGTGAGCGCTGGAAGTGCAGTGTGCCAGCCCGAGGGCGGGATCGTCATTAGCTGTGGCCCTTATCTGTGCTCTGCCGGTGCTGGCCAAGTCCTGAAGTCAGCCTGCCCCTTGGAATTTAAAGCTTCCATTTTAATTATGTTTAATCTTTTGCTACTGTAGATCCAGCTGTGTAAATTATTTAAAAAGCAGAAAGCTTTTCCTCAGTAATTAATGACAGGTTTGTTAGCTACTGTAACAGCCTGAGGCTTCACTTCCCTTGCATAGTTCTGTAACAGTCTCATGATTACCTAATATAACAACCAGCCTCTACGGCTTTATAAAATTATAATTGATGGTTTGTACCAGCACCACTTGAAGGGGTGATACAGCAGTAGAGTTGGATGTATCTACTGTCACTGAGAAAATAGCCTGGGGAGGAGAGAGCAGCAGCCTGTCGACAGTTTTCAACTACTCAGGAAATGCTGTGAGTTACTACAATCATTGAGGCTAACCAGTTTTATGTCCAGCATTAGTCAGTGTTTCACCACACCTGAGAGATCATAGAGATATTTTGAGTGGGCAGAACACCCAGGTGGTAGTGGTAATAATAAAAAGTCTTCTATAAAAGCCTTTCACCTTCTTTCATCCATTGTCTGCTTGGTAAGGGAATACACTTCTTCCATTAAGTGTCCTGGGGATGTTCCTCAGGAGTACTCATCTTCCTCCTATATCATTATAATACCAGAGGCCAGATTCTTAACTGGAACCTTCTCCTCCATCAGGTGTTAGAGAGTCACTCTTGCAGGGTCTCATTGAGCGATCTCAGGTTTTTCAGATGATAGAGAAACACAGTTCATCTGTCAAAGCTCAGCGGTGAAAGCAGTACTACAGTAGCCCATGTATCTTTGGATATAGTCCCAGGTATTGGATATTTTTACACTTTGGTCTTAGTTAGCTTTTGGATTGTGACTGAACTGGAGCCTGTTTCCTAGAGCTCAAAGCCTCTGCTCTCCACGCTCACTGGCCATACTAAAGCAATGTCCAGAGTTCCAGGAGCCTGAGCTCTCCGCCCATTTTAGATAGGCATAAATGATAATGAATTACTGCATTTGAATTTCTTACTTTGCAGAGTATGTAGAAAAAAATATGACTCACAGCAAAGTTCTTTTGTGCTTGTGTCCAGGGATATCATGATAGAGATAGCGGAAGGGCACTTTGTGGTTATGTACCCTTGAGTTTCTTTGCAACCATTTGCATTGCAGGGCTAAAGACTAAGATTGCCTCAGTGCTTTCTGGGAACCCTAAGGCGGGGTAGGAGCTGTCATCCATAGAGATCAGAGATGGAGTAGCAAGAAAGGGAAGGAAAAGGGGTGGGGCTAGCATCTACAGAAGTTAATATAAAAAACCCCCAGCCTGATGTGACATGAGTGAACGGTGGGGTTTTTTTGCTGTGGTGTTGCTCCTCCTCCCATGTTGCACGGGAAGCTTTGGGAGGAAGGTGGGGAGGGCTTTGCCGAGATACTACACTGTGTGGTGACAGAATTACACAGTTTCTGTTGGTCTTGTGAGGCCCTTGGTGATGACTTTTTTCTTCTTTTTTCTTTCAAATGAAACAGTCTGCCAAGACATCTCCTATAAATAGATCTTTTAGGCCTGAAAATTCTTTTTTTTTAATCTTCTCACTAGCAGTAAAGAGATATCTGATCTTACATATGTTTGTAAATGTTTCATAAATGTGAAAAACGTGCATAAACAAGAGAAAGTTAAAAGGGAAAACTAGTGTCGATACTGTGATTCTGTAGTGTGCCGTGAACATGTTTTAAGTGTCTATCCCCATACAGTTGTAAAATTAGGCTTTAAGGGTCTGGCCTCAGAGACCATCAAAGCTGTCATGCGATTTTCCACTGTATGCGAAGATCTGATGTATCTGCTCTACATTGAAAAGACACGGGAGAGTTAAAAATGTGTGGAATCCATAATATGCTGTGATCTGCTGATAACAATGACAGAAGTTACTGTTTTGGCAGGCCTGCTTTGTGACTCACGAGGCACCAAGGAAGTGGTATATCTGCATATGATTTCTTCATGGCATTAAGTGAATTAGAGAGAAGATTTGAAAAGGTGAAAATCCTGAGCCTTGGGAGCCTTTGCCATCTGCGTTTTCTTCCTACCCGTGATGCGTGCTGGGATGCAGGTACATAGGCACAGCCAGTGGCTTGACCTTCCTTTGCTTATGGGTCTGGAAATGAATGTGCATGACTCAGCGTCTGTGCGAGAGAATGAATCCTGCTCACACGGTTTCAGCTGTAAGTTATGCTTTTAAAAACTTGATGGCCCTTAAAGAGCAACTCCTTTCACATTTAAATTTTGCCACCCCATGTGTCTTACTTTCAGGATGATTCAGGCTGCTTCAGGAATAAATGAGGGGTGCGTGAGAACAAGCCATAAGAATTATGTTATCCTGATCTTTTGCTCCTGACAACCTTGCTGATGTGCAGTGAAATATAAAGGGTTTAGAGCATGATTCACTATTAAACATTAAAGAGAAAAAGTTCAGCTATTCATAAATTAATGTTAAATCTGTTTTCTGCAGCCAGTGTAAGGCTGGTGATAGCTCACTTGCCTGTACTTATTAAAGAGCAACGCTCTCTAAAGAATCACATCCCATCGTTTCTGGTGACAGCTATTAAGAAAAATATTTAAAATACCTCTTAAAATTCTATATGTAATTCTTGGTGAAGTGACATTGCATTCTTTTCATTCAGTCTTCACCCTGTGCTAGAACTGGAGTTCGTGACACACTAATTAACTCTGATTTAGCACAACCATTATTTTTGGAGTTAATGGTTAGTGAACATTGTTTAATATTATTACATAACCATTAATATGACTAAGGTAAAAAATGAGTTAAGTAAAATGGGAGGAAAGTTAACATGGCAGTTTGGAAATACAAATAAGATTTTGAGATTCCCAGCATTAAGTCAAATAAAACATCTGCGCCATCCATCTTTAGAAAACAAGGCATGAGGATGGACAATTCCTGACTTATTAAAAGATTCAGTTTAGGGTGAAATTCATTCCTTTGTAGAAGGACAGGTCCAGATCCATGCATGATGCTAGCCTCATATTGCCCTAGTTCTAGGTATTACATAGTATTTAAGAGTGAATTATTTCCCTAAAGAGTTTGAGCCCTGAAGTCAAAGCGTTCAGTGAAGGGAGGATCTGCCCTGCCTCCCCTGAGTGGGTCTGATGGGGACTCTTCTGTCTTGGGACAGTGTAAACAACGCTGGGCATCGGATGAACAGTTTCTCCAGCCTTCAGATTGCTATGGAGACATGCTTCCAAGTCATGCCATGGCTCCTGGGTGAAACAAAAGCCTGTTTAAAGTCATTACTTTTTCCTTTTCCTTTTCCTCTTTTCCTTTTCCTTTTCCTTTTCCTTTTCCTTTTCCTTTTCCTTTTCCTTTTCCTTTTTCCTGCTGTGTCAGCCCTGCACTCCCGAGAGCAGCTGTGGCAGTGTACTATCACTGCACCTTCCGCCTGCCCACCTCCTGGGACTGGAGGAAGGAGAGGCAGAGGGTGACATATGCTGGCTAGGAGACGGTCTATGCACACTGGATCACTATGGGCAGAACCGCCTATGGAGCCCAGAAGAAAGGTCCTTACAGAGGGCCAAGAGACTGGTGCTGGGCAGTGAGGGAGTAGAGAAAATACTAGGAACAAAATTGGCACATAAAAATTGAGCCAAGATCCCCAAAATTATGTTTCTCATTTTGCTTTATATGCAGTGAATTGTCTGAGACCTGATACCAAGACAAGGAAAGTTGTCCCTCTCCTATTTCCCTCACCTACACAAGCCGCAACTTAAAGAGCCAAAAAAGCAGCCAGCCTGGGCCATTAAACCAAACACCCCCTGCCTCTCACAGATCAGCACGGCAAAGTAGGACAGCATGGAATAAAGGTGGCATTCCCACCAGAAAGATCCAATAATGCTTTGGGGAAAAAGATTTAAAATGTTCTTTTAATAATAAGTCTTGTTGATTGGTATTTTTCTCTATTTATGAGGGATATTTTGCCTGCAGGGAAGCTCTTTGCTTGTCTGAGTTCATCTAAGAAGATTAAGCTCCAAAAGTTCATGACTAAAAAGCTCATCTGCTTTCATCTTTATTCCTCACCTTGAACATGTAATCTGATGAGTGATTTCTATATAAATATATAGGTGGGTTTTGACTCTGGCTGAACTAAGCTCAAGACTTATCTCCAACTAGCAGGAGGTGAAAACACTGCTGAGATGGTATGTTTGTCAGCAGGAGTTACAAACTGTTTGTGTGCCAGCACATGGATGTTCTGTAGGGTTTGTCTCCGTAGCCTATGCAAAGGGAGAGAACTCTGCTAGCATAACAGGACCCGCTGCAGGAAAATCTTTGACCGATACACCATCAGTTCAGTTCAAGAAGAACACGGCAAAGGGATTTCTGATAGCCATTGAGTTACATACATGGTGTCAGTTCCCTGGCCCGCAGTTCATGCGTCATCCTGGCGTAGAACGGGGCATAAGGTGTCATTCGAGAGGAGACGCCTGCATTTGATGGTTTGACAGTGCACGTCGGGGAGAGTGCATGTGCCTCTGGAAGAGGCTGCGTGATTGTCCTTGTAGCCTGTCAGTTCGATTGTGTCGCCCAGTGCATCACCCCTGAAACAAAACGGAAGCAGGCAGTGGGGGTTCATCCAGGGCTGGCCATCTACCTCTGCCAGGGCAAGCCGCTTTACTTTCCCTGCGGAATCCAGTGATTCTTGATCACCGAGTACTCTGTTGTTACCTTTGCCTGTACCTGCCTTTTGATGACTAGCAAAAACTAGAAAAGGGGAGGAGGAGGGAGGAAGGAGTTCACTTCTAAAATTTTACCATACTGCCATGCTGGTTCTTCAATATGCAATGGTACAAACTTGAAAACCTGGGAGGCAAGTTTAATTGCATTTAAAAAGGTACCTAGCATCAATTCCTAAAAGGCTCTATTATCGAAGAGGAATATGTGTTCCAGCAGTGGTCTCATTTTCTGTGTAAATATTCAAACAGGTTTGTTACAAAAAATTATCTCTAAAAATACTGGTAAAATTTTGATTACCATGAAGCTTTACAAGGGATTTTGAGTTAACCACCCAAACTAATTAAGTGAAATTATCCTAATTTGTTTATTATGTTAATGATCTGAATTAATTTATAGTCATTTAGCATGTATTACTAAAGATTTATTATGTTTCCCACCAAATGACTTAAGAGCTATAAATCCCATGGTTAAATGTAATTAGCAGAGACATATTTATCGAAAAGGATAATTACATCTGATAAAAGTTCTTCAGTTAGGCTTAATTAAAACAGATTATTCCCCCATAAATGAAAAGTAAATATGGTAATTACTGGATAGATATTCATTGCAAAAATTAATATCTCAGCATTTTAATTTTCTAAAGGGGTGGGAAACTCAACTATATAACTGATTGCTTCTCAATAAACTATGATTAATAATCCCTAGGAAACAGATATTTTTATAGGAGTAAACATTTTGCTAGCTAATGACTAAAGAGTAGACACTAGTCAGAAAAATCAACCATTAACTCATTTTTTTTGAGTGGACTGTTGCTGCTTTGAAGTAATGAAGAGCATGCTAGGAAAATTGTATTTTCTTCCAATAAGACTGTCCCTAGCTCATCTAAGTAGCAGAACTGAGGAAGAAACACACAATTTTTGCTGATGATAATATGGACTGTAGTTTCCTAGGCATACACCAAATTTACAGTGGTTTCTGATGCTAACAGAATTTATTTAATACACATCACTGCACATGAAGAGATTAGGTTATAAATCTGTTTTTTCATAATTTATAAGTACATTGTGTTAAAAGCACACTCTGCAGGGCTGTCAGTTGTAAATCACATTGAAAAGAGGGGGCAGAGCTGAGAGTAGCAAAAATATAAACATGCAAACCCAGATTCTTTTCTTGGCCGGAATTACTTAATAAAAATACTTGGAGACACAGGGGAAAAAGTGGGCTCTAACTCCTTCATTCACAGCTGCCTGGGTATAAACGAGTGGAAATGGAGACATTTAAACTCAAATCATTGCCTCAGAATGTGGCTTTCTGCTGGAAGAATTAGGGCAGAGCGTTTTGGCTGGAGGAAGGAATGGTTTGTCCCGCAGTACTTAAATTTTCTAATTTTACAAACGTGCTGTGTGAATCGGCTGCCATTTGGTGCGTCAGTGAGAACTGCTGCTGTGACTCCTGGGATTTGTCATCGTGGTGGTATGACTGGATACACAATGAAGGATATAAAATTTTGGGACTGTGTCTGTGAAGTACTTCAGGTTGTTGCAGCTTGCAAAAGGTCTTGTGGATGGAGATACATGCGTAAGCTCGGACGGCTGACACCTGTGGTTGCCTGAGTCCTCTGGCAACATACTCGGAGGTCTAGCAGGGAAGCGCCCCAGGAAAATGCCGATGAGCAGAGTGGCTGGGGAGGAGTGGTTGTTCATTGGGATGCAACACCACAGAGTTTGAGACTCATTTCAGGTGTGTCACCGTCTCTCTTGTTCATGTGGCCAGAAGGTTTGGAAGGAACTGGGTGGTATTTTGATAAAGAGTGTGTATGTTAAAAATGAGATTTTGGTGGTGGGATGCACACTATTTACAAATTTAGACTGAGTTCTGGCAGTAGTTCATACTAAAACGGGGACAGAAATTTAGAATATGTTGGAACCCTTTTTCATAGGTGGCTGAAGCCCTCTCTCTTCCCGCGGGCACTGCCAGGCCCAAGATGGGGGCTCAGACCTGTGATGTGGCAGCAGCCTCACCCCAGTGCAGCATCCCCATACACCCTTCTTCCCCACGTTATCCAAATGAAATGTTCACTTTGGGGTTTCTCCGGTGTTGCACAGCCACGTGCATCAAGAAAAACTTTCCAACTTTTTGTTTCAGTCCAACTTTTTGTTTCAATCCAACTTTTTGTTTCAATCTAACCTTTTGTTTCAAAGTAGCATTTTTCATGGAAAAGTGTGACCTGAATTTGAAGGTTAAACAAACAAACAAACAAAAGGTAAATAATCCATATAGTGAAGCCAAGATTATTTTCTTTTGGGTCAAATTAAATGTTCTGGATCAATCCAAAATGAATTTTGCAGAAATACCCCAACAAATATTTCAGTTTGAGCAAGACAAGTCCCTTCCATCTCCCTAACATGTTTTTCATTGATCCCTTCCATACAGACAGCATAGGTTGAAAGTCAGGACTGGGATCAAGAGGTGCACCTTGCAGTCCTAGGAAGGAAGGAAACAAACAGGTTAGCCTCGCTCACTGAAAGGAGGTGATTTCTATGGCTGCTGTTTAAGAGTAGATTTTTTCTTTTTGCTAACTACTGTGGCTTATGCCTGATAATGAGAGAGCTCAAGACAGCAGTGGAGGTGAGGCAGCGATGGATTTACTGGAGGGGCCAATTCAGGGACTGTACCCAGGGCAAAGAACTATTAAAAGTCTGTGGAAAGTAGCCTCTCAGGCTTTAAAAAGAAAGGAAACTGAGTAAGGATCTTGGGAACTGAGCTGTGCAGAGCTGGGAGGCAGAAGAAGAGCAGAGGCTTTGAGGTGGCACACAGACTTTCAGCACAGGGGCCTTCTCGGGGTTCCCCGTCGACTAATTCACCAAAGCCCTGTACAGAGGAGGAAGGTGGAAATCTTTGAAATCTCAGAACAATAACAGGTTTCTTTCCATTCTGAAATTAAATTGACTGAAGCAAAATATTAAATTAGATTAATATGCCATTCTCTTGGCAAACAGAATTGCACAGACCTTGTGTTTATATGCCTTTCAGACTATTCATGATGCACATACCTATAACAATTTTACATAGAGCTGAAAGTAAATGATAAACATTCTTTATTAGCAGTAAAAGATGAAGAGGCATTTAATCCACAGTGAGTGAAAACTCCAGCATACACTCAGTATTTTTTGCCACTCAAGTTAGGAGCATTTCAGCAAGTTTGTGTAATATTGGTGATAGTACAACTTGCATAGCTTGAAAACCATGAAAATGCAGATGAGACAAGTTTGTGCTTCTGCTTTTGCATCTAGAAGAGAGTGAAAGAGAACAGTTTGCCTAGACTTCTCCTCATCTTTCCTAACTTCCAGGGAATTATTCAAAGGGATGTTTTTAAAGTACTATATCTTGGTTTTGCTATGATCTACAGACCATTGCAAGGAACTCAGCCATGCACAGGACATTTGAAATGCGGTTTCTGGTGTAGTTCCCTTTAGTGAATTGAGCTAGGGCACCCAAAATAACACTTAAATTCCAGTGCTGTTGGAAAGGCTGTGATATGAATCTCAGCACTGAGTTATGCTTGCGTATTTTGTGTTTGCTATGCAATTTGATCATTGTCCTTGAGATCATCAAGATTAAGAGCTTTTCCAGCAAGGATGTGCTGTCCCCCTGCTCCTCCACCCACATCAATCCTGGCCCTTAGGAGTGCAGTAGACCTTGTTATATATTATTTGACTCCCTGGTTGTGTAAGAGAGAGTTACTCTGGAAGTGCTTTTGTCGTGGTTTAACTCCAGCTGGCAGCTAAACCCCACACAGCCACTCCCTCACTCCCCCCCCCCCCGCCCCCGGTGGGATGGGGGAGACAACTGGAAGAGGAAAAGTGAGAAAACTCGTGGGTTGAGCTAAAGACAGTTTAATAGGGAAAGCAAAAGCCACACACGTAAGCAAAGCAAAACAAGGCATTCCTTCACTCCTTCCCATGGGCAGGCAGGTGTTCAGCCATCTCCAGGAAAGCAGGGCTCCAGCACGCGTAGCGGTGACTGGGGAAGACAAACACCATCACTCCCAACGTCCCCCCCTTCCTTCTTCTTCCCCAGCTTTATACACTGAGCATGACGCCATATGGTGTGGAATGTCCCTTTGGGCAGTTGGGGTCAGCTGTCCCAGCCGTGTCCCCTCCCAGCTTCTTGTGCACCTGGCAGAGCACGGGAAGCTGAAAAGTCCTTGATTTAGTATAAGCACTGCTTAGCAACAGCTAAAACATCTCTGTATTATCAACCCTGTTTTCAGCACAAATCCAAAACAGAGCCCCATACCAGCTACTATGAAGAAAATTAACTCTATCCCAGCCAAAACCAGCACAGCTTTGTACAAAGTGAAGGGAAAAGCACAAACTCAAGACACCAAACTGAGCATGTCTCTAAACAAGACTGGTGATACCACAATACAAAACAGCCTGGGCTGAGGCTGAAAGAGGCAGTTAAATGGCAGCTGTGATCTTCAGAGGAAGGAGAGAGCTGGTGCACACTGTGTGAAGCAGCCGAAGAAGCTGATTGTTGCGGTTTGGTGTTGGTGGATGCTTGGAGTTTAATTTGGGCTAAACAATAGTAGGATCTGGTTCACTTTAACTGCAGAGGAGAGTTTGTATCTTCATCTTGAGAGGCTGTTTTCCCTGTTTTCTGCTGGTGTGTGACCTGAGTGATGAACACATACCAATGAAAAACCCATTGAGTTGAATTACCAGAGCAGTAATGCCAACGTGTATCTGGGGTAGGTGACCTATTTAGTAGTGAGGCTGGATGGTATAATTTTTCTTTTTAAATCAGAACAGGGATTTTCTTGCTGAAGAGGGCTGTTGTAATAACAACTCTTTCCCTATAAATCAGATTACTCTGGAAAAAAATGTGTTGTGTTGTTTTGGTTTTTTTTTAAATAAAATACTCAAATTAAATTTTATCATTCTGGCAATTTTCCCAAACTGAATGGCAAAGACAAGACATTTCAGAATGGTAAAATCTTCTGTAAAAGTGGAAACTGCACTTAACTTATTATCAAGGCCACTTGCTAATGAAGATATCTAATTAAAGCATTCCTATTTAAATACCTATACCACACAAAGACATTTTATATTAAAGTTCCATTAACTTTAAAGATTTTGCCAAAGAGTCTTAAAGAAATCGTCAAAGATTGCTATTGTGTCCAGTTAATCAGAGTTCCATATAATCATATCTTACAACCATACATAACATTTTCTGTACTCATAGGAACATAGTAACAGCTACAGTCAGTGTAACCCAAGTCTTTTCAGTCTCATATCCTGGTTTTGGCAGTGGTCAATAGCAGACATTAAAGGAAAGAAGAGAAAAAGGGAGCAATTAGTGTGAATTTTCTCCCTAGATATTTTCATAGATTCTGGCAGTTTTGGCTTAGGGAATTTTGTAAGTTGGATGTTATGCTTACATACTGACATATAATATCTTTCTTCCATGAACTTGTCTGCTTTTTCCTCAGACTTGTATGAAGAGTTGGTACACACAACATCTTGTGGCAAGGAGGTTTAAGAAATAATTCTACCTTTTGTGAAAAGGACCTTCCTTTTGTTTGTTTCAGACTGGTTTCTGGCATTGTAATTTTTTCCCCCTTCATCATCTTGTATTTTGAGAAATAGAGCAACATTACATTTGGTAGGGTTTTTCATACACATTTGATCATGCTAGTTACCCCTTTCATTGCTTTCGCTAGTTCTGCTCCATCAATTTGGAAAGAGGGAACTTGTGTTATCCACAGAAGTGGCACATGTTGACTTATGTAGTGGCAAAAGGTTGTTTCTCTCTTACATTTTTTAATTAACTATTGTGTTCCTACTAGGCCCCAGCATTGCATTTACTTTTTTGACCACTACGTAAAGTAAGAGCATATTTCTAGAGAGCTGTTCACAGTGACTGAGGTCTTTCCTATGTGCTCATAGTTAATTTGGAGAGAATCAATATATGTGTATAGATATGCATGTATTTCCTCATTATGACTTGCATTTCTTGACATTGAGTTTCATCTGCCATTCTATCACCTCATTGTTTTTTGTGCAAGATACCTCACAGCCAATTTTGGTTTTGAGTGTCTGGAACAGTTTTGTATATTGAGTGAAATTTGTCACCTGAGGATTCGCATCGGTTTTCCTGTTACCTGTGAACGCAGTGAGCCGATCCTGTGAGACAGATCCTTCCTTCCTATGCTGGGTTTTCTGCCTCTCACCCTGTTAGTGGGCTCAGGAATACTATCTTGTCTTATCCCAGGACACCTGAAGCTCTCGAAGAGCTTTTCATGAGGAATATGACCCAAAGCTTTTCTGAAGTGGAAGTACCATATTTCACCTAGGTCATTTCTCCAGTATCTTTGTAAGGCAAGATTTCTTTCAACAATAGCCATGTTGGCATGTTCTCATAGTATCGTATTTATTTAAGGGTCTGCTAATTCTTTTCTTTATTATATTTTCAGCTAACCAGTCAGATTTAATGGACCTAGCTCTTTCCGTCTTCTGGAAAACCTTTTAAAAATTGCTGTCATTTTTTCATTTCTTCCTGTCTTTAATACTGAGCTGAACATAAGCGATAGGGTACATGCCACAGTAAGTACTATGGAAATTTCCTATCCAATACTATCTTGGTGCTGGTAACTTGTTACTAGTAATTTTATTCATTTATTCTGAAACTTCTCCTACTGACATTTCAGTTTGACACAATTCCTCAGACATATTTCCTGTGTAGAAAAGAAAAAAAAAAACCCCACAAAACCCCTCTCTGATATCTGAACATCCTTAATCTCTTCCATCAAGAAAGCTGAGGTAAAGAATGTAGTTAGGGCTGGATTTTTTTTTGCCTTTTTTTGATTTTTGCAATGGTTTTATCTTTCTTCAATCTTTCTTTAATAGCTCAATTTCTTATCAGCTCTGCAGACTCTTTGGTAAGATTCCTTTTTGAGTTGTGGATTGAAAAAGTTTTTGCTATTTACTTTTTGTGTCTTTGCCGTGTTGATTGTTCGAAATCCTTTTTTTTGGGCCTACTTTCTTAAACTTCCTATCTAACGTGTCTGAGTTTCAACTCTTCTGTTGTTTTTTTTTTTTTATTTTTTTCTCTTTTTTTTTTTTTTCTGTTTGACCACAGCAACATTTATTTGATCCTTTTGAAAGATAAGTGACAAATGTTTCTTCTGAACATCTCCTGTGGTTTTCTAAATAGTCCCCATGCCACCCATAAATGTCTTACCCTTTTATCTGCAATTTCTTAGTTTCCTAGTAATAATCATTTTTAGGTAGCTCTTTTAGAGTCCGGCATTACTGTAGATCTAATCTTCCTTATCACATCACTGTCTCAGTTACATAGTCAAGAATATTGCTGCTGTTCCTCCTATGCATGTTTGTCATTTCAGTTCATAGGAATCCTTTAGAGTAAATACTTGCATCATAAGTATTTTCTCAACTAGATCTTGGCCATTTGCTCTCTCTGCTCTCACATACGGAACAAGCAGCTTTTCTGGGGTCTTTAGCATCCTGTCTGCCTGTAGGTTTAGTTTTGCCTCCTGGACTTCCCTCCTGCCCCTCTTGGTCTTGCTGGCACCCCAGCTGGCCATCACTACAAGCTCTTCTCCAGGAGTCTGCTGATGTTCCCATGGCCAACTGTAAGATGTATTTATTACTATTTATTACTTATATAGATGTGTATATATGTAACGTATAGTGTGCTTATACAATTAACCTTTTAAAAACAGTAGGGAATGTTTGAAATACAGCTTAGAGAGGAGAGCCAAAGGTTTACTGACTTCTTGGGTGGAGAAATCTGGGAGTTGTTAGGAATAGTGTTTTCTTTAGAATTCTATTTAAAAGCACACAAAGCTAGGGCTTTTATCTAAGAAAAGGGAAGAAAGCTCCTCTTTCCTGAGCAACTCTACTTGTAAATGAAAAGAGCTTACCCTAATCCCTGCAGCAAGTGGTGATGAAAACCAAGAAATCCAACAAGAAAAGGCCTTTTTCTGCAGCAGCACAAGAATCCTCAGGCCAGTTAATTATTCCTTTCTTCAGCAGCTTAAATTACAAAATCTTTTGAATATTCTTGACCTGTAGTAGAAGAATACGACCACTCATCCTCAGTATTACAGTTCCTTATGGGATGCCCCATCATCTGACAGCAAAAGGGTCATTGTAAGAGACTTAATAGTGCCTGAAGGTTTAATAACCTCTGAGGGGAAAAATAGCTTGAAGACAATGATTGTTAAAAGCCAGAGCATTTTCTTTGACATATTACACCATACAAGACTGGACTATGGCTGTTATTGAATTACTACTATATAGGAAGTAGCAGTGAATTGACCTTGTGAATTTATTTTTTAGGAAATGTTTTAATTTCAGTGTGTGTTTTCCTTCCTGTTTGGTACAAATAAAAGCTTTCTGAAACTTCCTAGGAAGTGTAAGTTAAAATATCATTTTAGAAATTGGGGGAGTGTTGGAATTCTGATTTCTTTTGTGATGTGTCAATAATAAATCATAATATGGCATGCATCATATCATCTTATAAAATATCCTATTCATCTTAATTAGGAAGGTTTCATTCTTTAATTTCTCTGTGAGATATCAGAACTGATGTAATTTTGGAAAAGCAAAACCCTAAGGCTGTCCAGATATGCTGATCAACATGACTGGTTCTCTCCTTCCAAGGAAAGGCTTTGTGTTTGCAAGGTGTAGACACGTGCCCTAGTGTTTGTGATGCTGTTCTTCGCACACTTCATAAACTGTGGTAGCGAGAAGTTTGAGTGATGACTTTTGAACAGAGTGTTTTGGGTAGGTCAGGCTTGGAATGCCAAAACCGTGGTGGTTTTCTTTATAGCTTTTTTTTTTTTGTAGTGGCTGTGAAAAGTAAAGTCTTTGGGATTGTCTCACATTGTGTGCCCGACCTCATGAGGCACTTCTAGCAATCTTGGTCTCACTCAAGTTACATTAACCTGGCCTCAGGACAGAAATCAATCTAAATGCAAACCTGACTTCTTTAAGCTGTGTTTCCCTCAGTAATTTCCTTCTTTCTCTTTCTCTTGCACACACACCTGCTCATTTGCACACATGCAGACAACAATCTTGTACATACAGCTAAAGTTAAGCCAATCAATCTATGTGTCTGGAGGAAAATAGAGAGACTGTTTATTTCCATACCTAATTACTCCTTATTAAAGAGCAACAGAACTTTTGACAGGACAAATTATTTTCTTACGTAAGTAATAAGAGAAAGTGACAGGCACTCATAGGGAATGGATGGGGAACACAGCACAATAACGAACTCTTTAGTAAAAAGGATAGGTAGTTTTTGTGGATTGTTTTTCTACAGAAATATAGGTGATACTGCCAATGTTCAAAAGATAGAAAAGGGATATAACATAAGCCCCTACAAGCAAGAAAACTGTTCTCTGTCATGGAGATAATACCATGGGGAAATCCTGCAAAACAAAATGAACAGAACAATCAGTTAATACCCATTCTAGGCTGGTAGATCCTGGGAAGAAAGGGACATTAAAATCTGTGTTTTATGGCACTGAGAGGCACCGAGTTGAACAAGATCAAAGACAGAGTGTATATATTCACAGTAGGAGAAAGTCCTACTGTAAAGAGCTAATACTCTCCCTGGATGGACAGTGGCTGAAATACTGAGTGGCTGAACACAGAGAAATACCTTCTCTGCTCAATGGCCGTGGTCTGAGGGGAGGGAGACTCTGCCCTTAGCGAAGAAATGAGCAGTAGAGCCAGGAGCTGAGCAATGCCTTCCTGTATGTTAAGCCCAGGCCCACTGAGCCATTCCCCTCTTCTAACCCAGAGATCCAGTGATGCCCACCTGGTTTCAATGTAAGAAAATGACTAACCAAACTCTGCCGAAATTGCAACTAGATGAATGAGGACTTGAAAGAATAAACCACTTTTTCTTCCCTTTCCTAAGAATCAAGAGGACTGAAAATGTCAGAGTTTTGCTAAGCTGATTTAGGAGAAATCTTGAATTCGTTGGCTGACAAATAAGAAGCAAACTGAGATAAAGCCGGATAGCAGGTAGGGAATGCATAACAACTTACAGAAACATAGGAACAAACAGTGATTTACTGTGGGCTGTTATAAGAATGTGACTTACCAATACATAAATTCACAGTAAGCTTGCTTTTGTATTATCATCTCTGTTATCTCCAGTCCTAAGGACTGATAATGCACAGCACAAGTAATCTTCGGTCTTTTCAGTCTCTGTCACCTAAGTTGCAGAGTTCCCTTCTTTATGCTTGTGCTTCACTTTTCCCATTCTGCAGACATTTGCTGACTGTTCCTGCGTTTCCTTCCATCAGCGGAGGCATTGAGCTGAGCGTAGGAGAAACAGGAAAGCCCTGTGAGCTGCTCTTGGGGCTTGGTGCAGCCCTCAGCACCTCTCTGCTCACCCTCTAGCCCTGTCTGAGGGCCAAACAGCGTGCACGCTGCTGGGGGGACAGGCACGCCTGCCCTCCAACCACACTGAAAGAGAAGTGCTGCAAAGATAACCCCTTCCCTCTGATTTTTACATCTCAGGTCTTGCTAGCACCCCTGAGCCACAAAGTGCAGTGTGGTACTTCCTTTGCTTTTTCACATGAAATAAATTTTTAAAGCAGACCAATTACAGGAAATATTTACAGCATTTCTCTGCTGCAGCTAACATTAAACATTTAACAGCTCTCCTCATGAGCCGTACTGGAATCCAGTCCTGTAGCATGCTGGAAGGGGTCACTCTGACACATGCGAAAATGAGCCTTTAGGAATGGGCGTAGAGCAAGCAGGGGGAAAAGCAACAAGGCTGGCAGCCCTGCCAGGAATCGCAGCCTGCCTGAGCAAGGGAGCCTCGGCATCCCTCGGTCAGGGCCCCGTGAGACTGCACAAGAAATGGGGCAGCGCGGGGTGCACCTGCCTGCCCCGCTGCTGCCGGGACTGGGACAATTCCTCATCCCTGTCTGCAGACCCAAGGAACCACCTTCTGCCCTTCCACATACTCTGCCTGGCTTGCGCTCTGGAGAGCGGCATGCTCAATCGCTCAGGCCTGCAAGCAGCCCGCCATCATGCGAACTGTCTTGTTTGTGCTCTCCTGTTGTGTAACTGGGTATGACTTTGTGATGTGATGAGGACTTCTGTACCTTTTTTATGTGACGGAGAAGCATCTGGTCATTGCAAAGCGCAGCTGCAACATGCAGCTTAATAGCACTGCGAAACATATGTGCTGTGTTATCTTATGGAAACATGAGGCAATGCTGACTGGTGTAGCTAGCTGAAGCTGGATGGAACCTGTGCTTGCCCACCTGTGATACCTAGACATTTCTTGGGTAAAATTTAGTACCTGAGTGCTGAGTCACCTGAGAAGGGAATGAATTTTGGCCAGAGAAACAAAGGTCACATCTGCTTTGCTGTCCCTGGTGTGACCATGATCCTGCAGGCTAATTTATCTTTAAGCTTGTTAACTAGCTTGGAGAATACTGACAGTGTAACGGTACTGACAAAGAGCTTGGTAGCCAAGGAGGAAAGGAGCGGGGTAAATACTGTATGCAGTTAGCCCCTGCTCAGCTCTGGGCTGCTGCAGCCCTGCGGGGCTGTCTGGCTGAAAGCAGGCTGAGGGACTCGAGGTGAGCTGGTGCCAGCGATGCTGGGACAAAGATCTGAGTCAGAGCTCTACAAGGTGTTTAGCTGATTCCACTTGAACATCAGGTGTGAGGCTGATTTTGGGAAGATAGCTACTGAAACAGAGTTTGGCTTTTTCTTGGTAGCAAACCCAAATCTGAGAGGGGTGAGCATAGGACAGTGTTCAGCCTCTGCCTACGTGCAAAGTGTTACACTGCTTCGGTCTCACACCGACACTGAAATAATTGCGACAATTATAAATAGGCCTTTTTATAACAGCATGCTGATTATTTACACTGTGCAGAGATGAGCCTTTTTCTTAAATTCTCATGCTGGTTTAGAGTAACGTGACTCTCTCCTGCTGTTTGCATGAGACAACAAAAGCAAACACAACATAACCTTAATTCGCAACAGAGACAGGTCTGATCCTTTAGTCATAGTTGAGTTTTACACCACTGCAATTTTATAAATTTCCATCAAGCTACTCCAGATTTGTACCAACTGAAATGGAAAATGCCTGCTTGATGTGCAGACTAAGGCTTGGAAGCAAGGAGTGCAGAAATGTGAAGCAGAAGCTGGTCCATGGGAAAGGAATAGAAATGAGAAAGAAGAAGAATTATCCTGCTTTAACCTAATGTTGTTAATCTATATTGCCCATTATAATCTCGAGTGTCCTGCTTAGTGAAGTATGCAATCTGTAGTGCTGGTTCCTGCACAAGCAGTGTATCTAATATAAAGGACTGGCTCAACATCCATCATAATAATTACTGTGTCATAATTTTCTGCCCTTCCTACCTCTGCTGCAAAAAGATAGAAGAGGCCTTTCAAGTGTTTGAGAATTTTCTCTAAAAATTTCTCAGGGTTTTTTTTTTATATGGAAATCTGTATTTCTGCCCTGTTTATTTTGCAGGTTTGACCTGACATAATGAAATATACTTTATTGGGGGGTGTAGAAACTTAATTTGAATATCTGAAAACACGCCTATTTCATTTAATGTTTGAATTTGCTCGGCTGCACTGAAAGGGAACAGTAGGCATATTAGCAGTTTCATTTGAAAAATGCTCCCAAAAACCCCCTTAATTCAATGACCCACAGATTCAGAGACTACTTGACTCTAAGGTTAAATATGAAGCAGTTACATATGGCCATTGCAGCTCAGAGTGGTTAAAATTTGGTCTCTGCTTAAGTCTTTTGTATTGAAGGAGATGTAAGGAATTTTAACAAAAAAATGTGAGCTCTCCTAGATCTGTGAGATGGCACCACTCAAAGCTGGTGTTTTGGGCCCAAACTCATGCACATGTGCTTGCACCACCTTCTTGGCTTTATATTTTACTTTACATTGTTAATTCTCATCGCTGTGGAGTACAGCTTGAAAGCGTGATGCGCGTGAAACCAGCCGAATGAACATCCACAAGACCTCCGAGCTGTGCATCCCAACGGCAGGTTATGTCCAGCTGCACCCGGCGGGTGGCTTGGCCTGTGCAGGAAGGGTTGTACAGCAGCTCTGTCCAAGCATGTCCACCCTTACTGCGTTGCACCCAGGCGAGACATGTCCATTTGGGCAGCAGAATGGTAGTGCTGTCCCTGTTTCTGCAGGAGTAACTGATGCCCAGGGCTCTCTGCATTGGACCCTCGCTGCCTTGGTGCTTTGTTGTCCATGCGTTTTCCTGCAACAACAGCCCCATGCACATTTTTAGTGTCACTGATCAGCTAAAAGTATCACTGATAAGTGATACTTTTGCTCTGTTTTTTCTGTTGTTGAGGGGCTCTCATCGCAATTAATGAGCTTTGTTACAGGAAAGGTACTACAGGCTGCAAAACAATGATTTATGCCTGAATTTGGGATGCATTGGTGAAGCCTGGAAACCAGCCGATGGGACCTTAGGCACAGGACGCAGGGCAGTGCATTCAAAGACCCTAGACTGTAGCAAAATCGACTGATAGCTTTTGCAGATTAAGAAGGCTTGCATTTTTACATTAATACTTCACTAAGGGAAGCCCACATAAAGGGTCTTATTACACAAGAATATAATTCAGTCACTGAAAAGCAATAAAGATTTTTTTCGTAAATGTACTGTAGTAAGTGCTACTGAAGAAAATACAAAGTCTCAGTTCCACAAAGGGATCCACTTGACAGAAAACGTAATTGGGATCAAGACCTGAACTGACCTGATTCTACACTCTAGTTGTGTGGTTGTTTTTGTTTATACATTTTGGTTTTATTTTTAATTATAGAAACATTTATTTTCTGCCTCTAGGTGTTTTAAAAATTCCATCTTTTTGATGTGTGAGTGCAGAAAAAACAAAGAATAGCTTTGGACTCTGCTTAGGAAACCCAGCTAACAAGCCTAGTTGTCAAATGAAAAAAAAAAAAAAATAGCAGAGCATGATATAAGCACCAGATCTTTCCATTAAGTCTGTGCAGTTTACTGATAATTTCTTTGGCTTTAAGAACTGGCATCTTTCTCTTGCTGTGCACTTTTTTTTCCTCATATGCTGTTGTATGCAAGAGCTTTGGAAGCATATACCTGTGTGCCTGCCTTTACACGTGAGTTGTCTTATTAAGAGCTGAGAGCTTCCTGAGTAGAGCCAGTTGCATTTTTCTCTCAACTCTGTAAACGTTTGCAGAATGGTTGTGGGGGGGACCCTGTGCCTGCCTAGACAGCATTCTGTCACTGCACGAAGTGTACTTTCTGCAAAACACACAAAAATAATTTTATCTTTCATCTCTTTCAGCTACGGTAACTTTAGCAGGTACAAAAAAATAATGATCAAACAGGAATGTGACGTTTAAGTTGATGATGTCTCTCTTAAAGATATAAAAACTGATTAGATCGAATATGAGCCCCGAGGATGCCCACTGCGGGATGAGCTGCCATCCTGCAATACAACCTGGGAGAGATTTTTCTCCTGCAGAGGAAAATTCAGCAGCCTCAGTAGCAAACGTTGAGCTCAGCTGCAGCTGGCATTAAGACTAAATTTTTGAACATCTGAATATTGAAAGCCTTTTAACCTCACCTAATATTATTCTATTACTGGAACAAATCTAACAGTAAATTGAAAAAAAAAATAGGAACCTTCTAAAAAATATGCCTTCCCCATCCATTTTCAGCTTCAGTATTATGTAAAGATGACAGTTATCAGCTATGTAGAAGAGCAGCTATATTAAATGTTAAATAACCTTTAACAGCACCAAATATTTAATCATAAAAAATTAAATTGACAGTGGTGTGGTTCACATAGTATCCCCTCGAAAGCCTGACAGCATCATTTCTCATATATATTGATAAGTACAAGACATCCATAAAATCGTAGGCTCTGTAGCCTTCTATTTATGAGAGGCTATCTAAAACTCATTCATTGCAGGTAATATCAGTAAGTCAATTCAGCTTAGGCTGATAGCTCATAACTTTTCAGACTGTTGTATTTACTGAGCCATAGACTATCCTTTCTTCAAGTGTACTTGAGAAAATGACTTGTACTGTAAGACTATTTCTTCTCAAAGTATAATCAAGTGCTTTAAAACGAACTCCATAACTGCAAATTCAAAACAGTGTTAGACCTTGGTAATAATATAAAAAATATTGCTTTAATAATGCTTTGAAAGTTGCACAGAGTATTGGCAGTATTTTTCTGACTGTAGTAACCCACCCAGAAAACCATCAGTGGGAGTTTGGTGCCAGGCTTAGCCATGTTTCACGGCGTGGCAGAAGCTTCATTTATAAATGGAAGAAATTCCTCAGTATGTGACGTACATGCCTGTGGGTGGAGAATCAGCACTGCAGGGAGCAGCGGGGATGGCAGTCCGCTCGGTTTTGTGGATGTGATAACGTCTGGCCAAATTCAGACCTCCTAAGCAGTGAGAGCAAGTCTCTTGGCTTTGATGGTGTTGACTGCCTGTATTAGTTGCTGACTTGCGGGGCTTGCTTGTAGAGTTTGGTCCTGCTCCTGCTAAAGTAGTGGTGAAATGTTAATTGTGTTTCTAGAGCAATCCCTTACTGAGGGAGACTCTTCTTTCATGTCTGATGTTCTGGCAGCACAGCAGAGACGCAATAGAAATTCATAGGTAAAACTGTTCTGTAAATGTTCTGTTAGTGCTTTATTTAAATTGGCTTGGACAGATTGTTTCTATTTGCGATTAGGGAATGGGATCAAAAGCCCATAGAAAAACTCCTGTTGACTTTAATGGTCTTCTCACTGAGGATCAGAGCTGTGTATAGGATTTGCTTGTAAATAACCTGAATTTACAGGAGACTTGGAAATATTAGCCATTATTAAAGTGAGCCAAATAAAGTCACAACTGCCCAGAACTGAAGCTTAAAACTGAAACAGAATTTGGGCAATGACGTTCCCAGATGGACCTTTCCTTTGCCTTCCTGAATTGCTTATTCTTCTCATTCACCTGCGTTTTCTGGTACTGGCTGGGGCTGGAGCTAAAACTAGAGAGAGAGGCTGCGCTTCCCTGTTAGCAATGGCCAGATTTGCTCAGCAATCACTTCTGTCCATAATTCAAGCAGTGAATTGCTGTTTTGGAGGACTTCAGGGTGGAGAATTGTGTTACCAAGCTGTTTCATTATTTTTAAATTTCTGTTTCACTGCTTTCTGACTTCTGATGTTTAGATAGCATCGGCTTTTAGTACTGAAAACATTTCCCCTGGAGCCTGAGCTGCGAAGGGGAAGCTGTGTGCCCTGATCCGTGGGCAGGGAGAGGGGATGCCTCCAGCTGCAGGGGGCCGGACTGTCTCTTTTGGGCTGTGTGGGCAAATTGCAGAGCCTTTGACACTGGTGGCTGTGGCAACTGAAGGGCTGCTAAATTTCCCCACCCCAGGGGACTGAGAGCTGGGGCTGAGGGCAAAAGTTGTTTATAAACATGGGAAAAATAGCAGGAGGTAGGTTGGGGGAATAGAGAGAGAGACAGGGAGAAGAACGGCAGAGGGAATACTTGTGGGGATTCTGCCCAGAGCAGGATGGGTGTGAAAGCTGGGAGAGGGGTACTAGTCTGTCCAGGAAATTTTAAGTAATTCAGATGTGAGAGCAACACTCAGAAGATGGAGCAGTGCTTTGAGCCATGAACCTGCAGCCCAGCCGTCTCCATCAGAGATGTGTTGGTCTGTGCAGGAATGACTCACTTTTCTTGCAAAAAAGAAAGGATTCGGGGTGCGAATGGGTTTTTGGTTTTTCTTGTTCCTGGGATAGACATGCTGGCGGTAGCAAACTTGTTACCTGAGAGCAAAGGTATTTACAGCAGTATGTCAACCTCGGCTGGCCCAGCCGTGTCTGGAGCCGCAGCCCGCAGCCTTGCCCACCGTGCAGAACCAGCATCTGACAGGTGAGCGGAACCAGTAGTTGACCTCCAAGAGCAGCAAGATCAGTGGTGGGTGCTCAGATATAGGGCCTTTGTCTGCCTGATAAGTACCAGGACTGAAGGGTCATCTTTCCGATGCCGTAAAATTCCAGCAGGAATACTTGCCACCCCAAGAAGCAGGGGAGGAAAAAGAGGAGATGTCCTGGACTTGAAGGTTAGGGGAAGGCAGAGGGTTAACATAAGACAAATAGATGAAATTTGGGTGCCCAGCAGTGTGTAGGGGTTGTAACAGCCCAGGACCAGAGCAGGTGAAAGCTATCCTGTACACCGGTTCCTCACTGGAAGCGGTCAGAGGGGAATATCTGGTTTTCTGCTGGGAAAGTTCAATTTGATTTGGTTTCAAATTGGGAAAATTTGACAAAGCCATTCTATTTTTTCTGTCGGTCATACCATGGGCTGTCACAGGGCCCCATAGATGTTGTAGCTGGAGGCCCCATGGATGTCCCTTTGCCCAGCTAGGTTATCACTTCCGTGACTGCCTGAGGGACTTGCTGCTGTGTGTTATGGGAGTCCATAGGCAGTGTCTGTGCTGTGGAGTCCAAAGGGGGAAGGGGATTCCAAGATTTTGGGACATTTTTGTCTTAATTTGGTAGAAAAATGCAAATTTTGAAACTTTTCACAGCACAACTGCCTTCGTTTGGAATTAAAGTGGTGGCATAACGTAACTGCACATGGTAACTGTATAATAAACCTGAGTTCTTGTGTCATGCTCGTCATGATCCTAAAATACTTTGCTGAAGAGAAAGGCTGCCGACTCTATCCCCATTTTATAGATGTAGAAATGACGGTAAAGAGAGATGAATCAATTTAACCTGCAGATAAAATGATTTACTGAAACTGAGCTAAAAATGGTCACAGTCCAATCATCTCTGCAAACCTGATAGCACAATACACCAGACAAGCAAGAACCAGGTCTTTGCCGAACACGTCCACTGAACACATTGAGATAGTTGTCTTTCTCTGGGGCGGGGATGTCACTTGCTGACACTGCTGGTAACACACGCAGGTGTCTCTCACAGCTCTGCTCTGAGTCTGCGGCAGCTTGTACTGGATATTGCTGTGCAACAGCCTCCCCTCCTCCCAGTTTGATAGCTCTTGTGCTTTGTACGCAGGCTTTATATTTCAAAGCAAGCTGTCTTTGGGGTTGTAGGTGCCCTCTGTGCTGTGTGGCTGGTGAGTGTCCAGCTTTCTGACAGCAGCATGGAGCTCAGCCAGGGCATGCTGCTAATGTTGCTGCCTAAGTGCAAAGTGTTTGGGGATCTCTCCTGGCCACAGGAGTTGAGATCTTGTTTTATGTCCTCTGAAAGGCTATAGCTGTGGCAGCACCAACATCCTTGGTCAGGGTGATCTCTGGCGGGTCTGTGTCATCCAAGTTGACACGCTGAGACCTGACTTCATCTCCACGTACAGAACAACCTTTTTCTGTTAACAGGTCAGTGGAAGTTAGAGACACTTGGATTAGAGATGACTGAGTTTAGGAAAAAATATTGTTATTGATAACTGCATAGAATCATAGAATAGTTTGGGTTGGAAGGCACCTTTAAAGGTCATCTAGTCCAACCCCCCTGCAATGAGCAGGGACATCTTCAACTAGGTCAGGTTGCTCAGAGCTTCGTCCAACCTGACCTTGAATGTTTCCAGGGATGGGGCATCTACCACCTCTCCGGGCAACCTCTGCCAGTCTTTCACCACCCTCACTATAAAAAAATTCTGCCTTATATCTAGTCTAAATCTACCCTCTTTTAGTTTAAAACCATTGCCCCTTGTCCTATCGCAACAGGCCCTGCTAAAAAGTTTGTCCCGATCTTTCTCATAAGCCCCCTTTAACTACTGAAAGGCTGCTATAAGGTCTCCCTGGAGCCTTCTCGTCTCCAGGCTGAACAACCCCAACTCTCTCAACCTGTCTTCATAGGAGAGGTGCTCCAGCCCTCGGATCATTTTTGTGGCCCTCCTCTGGATGCCCTCTAACACCCTGCAGATGTGTTAGAATGAGAATGAGTAGCAGGAATGTGCTCAGTTCACTGAGGGCTTCGCCAGGGAGAGGATGCACGGAGCTCCTGCTCACGGCCGATGGTCTGGCAGGTGAGTGCCACCTAAATCTGTCATGTTTCAGGTAAACACCCAAACTTTTGGAAGTCAAGGTATCATCTGCAGCGGTTTGCTGATAACTTTAATAAACTGCGAAATGTCTCCAGATTTTACGGGTGGGACTGGGAACCACTTGACAAGACAAGCAGTTAGGGCATGTAGAGAAAGTTGCTTTGTGCCATGTGTGGGGTGAAGTATTTCCATGTCCTGGAACCAACCTTTCGATCTGAACTCAGTCCTTCTGCACAGTTCAGCTTGGTCCTGTTACTGCTTCTGCAGCATCCATGTTCCAAGCAATAATAGGATTAATTGTTTTCTAAGCTGGTAGTACATCTTTTAACATATGCGGTATGCAGGAGGCAGGCAATAAATAACTAAAAGAAGCCTATGGAGCAGTGGCTCCCGCTGAGGATTTTACTGAGCATATAGAGAAATTGATTCTGTTAAACTTCGCTTGCTGGAGTGGAAAGTTAAAGAAGAGAGAAAAAATGCTAAGAAATAGAGTGGTGCACAGGACTGTCATCTTCATTTTAGGATTCTCTCTATAAAATGTGCACATCAGAGGCTTGGAAAAGCTTCCTAAGGAAAAGGAGCTTTGGTACAATGTCTCAGGGGCAGAGGGAACCACAGCACTTGACATGCTGTTTAAAAGGCTGAGGGAAATGCTTTAAAAAAGAATCGCTGTCTGTTCCAGATCCTGGTTCAGGGTCCACGTGCAGTCTTTTTCAGTCAGCACTTCTGATGGAATCAGCAGGATGCCAAACCGAAAATGAAATGTCTGCAGGCTGTGAAATTTGGCCCTTGCTAGGCTGAAGCTCTGATCTGGAGACTGGCAGGGTTTGGGCAGATGCTTGTCCCCACGGACACCTCATCATCTCCAGTTTCTGGGAAAATCCCCTGACTTTTCACACAGGAGAATGAGCGAGAGGACCAGGTCCTTAATGGCCTGAAAATCAATTAATCAAAGAACTAATCTTTCAGTTGCTTCTTTCCAAGGGAACTCCCTCCTTCTTCCTTAATGAGAGCTGCTATAAACAGGCTTTTTTCCAATATGTAGTTCATGCTGATGCTCTCCATGTGCCCCTCAGTGCTCTAAAGAGAGACCTCTGCAAGATATGAGGTTCGATGCAGGAGGTAAGTGCCAGAATTGTGGCTGGATGCTTGCAGGTGTGTTTTAAGGACGTATACCCAATTAATCTCAACCGGAGCCATTCTAAATAGGGAGAACTACTTTTTTTTGTTTGTTTTTTTCTTACTGTACTTTTAAAGTGGGCAATAATAGCAGTCTATAGCGCTGACAGCTATGATATGCTCCTGGAGCTGCCAGAAGGGCTTTTTTTCTAAAAAGCCAGCAATGAAATGGAAGATCCCCTGCTGCAAGGATGCCCATAATTTGCTGTGCTCCCATGGCTGATCTCCTTGATTTCCTGGGCCCTGTTCCCAACCCTGGGATGGAAGGAGCGTCCTTTAAATGTTCTCTCTTCCTCCTCCTCTTCCCTGAGGCATTGCCTTGCAGTCACTGTGCCTAATTTGTAGCTTATCAGAGGAGGGATAGGAACAATGATCTAGTGAATTGGCTACTCAGGCTTCTGTCTAGTTAACCCCTCCGTCACTAACCTGCTGGATGCCCTAGATCAGGCCATGCAGGGCATGTATCCTGCAGATGTGTCTCCACGGCCGGCTGCAGATAGACCTGTGCCCCTCTGCACGCTGGCTGGCGGCACAGGAGATGGCTCCTGTCTGGGAGCACAGCGGTGTGTTCACGCCTTCCAAGCCCAAACGGATCCACATCCAGGCAGTACGGGCAGAGGACCGTGCATCTGCCTGCACCTCTCTGTGTAGGGACACCCTTAATCTCCCTGTGTCTTGGTTCTGTCAAGGGGGTCTAATAGCCCACTGCATCACGGAGGTAGTATGGGATAAAAACCTATTAATCATTGCACAGTGCTGAGACAGATGGGTTTCATTCCCAGAATAAGTACATAGACCATGATCATCTAAAGCTAACATTAACACATTGGTATCTGTGATTTACATAAACTAGTCCCTGAAACCACAGTTGGATGGTGCCAAAGAAGAGTTTCTGGGCTATTAAGTGTTTAATTTGGCAGATACAATTCAGTCGTGAAAAGATCTGCTCTCCTGAAATGACAAAAGCGCAGGGTTTGCATTGCTTGGTTTGTAATACGAGAACAGGAAGGCTTACTGTTAAAAATAAACAGTGTTCGTGAATGGACAGGCAGTCAGGGAGATCCCCTCAAATGCAGAAAGGCTTGGCTGCTTTAACTGCAGTCTTTCTAATGTCCAGGAAAATCTTTCCCTAACTACAGAACTTACTGGCGAATTGTGTCTCACATTGTGGAGGAAGAGATTTATCTTGGGAAGGTATTAAAAGCTTCTGTTCCACAGCTGTCATGTGGGAAGATACAGTATTGATTGATCCTGCAGTTCCATTTGATTGGTTGCATTGGTGATTACAATATTGATTTGTTTCGCATGCTGCTTGTTCCGTGCACTGCTCTGTTGCAGCAAGAATTAGTCTGCCTTGCCGCTTGCTGCATGCTTTTCAGGAGAGGAATCAGGCAGAATTCATTTTTCACCAGGCAGTCTTACAGAGTAATTAACTGAAGGGAGGCTGGCGAGAATTACTGAATTACCCAGGGAACACAGCAGCGTCTGAGTTTTTTTCAGGCATGTGTAAATAAAGAAATTTGCATTCTCCAAATATTTAAAGCAAATATTGTATTTGAAGGGAAGTGTGTAATTTGAAAAAGCGCAGAAATATAATAGCTGCAAACAGTTTCAAAACCTTGCTGCCACAGCTAAGGCAGAAGGGAAGTCTGCAGAGTAGCTGCTGAGCTGCCCCTTGAAAAACTGGTGAGGGAGGAAGAGGAGGATGACTGCAACTTCCCATGTCAATTCACGCCCCGGCCTGAGATTTGCTAAATAGCTTGTCCTGCCTTGTCTTCATCTGCCTTTCTCAGTGCTATGGCCTCAGGCCTGAAGAGCTGATGTTTGCTGGGATGTACAAAGGAGTTGGTCTGAAACCAGAAGTCATTCTGTTCAAATTGTGCAATGGCACACTGAACGCAGAATCCAAGTGAAGCCTCCACCGCTGGAAGGTCCTGAGCATTGCTCGAGGTCACGTGAATTGTTTCTCTAATGACCACTTATGTCCCCAAAAGGGAGGGTCTGCTGTCCTGTCCCCTGGCTGGACATGTAATCAGATACTGTCACAGGCTGCTGCAGAAGAAAAGTTTTGAACATGAATTTTAAACGCTCACTCTTAGTCATCCCATCTGGTATGAGATACTAATTAAAAAAGTGAGACATTTCTAGGCCTACATGTGTGATGTGGAAAGAAATAAATGTGCTCAGAATGCGAGACGATGTCGCATGGTGTTGCTGTTGCACTGAACCAAATTTTCATCGATACTGGATACCATAATTAATTGTTATGCTAATTGATACACTCCAGAGCACACCTAGAGTCCTTGGGTTTTTTCCCACTGGTAAAACTAAAGAAAGGTGAAAATGACTTATCCTCATTTGCTTGACTTTTTCCTGACTGGAAAGAATTAAGAAAGAGCAAAGCAATGAGAGAGCCTCAGAGGTGAAAGTCACACTTTGAATAAACCTATTCCTGGTAAAGTAGAAAAAGGTAAACAAAATAGGAAGAGAAAGTGCTGCTTTTCAGTGCTAAAAGTGTGTGCGTGTGTGCATGTGTATATAGACATATGCTGGGGAGCAGGAAGGCATTAAAAGAATGCCTAAAGTTTAGCAAAATGAAGAAAAAACCCTTCAGTTTTAAAGCACTTCCTCCCCTTTAACAGTTGATGAGATAAATGGGACAGGATAACAATTCAGTTGCTGATTTTCTTCACAAGTAGTTCTGTGGGGAAAAATCCCTAAATTCAAACGATTGTGCCTTTTGCACAGGGATTAATCTTAAATTTAACACATAATTTATAATTATCAGTCCATCCTCATGTAATTTTTTATGTCTTCAGTGTTCAAAATATAATGCTTTCTGTGAATTTTTAAAGTAGTCATAATATAAATTCATAATGAAGATTGTTAACATCAGTAAAGGGCCACTTACCTGTCTGTTCTACTAATTCCAATTAGGAGAGGACTGGGATTAAAGAGTCCCTAATATTGAAGGCATTGCCAGAGGGTCATGAGCAATTTGCTGCTGTGTGCCAGATGGATCTGTACATGCTGGGAAATGGAACTCATTAGTGGTGTCTAGTTTTTCCTTTTGAGATTTATTTTTCTCTGGTTTTTTTTCTGGTTTTTTTTTTTCCAACAGATTTTTGACATTTTAGTGAAAAAGTAAAACTGAAAATTGACATCTGAGTTCTGGAGGGGTTTTTTTGCCTGAAAAGATTGAGTGTTCTCAGATTAGGTGGCAAAAAAAAAAAAAAAAAAAACTGAGTTGTGATTGGATACCTGAGAAAAATTTTTAAAAAGCAGCATTAAAGAAGCAGGAACCATCAGTGAGACTTTTACTTGTCAAAACCCCTACTTTTTTTCTGAAAAATATCCACCGGACTTCTTGTTGAACTGTGCTGGAAACGCAGTGTGGCACTGAGTGGTGGCTGAGACGGGCAACATAAAATCTTGCAGCACCGTTGCCTCATGGCAGAGAGCTCAGCATCTGAGTGGGGGCTGTCCTGGAGCTGGTGCCCCGCGGGGACATGGATGTAGGGCATGTTCTCTCTTCCACAGAGATTGTCTGCTTTCCTGTGGCCATCGAAGCATCCTACTCCTAAGATCCAGGAGGTATCTGCCTTCCTATACAGAACTATACAGATTTTTTTCCTATACAGAACTTGTGTAGAAGAAGGGACATGGCTTGTAATCTTTACGTAAACCTATTTGCTGCAGCATGCCATTTGGGTACCTCAATGCATGTCTCCTTTGCTTGCAATATCATGGCTGTCTACACACTTACATGTTCAGTCACCCAACTGCCAGGACAAATGTCCTATTTATGGACAGACGTAGGTATTGCATCTGGCTGTTGATGAGAATATGCTCGATAAGAGAGAGCTTTTATTGTTCTGAAAAAGCAACTGTATTTTAATGAAGGTCACCACTATGCAAGGTGAAACTGCTGTGTGGCATCTCTCCAACCCAGAAATCAATTCATATTGCTGCTTTCCAGGGCAACTGCAACTTTGGCTTGAAATTCACTCTCCAAATCTTTCAATCAAGCTTTCTTGATCATTGTAATACATAGAGATCTGCTGTGCCATGGCTGTATGATCATTAAATTGGGGGAAAAACTGCTACTGCGCATACGTTGACAACCAATTTATTCATTGCAAAATAGTGAAGCATTGAGTATCCATTCCGTGTCAGTTGGAGGGCACTGTGCTATATTTGTTGCCATCATCATTATAAGGGTTACAAATGATCTACCTGGAGCTCAGCATATATCTTCTAGGATGAAGTGTCAACACAAAGATAATAGGGGTGAATTTAGAGTACAGCTTTAGGTACGCTTGCTGCTTTGCACTGTAAGTCACTAGATGTTGGCTGGAAACTGTGCGAAAAGAAAGTGGTGGAAGGAAAGTCTGATTCAGTAACCTCACTTTAGGCATTTTTGTTTGGAAGCTGATTGTTTACCCTGCCCAACACTGACAGCAGCTAAGTACAGTAAAAGTGATCTTTGGAAGAAAATTTTTTGTCCTAATCTTCTTTTGTGTCATTGTCATGAGGAAATACATGGAAGGAATAATCAGGAGACCAGATGGCATTTTGAATAGTGGGTCTATTCAGACATTTTCAAATCTCTAATTGGTCATTGGTTTTAAATGTTAATATGCTTCACGAGTAAATCATTTCTATTCTCTCTTTTTGATGTTTGCAAAGAATTATGAAAGAAATAGATACATTACTAAGAGTGGTACCAGAAAATCAGCATTCAAGTGACGGTGCTAAGTAGTGACTATGAACTCCAGCAAATATGAATAGGATGACTGTCATTCAAACTGATTAACAAGTGACAGGCTGAAGAGAAATGCAGAGATGTGTTTTGTGTTGTTATAAACTGGCAAAACTAGAATGACTTGGGTGGAACTACGCTGATTAACACCAGCAGAGAATGCAGTTTGATGTCTGTCATCATAGCCTTGCTTCATTTCTTGCCTGGAGGAGAATGCATCAGGAGTGTCTCCTGCAGTACAGCAGGAGGGAGCTTGTACAAATGGGTTTAGGTCAAAACAAATAGATCTGAACTTTCAAAGGACATGCGTGGTATTAGATTGGGGATGAAATGCTGTGATTTTTTGCTCACTTAACATGCTGACTTAGGTAGGAAGTAATGGTGAGAAGCACCTCTAGAGAAGGCAAGTCAGGATACATTCCTAAAAAGTGCTCCTTCGGTGCGTTGTCTGATGGGATGATGATAGGTTATGTGATGGTAGCCATCTGGTTCATCCTTGTTTAAAATGTTACGGGTGCTGGAGGAGACGGAATCTACAGAGCAGGGCACTGGCCTTGCTGAGATATGGCATTTCTGCTAGAGAGAAAGTTGCAGACATGAAGCTGTGCTCCACTGCAAAGATAAAAGTGAGGAAGCAAAAAGAAGCCAACGGAAGGATGACAAGGGAGCTCAGGCTGACATTACTGAAGGAAATTGCTCAAAGTTGCTGTTTCTTTCTAAGAACACATTCTTGGGGAACTTTCTGGTAAAATGCTGTCTCTGTGCCCTGTTGTGACCCAGATTCTCTCTTACAATATCTTTTTATTTCAACTGGAAGCCTTCTCTAAAGAAGCATTTGGTAACGTTTCTGCCTACAGACATTACGAGACACAAAAGAAGGAATTAAAGAAAGTGAGGGAAGAAAGGGCTTGGAAAAGGAGCAGGCGCGGGCACTATACCAAGGTACATGGTGGAGTAGGGTCTGCCTTGGTGACCGTATATGGAGTGGACCGTATGATGGCTTCTGAGTCAAATTGAATACCAAACATCAAATTGGTAACTGTAGATTTAAAGCGGATACCCATGCCCACACTGTCAGCATTTAAGTATGGTGAAAAATACCTGCAGTACCTCTGGGAAGGACGGTGGGTGCTGACATTGCCCTAAATAGAGCAGGTTAATGGAATAGCGTTAGCACAGCTCTGAGGAGAGGCAACAGATCCAGGATCAAGTTACACTTTACAGCAGAGGAAAAGTGAGGGAGGGGAACAGCAGACAGGAGTCCGTCCAATGTACCTTGCCAGGTCTCTCTCTTTGAGTTCGATATGCACATCCATCACCGAGGCCTCTGACTGCTGGCTATTCGAGACACGTTGGAACAGCAAGGTCGTCAGTGGACTTCAGAGAAGCTTTGACACTGGTGAGGGTACAGAGGGCAATGTTTGGGGTGGACTTTCTTGAAGGCGGTTCTAGTAGTGGATATGTAGTAAAGGGGAGATGGCCAGCTAGGAGATGCTGCCTGCAGAGCAAGGAAAATAAAGCTTTGGAAGCACTTGCCTTTATCAGCTTCTTTTCTTCAGCAAGGGATCCTTGCTTTGTGCCGGCCACAGCAATCTCCAGTCAATCATTGCCAAGGTGTGTGGTGCACTTCAGTGTCTGGGTTGAACATTTCTACAATATAAAATGTTACTGTATATGTGAGTCAACAATATAGTGCCTTAAAGAAGCAGAAAGATGTCGTATGCACTTGTTAAAGCATCTTGTTTCAGAGACATTTGGATCCACAGGGGTTCTTTGCGCTTTTCATGATGCGGTTGACAAAATAGGATCAAGCTATACCAAGAAACAGCATCAGCTCTGAAAAAAACATCATCGCTATATGTGAAGCGCAGATGGTGCTTTTGGTACTTGATATTATAGCTGTTTTTAAGTTTATTGGAGAAAAATATGGATTTTTAAATCTTACACCTGCATGCTGAGAGGAAGCATATGTAGAGACTCAGTGAATCCCTTGGTGTATTCTGAGTGGATCGTTACACACACAGAGCTGGAGTTTGCCTTTCTCACTCACCATGAGCGGTATTTAATTCTGGAATGGTTCTGCTGAAGTCAGACACAGGCACAGTGAAGATGAAAAGGACATATGGTTTCTGTCCTGTGTATTAATGGTCTGGTTGCAAAGATAACAAGCACGTACAGTTTTTTCTTTCATGTACCCTGTGCATATGTTTGTGCATGCATGGACACACCTGCACCCAAATGTGCATGACTGTATTTGATGCATTTTTGTAAAGAGATGTCAGCAGGGTAAACAGAGCAGTTTACAGGGATTAGATCAGAAAGACTCCTAAGAACGGCTTCTTTGCAAGAGTAACAGATCAAAGCTAGCTGGATGTTTAAATACAACTTCATGCAAATATCTGTGAGTTACTGTCCCATCACTGCCTCTGTGCCTTCTGTCAGTACTTTCCACGCTGCTGAGCCTGACTGGTCCCTTACCTCGTTTTCTGCAATCATGGCATATCTATTTTCCTTTGATATTGCTAGGGAAGCTGTGTCCCCAATTTGTTGCTGGTCCTCTCAAGACACTTCTGGAATTGTAATGTTGCTTTTTTGTCATGCTTTTAGTTATATTTCTTTGCCTGTTTCTATGTTTCTTCCCAAATCTTGCGCTTTCTGGAACGTCCTTATGTTTAATAGAAGGGAAGCTCAGAGTTACACTCAGCACCCCAAAAGTTAGATCTTCTCAGGCATGGCCTCACTTTTTGCACGCAAAGAGGCATGTACTTTTGCACTGTAATTTATATGTGAAATTATCCCTTGGTCCAAGTGGGTGGATAGATGTGTATGCATATCTTTGTGTACTCTCATCTCTCTACTCTTACCAGACTTGCTCTAGGATGCTCAGATAGCTAAGCCAGCTTAGAGCTGGGTTCAGCTCTCTGATCCACCACAAGCTTCTTGGGATTCTCTCTGCCTTTGCTCCCAGCTGGAGAATAAGGACACTTCTCTAACTCATAGGTGTGCTGTAGGAATAAACTCACTGACGCTTGTGACCCTGTGTTGGGGAGAGCCGCGTGAGTACAGTCATACAGGTAGGCTGCTCACTGGAGTCCTGTCTGCATGGAAACTTCTTTCCCATTCCTTCATATTCTTGCTGTGATCTTGCTGCAGCCTGTGAAGAACACGATTCTTTCTCACAGCTGGTCCTCCTCAGCCATGCTTGTTATGTGGAGGATGCATTTTGGAAACTTGCTTTTTATCTACAGTAAGGAAAAAAATCCTTATTCTGAGGTGCAGCAAATACACTGGCTTCACACATCAACAAGGTAATGCAAGAGAACTGAAGATCCTCCTACCATTAAGCGCTTGCTCCTTGGGAGAAGTGCAGTTTTCAGTTTCCCCTTTCAAGAATGCAGCGGGAGGCCAAAGCAGATTTTTCTTGTCAAGTTTTTACCTGTTTTGTGAGCTTTTAGATGGTTTTTTGACACCGGGAGCTAAAGGGCAGAAATATCAAATAGTAGCTCTTCCCCCGTGCTGGAGTGTCACATTCTTTCCTCCTTGGGCTGTGCGATCTGCAGGCAGGGTGTTTGCTCAGTAAGTGCCATGTCAAGTCAAGGTTAAAACAGGATTATTTATTCCTTTTTTCAACTCAGGATCAAAGTACAGTGCACATTGTATGGAAATCACATTTGAAACAGCTGAGTTCAATTACCTCCTCAAATCATTGTCAGGAACATGCAGTTGCTTTTGAGGTGGAGGGTATTACTTACAGGAAAAACTGACCTTGGACATACTCACATGGTCCTCCGATTTCAATGCGTGGCTCTTCAGGCAGAATGTAAATCCTGCTGAGGGTCAAATCCAAGCTGCTGAATAGCAGCATCAGTCAGTCAGGGGCCAGATACTGCCAACTAATCAGACATCCTGCCATTGGGATCTCAAAAAAAGGACTTGCGCCAAGCATGCCTGAGCATAGGTTTGCTGCTGTATTTTGGCTTGCATGTGCTGGCCATGGCAATATATATCCTGGGGGTATGGCAGCCCGGCTCTGCTTATCCCTGAAACCAAGCTCCTTGTCAGGGCAGTGAATGTTTTCAGGCATTGGGTGGCCATGTGAGAAACGGGCTGCAACTGCCAGCTGGCTTCAGCTGCACCGTCTGGGGCCAGGGGAGCGGGCCTGCGGGACCGCCTGTTAGCACAACTGCAGAGCCTTGCTGTTACCTGTGAGTTTATATCTCAGTTCCAGAACTGCACTCCTCTATTTGTTCCTCCCAAGGACAACTTTTAAACTTCCCTCATGCCGGTTCCAAGTGGGTGAGGCGGTGGCAAAAGAAGCTGCTTTGATTTAAGCGAGTGAGGGGGCAGTGCTACTCTGTCTGCCTGATTATTTATCTCCCTAGTTACACACAGCACTTGCTTTCTCTGGATTGATTCAAGCATATCATAACCTCTTGCTTTAGCTCTTTTATCACGCTGGTTTCCTGCTACAGTTCAGTCAGAAATCTGTCTTGGCCTCTGCAGAGCAGAGAATGTAATTTCATTTTATTGGGCTCCAATGTGCCTCCCCCATGTTTTTTCAAGTTTCCCGTTTATCATGCAGAAGGCTCTGAGAACTGTATTGGATGCTTTTGGGCTGGGCAGAATAGGCTCTAGCAGTATTAAAAGGCTCCCTCCAATGTCATCTAGAGATAAATGGGTGTGAGGAGAGGTGCTCAGCAAGGCTTGCTGTGTCCTGGAGCATGCCGTCTCCAGGAACGCAAACAGCCTCTTGCTGTGCTCAGGGATTCTCAGAGAGTTTTTAACCAAAACATCCATTGATTTCAGCATGAGCAGCAGCATACTCATGGTTTTTCTCAATCCCCCTGCTCTGCTATGGATGCATTCACATAGTGTTGTATATTCACATATACAAACACTGGAAGTGATGTATGTGAGATTTGAGCTCAGATTCTGGGTCAGCAGAAATCCTGAAGTGGGTACACAATCTGAATTTTGCGTTATTACAGCGAAGCCCCTTTACTTCTCTCCTTTTCAGGTACAATTACATCTCCCACACCTGGTACCTCTCATTACTCCCCAACATTTTTTGCCATGTGTAGGAGATTGCCTCCTCATCACCTGCTCTGGGTAAATTTGGAATTGCCTGAAGGAACATGGGATACAGTATCTCCTGGATGGTCCTTTTGGAGATGATGCCTAATGAGACTGTGTGATGTACAGTGTAGAAGAAAGAACATATGGACTAGACTGTGGCTGAGTTTTTGGGAATAAGTGAATGCCATAAAGAGGGGAGGATCATCCAATAGTGTAGTCCCTCATATGTGTCCCATGAATGCTTGTGTGTTGGACATGAGTCCATGCATATGAAGTGCATGGAGGCGGACAGAGTGTGTACTTTTCATACTGCTAGATGTCTCTGCCGCTCCTTCCTTCTCACACTCTTCCCCTGCTGCAGCATGGTGTCCCTCAGATGGGATACAGTCCTTTACAAACTTCCCCAGCATGGGTCCTTCCTGCAGGCTGCAGTTCTTCAAGAACTGCTCCAGCATGGGACGTCTCCATGGGATACAGTCCCTCAGGAACAGATTGCTCCAGAGTGGGTCCCTCACAGGCCACAGGTCCTGCCAGAAAACCTGCTCATGCATGGGCTCCTCTCCATGGGCTGCAGTTCCTGCTAGGAGCCTGCTCCAGTGTGGGCTCTCCATGGGCTGCAGGGTGGATATGTGCTCCACTGTGGTCCTTTATGGGCTGCAGGGGGACAACCTGCTTCACCTTGGTCTTCTCCATGGGCTGCAGGGGAATCTCTGCTCCGGCTTCTGGGGCTCCTCCTTCCCTCCTTCTGATCTTGGTGTCTGCAGGGCTGTTTTGCTCACATATTCTCACTCCTCTCTCTCTGCTGCTGTCATGCAGTGTTTGTTACCCTTTCTTAAATATGTTATCACAGAGGCATCACCACTGCTGACAGGCTCAGCTTTGGGCAGCGGTGGGCCCATCTTGGAGCTGGCTGGAGCTGGCTCTGCCCGAGGTGGAGGCAGCTCCTGGTGTCTTCTCACTGAAGCCACCCCTGCAGCCCCCCCACTACCAAAACCTTGCCAGCTAAACCCGATACACAAGATTAGAGAATCTTGATTAGAGCATCTTGTGGGTTTGGATTTGCCAAGGACATTCTGATTCTCTTGCTGGAAAGTGCCCAGCCAGCGGGAGTTTTGGAAGCTTAGTTTGTATAAAAGAGCATTTTTGTGTGTGTGGAGGGGGACAGGTAGCGGAGAGGTGGTAAGTAGCCAGTGCCTACTTGTTCAGGCAATTCCTTCCAGAACCATTGTACCCAGAGCTGGGGTTTCACTTTACAGATCCTGAGCTGAGGGTTGAGAAGAGTTGGTTTCTCCCTCTTTGTGCATCTCAAACTTTAGGGAGTAGAATCGATTTAATTTCATCTCGTCTGATCCTGATTAATGAAAAGTCATTTCTGCTAGTTCTGGGTAGAAAAAATAATCTTTGACTATTTTGTAACTTTGCAGATATATGTAGGTGTGTGGCAGGAAGTTCTATAATTCTAGAAATTATGACAAGGCATCCATAAAGATGAGGCTGAAACCCTATGCAGCAGCATTGTAGCTTAAAGGAGCGTTATTTAATACCTATTAATGGAACTGCTGAAGCATAAATACTCTCAGCTCAAACAGATTTTGTTAACTCCTTTGTGCTGGCAGTTTCGGAGTGGGACGGCAGATCATTCACAGCGGTCTGGCAGGATGCTCTTCCTCCATTCAGTACAAGAGTTTGTGTCATGGGCGCGAGAGCCGGGCTTATAGGCAGGAGGAGCAATTGCAGGAGTACATGGGCAGGCAGCAGCCCTTTTATAGGCTTAGTCCTGGTGTCCCCTGGGCCATAGAGAAGCTGCACTTGCAGCTGTGGTTGCAACACAGATGTTCCCAGAATCGTTTTTGTTCATCATATTTAATAGGGAGGGACTTCAGCCTCCCTGTGAGGGATGCTGGGTGTGTGGGCACTGCAGTCCCTGCCTTGGTATTGCTACCCCCTTTGGCAGAGGGGAGCAGAGCAGGGTCACCCCTGTGCGTGTACAGAGCCTGAATTTGTCCTGCTTAATGGTGAGCCTTTAGCAGAGCACTCCTGGGCTTTTCAAGTAGACACTGGAGAAAGAGAGTACCACCGAGGGGCGATCCAGTACAGCCAAGATCAGGACCACTTCTTGGGGTTCCTGAATCTGTGCAGGGATTTTAAAGACCCTAGAGCTAACAGCCTAATAACTCAGCTGTCTCAGTTAAGTGTCTCTGAAGTCCTTTTCCTTTTATTCTAGTTTCATACTGTTTACTCACAGGTTCAAAGATCCTGGGTACAGCTCCTGCACGTCATGGGACTGGCATATAAATAATTACTATTTAAAAGGAAGAACAATGCATGTTGGATAATTTGCATGCAAATTTTTGAGTAGTTATGGGACACGAGGATATCTTTTCATGTCATTCTTTGAAACACAGGATTAAAAGAGATACAGAAGTTGAATTTCCTGGGCAATAACATGATTCCAGAAGTTAAGACTTAAGAAAGAACAATTGTTAACATGAAATTGATAATAAATGAGAGTGAGCCGTTTTATAATCCCTTTGCTTCTGGGGCGTGCCTACACAAGAAATGTAGTCAAATTGTTCTGGAGACTGATTTAATTAAAATTGGTACAAACTCCCTGTGTGGGGACTCTAAGATAGGTTAGGTTTCCATTGTGCTGTGAAGTGTGATTCTTGGCATGTGTAGACAGGCCACAGATTGCTAATTATAATAAGTGATGAAGCTGCACCAGGTTAGGTTTCTGCCCTGCAGTACCTAAGCACAAGCTCATATGGCATGTACCAAAATCTGTGCTGTGTCCTCTGCCTGCCAGACCAGTCATCTGAATGTAAGAGTCACACTTGAGTGATCTTTAAGAAACACTGAACTAAAAACAGTGACAAAGAGCAGCAAAAATATGTTGATCATGGAGTTGGGGCTTCTTGTAGGTCCAGACCTTCAGCTCTGTCAGTGGCACCTCAGGCAGAGTTTTCACATCGTGCTGCAGCCAAATAGGAACCTTGTTTTTCTCGGGGGTGCAACTTTTTAAAACTAAAGAGGTGCTTTGACTTCCTCCCACTGCCGCTTATGCCTGAAGAACTGCTCTGGAGCACTGCTCAGCAAAGCAGAGTGCTGGCTCCAGTAACATCCCGTGCCCAAATTTTCCATTTGAAGGCTGGGAAAGGCCCTTTTGCATCCCCAGGGTGTCATCAGAGGAGCCATGAGCTTGTGGGCAAGATGAGGGACTGGATCTGAGTGTTGTGTGCTTGCCTTCTCTGCAGATGAACTGTCTCTGTCTAGTGCTGGAGCACTTGGGATCAAAAGCTTCCCTTACACAGCCTGCTGCCCGAGCCTGTTCAACAAAGCGCGAGGATGGTTTCTGGCTCGTCTGTTCATTCAGGCTCTTAATTAGTTACCAGCTATCCTCATGGTGAGGAGTTGGTGCCTGATGTTACTGAGGTACTTATTGGAGCGTTCACGTTTATGCGAATGTGTTCCTTTTATATTGGATTTCAGGCAGTCACAAGCTGTAGTAAGGAATTAAATGCCATGTAAAGAAGAAATGTGACCCATTGATCAAGATGCGCTGCCCTACCAGTCTATCCTGGCTGTGAATTGGCTATTGTCTCAGCTACAGAGCCTGGTTTTTAAGTTGAAGCTACAACAGCTCATGTTCTTGGATCTGGAGGTCCCCAGAGTGGCCCATTCAAAAAAGACCTGATGTTTGCCTTTTCAAGCATCCGTATTCAGAATTACAGGTGTTTCCACAATGCACACGCATAAGCTGCAGACACACATTACTGCAGTCCTTGTGCTGGTCCTGTCATCGTGGTGCTGCAAAACGTTTCCTGGGTAGGTATGTGCGTTGCCTGACTACTTCCAAAGAACTGGGCTGTGGGCCTGAACCCCAGACAGGTGAGGACACGTCCCGCTATACTGAAAAACAAGTCCTTAGCAAAACCACAGTACACAGAAGCACTCAGCAGCTTCTTACCTGCTCCCACAGCGCAGCAGTGCCACAGCTGGGTCTGCCGTCACTCCGCGCCCATGTCAGAGGACAGGGCATGACCAAATAATCACAAACAAACTCAAAAGTCATCTAGACATAATCAAGGAATATATTTTTAACTGGACAGTGGAGACAGAGATAAGGAGCAAGCAAGATGCAATCTATTTCCCCCTTTAAACTTGTCCCACACAAGGGAGCAGATCTTCCCATGATGTAAATCAGCATAGCTCCACTGACTGGAGAGAGCAATTGTAATTTATCCTGCCTGAAGGCCTGCACAAAAGGTGCTTGAGGTTTCTTGCAATTCATTGGAGACTTGTGACACTGAGAGCAGGCGTTTGAGCTCCACTGTCCTCTGGAGCGATTTGCAGCACAGGCAACTTATAATTACAAACACTTGATAAATCTCCTTCAGAGAAACTGAGGAGTTTGGTAAGATGCTTGAGTCAGTGATGGCTGATTTCACTTCTTGTAAGAAAGCCGTATTTCTATGATTTCGATCTCAGCACAAAGGCACCGTGCAGCAATACTATGGAAGAGGTTCTGAGGGTTCAGCCAAGCTTTAAAGTATTTCAAAGATCTTCTTTGTCTTGTGGAGATCAGTGGGTTCCTTTCCAGCCGAGCTGAAAAGCCTGGGGGAAACAAAAGGAAGGTGTTTCAAGCCATTTTTGTGAGAACAATACCTCTCTGCAGCACCTGACACCTTATGCAGCTGGTAAATACCAATCCCTATCAGGTACCTAGTCTTTTTTAGCAGTGTTCGGCCACCTACACCTGACCACCAAATTTCAACTCTGTTTGCCTCTGCTGACATTTATATAACAAAGAGCTACTAACTGCTCTTTTATCAGCACAAGAAAGTTGAGCACAGGAGGAGACAAATATGATGGGCACCGTAGAGCAGCACTCAGAGGTATGCTGCTACCTGTATATCCAGCCACTGTAATGGTTATATTGAGCCACTGCTCAGAAAAAAATGCTGCCAGGTGCTTGGAATGATTTAACTCTCTTGTTTCTGGGACAAAAATGGATTCTGTTATATACTAATTCCTTTATGTGCTGGATGTCGTCTTATTGTTAAAGATTTCAAAAGACTGCGATATGAAGGAAACACAGGGCTTTGGGCATGGGCTTTTCTGTCAGACATATCTAGGTATCACTTGCATCGCCCTGTAATTGGCAACCAGTGAGCTCAGGAATGGAGCTGGTAGTCTCTTCTTTCTTGTCTTGCTGTCTCCAGTCATGGGTGGGGACTTGGGTCTGAACGGGAACAGGAGAGAGGAAGAGGAGAAGGTCCTGCTGCAGAGCTCAGCACGTGAGCGGAGCTTTCTGGACTTCCCCTGTTCTTCCCTTCTACTCTGCAGAGTCTGGGTTTCCTAGGCAGCTGTATCTATAGACATCTTGCTGGTTGGTACGCACCACTGGGAGTGGCGTTTGACTGTGGTTCTTCAGTTCTTCTGCTGGTGGGCCTGTGTGAAATCTTGCATTAACAGTCACACAGAGCCTTGCCCTCCTGTGCACCTGAGAGTCACATTGCGGAAAAGTACCATGGTCATTTCTCACTTGGTGTCTGGTAGCACTGGAACGTGGCTTTTTGTTAGAGTTCCTGTGATCTGCCAGCTTCAAGGAGCTGCAGAATTTAAAGGAGTTTAACAAAGACTGCTAACCCCCCGGGGACAGAGCTGCCCTGAGAGCCAGTTGACAGTGAAGGTTTTAACCTTGATTTCAATATCTACAGAAACATGGGGTTTTTCTGAGTTTATAAGTCCGGAGAGTGGTCAAAAGGATTACCTTGCCTTGTTCACTTGTGGTGGAGAGCAAGGCTTTGTAATGATACATCCATGCCTAGTTAGAGCTGATGTTTATTAAAGATAAGTACCATTTTGCTAAGAGGTTGTTAGAGTAAAATGCATGAGGAAAAAAATTATGCTGCAAACAATAACAAGGTCCTGGAATTGCCTTGAACTGTGCAACTCAGATTCTCAAGTACTGTCAGATCATCTCTGCGTAAGACTGAACTGCTGACATTTGTTTAATGACAATATATTTATGAAATAGAGCAACATTCGTAATCGCTCGTGTATGCTTGCGTTACATCTTTTGTGCAATATCTTTATTCAATTTATTCAAATTTTCATTAAAATGATGAGAAAATGATTTATTTTGCAACCATTGGACACAGAGATCACACTGTACTTATAGCTTATATAGGATTTTGGAGTACTCAGCACTCACCTCTTTGTAGTAAAAAATCGTTGCTGAGCAAAAGCAGTCTTTCTGGGAAGGGAAGCCCTGCAGAAACACAGTGAAATTGTGGTTCAGCTAAGATAATTCCATTTCAGTAAGCTCAAGACTTTCTTCACAGTAACAAGTAAACTTATCCAGGCATTGATGTTTGAAGGTTGTGTTAGGATTTCCGGTATTGTTTTCAGAGTGTGTTTCTGGATATCCATGATTAAAAATTTAGCAGACTTGCCTAGCTGCAGGTTAGTGAAGTATGAACTTTTTCTGAAGCTTTTTAGAAGCTGAGGTGTACTAAAAATTCCCTCTAGTTGCTCTGCACTCCCGAAGCAGGAGTATGGAACAGCAGAAAGCCTTGCTATTTTTGGACTTTTTGGAGAATGCCATTTTGCTAAGGGTTCGGGCACTGTGTCTCTGGCATTGGAGGCAAAGTGAGACAGGTGTAAATGAAGTAATTTCAGCATCACTGCAGTCATTGACTGCTCTGCAAACCCCGTGCTGTTGGCAACTGCAAGCCCACTGGAAAGGTGGGGAATGTGATGGGGAATCTGCTGGTGAGTGAGTGGCAGAGTGTGGCTGTGCCTCTGTAGGAATCAAAGATCAGAACAAGCACTGAAAGCTAATCCATAAGATGATTCATGCGATAAGAACTTATCGGGATGATGAAGTATGTGAGGTCTGTGTGGTCTGTTGCAATTAATGCACTATGAATAAGCAAGGCAGATTATGGGTGTTGGTATTCACAGCCATGCTATGTGGTACATGCGTATCAGTGCTACTGACAGCGTGGAGAACTCAGCAATAATCAATAACTTCCAATTGTTTGGCACTAATCATTAGCATTTAGTGAGCCAGAATAGCTTTCTTCTAAATAATTGCAAGGTTTGGAAAACATGCATCATAGAATTACAAGATTTACTCGTCAGGGCCACATGGTTATTACATTAAATTGCCTGTCTAGATTGTCAGGTTGTGGACACTGACATTACACCTGTACCACACTTCACATTCCCTACTGGGAAGTCTTGCAGATTTTAACCAATTTGCAATCAGACTAGAAGGAACAAACCAAAGCCATTCCAGGCAGACCTTTGAGGTACTATAATTTGAAAATGCGGCTCACAGCTAGGAAAGGGCAAAGAGTTTTGCAGTAAAATACTGATTCTCCAGAGAATTCTAAAAGGAGGGTTTGGGAACTGCAGCAGCTAAGAAAGAGGGTTTTTTTCAAACAGCAATAAAGCACTTGGAGTATCCATGTAACTTTTGTGAAGAAAATCTGTCTCTGGAAGCTGCTGCACTTGTCTTTGAATGAGTTATTGTCTCTTAGCAAGCTTTAGGGTGTTGTTGAAATCCTTCCTTGCAAGGCTCAAGGGATGAAGACAACCGTTTTAAGGATCGCACTGCAATCATCCCTAAGAGACCTGGCATTGGGGAACAGGAGAGCAATGCCAGCCAGTGTTTTCTCGGTCCAGAACTGCTGTCCTTGTTTCCCATAATTTCCAACATAATGAGCATCTTAGTGTCAGGTAAGTTTTAAAAAGAGATGCTCTCTTAAAAACAAATAGTCACTGCCAGCAGGGTTGCAAGCTGGGACTACTAAAAGATGATCTGATGAGGATAGTTAACTGCAAATGGGATGTGGGTCTCACTCTAATAGTTTATCAACAGGAGCTTTCTGAAAAGCTCTTAAGTGTGCTGCCAAATCCAGCTTCCAAAGCAAGGAAAGTAATACAAGTCCAATATTGTTAATGTCAGTGGTTTCTAGTTAATTACCTGTTACCTGAAAAAAATCACTGAAAAGCTCAGAGCATTGGTTAAGCCTTGCTTTGTGTCTCTTTATTCAGATACTATGCTCCTTTGTTATAAATATATTTTCCTCCTCAAAGACCTCTAGTCTCGTAGTAGACTCTCTAGGATATATTGTTCTTTTGATACATCCAGAAGACACTTCTGCACTTAAAAGGAAAATATAATTTAAACAATGTATATGTGTGCCCAGGTTAGTACTTCCTGAAAGAAGAGAAAACCTATAAGGAAAACAATAATGACTTACGTTGCTCAAACAATTATTTTGTCTGCCTTCTATTTTATTTTGAACTCCCATGTAAGCAACCCTATAAGTCTTCTAATGCTGATATCTGCTCTTCGGTTGTAATGTTTCCCTGCTGCCTAGTTAAAGTAAGGAGAAAAGAAGCCTCGTGTTCCATATGTTTATTGAGGGAATTTTTTGTGTGTGCAGTTCACATAAAATTGCATCCATTCAGCTCATGATCCATAGTGCAATTTCATTAACAAAGCAGCGCCCTACCTTTTGTGTGTGCTGTTATGCTTACAGCCCATTCCTGTTGTTGTTTCTCCCATGAAAATAGAAGTTTTGCAGGTGATTTAGCTTAGTTCATTTCCAGTTCTGTTCTATTTTCTTTGTAGCCCAAATAACTTTTTAGAAAATATTCGATAGAATCATTTTCATTTTTTCATTCAAGATAAAACTTGTACTGAAAGTAGAATGCATTTATTTGGTCAAAATTTTCAGTTATATAAAATGGGAAGTTGATTTTTTTCACTTACTTTCACTCTGATTTTCTCTCTCCGCCTTTGAGAGCTGAGATACTCTTTTCTGTAAAATATGAAGAACATACATGGCATCATATGCCATTTTTGTATAGCACCAAGGGCTTTCTGTGCATGCAGGGTTTAGAAAGCTCTTGATTCAACCTGCAATTGTGTATTCTTCCAAAACAAGGACAAACAATGGCCTAGCTCAAAACTTGCTAAGACAGGAGCACAGTTTTCGTAGGTGCCTTGGAATCAACAGTTCTTCTAAAGCCAGTGGCCACTGTTTCTGACTGAGCTTGTTGAGTTTATGCTGCGTTGTTGCTTCACAAGGACATGCCTGAGGAAGCCCTCCATAATTTGTGATATCTAGAAATTATGCATTCAAAGTAAAGCATTCCACCTTGGCAGACCTACCCCAGCAAGTGTCCGGCAAGGACACTCTACAGGATTGTTGAGGTTTAATAAATGGGACTGAGTTCTCCAGTGCAATTCAATGGCTGGACCAGAGACCAGAAACTCATTTGCCATCTGGTTTACAAAAAGTCTGTCAGTGGCTAGGCTGCTTATTGCCTGAGGCACTGACGGACATGTTCTTGTGGCTTCCACATAATCTCCAGCCCACAACCCTCTGGCATCTCTCTGATGGCAGGGGCCATCCTTTCTTCTTGGGCTTTCTACAGCACCTAGCGCGGTGACGTCTTGGGCCATGGAAAAGCAAGAGTCATATAAATGATAATAAATAAGCTACCTCACTGAGCATGCCTGTTTGTGCCTTTTTGTCATAAACCCTGTGGTTTTTTAGGGGTAAAGGAGGAAACTGGAGGAAAACAAAGGGAGCAAAAAAACCCAGGCAGATTTTCCTGCCCTGAAGTGTGGGCTGAGAATCTGCCTGAAATGTGAGAATATATGCATGGAAGCATGCAGCAGAAAGACATTTAAATGAGACTCCTTAGTGTGATGAGAGCAGCTTACCAGCCCTCACGTGTCACACATACAGTTGTTTTTTCAAATGAAACTGGAAATCAGCGGCTGCTCTGTCCCCTCCCAGTTAGACAGACTGCCGGGCTTGTGCTTCGCTGCTGGCCTGGGAAGGTCGTCAGGGACTTTCTTCACCCTTGCCATACGCTTCTGTATTACTCACTCTGGCATGTGGAGAGTGCCCCTTTTTAGAAACAGCATCACTGGACATTTGCTAAGGCAGGTTGCCAGATTTAATAACTGATGGGCAGGAGAAAATCCTGCGTCGCTGTCTTCTGACCTCAAGGAACATTGAAATATGGCACGTAACAACGCACACATGACCCCTTGGAGGTGATTGTTCAGTGCCGGTTTCCATTCTCTCTCTCTCTTCCCCTCTTCCTCTTTTTCTAACCTTTCCATTCCCATTTCTTCTGTTCAGCCTGTTTGTGTATCTCTTCACCTGGCTTTTAGACTATATTACCTGAGTTTTAGGATATATTCCTATTTCCAGGTACAAAATTAAGATATTGCTAAGTGTCGTCATAGATAATGATATAATAGTAGATCCCTTTGTCTGAAATGTGCTCTTAGGTATTACCTTGGTCAGTAATTTAATTGAATTGGATAGTGACAACACACTGACATTGTTAAGGTTAATGACCCAATGATTTACAAGACAAGGCACATTTACCGGCAAATGGATTTTAGTAATTGTTCTACTGAACAATGAGAATAACAATTTGTACATTGATCCACAAAGTCCTACAGCAAAGCCTCTGTTCTTACTTCGCCAATGCCCCTGTCCATAAATTCAGCGTTGCTCAGAGAATGTTTCTCGGCCCTGCTGTATTTTAACTGCATTGCACTGAATTTCAAATTATTTCCTTCAATGTGATCCACAGCTTTTGCTGCCTGTATGGAGCGTAGCTGGGTACAAAGATGGCGAGAGAGAGTAGAGGAAGATGGGAGGATGTGACCTGACAGGTAGGGCAGTGTTTGTCTCGGCTAGGTTGGCCTAAGGGTTTCTCCAGTCGGTGCTTGTGTCTCTTTGACACTTGTTTAATGTCTGTTTCCATAGATTTGGGTTGTTCTGTTTTCTTTGCCAAAATGCTATGGGAGGCCATGCCGAATGGGGTAGGAGAATTCTTGTTTAGTTAGGGCTATTACCCTTATTAAATAACTTTGTAATCTTATACAACACGAAGCAAAAGTGCCTGTTTTCCTCGAATTAATGTTCATTGCCATTGCTTAGAGTTTGCTTGAAGTACTTTCTGTTATTTCTCTATCAGTTAAATCCCAGATAATCTTTTTTTCTTTTTTTTAACAGTTTGGTTTCTTGCTTTGAAACCCATAATCAATTCATTCATTTTGCTTAACTCTTTTAAATACTGTGACAAGAATAACTTTGCTGGAGCCTGGAATTTTGGGAATTCAAGATTGACTGAAAAAGAGCACAAGAAGTCTTCAGCCAGAGCCTTTAAACTCCGGGATATAAATTGTTTGAATTGCTGGTTAAAGATTCTGATTGTAAGAGATGGTGTTTAACATCCTTATCAATTAATTCTTACTGGAAAATGAAGTCTTTAATCAGCATTGATCTGTCGTAAGGCTACATCACTGGCATTAGCTGAAACACAGAACAGAAGTGTTTATTGAACACAGTTGCCTTTCTTGCAGCATTATTGACAATGTTATCATTTCCACACTGGTAATGGACCAGTAGCTGTTGGTTAGACACTCTTCATTACAACATGCTTTATAAACTTCATTTTATTGTCCTTAGCTTTATTGACCATTGATTTCTTCAGTTGTCCTTTCGCTTCTCTTATTAATTTCGTGTCATTCCTGGGTTCTAGGGTATTGCTGCCAACTTTCTCTCTTTTACATTTGATATTTATTGGCATTTCTCCCCATTTATAACTACTTTCACTCCCCCATCATGCCTCAATGAGATTGCTTGTTCAAGGTTTTATTGCGATTATCAGCCATGTGTTCTTTATTACACTGCATGTGATATACCCAGGTAAGATTGCAAGACTTCTGACCTTCAGCACTATATTCAATATAGCATTGTGCTTAGGCCTCTCTTGGATCTTAGATAGCAATATTTTTTAATAAATAAATACCTCTCTTTGTATTGCCAAAAGTAAAGAGTAAAAATGAAGAAGAAAATGACATTTTAAAATTATTCTGTGCTAAAATGTCATAAGTATGAACTAAATGGAAATAACTGGGTTCTTTTAGTTTAAAGAAGAATGTTCTAGCTGTAGTTATCCAGTACAATGATAGTGGTGGTAAGTTGGTGAGTTTTTTGACAGGTACATAGGTTTATTTCTCTCAGCGGGCCCACAGCCTGCAGTTCAGGAAGACACCAGGGTTGAAAAGGTTGGATGGGGATTAGTTCCCTGGTTTGCTAAACTGCTGTCTGTAATTTCAGACAGATCTCAGAGACCCTTAGAGGTACCCACAAAGGAGTGGGAAGAATGCAACAGGGGAAAATACATTCTCTCCCTTGTCAAACTGATACTTGTGGGCTTAGTCCTTAGGAAAACAGAGAAGCAAATAGTAGGAAAGAACAAGCTGTAGACATTAAGAGACTAACAGAGTGATGAATAAGGACTTTGGCCTTTTAAAGAACCAGTCATAGCAGAGAGTTGAATGAAGACTTTGAAACGAATTAAGACTTTGAAACTGTGTTTACAAATTAGAAAAGGAAGAGAAATGACACAAAGATAAGATTAAGAAGAGAGAAAAGCTGTGCAAAGAGAAGCTGGAAGAATATATTAACTTAACCTGTGTGTCAAGTGTTCGGCTTACTGTGCAGTAAGAGGCTGTGCTATATGTAAAAATCCTCCATATTTCCTCATTTTCTGTGGCAGAGGCTTTTGCAGGAGAAATATTCAATGAACCCATCTATAACTTTTGTGATTGCATTTTAAACATTTATGTTGCTAGCCTCTACATCTAATAAACCTGAGACTTTAAATGGACTGTGGCTTATTAAATCGTATCTTTTCTGTCAGTCTCGTCAGTGGAGGGGTACTGATAATATTAACATTGAATGGGACCAAACCAGCATTTCATTCCCTTTTGTGCTTGAAAATATCTGAGCCCCAGTCATTCTGCCTTGATGGGTGGTTATTTGTGATCTCCTGTCTCCAGTTATTTTCATATGGCACTTGTATGGTCGTTAATTTTCACTCTTGTTTTTCCAATGAAAAAGTCTTACTGAAAAGCATGGGTTAAAGGCTTTATCCAGAGGTGCAAGCGATTAGCTGCACATATGTTCATTGTTATAATGACTTGCCCAAACTTGCCCAAAAGGATGTGTTACCATCTGAATGTCAGATTGAAGGGTCCCAGGTCTGGACTGTGAGCAATCCTGCCATTTTGCCGTGGTCCATCTTGGGGAGACAAAGAAAGTCATCCCTTTGCTTCATCTGAATTTTTGCATAAAATTTTTAGCCAATATGGAGCATCTTGTGAGGATTTGATACAAAGAAACACATGACATCATGTTTTTGCTCAAACGATATTCATTTTAGGTTCAGTAACAGTGTGTTGCTTTGTTCCTCCCTCCCTGGAGAGCTGGTGTCAAAGAGAACACCACACAACCCTGGGGACTGTTTTTAGCAGGTGGGATGTGGCAGATATAGGGCATTTGGATCTACATTTCTTTAAGGACTTTTTACAAACTGTCAGGAAGGACGAAGTGACAAGGTCTCAACACAGCCTGAACAGAGCTGGATCAGGGGCTAATGCCTAAATAGGTGAGGCAGAATATTTATGTATAAGGCAACTGTAGGCAATAGCATCAAAGCAGCAGAATGCTTAAGGAAGCTGAGGATGGAGAACAAATCCCCAGGTCTGGTCAGCAGAGACTTCAGGGAGGGCGATTTCAGGGGAGTTTGTGTTAGGTTTGAATAAGGAGAGGAAGGAGCCAGAGGAGAAAGATAAGGTCAAATCTGAGAGAGAGCACCGAGGCAGTCCCTGAAGAAGAAAGCAGAAAGGTTAGAGAGCAGCATTGCCCTTGACTCTGCTTAGCAGGAAATGTCGTGCCCATGGGAACAGTGAGGCAGAGGCGCTGTAGGAAGGGTGGGATGGGGGGAAGGAAATGGTGTTGACATCTTTTGCCCTTTCTCCTTGAAGAAATTGGTCAGCAAGAGCAGGTGAGCTGCATGCAGTGCGTGGGCTGGAGTTCTGCTGCTGGCGGTGTGTCGAGCAAAGCGATGTTGCTGTTAACACAGCTGCATGTGCCGGTAGGAAATAGGTTAGAGAAGGATGCAGAGGCAGCTATAGCAGGTTTTGTGGACTCAGAAATACCCAGTGACCAGGTATTGTTCCTGAGCGTTCAGGAGTGCAGGAGCAGGCCTGGATTTTGTGCAAGTCTTACAAAACCCGAGTGCAATGGGTGGGTTGCTGGAGTCTGGTGAGTTCTCCCCTCACAGACACAAGCCAGCTTGATTCTTCCTGCTTGATGATTTTCCCTCTTTGCCCCAATAATCAGTTCGCTGTTTCCATTGCTGCTTTCCCAGGCTTGTCGACAAGCAGTGCAAATCAAGAGATCTGGACTAGGTCGATTTTGAATTAGCGAGGTTGACAAATGTTTTCATTTGAGAAGGCAAGCTGGCTCATTGTGCTCGGTTTAACATGAACACATTAGAGTGACAATGCTGGATTTAACTTTAGTTATCAACACTTTCAGCCTACGTTGGTCTAAGTAATTGTCCTGTTTATACTCTGACAGGTTAAAATAATGTATTCTAGAATGAGAGCGCTTCTACGGAAGATGAAAAGCAGCCCGAGAGGGTTATCAGTTGTTACTAACTGTGACAAGCAGTGTGAGCTAGATGTATGGATAAATTGCTATTGCTCCAGAGGTTATTCCTATTAGCAGGAGACATACAAGAAACCCTAACAAGGCATTAATACGGTACAGCTACTAAAAAAGCTCATCTCTCCTTCCGAGCTCAGGACTAATGGCACATTCCAGCGTTTTCTTGATGCTGCACTGACAGGTGGTGATAGACCTTTAAATAAAACAAAAGCTCTATTAGGCTGTTGGGAAGAGTCAGGCAACTGTGAGGATTTAAAAACTAATCTTTAAGAAAATAAATAAACAAAGATATTTATCTGAGATCTAAACACTGTTAGGAACCATGCTTCTGGATTCCTCTTTACAAATAATGTTGTGGAGGTGGGATCTTGGCAAAGTAGGTAATTTCTGAGAAAATTTTCTGTCCACAGAAAAGAGATTTATTTTGCTTTTTTTCTTCAGTAAGTGTTCTTGGGATCAAAATAAAGCGATTGTTTAAACATGAAGTATTCCGTTCCCTTTCCCTCTGGAAAATGGTGCTGGAACTCAATAGCTGAACACTTTCAGTGTTTTTAAATAACAGAATTGAGCTCCTGCTGTGGGCTCAGTGCCAGTGGGCTTCCATGGACTTCGGGAGCCTGTTCCTATTCATGCCGTTCAGTGGGTTACTTGGGCCAGTGCAGTTTGCAGGGAAATATTTAGGAGGGGGTGGCTCACACGTAGCTAGCTCATCTGTAAAAGAAGTAGTGTAGAAATTTCTTTAGCAGCAGAAACATGCTTCTCTGGAGTCACGCAGAGGAATTGTAATTGCTTGTGCAGAAAAGATGGGAAATTTTTGCATTATTTTCTAGGATAAGCTATGTGGAACTTTGTTTACCTTACTTAGGCTCATGCTTGTTACCCAACATCACAGGAATCATTTCCAGAGGCGCTCAGTGGGAGCAAGCAAACAAGGGACAGGAGCGTGCATTTTCCATACCAGATGTAATGATGGAAGTTAAATATTGATGGGCTAATTTCAAATGGGAGTTGTGTGTGATAATAAGAGGGGTAAAGCTGAAGGAAAGATTGCTGCAGGCTGCTCAGTTCTTCCAGAGGGAACTGGGTTTTGAGGATTGAAAAGCCCTACAAAGGAGAAGAGGGCAGTGCTGGATTAACGGCAGACACAGAAGCTGGGAACTTCATGAAGGCTTATAATGGGCACACAGTAATTGGAGGTCTGAGAAGGAGAGCAGAAAGAGGAGATGATGTAAATATGACAACAGCTACAGCTGCATAAGCAAAAGGGAAAATCATCCTAAAATGTGGAAAAATACTGAATAGCCATACAAGTAGAGAGTGTGGGACTGCCCCTTTTGGGAGTAGTGCTGTAGTTTTAGCCAGTTGTCTAACCGGTCCCTTCATATAACAAAAAATCTCCACATCAGCTCATATACTCACCTCCCAGAAGAGAAAACCTATTTAGTTTGATTATTGCTTGAGTCCTATTTTGCGGTAATTAGAATACAAAGCTCTTCTCCTGCTGTAAATTGGCTGCCTCTCTGATACTCTTTACAACAAAGGAACCTTATAAATGTAATTGTGTGATTATTTTGACATCTTTGTAAATGGCCTTGCTGTAGGTGGAGTCCTGGGCAGACAGAGAGCTTGGACAGAAGTGGAGCTGATGCATCTGTTTCCCGGTGCATGAGATAATCCTAAACTGCAGAATAAAAAAGTGGTTAATGGTGAAAATAACATCAGCAGCTGTAATAATTTTATTTTCTTCCATTATTGCTTCTTTTAAACTTGAAATAAGAATGTAGAAGAGAATAAAAGCTGTGCTTTGGGGAGGAAGGCTCACTGCTGGCCAGTGCTGCTGGAGGTTCGTGGCCGGGGCTGCTCAGCAGCTTTGCCTCATCTGGGAACCTGAGCAGCTCCCAGCCCAGCCTGTGCTTTGGTGAAAAAACACCTGGAAAGCTGAGAGTGCAGGGGTTTTGAACACACATTCACCAACCATGAGGCCTTTCCATGGACAGCAATGGGCTGTCCGCTGGATCAGGCCCTGGTGGTTGATAGGGGAGCCTTCTCCTTCAAATTAGAGCCTCATTGCTAAAGAGGTCAACCTGCAAAGACCAGGAGAGTGAAGAGGAACGCCACGCCAGTGCTTGCTCGCACAATGAAACAGGAGCTGGCAGAAACGGGATGTGTGTACCAAGGCTTACCAACAACGCATTCATTTTATTTCTGCATTTTTAATAAGTGGCTTGGGTTGTAACAATTTACAATGCAAGGTTTGTTGCATACTGCCAAGATGGGCCTATTTAAGTATGTTTTCTGGCAAACACAAAAAACTTGGGTCAGGTATCAGGATCAGTGTTGATTTTAAATAGCTGTCATGGGGAACTTGGTATTTAAAATGGGGAAAGAGTGTGAATAGGTCAGCTGCACCCTGCGTCCTTCTTGGAAGCTGCTCGTTGTTAGCCTGGTGTTTATTCATGAGGCGAATAGCATTTCTAGGAGGCACAGGATATAAATATTTAGCACTGTCAGTGGAGAAGGAAAATATTGTTGGAACAATGTCTTCATTTGTCAGAGGAAAAATAGGGACTAATTTTTTTGAGAGAGATCACAATTAACTGCTCCCTATGAACTGTTTCTCTAAAGATTTCGGGCAGATGGATGCTCTTGCAGCAAGAGGAGTGAATGCCAATTGAGAGGAACACGGATGCATTTATAAAGCCCGAGAAATCATTCTGTCAGGCAGGATATAGGTACACAAATTAAGCAGGTATCAAAATTACATCGTCTCTTCAACAGCAACTGCCTCTCAAGAATAGACTATGGACAGGAAAGCTAAAGATCTCAGCAGGCTGTAATTTAACTCTGACAGCACATGACTACAGTAGTAGTCACCTGCTAATAATAATGACAGGCAGTTTTGCCCCACTGCCCTGCAAATTTCCTTCCCTCCTGTCACTGGAAAATTTCAGCCTGCAATTCCTCTGCACAGAAACCTCCCACAGGATCCCTAAACCATCCACGCAATGGTATGGGAACGGCTGCGGGGCTCTGCCATGCGGAAGGGGCTTCTTGGCCCACAAAGAATTACCTTATTTCAAAGTAAATGCCAAGATGGACTCTGCCATGTGAAGTTTTCAATTGCCAAAAGAAATCCTCTGTTGTGTGGATGCCTGAGCCCTTGGTAGCAAAGGCTCCTCTGTGCGAGTCCGAGTTCTGGTCCGCTTCCACAGTGTGTGTGGGAACCAGCAGCTCTGCAAGTCGCTCTCATGCCATGAAGAGCGTGTAGCATAAGTATGTAGGGTGGACGAAGGGCAGGCAGGGGAAGGGAGGCAGTGATGAGCGCAGGGCCACACTTGCTTTGGAGCAAATCCAAGGAGAACGCTGCTGTTTGGTCCTCAGCCTGACGCCTTGCTCACCGTGCCATGCAGGCTTCGCCCAGGGGTGGCCCAGTACAGCCCTGAGCTAGAGTCTCCTGCTTTGCTCTGAAGATTTCTGCCTCCCTCTGTAATCAAAGAGGTTGTGTTATTTTTAAAGGAAATGGAATGGGACTTTAAAGCATAATAAATAGAAGAATATCCCTCAAAACATTTTTGAGTCGAAAGCTTGATATTGAGTAACAAAAATGCTCATCGTAAACATTTGCTTTCTTTCAAAGTTCTCAGTTTCCCATTGGAAGATGAAAAGTCCGTGCTCAAAAAACATTCTGTGCTTAGTATTCTTAGCCATGGGTTTTGGCTTTTGACATTTGGAAGTAAAGTTGAAAGTTGCTGATGAAAATTTCAGTTATTGCCCTCTAACTTTTGACTGCATTTTCCACAGACCCTGCTATGCCCAAACTATTTTCTATGCAGCCCATTCTTTGAAATTCAGTCACTTTTGCTTTTTCCTCATAAACATGTATGAGTCTATGTCTGGCCTTTGGTAAAATAAGAATAACGCCTATTCCCAGCTTAAATCTTCCTAACATCCAAATTTCTTGCTAAGCCTCTACTCCTGCTGAATTTAATCTACTGTGAATTATCAGAGTTCAGCTCCTAGTATAAAGTATGTCTGACCTCTGGCTGTGCAGTTTTCTTTATTATCATTTTCGTGTTTTTGTTCATGGACATTTTGTTGTCCAAAAATTCTTGATGACTGGATCAGGATCTCTCACCTTATAAGCAATTGTTGCTGGCAATTGAAAGGTCTGAATAGCTTATTACTTTGACATTAAACAAATAAATTAAGTTTCATTTTTATCCTTATTATTTTCCTCATTATAAATTTTTCATCTTCCTGGAAAATACTGGAGCTGTAAGCAGTTTCGGAAATGGGTTGGAAGTTTGTGTTCTTGCATTGTCCTTTCTCTAACCTCTGCTGAACTGCTGTTTTGTAACTTTTAACGAGTACAGTAAATGACAAATGATATCCCTCGAGGTTTATTCATTCCTATTCTCATATACCACCATTTAACTTGATTGATTTCAGCACAGTCTCCAGCTCCTGGAAATGGTCCCCAACTGATTTCTCAAGGGAAACAGCCACCCCGTAGGATTTTTTTAGAGCCAGAGTTCACAAGACAGGCCCTATCACCAGGGCTTCAGGCACAGGTTAAGCAGGCAGTTGCCTACGGTGGGGACCTGCCCTGGAAGTAAAATGCAAACCAAGTGGTGGCTGCGGCCGTGCACCTTTATGCTCAGCCTGGTTTCTGTGCCTGTCCCTGCCTTGTCCCTGCTTGGCGAGTGCACATCTCCCCTCTTGCAGCCCCTTTCTCAGATGCCTCCTCACTCCGTCCCCTCCGTAGCAGAACCATCCCTTTGAGGATGATTCGTAGTGGTGCAGCTGTGGTAACACAGAGCATAGGGAATAATGGAGCCAGAATTTTCCATGGGAAGGTGTAGAGTGGGGCTATTCATATGGCAGTTTTCCATCAAGATGAGACCTCATCAGGCTCCCAGACCCGTGATGTCTCCCGTGTCCCTGCAGGAGAATCGCCCTTCTTGCCATTCCCCCAATTCCTGAGAAGCAGCGCAGGTCCCGCTGCAGCCCTTGGCTGCTGCCAGAGAGCTGGAACTGCTTCTGGTTAAGGCGATGGTGGTAAAATTGCCTGCGGGATGCATAAAAAAGGGTTGAGTTTGACAGCAACTCTTTTGTAGCTGTAATGTCCTGGACCATAATAGGAGAATGTTTTACGGACACTGCTTATGTGGGGTGTACGGCTGTAGCATAGGAATGGTGCTTTTTTAAGGGGGGTGAGCCTTGGACTTCCATCTGTTTAGGAACTTATGTGCTGGTTTGAAAAAGCACTTACATTTTAATGGGATACAATAGGCAAATGCGAGTTTTTTAACTTAGGGCTAGATTGTTCAATACACCCTCTATGACTTCTTGTTCTGCAGCCCTTCGACCCCACTGCCTGCAGTGTTCCTGCAGTCACCCTGAGCACTCAGGGCAGGATGTGGAGGGAGCTGCTGGAGGGGTAATGTTTGCTTTGGAAGAAACATATATTTTCAAAATAAGTTTCCCTCCCAGATTTTAAGACTTCAAAATAATTATTTTCTTTGAGATGGATTTTCCCCCCCTCCCGTAGCATTCCTGCCTGAATTTATTTTCTGTGAAAGAGGGAGAGACTTTTCAGGTCTAAGAATATTGCCTTGGAAATTGGTTCATTTGCAGTTAGGGCTAAAGAGATTATTTTGATTTTTCAATCCCTCATTCTGGGGGGAATTTCTCTCCTCCACGGAGACGGAGCACTGCGCTTTATACACTGTTTCATTTATGTCTACACAAGCTGCTATGGCTCATTGTGCCCCTGCCACGAGTCCGCTACCCACCTCTGTAGGGAAGTCTTTAGCTTTTGGGACCCATCCAGCCTAACCTTTGAAGCTTGGGTTTGAGGGAACGTCCTAGCACGAGGTTAATCCCTGTCTCCAGACAGCTTTCAGCCCTTACTCTCTTTGCAGCAGTCACAATTTCCCTGGTGCCCTGTGGGTCTGAGTGCAGAAAACCTGCCAACAGCAACGCCACAACCATCTCCCCGGCTCCCTGCCTTTCCACACGTAAATTCTTCTCTTTTGGCACTAAGAGGGAAAGAATTTAAAAAGAGAGCTAGGAAACCTGAAAACAGATTCCTAGAAGGTGTCTCATCAGATAACCAAGCAGCAGTGAGGTCTTTTTAATGCAAGCTGGAAAACACTTTGAAAATACTTTATTAAGCACCACCCTAACTGTTATCCCTGAATGCAGGGATTGGTGTGGAGATGGGTGGTGAGAATTTGCCAAGAAGTGACTATACTTTACCACGTCTTACCCCGTATTCCTGATAGGCAACAGACTCCTGGATAATCCAAGGACTTGAGGGAAGTGTAAGACTGTTGGGATGTTCCAGAAGCTTTGGAAAGCTGTGCAAACAAGCAATGCCCTTCCACGCCTTCCTAAGAGTATGTGATGTAAAAAAATATAATCTCATAATGTATAGAACTGTATTGAATTAATGGAAACTGTGACCATTGTTCCGATGCTCATTCTTTAAAAGAAGTTCAGAGAGCAATTTTAAAAAATAATTTGTGCCTTAAAAAATTCACTTACCCTCTTAGTAGACTGAGTCTAATTTCACAGCAGAGAATAGAAAAAGTCAGCAAAGTTTGCATTGGAAATAAGATTCAGTTTTTTAACTACGAGTGTAATTAATAATTGAAACAGCTTAAAGGAAGAAGTGGCAGATTTGCCACCAGTGGAATGTTTAAATCAATGGGGGATGTCTCCTAAAGACTCAGAAATTGAAATTCCAGACATTGCTCTGTTAGAGAGCAAACTACAAAAAACCCGTTAAGTATCTCTTTTGTCCTTAAACCTCTATAAGGTCTATAAACATCTGCTTCCTCGATCTGCAGAAGTTTGCAGGATTCTAAAAACTTTAAATAATATCCTCACAATTGTAAAATATTACAGTTCTGTGCTAAACGCTAAGATTTCGGAGTTTTGAAAGCATTTTCTTTAGCTCTCTGCATCTTCCCTATTTATGTATATTTTCCCCTTACATGAAATTCTTTTTATAACTCAGTCTTTTATATTGTTCTTTTGTGCCCTTTCTACACTGTAATCATTTCTTCATCATAATTCTCTCGTTGCTATGTGATGTTCCACTACTCGTGTTTTTCTTTGATTTAGCTGTTAGTATTGTTTTAACTCTTCACTTGCTGTGCTTGCCAGTACTTTCCAGTAAATATATAAGAAAGAGAATAGACTGCATTTTCTCAAATAACAAGAAAGGTTCATTGTTAAATACTGAATGAATTGCAGTTGCACTTAGAGCTGTAAAGAACAACTGAGCTCACCTGCACAGTCTAACTTGGTTTAACTTCGCCACTTCTTCCTGAAATAGCCCCTTTCCTTTCAGCCGACCGAAGCGCTCCGCTTCATCAGAATTAGAGAGGGAATTACTTGGGTCAGTTTAGACAAGGCTGACGGCAGCACACTAGCAGCAGGGCTTTGACTTTGCATTTCAGAATTCACTCTATGAAATGCATTCAGTAAAATATGATGATATCTGAAGCTTATTACTTGGAAAAGCCAATGAAGTGGTAGATTTTCAGCCGCATGACTTGATCTGTGAGTTGCAGCTGGGCTAAAGCCCTTATTCCTGAGAAAGCTTCTGAGAAACTCAATTTGACTGAATTTTCTGATCATAGGAGAGTTTGCAGTGGGAAGCAGCTTTCCTAGCAGGCCCTTAGTAGCTGGAAAGGATCTGCAGCTGTGGGGTACTCTCTGCAGGTACCGTGCAGTTCTTAGCATGGCTGGGATCACTATTTCCCTGCAGGTAATCACAGGCTTTCACCATGTCTCTCCTGATGGTTAGCAGCTATCCAGCTATTACTGGCTTAACAGCCATGATGTACATTAAGTAGCCTGCATGGATCTGGGCGTATTCCTTCCCTATCTGTCTCCCCAGAGCGGTCCCGTTGGTTTCTATACCAGTTGGGAGCATGGAGCAGGGCTGCAGGGCCAGCGCACGAGCCTTCAGTTCCCACAGTGCCCAGAGCAACTGCCCCAGACCTGCCTGCAGGGTTTTTTCCATGAGGGAATGGCCAGAACAAAAGTCTAAAGATTAGGGCTAGGGCTAGAGGGAATCGCTGTCCCTGCTAGACTTGTTCTCAGCTCTGTGCTTCCGTCCTGCCTTGTTTGGAAGAGAACGTCACCATCGTGCCCCACAGTTTCAGCCCTCTGCTAAACACTCTTGCTGAGAACTCCCAAAGAGCGCGTGCAATTTGCACAGGCCAGGCAGAGCTCTAACGCAGAATCAAACCTGCTTGAACTGCACTTAGAGAAGCTTGCAAAGGAATATAATACAAGATGTGGGGGCTACTCAAGATATGCATTGTAGCTGAATTCGTAGAGGATAAATCAAACAACAGCATCAGATACTAGCCTAGGTCTCTCTGAAAGCCTGCTCACCATGTATCTTTTTTTAGTAGATTTGCTGGCTCAGAAAACTCCCCTGAAATTCCAGTTGCAATTGTGACAGTCAAACTCCCTGTCCTCAAGAGCAGCCCCCAAACCACTGCTGTATCAGCTTCACACTAATTGCTTTACTGATGCTCACTTAGGCTAATGAATACTCAATATTGCAAAGCATTCCTGTTGTGCTCGGAAGATTGGTTTGAAAACCGCACTTTGGAAAGTGAGGGCAGCACCCACCTGCCTTGCCTGCAGGAACAGAGCACCAGCTGTGCTCGGGTGAGATCAGGAGGTATGGGAGGCTTCCCGTGTCCTACCAAGGCATGGGAGGCAGTAGCAGGAGGATTCCAGAAACCCTAAAACATAGCATGGGAACTAGTGACATTGCACTCCGTTGGAAACGTAGCCTAGAAAAGGCAGTGCTGAGGACGTAAAGAAAGTAGAGCACTCAGAGCTCCCTCAAAGGGCTCTGCATTGACCAGCAACTTTGTGACCAGTATGGCAATAAGGAAGCAAATGGACTCTGATGCTGAGAACCATTTTATCAGCTAATTAGCAGCTGCTTATTTATCAGCTGTGTTTGGGGAAGGGCAGACCTTCACACCCAGCTCACCTGTGGCCAATATTTTATTGTGACAAACAGTCCTGTGCTCAGCTCCTGTTGGGTTAGGGGGCTCTTTTCAGAGTACTAGCTATTTCATTTAGCTGCTTAAAAGGGGACCTAAGCTCTTCTAACTGCATGGGTCATCCCTATTCAAACAGCACCTCTTTGACTTGCTAGTCCTTTTTTAACTCTCCTACTGCAGGGCTGCCTTTTGCTTGGAGCCTTTATTCCTAGTTTGCTTTTCTAGGGCTTGCTTTTTACACGTGGGAGAGCTGCCTAGCAGATGCTGTTTTATAACTGGCTGTGGTCTCTGTCTCCTCGGCTGGTGAGTGCTGCTGAGCTTCATTCTTACTGTTACAGGGGGTTAATATAAGCTTTGAGCAGTTGCTTTTGCTTGGGAAATGGAGAATACCATGTTACTTTTGCTAGCAGTAAGCACACTTCAGTTTTCCTCTATAATCCCGTCATCTTCTTGTAGCTCTCTTTGGTGCACGGAGACTGCCTGTTCCTTACTGTAGTAGGCGACCTTGGACCTGTGTGTCTGCTTCTGATTGATAACGTACCTCGCTTTGCTTGCTTAGTGTGAATTACCTTGGAATAATTGGGCTGACAGTTGCTTGGCAGTGAAAGTGCCTGTTGCTGCAGGACTTCTTTTGTAAACTCTGACTGTATCAGAGCTGTAGTGTGCACCCCAGTGCAGACAAATGATTCAACCGTTACTGGATTTTTTCCTGCAAGTAAAATGTATGAATGCTCTGTGCATTGCATTGCTCTGGCCAGTTAAAATAGCTGCAGAAGTATGCCCTGGCTTTGTCCGTCTCTCTCTAGCTTCACTCTTTCCATGTGTTCATTCACAGAAAGGCTTCTAAAAGTCCTGGATGTTAGACTGACATTTCGGGCCATATATCCCAGAGAGCTGCTTCTTGCTTAGCATACAAAGGTCACAGTAGCTCTGAGCACTTCTGAACAACCTACTCAATGTATGCATGAGCCTGTATGGAAACCATGTTGCATTTAATTGATGGGCAGGTTCTGGCAGTCACACTTGACTCTAATTGTTATTTCTTTTGTAAGTTAATTTTCATTGTTTAAAATACAATTTTAAATTTCAAGTCCTTGGAAATGTTTGTTTGCAGCCATTTCCTTCAAATACGTGTTGTCCCAGCTGCATTTGTGTTTCTTTAGTTCAGTTACAGAAACTCCTAAACATCCCTGAAAGTGAGGGCTTGGACGCTGAAATACAGCAGGGCAGCATGGAGAGATGGCTCAGGCTAACGGAGGGTCCCGCTGCATAGTCACAGCTAATGTACCAGAACGGGTCAAATTAGGCCTCCTTCTCTGCTGTGTTTAAATACAACTTGCAATATTTCCCCACCATTTTCAGGCATTATTAGCACTCGCTGTATAAAGTATTAAGCAGGCACTCTCCATTTATCCACATTAATGATTCAGTGCAAACTCCTGCCTTCCCATTAATATCCACTAACCTCATTCAGTGATAAAACTTGATTTAGTCTCCAAATTACCTCAGCGCAAAATTTCTTGGAGCAGCACTGCCTAATAGTTCAGGGCTACGTGAGCTGTTATGATAGCCAAATAACAACAGTGGCAGCATCTTTTTTTGAGACGTGGTGGAAAAAATAATCAATCTAGCACATAAAGAGAGACACAAACAAATTGCTAAACGGTATAATCCAATGATACTGTACATCTCAGAAATGAGTGCCTCAAAAATCAATAAAAATTGAAATTGAAAAGGGAAGAATTGTAGTTGTCCAGATGCAGGTATGTCGATAGGAGTTTCAGGTGAAGGCACTGGCCGGCTGGGTGCCAGGCTCTGGGAATGGGAAGGAAGGCTGGCTCTGGATAAGGGGGAGATGCTGCCAGGGCACAGTACAGCAAGGAAAAGGTGATGCTATCTGCACTGGTGGGGGTTGTGGGGAGAACAGGAGGGGGAATAAAGTTCTCTGGGATTTGAGGGGCTGCTGCACCACTGCTTTTGCATCTTGACAGCTTTCTTCCATTTGGAGCAGAGGTGGGAGCAGAGCAGACTACTCAGTACTTGGGCTCTTGTCTGGGCTTTGCTTGAGTGGGAGCGTGAAGTATTTGTTTTGGGGCATCTATAGCTACAAAAATTCATATTGCTCTGCCTAGGCTGTGTTTGTAGCGTTGTGAATCTCTGGCCTCCAGAGATACTGTGTTGGACACCCCTCCGTTGTGCCTGCTCTGGAGTTTGTGTGGGGTGCTGGGGCTTGGTGTGTGCTCTAGATGAAGTAGGTTGTGCTGGTCTGCGGGTTTCTTGTGAAAGAGCCTGACTTTCCTGCCTTGCACAAGGCACTGACCCATCTCCCTGAGGACAGGTTTGAAGCTAATATAATGTGGATTTTGTTGCTTTGTTTTTCTCCCTTGATTCTTCTTCCCTGGACTTTCTTGTGGCCTGGTGGGTGCAGGTTTTGGTGCTAAGACTGCTGAGTGGTGGGTGCTCAGGGACCCACCAGGCTTCTTTAATTTTTGTTCTGGTTTTGCATTTTCAAAAAAATGCCATTAAAATCCCAGTCTTCCTACAGAGCATAAGCAGACCCAAGCTGCACTGCTTGCTAGCTCAGATCTGTTTTCTACCCTGCATGCTCTCCTTATTGCTCCCTTTGGAATCTGCTGGCAGCAGATCAAGCATGGCTTGTCCTTCTTGGTTTGCTGCAGCCTGCTGTCTCCAAAGGTTTGTGAGAACAGTAGGGCCATTGCCTCACTCTGGTGGCAGTTCCTCTATGTGTCCTATTAGTGCTGAATGCATTTTAAAACAGAGAAAAAAAGAAGAGGAGAAAAAGGCAGAAATAAGTAGAGAAAGAAAGGCAAGGTAGACACCTGCCAGTTACCTGGCAAAGGAAGGAAGAACCAAATAATCAGACTTGGACAGTCTGAGCCCAGTGATCCTGTTGAATTGAGTCTGCTGTCTCCCAAATGGTATAATTTAAAATCATTTGCTGCAGTTTTAGGCAAGAATTATTAAATGAATATTAATCAGTCATTAAATTCTGGGAAACTGCTTCTTCGTTCTGGGCTGAATGAGGCCATTTAGCTGTGGTGTATTCAGCATGTTAATGTCTCTGTGCGAGGGTTTCTTTCCTGCCAGAGCCATGCGATGCCCTCAGCCCTGGTAGCGATGGCAGTCGTTTGGACCAGGCGGGTGCCTTCGGGGCTGGCCACTTGCAGTTTTTTCAATTCCTACAAGCAATGCATGACTGCAGTTTGATGAAATATCAGCCCAGCCTCAACCCCAAGTCCCTCCCTACCTGCACTGAAACCAGGACATTACCTTCCAGTTAGGAAAGATTAGGTGGAAATGCTTTCCTTCTTCCCTTTCCATATGCCCCAGGCCAGTGTTTATCTTGCCTTGCTTCTGGTGCATACAGCTCCCAGTCTTGATTCCTGTGGCAGGAAAAAACCTTGCCCAGCTCCTGAGTCATGCAGAAGCTGAAATATTGAGGGGGAAACTGCAGACAACTTAATGTGGGTGTATTTTTGCTGCCAAGACACCAAAGACATTGCTCATGAAGGAGCAGATGTTAACGGTTGTTTGGAAAATAATCCCTTTAGAAGAATTCTTTATGGGGGAGAATTAGAGACCGAGGCAACAAAGGGAACCTTGTGCTTGGTATCTACTACAGGCCACCCCATCAAGGGGAGCCTATTGACGAAGCCCTCTTACTCCAGCTACAGGAGGCATTGTCCTGCTGGGGGACTTCAACCACCCCGACATCTGCTGGAAAAGTAGCACAGCAAGCTATAAGAAATCCAGGAGACTCCTGGAATGCATGGAGGATAACTTCTTAAGCCAGGTAATAGACAGCCCTACCAGAGGGGATGTGATACTGGACCTGTTGGTCACCAACACAAGTGAGCAAATTGGTGATGTCAAGATTGGAGGCAGCCTGGGCTGCAGTGATCGTGCACTGGTGGAGTTTGCAGTCCTGAGGGATATGGGTCAGGCAAAGAGTAAAGTCAGGACCGTGAATTTTAGGAAAGCAAAATTCCAGCTCTTCAAGGAGTTAGTCAATAGGATGCCCTGGGAAACTGCCCTCGGGGACAAGGGAGCAGAACAGAGCTAGCAGATCTTTAAGGATGCTTTCCATAGATCACAAGAGTTCTTGATACCCAGGTGTAAGAAATCAGGAAAGGAAGGCAAGAGACCGGCATGGATGAGTCAAGACCTGCTGGTCAAACTAAAGGGCAAGATGGAAATGCACAGGCAGTGGAAGCAGGGACAGATACCCTGGGAAGAGCATAGGGACACTGCATGGTTGTGTAGGGACGGGGTCAGGAAGGCCAAGGCGCAGCTGGAGCTGAACTTGGCAAGGGATGCAAAGACTAATAAGAAGGGCTTCTGCAGGTATGTTGGCCAGAAAAGGAAGGTCAAAGAAAGAGTGCCGCCCTGATGAGCAAGACTGGCAGACTGGTAACAATGGATGAGAAGAAGGCTGAGATACTCAACAACTTCTTTGCCTCATTCCTCACTGGCAACCTCTCTTCCCACACCTCTCAAGTGGATGGACTGCAAGATGGGGACTGGGGGAGCAAAGTCCCTCCCACTGTAAGGGAAGATCAGGTTCGTGACCACCTGAGGAAACTGAACATACATAAGTCTATGGGACCTGATGAGATGCATCCCAGAGTCCTGAGGGAATTGGCTGATTTAGTTGCCAAGCCACTCTCCATGATATTTGAAAAGTCATGGCAGTCAGGTGAAGTCCCTGGTGACTGGAAGAAGGGAAACATTGCAGCTGTTTTTAAAAAGGGTAGAAAGGAGGACCCTGGGAACTACTGACCTGTCAGCCTCCCCTCTGTGCCTGGGAAGACCATGGAACAGATCCTCCTAGTAGCTATGCTAAGGCACATGGATGACAGGGAGGCGATTTGAGACAGTCAGCATGGCTTCACCAAGGGCACGTCCTGCCTGACCAACCTAATGGCCTTCTGTGATGGAGTGACTACATCAGCGGGCAAGGGAAGAGTTACGGATGTCGTCTATCTGGAATTCTGTAAGGCCTTTGACATGGTCCCCCACAACATCCTTCTCTCTAAATTGGAGAGATACAGATTTGATGGGTGGACTGTTTGGTGGATGAGGAATTGGTTGGATGGTTGCATCTAGAGGGTAGTGGTCAAAGGCTCAATGTCCAGATGGAGATCAGTGACAAGTGGTGTCCCTCAGGGGTCTGTACTGGGACCAGTACTGTTTAATATCTTCATCGATGACATAGTGGGATCGAGTGCACCCTAAGCAAGTTTGCCAACAACACCAAGCTGTGTGGTGCGGTTGACCCACCTGAAGGATGGGATGCCATCCAGAGGGACCTGGAGAAGCTGGAGAAGTGGGCCTGTGTGAACCTCATAAGGTTCAACAAGGCCAAGTGCAGGGTCCTGCACGTGGGTTGGGGCAACCCTTGGTATCAATACAGGCTGTGGGATGAAGGGATTGAGAGCAGCCCTGTGGAGAAGGACTTGGGGGAGTTGGTGGATGAAAAGCTGGACATGAGCCGACAATGTGCGCTCGCAGCCCAGAAGGCCAACTGTATCCTGGGCTGCATCAAAAGCAGTGTGGCCAGCAGGTCAAGGGAGGTGATTCTGCCCCTCTGCTCTGCTCTGGTGAGACCCCACCTGCAGTACTGTGTCCAGCTCTGGAGCCCTCAGCACAGGAAAGACATGGACCTGTTGGAGTGGGTCCAGAGGAGGGCCACAAAAATGATCCGAGGGCTAGAGCACCTCTCCTGTGAGGACAGGCTGAGAGAGTTGGGGTTGTTCAGCCTGGAGACGAGAAGGCTCCAGGGAGACCTTATAGCAGCCTTTCAGTAGTTAAAGGGGGCTTATAGGAAAGATGGGGACAAACTTTTTAGCAGGGCCTGTTGCGATAGGACAAGGGGCAATGGTTTTAAACTAAAAGAGGGTAGATTTAGACTAGATATAAGGCAGAATTTTTTTTATAGTGAGGGTGGTGAAAGACTGGCACAGGTTGTCCAGAGAGGTGGTAGATGCCCCATCCCTGGAAACATTCAAGGCCAGGTTGGACAGGGCTCTGAGCAACCTGACCTAGTTGAAGATGTCCCTGCTCATTGCAGGGGGGTTGGACTAGATGACCTTTAAAGGTGCCTTCCAACCCAAACTATTCTATGATTCTAAGAACATCTCTCTGGCTTGACCTATACCCTGTACATTTGTGCCATCTAGCACCATGTCTGCTCTTTCCAGGTGTAGGAGGCAGCAGGTCACTTGTGGGGAGTACTGACTGTGGCCTAATGCTTACCCATGTCCCCATGGGGACAGGCTGCCCACCCAAAGCCCTCTGAACTGTTCCCCCTGCAGCTTCTGGTGCTTTCTTGGTCCTGGAGAAACATGAGAGGCCTGAGCTGTTTAGAGGAGAGTATTGAGTGACTAGTGCCAACTCAACCAAGTTCATTACCTTTCCACAGCTGCTGCAGTCCTCTAATTCTTCTTTTTGTGAATCACTCCTTTTCCCATATGTAACAGCAAAGATGGGGGAGAAAGGAAACTCTAGATGAATTCTTCCAACCCTCTTTCCCTCTCCAGGCTCTGGCTGTTTCGGATAAGTGGAAAATACTAGCTAAATTCTGGTATGTACATAGTGAAATCCCGGAACAGGTGCCTGGCCCTGTGTTTGGACTATGTGCCAGCAACAATCATCATTGAAAACTGTAAGAAGGAAGAAATATTTTTTTTTTTTCCTCTCTTTCTTTTACTTGTGAGGAGGATTTGTGGCAGGGGATCTGAAAACAACGTTTGTCAGAGGGTATTCGGAAAGCAGCTCTTTATTGCTTCTGCTTGAAAAGATTAGTCCGTGCAAAACGCACTCCCAGGGCTGTTGCTGCTCTGTGCTTGCGGACCCGGGGGCAGGAGGCCCTGGGAGCCCAGCTGGCCGCAGGGCAGCCCACGCTGCCTACAACAGAGATCCCGCTTCTGTGCGCTTTGTCCTCTGTGTGACACATCCATCATGTCCTTGTGCTCATCAAAGCTGGCATGCCTGATAAGCAAGGTGGCTCAGTGTTTCCTGCTCCTGTGGAGTACAAGAAAAGAAATGCAAGAAGGTCCCTGGCGCTCCACTGGTGACTTTGATGACACAGAAAAGGCCTTTGGGTATAAAACAAACTCCAGCGGGACGTGCAGATCTAGAAGAAACTGTGGAAGAGCTTTCTGGATATGCGGGACAGTTAGTGTTTGTGACATTGCCTAGGTTGAGGCTAAAAGCATTCCTTAGGCAAATTATTTTATTACAGGGCTCACCCAGAGCAATACAGCTTGCTGACTAATTATCTCAGAAGGTGGCAAGTTGGTGGGGTGGTTTTTTTTTTCTTGCTGTTTAATAATAAGCAGGAGAAAGAAAGTTTTGAGCCTTGTTCTAGCATATGTCAAACGTACATGCGTGCATGTGAATTTTATCTAAGGATAGAGTGGTGAGTTTTCACTAGCCTAATATTCCTGGAGAGGGTGTTTTGCATGGAGAACCATTACCCTTGTAATAGTTCTGCAGGTTATAACAGGTAGAGCACTTATACTGTTTTTTTAAACTAAAGAAGTCTCTTTTATGTATGTTTCACTGAGTTTTTTTTTCTTCCCCTTATCAGCCCTTCTTTTTAATGATACATAGAGGGAATAAACCAGAAGGAAACCACTAAGCCCATGCAGGAAAAAAAATTAACACATTCTCTTGCTCTCAGGTCTAAAAAATAATGAATCATTAAACCTTGAAGTCACATTGACATTACCAAATGGGTTTGAAATCAGCTTGGGCCTGAGAAGCTATAGAAAACCTGCCAAGTGACTAAAACAGATACTGATGGTGATGTAAGGAATTGGAAACATCTATTAAACAGACGCAGCTTTCCATTTCCTAAAAGTTATTGGTTGGAGTAGTGCAGTGCTTCCCCCGGTGCGCATGTGCTGCGGGGGGACGGCCACAGGCAAAACCTAGTTAACTGAAAACATCACAATCAATAAAAAGCACTATGTTTTCCATTTACTCCTGGTTTTTAGGCGTTTATTTTGTTGCAGCAGCAGAAGGCATCAGTTCAATATCAATTCACTTTCTGGGTTGGGAGAGGGATACAGATATTGGCTTTTAATGCGTGATGAAGTTTGTGACAACACTAAGCTTACTAAAATTTAGACCAAGTGCTGTTTGGTACAACGTGGGGCACTGGCTAATCCTGCGTTCAGTAAACACGTGAAGTAGAGATCTGTTCTGATATCATGCTTTCTAGCTAGGAACAAGGAAGGGGTTATTTCCCATTTAATCCTTTTTCTTGTCAAATGGCTGAATACCAGCATTTCTTACTTAGTGGCTGAATTGAAGCTCGGCCTCTGATACAGGGGTGTCTTATTAATCAGAGGAGGTGCTTCAAGCCAAGGGAGGAAAGTCGTATCCGTGTGTTTTGTGTAGATGAAGCGGAGCCGTTACCCGTCTTGAGCATCCCCGTACTCTGGTGTGGTTCACGCCTAGTCTTTGGTGCCGTTCAGTGCTGTCGCATGCAGTTTTCTGTGGCCCTTCAGCTTTGGGAGTGCCCTGCGGCCAGGTTCGAGAGAAGCTGACCTCGGTGCCTGCTAAACAGGCATCTGTGTGTAGTTGTTCTGCACTGTAGTGTGGTTTTAAGAAAAACAACAGAAATACCTCACGTGGGTGATTGATACGCTCGCATGAGATTCTGTGCATCACTTAAATCAGCAGTGCAGGGCTGGATCTGTTGGGGACATCTTCAATGACGTGCTTTTCATGCTCAGACCCCTGGGACACGTCTGCCTAGGTGCAAGCTCCTCCAGCGAGCACATTAAACGTACTGCTCTGCTGGCTGCAGCTATTATGGCCTTCTCATGACAGCCGACAGCTCTTCAGGTGAGATAGTCTATTTTGACCTTCTCTTTTCAGAAGCTGATTGCCAGTTTAGTTGTCCTTTTCTGCCCATTTGAGATGGTAATGTGAGAAATGAGAACTGACAGTGCATTTTAAGTGCAAGCCCTGACAGAAATTGGGTATCTACACATCTTTGTGGAACCGTTACAGCTCGGAGCAGGAAGAGGAGCGCTGCCGTAATACTGACCTGGCTCTTGGGCTCTGCTTTTCAGAGGAAAATATACTGCACCAGAAAGTTAAGTCAGCAAAGCTTCTTATGACCCAAATTCTAAAGGGAAAACCTGAGGCAAATGATTGCTGGGAAAAGAGGTTCATCAAAGGCAGAGAAATACAATATTCTCTGTCTCTTTCTCTGTAAGAAAACCTATGTAAAATATAATAGAGGAAACATTTTGCTGATTCTGATCCCTGAGCAGCAGAGCGTTAGCTGCCAGACTCCAGCTCGTGTGCTCCTGTTGTGCTGGAAGAATATTCCCCTGAGTAAAGCAGTAAATGATCCCTTTTCAGAGGAGAATGCTGGCTGGCCACATCCTGCTGGGTCCTGGGCTCCAGGTGCTGAACTGTGTTAAAAAGTATTAAAAATACATGAAATACTCTCCTTCATGCTCTTTCTCCACTTAAGTAACTACAAAGGCTGTTGCAGAGATGCCAGGTGATAATGAATGTACTGAGAAGTGGGAGAGGGTACACATGTGTATTTTCTTTTTTTCTTTTGGAATTTAAAATTAACACCAATTGCAAAATAGATTGACTGGGAAACCATATGAGCAATAACCTTGTAACTTATGAGCACAAGGTGTAATCTGGTTTTAGGAAACGCTGCTTGCTGAAAGGCCTTTGCTGAAGGCTGCTAAAACTTCTTTCCACTGATCTAGATGCGATTTCATTTATTTGCTTCCCTGATCTCTGCTGGCTACCATTCCAATACTCAATCATTGTTTGCCTTTCTTTGTCACTAAGGCAATATCAGGCATGATATTGTCCTGCTGGCTGGTTGCATCCTGTTTAAGTAGTTTAAGTACCATGTGTTGTACTTGTCCTAATTGTTTTGTGCTCGTCAGTAGACTCGGCTGATGACACTCTTCCCATCTGGTCCAAGCTGTGACTTCAGATTTCTCTTCTCATCCCTTTTGCTGTGCTAGAGGACAGAAACAGGTGAATTATGGTCTATGAGCCATAGACATACTCACTTTTGGGTAAACTTGAAGACATTAAAATTCTTTTCATGAAAAACCCCACACTTGAAATGAAAATCAGGTGTTTTCCTGTAGGACAGCCGATAGCATTTTGGCACCTCTTAAGATATTTTCCTTTTTTGGTGAAATGATGCTGTTCACAGAAATGGAACTTTTCTTATGGAAAACTGTTTCTCTTGAAAATGCCACCCTGTTGTGTTTGTGCAGTACTTCTGACTGACCGCTGCGCCTTGCGAGGGCATCCCCTTGCGCTCCTTTCTCACCTTTGGTTATGCTTGCACTAGAAACACAGGAGGGTGCAGGACAGAAGCGTTTAGCAGGTTTTTCCTTATAACTTTGCAAGATTTATTGATTTCATACAAAACTAGGCTTTGATCATTATCTTTCTAAAGCAATTGAATTTGCTTTATTCCAGCTTGGGAATATGGTTTAAATTTTACTTGTCTTTCTCGTATCATACAGTGTATGTCTTCTGGTGCATGCTTTCAAGTTTTAAAGTTTGATTTATTGTAATTTATTACCTAGAAGGTGTTCTTAAATTACTGCTTCAATAATATAATCTACTAAAAACTCCGAGGTTTTATCACATCACACCTGTATTTGACAGCAAATTGATCTGACAGTATTATTACATGTTTTTGACAGGCTTATTTGAAATCCTTAAATCCCAGTTCCCTCTTTGTTTCATTACCGTAACATCACTGGCATAGCCTTGTGATCAATTATCCACTTAGGAAGACCCAAACGTCTGCCAGTTAGGTTTCCAGAGAGGTATTCACTCAGCATCTGTTAAATATGTTCATTTTATCACAGCTTAAAAAAAGTTGCCCTGCCCTGCCCTTGCTAGAGAGTTTTACACTGATGCTCAGACATGCTTTTGCTAGGACTCGCCTTCTGGGCAGGTCTGGTGGCAGGGGGAACCCTGCAAGGGGCACAGAGGTGTCTCCTCCTGCCAGAATATTATGTTTCTTTATGGAAATTGCAAAAAGGGGAAGCTGCCCGGCACTGCTATGGCTTCTGGGGAAAGGGGTGCAGGTTTGCTTGCGCTTAGTTCTGACTAGATTCAGTTTGGAGGATGGAGTTAGCCCTCCCCTTGCAAACCAGGCATCGTGGTTGGGCTGGTGTCCCTGGAGGAAGGGCTCACCTTTGTGCCAGCTGGACATCTCTGTCCCAGGACCGAGGAGTGCCTCTGGCTATCGGCTAGGATGCCGTGGTCGTGTTATCTGCCTGGCCAGGTCAGGGCTTGGTCTCTTCTGGCTTCCTGCCGTCTGCTGAGGTGGGGAGCTGCTGCCTGTCTGCCTTCTGCCCACCACTCGCTGAGGTAGGAGCTTGGATTAAAAACTGCAAGGTCTGGGATGTCCATTTCGGTAAAGCACGTGAGCACGCATTTGGCTTCAGGTACGAGCGCTGCTCTGTTGCTGTCAGTGCTTAGACCGGGCGGAAGCACCTTGCGGCGTTGCTTCTCCACATGGATTACGCAGGCAGGACTTCATTGGCAAGGATGTGCTTGTTGCTATTAATATTTCATTTCTAGGGAATGAAAAAATCTAAATTTTTCACAAATAGATATCTTACAAAAGGGATAATAAGCTATTTTATCACTGCTACATAGTCTCAGGGGCTATATAACTATTCTGACAGCTGAACTTTTCTCCTGGTGATTCTGCCTATGTCAATAATTTGCACAGATAGCTTGTGTAAAGGGTTACGCTCTTGTTAGTGATGCTCATGTTACTGCATCATTATTATACGCTTTCAATGTAATAAGGAAAAATCTTTCAGCCATAAAAGAAAAAAACCTTGTGAAATGAGTTTGCCTTCCAGAGAAAAACTTGCTGTTGGCAACATAAAATCATAGAACAGTTTGGGTTGGAAGGGACCTTAAAGATCATCTAGTTCCAACCCCCCTCGTATGGGCAGGGACATCTTCAGCTCGGTCAGGTTGCTCAAAGCCCCATCCAACCTGACCTTGAATGTTTCCAGGGATGGGACATCCACAACTTCACTGGACAACCTGTGCCAGTGTTTCACCACCCTCACTATAAAAAAAATTCTTCCTTATATCTAGTCTAGGTCTACTCTCTTTTAGTTTTAAACCATTACCCCTTGTCCTATCGCAACAGGCCCTGCTAAAAAGTTTGTCCCCATCTTTCCTATAAGCCCCCTTTAAGTACTGAAAGGCTGCTATAAGGTCTCCCTGGAGCCTTCTTGTCTCCAGGCTGAACAACCCCAACTCTCTCAGCCTGTCCTCACAGGAGAGGTGCTCCAGCCCTCGGATCATTTTTGTGGTCCTCCTCTGGACCCACTCCAACAGGTCCATGTCTTTCCTGTGCTGAGGGCTCCAGAGCTGGACACAGCACTGCAGGTGGGGGTCTCACCAGAGCAGAATAGAGGGGCAGAATCACCTCCCTTGACCTGCTGGTCATGCTTCTTTTGATGCGGCCCAGGATACAGTTGGCTTTCTGGGCTGCAAGTGCATATTGCCGGGTCATGTTGAGCTTTTCATCCACCACCTCCCCCAGTCCTTCTCCTCAGGGCTGCTCTCAATCCATTCTCCACCCAGCCTGTATTTGTGCTTAGCATTGCCCCAACCCATGTGCAGGACCCTGCACTTGGCCTTGTTGAAACTCATGAGGTTCACATGGGCCCACCTCTCAAGCCTGTCAAGGTCCCTCTGGATGGCACCCCTTCCCTCCAGCATGTCGACTGCACCACACAGCTTGGTGTTGTATGCAAACTTGCTGAGGGTGCACTCAATCCCACTGTCCATGTGGCTGACAAAGATGTTAAACAGCACTGGTCCCAATACTGACCCCTGAGGAACACCACTCATCACTGGTCTCCACTTGGACATCAAGCTGTTGATTGCAAGTCTTTGAGTGTGACCATCCAGCCAATTCCTTAACCACCAAGTGGTCCATCTGTCAAATCATATCTCTCCGATTTAGAGACAAGGATGTCATGTGAGACAATGTCAAATGCTTTGCACAAGTCCAGGTAGATGACATCAGTTGCTTTTCCCTTATCCACCAATGCTGTAACCCTGTCATAGAAGGCCACCAAATTTGTCAGGCACAATTAGCCCTTAGTGAAGCCATGTAGGCTGTCACCAATCACCTCCTTATTTTCCATGTGCCTTAGCATAGTTTCTGGGAGGATCTGCTCCATGATCTTGCTGGGCACAGAGGTGAGACTGACTAGCCTGTAGTTCCCTGGGTCTTCCTTTTTTCCCTTTTTAAAAATGAGGGTTATGTTTTCCCTTTTCCAGTCAGTGGGAGCTTCATCAGACTGCCACGACTTCTCAAATATAGTGGATAGTGGCTTAGCAACTTTATCTGCCAGTTCCCTCAGTACCTGCAGGTGCATCTGGGACGGGGACCAGAATGGAGCCCCAGTAATCCAGGGGGAAATGGTGAGTGACCTGCTACACCACTTAGACACTCACAAGTCTATGGGGCCTGATGAGATCCACCCAAGAGTACTGAAGTAACTGGCAGATGTGCTCACCAAGCCCCTTTCCATCATTTACCAACAGTCCTGGCTAACTGGGGAGGTCCCTGCTGACTGGAGATTAGCTAATGTGACACCTATCTTCAAGAAGGGCTGGAAGGAGGACCCGGGGAACTACAGGTCTGTCAGCCTGACCTCCGTGCTGGGGAAGCTGATGGAGCAGATCATCCTGAGTGCTATCACATGGCATGTAGGGAATAACCAAGGGATCAAGCCCAGCCAGCATGGGTTCAGGAAAGGCAGGTCCTGCTTGACCAACCTGATCTCTTTCTATGACAAGGTGACCCGCCTAGTAGATAAGGGGAAGGCTGTGGATGTTGTCTATCTAGACTTCAGTAAAGCCTTTGACACGGTTTCCCACAGCATTCTCCTGGAGAAACTGGCTGCTCATGGCTTGGACGGGTGTACTCTTCGCTGGGTAAAGAACTGGCTGGATGGCCGGGCCCAAAGAGTGGTGGTGAATGGAGTTAAATCCAGTTGGCGGCCGGTCACCAGTGGTGTTCCCCAGGGCTCGGTGTTGGGGCCAGTTCTGTTTAACATCTTTATCAATGATCTGGACGAAGGGATCGAGTGCACTCTCAGCAAGTTTGCAGATGACACCAAGTTATGTGGGAGTGTTGATCTGCTGGAGGGTAGGAAGGCTCTGCAGAGGGACCTGGACAGGCTGGATTGATGGGCCGAGGCCAATTGTATGGGGTTCAACAAGTCCAAGTGCAAGGTCCTGCACTTGGGCCACAACAACCCCATGCAACGCTACAGGCTTGGGGAAGAGTGGCTGGAAAGCTGCCTGGCAGAGAAGGACCTGGGGGTGTTGGTTGACAGCCTCCTGAATATGAGCCAGCAGTGTGCCCAGGTGGCCAAGAAGGCCCATAGCATCCTGGCTTGTATCAGAAATAGTGTGGCCAGCAGGACTAGGGCAGTGATCGTGCCCCTGTACTTGGCACTGGTGAGGCCGCACCTCGAATACTGTGTTCAGTTTTGGGCCCCTCACTACAAGAGAGACATTGAGGTGCTGGAGCGTGTCCAGAGAAGGGCAACGAAGCTGGGGAAGGGTCTGGAGCACAAGGCTGATGGGGACGGCTGAGGGAACTGGGGTTGTTTAGCCTGGAGAAAAGGAGGCTGAGGGGAGACCTTCTCGCTCTCTACAACTACCTGAAAGGAGGTTGTAGAGAGGTGGGGGTCGGTCTCTTCTCCCAGGTAACAAGTGATAGGACAAGAGGAAATGGCCTCAAGTTGTGCCAGGGGAGGTTTAGACTGGATATTAGGAAATTTTTCTTCACTGAAAGGGTTGTCAAGCACGGGAACAGGCTGCCCAGAGCGGTGGTTGAGTCGCCATTCCTGGAGGTATTTAAAGGACGTTTGGATGAGGTGCTTAGGGACATGGTATAGTGGTGGTCTTGGTAGTGTTAGGTTTACGGTTGGACTCGATGATCTTAAAGGTCTTTTCCAACCTGTATGATTCTGTGATGTCATCAGCTCCTGTGGAGTTGTCCACCTTCAGGTTCCTTAGATGGTCTCAAACCTGATCTTGTCCTACAGTGGGTGGTTCTTCATTCTCCCAGTCCCAGCCTTTGCCTTCTGCGACTTGGGCGGTGTGGCTTGAGCACTTGCCGGTGAAGAGTGAGGCAAAAAAATGTTGTGGAGTACCTCAGCCTTCTCCATATCCCAGGTAACCAGGTTTCCTGTTTCCTTCTGGAGAAGGCCCTAGTCTTTCCCCTAGTCTTCCTTTTATCACCAATGTACCTATAGAAGCTTTTCTTGTTGCCCTTGATGCTGGCCAGAGTTAATTCTATCAGGGCTTAGCTTTCCTAACCTGATCCCTGGCTGCTCGGACAATTTCTCTGTATTCCTCCCAGGTTATCTGTCCTTGCTTCCACCCTCTATAGACTTCCTTTTTGTGTCTGAGTTTTTCCAGGAACTCCTTGTTCATCCATGCAGGCCTCCTGGCATTTTTGCCTGACTTCCTCTTTGTTGGGATGCATCGCTCCTGAGCTAGGAGGAGGTGATCCTTGAATATTAACCAGCTTTCTTGGGCTCCTCTTCCCTCCAGGGCTTTATCCCATGGTACTCGACTAAGCAGACCCCTAAAGAGGCCAAAGTCTGCTCTCCTGGAGTCCAGGGTAATGAGCTCGCTGTGCATCCTCCTTGGTGCCCTTAGGATCTTGAACTCCACCCTTTTGTGGGCACTGCAGCCAAGGCTGCCCTTGAGCGTCACATTTCTCGCCAGCCCCTCCTTGTTGGTGAGAACAAGGTCCAGCATAGTACCTCTCCTCTTGGAGAAGGAAGTTATCATCAACGGATTCCAGGAACCTTCCGGATTGCTTATGACTTACTGTGTTGTCCCTCCAACAGATATCAGGGTGGTTCAAGTCCCCCATAAGGACCAGGGCTTGTGAATGTATGGCTGCTCCTGTCTGTCTGTAGAGGGCCTCATTGGCTCAGTCTTCCTGGTTGGGTGGCCTGTAGCAGACCCCCACTATAATGTCACCTGTCCCTGCCCTCCCTTTAATCCTGACCTATAAGCTCTTGGTTGGCTCCTCATCCATCCCCAGGTGGAGCTCCACGCTGGTCATTGACACAGAGGGCAACACCCCCTTCTTGTCTCTCCTGCCTGTCCTTTCTTAAGGGCCTGTATCCTTCCATTCCAACACTCCAGTCATAGAAGTGTTGGAAGCCATCCCACCACATCTCTGTGATGCCAATAAGATCATAGCCCTGCAGGTGTGTGCATGTCTCTAACTCCTCTTGTTTATTCCCCATGCTATGTGCATTTGCATAGAGGCATTTAAGTGGGTCCTCTGATGAAGCTGACTTACTGGCTGGAGTGGCTGGAATTCCATTATGCTGCTTTTCAGGTGCTCTCCTGCTGACCTGTGATCCTTCTCCAGGCTCTAAGCATCTATTGCTGGCACTGGCATCAAACTGGTAGGAGTGGGATGGATTGAGGTTCCCCTCCCCCAGCAACTTTAGTTTAAAGCCCTCTTGACCAGCTTGGCAAGCCTATGACTGAAGATGCTCTTCCCCTTCTCTGACAGATGGACCTCAGCCCCTAGTAGACCAGGTTTCTCAAAGCCAATCCCATGGTCTAAGTAGCTGAAGCCCTGGATGTGGCACCAGCCCTGTAACCATTTGATTTGCCAGATTCAACTGGCCCTTTCAACCCCTTCCCTTTGACTGGGAGGATTGATGGGAAAAAAAAAAAACCTACCTGCACTCCAGAGTCCCTTACTGCCGCTCTCAGGGCTCTGTAATCCTTCTTGATACTCCTCAGACTGCTCCTGGCTGTATCACTGGTGCCCACGTGAAACAACAGCAGTGGATAATAGTCAGTGGACTGTACGAGGCTCGGTAGTTTCTTGGTGATATCCCTGGTACAAGCCCCCAGTAAGCAGCACACCTCTCCAGAGAGTGCGTCAGGCTGGCAAATGGGTGCCTCTGTACCTCTCAGAAGAGTTGCCTGCTACTATCACCCATCGCCTTTTTTTAGTTGCGCTGGTTGTTATACGGGGAGCAGATTGGGCTGCCTCACTCAGCTCCAGCATCTCTCCTGGTGCGACAGGTCTTTCCTCTTCAGTCTGCAGAGCAGTGAAGCAGTTCTTGCAAGGGCACCTCAGCCTTCAGGGGAAGTCTCTTCCTCCTGCTGGCCCCTGCCGTTGCAGCCGTCCATTCTTCTGCGTTATTGGCCCAATTCCCTTCTGTGTGTGCTGGTGGGGGAGTTTTTGGCTGTGGGTCCACTGCAGACTATACTTGGAACTAGCTATCTAACTCCTTCTCAGCCTCCCTGATGTTACTTAATATAACACCTGGGGGGTTTGATAATCACTATGTATCTGCGATATTAGCATTCATGTTGCTTATGGCATTTGGATCAACAACAGGGGGAAAAACTACCTTTTCTCAGAATAAAAGTTAAAGCTAAAGTTTTACTTAAAAACGACCAAGTTGGGACCCTCTTGTTATGTTGCAGCATCCTTTGAGTTGGGATTTTTGAGCTCCGTGTTAGCATTTTAGCTCCTGAAGCAGCGTGCCACGTTATATTTTGAGTTATACTACACAGATAAGTAGGGCAAATGGCCAAGTGGTTTAACAAATGGAGGAGCGAAGCCTCAAGAGAAGGAGTGCAACCAGTGTATTATGTAAAGAGGAGAAAGTATACTTTAACGAACATGGATGCTTCTCTACCGGTGCAATTTTAGCATCAAGATCTATCTTGGCTGTGAAATCTGATACAGATCAACTGAATCCAGAGTAACTTTGCTGCTTTAAGTAAAGTGAGAATTTGACCCAAGAAACATGGCCACAGTTTTTCACTAGCCCTGCTAATGTAGAAGGTTAAACAGGTTTTATTTTTGCTTGAAACCAAAAAAAAAAAGCTTTGCATCCTAAGGATGCTACCATCAAATTTCATTCTCCAGCAGAGTCTGACTTAAAGGTTAGTGTGAAGATGGTTGTGAGCACCATATGCCTGACAACTTGGCATAATGACATGTGACTTCAGCTTGTGTTTCTCTTTAGAAGATGACTAATGAGTCTTAGTCTCATAGAAGACATTAAAATACAATTATGTTATGTTAGATCAGCTCTCACAACTGCTAAATTACAGAGTGGTAGGCATAATATAGTTCTGGGAGATGTGGGTTTGGTGTGTGGCTTTTTTTTCCTGCAGTGGATTCCAGTCAAACTCCTCCTGACGCAAATGTATGTGGTAATTCACCATGTGGACAGAAATGTATGCACTCTTGTATTTTACAAGGCAGATTTTGCCTTATCTTTTTACAGGTTTTTCTAGCTCTGGTAAAGTCTCTAATGAAATTCCAATCCTGTAGTTGACTCATTAAGCTTTCCCTCAATCCATCACTGTAAAACTGATTATCAAGATGTTGTCTTTTGGTGTTATCAATCTTAAATGACTTTTTTGGAGATTGATGCACATTTGTTCTTATGACCAGCTCAGATGATATCTGCTATTTATCTTGATCTCCTTTTATTTAGTGTTTTAACTTAGAAGGTTCTACTGCCTTTTTTGATTGAATTTTAATGATGAGGTCTTGACTACAAGACAGACCTTCTAGACACATTTTACAAAATAGTGTCCTCGGGCTTTCCTTGCTGACACATTTCCAGATTGTCTTTTTCACGCAGTCCCGGAGGGTGTTTGCTGCACCGTGTGTGCTCCTACCCAGGCAGACGTGCTGCAGAGGTACGGCTAGCTTTAAAGAAGACTTGGGGATAGGAAATTATGGTATAAAACAATTATTTGCTGGTTTCCCAGCAGGTGCTAATGGGTCTGTAAGGGGCAAATTCAGGTGTAAAGGAAAGTAAAAGAAGCACTATGTGGTTCTGTCAGCAATATAATCGCAAATAGACCGACATGTCAGTGAAATGCCAGGTCAGTTGTGGCCAGCAAAGTCATATTCTGGTTAAGCACAAACAAAGCCAAGCAAAGAAAACCAAGGAGGAAGAGAAATAAGGGAGGAGAAAGACTCAGAAGAGTGGTGGCAGCATCAGAGTCCAGGGATGGGATAGTTTAGGGCACGACTGAAGCCAGACAACTTGGGGGATATTTTTGAGGATGGTGTCTGAAAACCCTTTTGAAGGGCAGGACAGCAAAGCTTTGAACTATGGTGGCAAATTCATGACATTGAGGGATGCAAGTGGCTGCCCGTTAGTGTTTCCTTCACCATGTGTATCTGACCTATAGCACATCCCTTTCAAGTCCGTTCATTCTTAGGACCTACACTTCTCTTATTTGAGAGGACTGTAACCCACTCTCTGCGTTACAGGACATCAGAACAGCTTTTCATTGGAATAGCTACAATTTTACTTTCTTTTTTCCTCTTCTGCAGCATCCTGTGGTACCTTGCAATAAAACTGCCAGCAGGTGCCTAGCACATTGACAGCATCTCGTGGGTAGCCTTTGTCAAGGATGCTGCTGTGAAGCCCAGTCCTGGGGTAAAGCCACCAGTTCCTTTTAAGGAGAAACATACTGATGCAATCCTGGACTTCATGCTCGTTGTCTTCCACAAGACGCAGCTATTCCTGCTAGCATGGGAGCAGATACCGGTTTGCCCTCGGTGCGGGGGAGCTGTGTATATTGCTATATAGCATATAGCAATCTCAGGAGGCGATGCCTTTGTCTGCATCATTTAGTCTCTTTCTGGGGGTTCCTTTTCATGCCCATGGGGTCAGACCGCCGTACCAAGGGCTTGGGAAGTACTCGCTGAGAGTTTGTGCTGCAGAACACCGTGAAGGTTGCGTCTGTGCAAATGAACCCTTCTGTATTTATTCAGGTTCATGTCGGAGCTCTTAGAACGGAGAGAAAACGAGGTGTGTTTTAGGTCAGTATTTGACAGGCACTTAACGTATGCACCCATACCCACATACCCACCTCCTCCTCCCCCCCCCCCCCCCAAGATGGACACACATACACACACACAGTCATTTGTAACATGCTTTCATGGCACTGTATTCTGGGCTCAGAGCTTCTGCCTGTTCCCATCTGTACTTTAGTATCCAACAGGGATTGTAAATCAGCTGATGCATTTTAATGTAGAATAATAGATTTCTGGTGAAGAGCTTTCTTCTCTGTGGCTCCTCTGTGGAGTTACTTGCGTCTTTCCACCATGTCCGCATGTGCGCCAGTAGTTCTGGAGATTAACCTTAATCTCTGCTTGAAAGCAAAGCAAAGTGACATTAGCTTGTAAAATGGATTCTGAGAGAGATACATTTAATGATTTTCTTTTTTTTTCTTCAGCAGTCAAAGGTAAACTGCTACTAGCAATGTTATTGGACCTAGATTTCTTTTTTTTTTTTTCTTTTGCTTCCCTCTTAGAAGCTTTACCATTCGAAGACATGAAGTCTTAGAGAGCTTTTGGATCTAATTCATAGATGGTGCATAGTTCCCGAGTGCATCCTTCCTGATAAGGAATCAGTTGTTTCTTTGAAAGTATTTTCTCAATAGACAGGTTCAATTGATTCTCTGTGGCTACTGCCCGAGCTGAACATCTATTTCTTCATCTGTTTCTGGGGATGAGGAAGAAGAAAACATGTAATAGAGCAGCTGGGTACTTTGTGACATCTGTTTGTCCAGAGATAGTAAGTTGCTTGGAAAGCCTCATGTCTTGCCTGGTCACACAAGTGTGTAGCTGTTCTGGGTGATTCATAAAGTTCTTAAATGTATCTTTAGCTCTCAAAACAAGAATCATAATATTTCTTCTACTTTTTTCTTTCAATTAGTATGTGGGTGGATGTACACCATCTGTGCCCTCTGCTCTTCTCTGTCCTTGGGGATGACTCCATCAGGCCTGTAGGACAAACTCCAATTGTGCTGTAATATTTAATTCCAGAACATCAAAACCGGGCTCTGTATCACACAAACTGTCTGTCTTGGCATCCCTCTGGAGCCTGCCCTGTTCTCAGTGGTGGTCATCCCTGCAGGGCAGCTGGAGCACTAGATCTTGGCTCTGGGTTTGCAGGGCTATGAGAGCAGGAGATAGAGCTGATGGGTGAGAGGGATCGCTTGCCAAGCACAGACGCACTCCGAAGTGGAGCCTCAACGGGCAGGCAGTCGCTCTACAAGCTATCACGAAATGCAAATTCCAGTGGAAGTTATTTTTCGTAACGCTGCTGAAGAATTAAAGCTCAAGGCAATGTTTAATCTGTCAAATACTTATTGGAGAACTACTGCTTCATGTGTACGTTATACTCTGGCAGCGCCCAGCTACTGGGAAAAGGCATTGACTTGAGCAGAAGCGGATCTGTACGTGCTGCTTGTGAAAACGGGCAGGAGGGAAGTGTTTAAAGAAAAACCAGGATGTGAGAGCAGCCCTGGAAAGGGAGCAGGCAAGGGGCATCGAAGCAGCTGTGCTGAAAGGAGGAGGTGCAGCTGAATGCTGAGGAAAGCCTGGGCTCAGCGTTACCCTTGTGTTGCAGCATGTGGCAGCTCCAGTGGGGTGGGGAGGGGGTGGTGTCCCCAGGGACTGTCCCCTTCTGTCTGCTGCGTGTTACTAAAGCACTAAAGTGGAGTATTTGTAGATTTTAGTCTACATGAAAGGCCCTGCCAAAATGACTTTGCAGCAGGATTATCGCTGCCTAGTTGGGAGCTCCTTCTCCTTGGAGACTATTGGCAGTGCCTGGTCCCAAGAGGCAGCTCAGCCATAAAGCTACTGGAGCAATTTGAGGAAAACCGTGTCTTTAGTTGCCTTACGATACTGGCAATGCTTTTGGTGGCTGGAGTCGGCAGAGACCGTGCTGTGCTTTGCCCACAGTTGTGCCCAGTGTTAGTCTCTCTGGGATGGCTCTGTTTTGTTGTCAGCTGTAGCTCAGACTGCAGTGCACACTCCTGCGATGGCATTATCCTCTTACACTCACTTTGCTCTCCGTATCTCACTTTTCCAGCTGTTTTTCAGAAGACAGCTAAGTGTTTTCCACGGCTTGCAACAATATTCAGAACGTGAGGAAATTCCACCTTTAAATTTTGCAGCCAGTCCAGCATCCGTATCTTATAATTTCCTCTTTTTATTGTTGTCTACTTCCAAATGCCTTAAACTCATTGGAAAACAGCCTTTGGTGACTCTTTCTACAGCCCGTCCTTATAAAGATCTCTGATTAAGTTTTGTGTCAGTTCAGTGGGAGGAAGGAACGTGGCCTTTCCTTAGCCATGCGCTATAAACTTTTGCCTTTTTATGTGTCTGCTGCAGTTCACCTCCTTGGCCAGCCTGTGCTTTCTTTGGCTTTGTAGTTATTTAAACAAGTGTGGTTTGTGGACCTTGTACTGCCCCGTGTCAGTTAATGTCATGCTGAATTACACTGGCTACTTGTACGCTATCGATGACAGCCTCTGACAGCTATCCTGGAGGTACCATTTGTCAGATGTGATGGTGATGCATCCGAGGAAAGGGCCTTGCGCTTGACAGAACGGTTGCCTCCGTCTCCTCTCCCTGCACAAATGCTTTGGAGCTGCACAGCTGCCTGCAGCAGACTGCGGCAGTGCCAGCTCCGGCCTGCTTTGTGGGAATCTCTTCCCTGCTGGAGTAAACATTTCTTAATAGCATTCCTTGTAAGGATCTTCATCTTTTTAGGCCAAACCCACATCTTTTAAGTTCTTTGAATGATGAGTAGACTACTTTGGTTATATTGCACCACTGTTTCTTTCCTTCCATCCTTCCCCCCCCACTCTAGCATCACTATATCTAAAGAAATTAAAAGAGAAAATTGCATTGTCTGTTTTAATATTGCTTACAAACTGACAGCATTAGAAAGCTCCTTCCCACCCTGCTCACCCCAATACCTTTCATGAGCCCCTGTACCCATGGTGCAGTGTTGCCTCTGCTCTGCAGAGGAGATAATCCAACCTCCATGTGCACAGTCGCAGCTTCTTCCCGCTCACTGGGTGCAGCGAGTACGCGGATTTGCTAGACACTGTTATGTGCAAACTGCCTTCAAGTGCTCCAACTTTCCCTAGACTTGAAGTTTCGAGAGCAGTCTTGAAACTTCCCATGCGAGTCTGTTTGATCTTGGAGGAGAGATGAATGCTGTTCCTACAGGTTCACTTCCCCTAACGAATGGTTCATTGATCCATGCTGGAAACAGTCAGCCTTGTTGACTACAGGGAGCAGAGTACAGACGGGGAACTGTTTCCTTTTCTCCGTAAGCCGAATGGCATTGATTGCCTTAGAACCAATACATTTTCATTAGGCTCATTTTATTTTCCAGATTTTCATCGTTCACAGTGTTTACGAAAGGAAGAAATTAATGGCCCTTGCTAAATAGTGCAGAGAGGAACTGGGAAAGCTTCCCAGGGCTTTGGTCTGATCCTTTATTTCCTGCATTATATCCTTCGGCTTTTGCAGGGGTTGTTCTGCTAGCAAAGGCCAGGGACTGTGTTGCTTGCAGAGCCTCGCTGCCGGGCTCCTGCGCTCCCTTGCTGCGTTGCCCTGTGTGTGCTGGAGGTGGGGGAGGTCTTCAGGGGACAAAAATACACGAATTGTCCCCTCTCCTTACAGACGCTAACGATAAGCATCCTGGAGGGCACGGGGATGTGCACCCTGTTAACACGAACAGCCTCGGAGGGGATCACAAGGCAGCGCTGCCCTTCCCCGCTCTGATGCTGTGCTCTGCAAAGCAAGGAGCTGAGAGGTTTGAGTTCAAGGGGTGCTGCTGCTCGCGGCTGGAGGGGAGAGGCTGCCCGGGTCCTGGCCTGTCCTGCATGGGGCTCAGTTCTGTCCCGAGGGGGCAGGAGACTTTAAAGATGCAGAGAGAGAGAAAGGGCTGGTCAGGGTCTGTCTGGGGGGTGTTCAATATCAAAGCCTGCTGATGTGCCAGGGTACCAGTGTTGGTGTATGTCCAGGTCCTGTCCGAGATCCTGACTCTGGTCAGGTTCTTGTGAGGGTTAAAAGCTGGGGAAAGCAAAACAAAACCTAAACAAGGCAACTCCTGTGTCCATGGGCTGGGAATGGTAGGCCTGCCTGGCCGCTGAATGCTGTGCTCAGGTGTGACGGCTGTAGACTGGGTGAGTCCCTGGTCCTACACCATGGCAACCCCTGCCTGCCTCAGTTTCTTTCCTATTGCATTTCACTCGCCATTTGTCAGCAGCAAGCTTTCCTCAGCAGCCCTTTGCCATCCCACCTCTTGCAGCTGGCAGCCCCAGAGGGAAACCACCGCCTCGTACGGCAGCCGGCGTGCGGGGCTGCCGCCGCATCGGGGTGCAATGTCAGTGGCCACTGCTTGGATCTAACCCTTCTGCCCTCCGGCTTTGCAGCCAAGTGGAGGCTTAAAAACAGAAAACAAAACAAAGCTGTCAGAAAATCTGGTATTTGTGTTGTTTCCCTGAAGGCAGAGTGGCACAGCAGGCAGCTGGGCAGCAGCGGTCGCTTTGGAGTGCTGGAGAGAGGCTGTTTCTCTTGGAGGGGTCTGGATTTTATCACATATTCTGCAGGTTTGCTGGTCTAGATATATTTACTGCATGGTTTTTTGGCTAATTATTTCTAGCATGGCACTGATTGAGCTGTTAATAAAGTGTGAAGGTGCCTCGCAGGCACTTTTTGAGTCTTAAAGAAATGATCTACATCTAAATTGCAAATAGTAAAATTTCCTTACCCACCAATATTAAGGTGATAGTATCTCCACTATTGTAAAATTAATCAAACTTCTCTTAGTGACAGAAATGTTAATTTAAATTTTTCGTCACAATTACAGAGAGAGTTATTGCAGCCTCTGACTTGTAATTAATTTCTCTTTCTTTTCATCACTGTGTTACAGCCCTTTGTAATAGTGATAAATGGAGTATCTACCTGACCTTTTTTTCTTATATGATATAAATTACTTTTAGATTTTTAAAAAAATTACCTCTGGTTAATTGGTGCTTTTCCATAAACAGGAGGATAGGAGAGAATAGCTTGGGGTGGTGGTTGTTTTAAATAAGCATTGCTGCAGTTGAGATGATAGGCAGCAGGGGACCAGAGTCGAGAGTAGCAGGGACCAAATACAATGCTAGACACTGTCCCTGTGTTATGCGTTATCCCAGTGGAACCACATGCGCAGGTGTCCTGCTTTCAGCTGAGACACAGTTAATTTTCTTTATAGTGGCTGGTATGGGGCTATGTTTTGGATTTGTGCTGAAAACAGGGTTGCTAATACAGAGATGTTTTAGTTGTTGCTGCACTAGGCAAGGACTTTTCAGCTTCCTGTGCTCTGCCAGGTGCAGAAACGGACAACGAGGAGAGATTTGCTGCTGCTGAGGAAGGCTTTAAAATAGGATTGGCAGAGGATGGTGGTGCATCAAACCACTGGCAGGAGCATGAACTGGGAGAGGTTGAGGGATAATTGTCACAAGAAGAAAATTAACAGGTCCATCAGTCAAATGTTTCAGATATGTCAGCACAAGGAATAAAAAGGAGGAACTTCAGGTCATGTGTATAATCAATGTTAGAATTTAAATGCTGTAGCAGAGGCTTGGTAGAAAATGGCCATGACTAGAGTCCTGATAGAAGAGCATACAGCTTGTTCAGGGAGGACTTGGCCGTGGGGGAGAGGCTGGTGCTCGGATTGAAGCAGTAGTATGTCTGCTGCAAGGCCCCTGCTGCTGGCTGGTGGGAAAAGGCAGTCTGTTGGAGACAGTTGGCTATGGACCACCAAAGAGATGGGGTGAATGAGGCTGCTGCTGAGCATCTGGCAGATGAGATCACTGGTAGCGCAAGGTAGGATTTGGGAAGAGAAACACAGCATGACACAATACCCAGCAGCTTCGCAGCTAGCCGGGCAGGAACGGATCTGAAGAAACAGGGACATGATGGTGGAGTGGGAAAAGGTGAAATGCAATGCAGGTGATGGTGGTGAAAGGAAAGCTCACGATTCAAACCGAAGACAACGTGCTTTAGGATTGACGTATAAGGTCTACGGGACAGCAAGGGAGACCAGTAGTGCTGAGCCCCTGAGCTTGCCAGAGCCCTGGGGAGAAAACATCTCCCCTTTGCTCTCTGGAAATGAGTGCACCAGCAGACTCTGTAGATTTCCAAATTTCTGCAGCTATTGGGATACTGGGGCAAACTGGATGTTCCCAGCTCTTGGAGCATTTTGAGAAGAGGCTGGAGCAATTTTTGGGGCCAATTAGCAGTTATTTTCAAGGAGGTCTGGGGAGGCTCCAGGGGAAGAGAAGAGACGTGGGTAGCACCTGCCTCTGAAAGAGAGGGAAAAGAAGAACCGGGCAAGTCTAGAGTGGTCTGTTTGAATTCACTGCTGGGACAAATGACCCAGTCTGTCCGTACGCACTTGGGGCATCACAGGCGATAAAGACCAGCCAGCACAACTGTCAGGCACGCACCGCATCGACTCCACCCAGTTCCTCTCTATGACAGCACGACAGGGTGGAAGGAGGGGTGTAGCATAGCTTGTCTGGGGTGAGGCTTTTCATGCCATCTCTCATGTCAATCTCCAAAGCAATCAAAGGAGATTGAGTCTCTAAGACAGGTTGTGAATGATTGGCAAATTGTGTGCAGGGAGAAATTATCAGTGGTTTGCTGTCAAACTAGGAAGGGCTTTAGGTGAGGTACCGTACAGAGCCTGTCAGGGGTCTGGGACTGTTCGATATTGCACTCGTGGCTCGGGTGGTGGAGTTAAGAGTCTACACGCAGGGCCTGGAGGTGACACCAACCTGAGAAAGGTGGCATCACCTTGGAGATCAGCATTAGAATTCAGTGTCACTGGAAAAACTGAGAAATGATCAGAAAGCAGTTAAGTTTAAAAAAAAAAGAAAAATTAAAGATGTATATGTGCACACTACATCTAGCTTTGCGTTTTCAGTAGCAGAGCCTTATCGGGGATCAGAAACCAAATGGCTGAACAACTGTGTGTTCTTGCAGAAAAAACAAACCTGCTGTCGCTTGCAGGCTGATAACCCGAGGTGCCGTACGGGAGAGGGGCAGTTGCCTTTCGCTCACCCGCACCAGCAGGGCAGGGGCTTGAGCAGAGCGTGCGGTTTGGGGGGTGCTGCGGGGCAGGCGAGGAGCTGGAGGGATGGGAAGGAGAGCTGCAGAGAGCCTCGCCGGGCCGGTGGGCATGGGCTGTGCGGAAAGGCTGGGGGAGATGGGCTTGTTTAATTTGAGGTAATGGGAAACAGTGGGACAAGGTGGTAGCTTTTTAACTTGGCAAATGATTGCAGCAACAGAGGAAGTAAGTGAACGGTTCCCAAAGCCCAGTGTGGCTTGGAAAAGGGAGGTTGACCATTCAAATGGGTTTGTTTGAGGCTTATCCAGGGATGTGGTATACTGTTTTAGTAAAATCACTTGGGTGTCATATGTCAGAACCGGCTGTGCGTCCAGCAGTGTTGATATCATTAGTCCCCTATCTTATCTGAATTACTTTGACATTCAGTGATCTGTGTTACAGGGGAGAATAGAATAAATTATGAGAATAATGCCTCAGGCTCTACAATCTCATAAATCAGTAAATATCAAATTTTGTGTTTATCTTTGATAAGCATCCACTTCTCTGGATGCTTGTTTGAAACGTGTTTTCTTTATGGTTTCCCACCTGTAAAATTTGTGTGTCTGTGTTGCAGTCTTTGGGTTTAACCCAGAAGAATCTCCTGTTGGAGGCTTTTGGCCACCAACCAATTTGCCAGGCAAACTACATCTTTCACTCAAATGTAGTTAATGACCCAAACAAAATGAAATGCTTGTTAGGGGTTGATTTAAACAATGTGGTCTAATGACAATGTTCTTTCCTTTCTGCCCACTCTCACTAACAATGCCACTTTATTTCAACTAGGCAAAAAGGAAATGAGCTTTTTCAGCAAGGCTCAGAAACGTGTCTATTGGCTGGAGGGAAGGGGGGGGCACATTTAGCTGGAGATTTTTACTTTGAAATTTCCTGACAAACATTAATTAGAAGAATCATGTAACTACAATAAATGTATCTCATTGGTCCCCAATGGCTTATTTCTAAACACAGAAGGATTATTTAGGCATTCATGACAGCAACAAAAAGTACCAAATAAATGTAATGGGTTCTTTTTATATACAATAAAAATGACATACAGTAGCTGCATGTCTTACTAATTTGGCAACAGGATCTTAAAGAGGTGGGTATGGCTGTGCAGTTGTTTCAATCTTTGCTGTGGGTACAGAGGCTGGACTTGTACTTGCAAGGGCTGAGATGCTGGCTGGTGTTCCTGCCAGTGTCCCACGAGGTCCTGGGGAAGAGAGATGCCCCAGCACCCAGAAGTGTGGCTGTCTCCGCTTGCTGTGTCGCCTGCATTGCACGTTCCTCCCGTGAAGTGGGAGATGTAAATGTTCCTGAAAGGCAGAGCAGGCTGGCAAATGACCCGAGGGGCTGTATTGAGCAGCCAGGGCCAGCAGAGGATAAAACCCCGTTGCCTGCAGTGAGACCAGCCTGAGCCCGTGCAGGGAAGGTGCGGCTGCTTCTTTCGCTACCTGGTGTTCTGCGCTCACACAACAGCTCTCTTCCTCTGGTATCTTTAAAGTGGCTTTTTGAGCATGCTTTTGGGATGCCTTTGGTGCTGCCATGGCGCAGGTTTCTGTCTCCCTCAATTCCAGGTATTGCAAAGATCCCTATTGAATCCTCCAAGGGAGGAATTGCAGTTTGGGGCTTGGTGTAGATGCTGCTGTGTATCCTTCCCCTTCTCACCAGCAGCGCAGCCAGGGCAGCGTTTTGGGTCATGTAAGGCAGCGGTGGCTGTCCGGCTGCCCTCTGCCCGCCCCGGCCAGCAGTGCCGGGCTTGCCTCCGCTCTACAGGGAGCGCTTCCACGCTGGGCAGGGCTGCAAAATCACAGAGGTGTGAAGGCAGAGATGCTTCACTGCAGGATGAAGCTGAGCTCCGTGGCTGCTGTGGGACACGGTAGCTTGGTTTTCATCATGCCTGTGATGAGCTCTCTGTTGCTGCATGAAAATGGGCAAACCCTTTCTGGGGCATTTCTGCCCCAAAGCTCAGTGGGGCAGGAGCGGTGCACATGTGGAGTTGGGGAAGGATTGGGATTAATCCACCTCCACTGCTTCTCTCTGCTTGTTATGGGGCTTGCATCTGCAGAAACCTGAGAATCGTGACGTGTTTTAGCCTCACAAATGCCTTGAGCTCATACCTTTTCACTTATTTTTGTTTCGCTGGGTTTCCAGGATAAGTGAAGTTTGGAAGGGAAAATCTCATTAACCTATCATACAAATTGTACTGAAACAGTTATAAACATACATAAGGTGGACATGTCCCATCTTAATACACTTCCTACCCTGCCCCCCTGCTAAGCTGTGTTGCTTACAGGGTAGAGGTCTTACTGCTCTCTATATGGATACGTCTGTCCTGCGATACTGAACATATACAGCATCATCAGATAACTATGTAACGTCATTTTGGCTGGGATTCATCAAGTAGATGATTGAGCTAGGTGGGAAGACTCGTGACCTGGAGATGCCTTTTCCTTTTTTGTTTTCTATAGAAAAAGAGCTTATATAGCAAAGCAGGCTGACTGCCTGACTTTGGGGGTGTTGGTTAGGTGAGGTGAATCCCACTCTCTAACTGTGTTCGGATCTTAAAGGTTGTGTATAAGAGCCATTGGTGGAGACATACGAACACTGTAAATCTTTTTATTGCATGTACCACCATAAAGAGAAGTGATCTTCAAATGACATCATCAACACAAAGGGCACTAGGAGAAGTTCCAACTTACGACACAATAAATCATCAAGTAGTCCAGTAATGGACACTGAGCCTAGACAGTTTCGCAAAGTGAGTTCTCATATAAAATGGTATTCTGCATTGAAATGTGGGCTCCAAACCTGCTTAGCTAGTACTACTTAAGCTGCTTTAGTGAGATCATTTTGGATTTCCACAGTCGACCAATCTTCCCAAATTGCTCAGTGTCTAATGTAATCCCAGATGTATTTACCATACTTCATTGTATTTATAGAGGTGACTAGGCCATGAAGACATGGCTTATTTCCAGGGACAAGAAGTCCAGGTGCTTCAGTGCATTTTCTTTTAAAAGCAATGCTATGGCGCTCTTGGAGTTTGCGGTGAACACATTTGTCTTTGCTCAGTGACGATGGTTGATCATTAGCAAAATGTATTTCAGTATTTATGGTTACAGGCGTATTGACCTTAATGCTACATACAGCAGTGATCGGATCACAGCCAGCCACCATTAGGAGAAGGTGCAAGAGTTACTATGCACAGCTTTTTCTGAGCAAAGAAAATGCCTCCAAGGCAGGGCAGCTGCAAAGGGCAGTATATAAGAGGAATAAGTCCTTGGTTCAAGTATGATAAACTGGCCGCTACAGACTTGTTCCTTTTCCTCTTCACTGGTTCTTGCCCTCGCTTACCACGCAGGCACTATTAAACCACATGTTCCTCTGGTGCTTTCATGTATAGCTACCCTGCAGTAAAGGGAATTACGCTAATCGGTATCGGTGTGAGGATGTGGCCCATAGACGTGTCTACTGGTGATGGTGCCAGAACTTGTGCTTGAGAGATGCTCTGCTCCAGTACGCTGCTTTGCAGTGTCCAGCTGTGGTTTGTCAGTTTACTATAGGTGCATGTACATTTGCATTGCACCTTGCTTTATTCTCAGAAGTGTCTCAAGTTAGGTTACATTTGAGAGACACGTGCATGCTATCCTGAAGCGCAATTTGTATTTTGCCGTAGGTTTAGTGTGATTCCTGGCAGCAAAAGGGTCTGATCTAAGCCAGGCAAAAGGCATGTTTTTCTGTTGAGCAACATGACAGTCTTGTGACATAATGAATTACACGCAGCTGTTTTTTCTCTGGCTTGGGAATTTTGTTTCATTATTACTGTATCTGTGCAATTTCTTAATATTCTTGAATCTGGGCTCTGCTTACAGGCATATCAGATTATTCATATGCTAGAGTGAAATACGAGGTGGAGAAGAGCGCAGAATGTGCTTCATTTGTGGGTAACTGGGTATGTAATGGTGTATAAAGAGTCAGGAGCTGGTACTTAGCTGCAGTGTCTCTTCTGCTTTCTCATTCAGCCCCAAGCCTAAGTGTACGAGAGACTTATCATTTGTAAGCCTCTTCTAGCACTGCTTCTCTTCTCCATCTCATCTTCCTAAAATTCTTTCTTAGCTAACAACCTTTTAGAGAGTTGACAGTGGTAATTAAATAAAATAGACTTCAAGGGGATGGCTGACGTGCCTCGTGTGCAGCTCCACAGTGTTAACAAGGCTGGGCCTTCGGGCTGGGAGCTTTGATCTCCGGGGGTGTTTGTGGGACGTACTGTGCTCCTACCGACTTCAGAAGAAATCGAGAAGGGCATTTAGTGCAGGAAAGGGCTGGGGGGAGTGCTTCTCCTGGCCTGCACGGGGCTGAAATGGAGGCTCTTGGAAGAGAACTCTCAGAGGACAGGAGCACCAGTTCTTACTCCCCGAACCAGCCAGGGGCACAGGAGTTACGGGTCTCATTGGGAGTATGGGGGACAGATTTAAGATCTTGCTCTATGCCTCAAATCTCGAGGTTTTTTACACGCGAGGCTGGGTTACTCATAACTAGAATATTAGGCTTATGGAAAAAAAGGCTGAGCTGAAAGTCTAATTTATCTATGGTGAAATTGGTATGTATGCTTTTATGAAATACTTTGTCAGAAAGTGTAAGTTTGTCTAGCAGACAGTTTTGTTAGTGTATTATTACTGATCACTTCTGACTCCCCATCTTAGTTAAGAGATAAGGAGCAATGACTCTGCTCTTTGGGCACTTCCCTTGGTCAATCACATTCCCTAATTGTATGCCCAATTGTATTAAACACCAATGCCCAATGGTCAATGCCCTTGAATTTTCTAAGTGATATTTTATTGATGCAGCTGCATCTTGCTTTACTTCAAGGTTTTTACTACATCTTCACCAACAGTGATGAGAGACTTTCTTTTGCATTTTGTTAGTGCTTCTGTCCACCTCCAATGAAATATGTCTTCTTATAATGAAATACTGTGTAGTTTACTGCCGAATCCACTGTGCCTACGGGTTTCCATTTAGGTAATAGGGTATGCCTGACTTGACTGCTCTTGCTGTTACTGGCTCAGGGTCTGGGTTAGATTTCTCTGGAGAGCAACATTCTGATTTAATAGCTAGTCCACAGTTCCATGAATTACATCCAGAGAATTGTTTAAGATGGATGATAACACAAATGGGTTACTTGGGCTAATTCAAAACACTTTCTTGAGCATACCAGGTCAATTTTCTAATGGATCAAAGTGGGTGTGTTTCGGAAAACTCCTGGCACACACATACGTACACTCCCACGCTGCATCATGTAGATCGAGGCAATTCCAAATTCTGTTCTATTTCAGTCTATTCATATTTCATCTCTACTTGAGACTTTTGAAACTGAATGAAGCACTGGAGATTGTGCTATAGGGAGTGACTTGGGACTGGTAAGTGAGTGGTCTAAATGTTCCCTTTCCATATCTTTGATTTTGTGACATTTAAATTGTGGGACAGCGAATATTAGTGAAGCAGAGAGTCCCTAGGTTGAATTTGAAACCTTTGCTGCCGTCCAGCCTGGTGATAATAGCAAGCAATGGAAATGCATGCAGTCAGATGTCTGGATATTTACCCTAAGCCTTTCTACTTTGGGATCCTTTTCCTTTTCCTCCACTTGATGAATCGGAGTTGGGAAAAAGCCACAGCGTGAATCCATAGTTTGCTATCAAATTAAGCTAAAGCAAAACCTCTCCATGTTGCATATAGTTTGGCAAATTTTCCATCCCTCTCCTAAATCCGTACAAATGCAACTTCCTTGTGTAAGCTCAAAAGTGCAGCTGAGGCTTGTGGACACCCTGACATCTAGAGATGGAGCGCAATCAAAACCTATGGAGGGACATGGGTTTCACAGCACAAGAATCTAGTGAGTGTTTTGTGCCTAAACCTTTGTAGGTGAACAGAAAGGGAGGCATCACCTGGAAAGCATTAGCTAGAGCTTGCCCTTTCCACCTTAAGGCAGTGGTTCTGAAGTCAATTCACCTGGCAGTCCTCCTCATCTCCTCTTCAGTAACTGAACATGTTGTGCCTCATGTTCTCCTGATACCCAGTAGAACAGCAGACCTAGCACATTGATTGTTTTCATCTACTTTTATACAAATGTGCAAGGGGTATATGGTTTCCATGAAAGATACCAAGAGAGATTTTATCAGAATGCAGACTGTTGATGTAATGAAACTTTCCCGTGGCAAACACATAGCAATTGCCCTTCCTGTACAGTCAGTAGACATAACTGGATTTTGTTGCCCGAGAATGCAGTTGCTTTCCTATTTTGTATCCTGTAATAGGAAAGCTGGAAGGGATAGACTCCACTTGGAACTTTCTTTTCAATTAATAACAGCTTAAGAGGACTGAAGGAGATGCAAGAAGAAGTTTTTATGGCATCTCAGTTAAACATAAATTCTTCATTTTTATTTTCATTCTGGCTTTTGGTACTGAATTTTCTCCATTTTTGGTGGTTTTGTGAATATGAATAACTTTCTGAATTAATGTGAAGGTGGGGTTTTTTTTTTGTTTCCAGTACTGGGATTTTTTTGTCATGTGACACAGGGTCTTATTAAGGAGTGTGATATAAAGTTAAAGTTGTTTGAGTTTGTGGCCAAAACCTGCAGTTTTATGTGTTGAGTGGTTTGTGAGAATGAGTGTGGGTCTTAGCCAAGTACACTGCTCCTCTGTCCAGGTTTGGGTCGTCATGCAGACAGGAACCACTCTGACTCTGGGTGCGTGCTCTGGTTTTCGATAGGACCCTCACCCACCACTTCACATCAAAGAGAGGGTAAGCCATAAAAGGGTAACCAGTCTCTGGTTATTTTGGTGTAAAGGGAAGATACCTGTCAAAGACTATTCCTCCTTGAGATGCCAAGTATCAAAGGAAGCTGATAAAGTTGCTGGTGAACGCTTCCTAGTCTTTTGGTGTAATCATTGGAACCTCCGTACAAAGGAGGTGGCGTATCGGGGGCACTCATGTTTCAAGTGAAGTCTGGGGATGGAAGGGTGTCCTGGGTTGATTTCTGTGCAACTTTAGGAGTGTTGAGTGAAGCTGGCTTACACATTTGATATGGCATGCTTTTTTTTTCTTCTTATTTTGCATAACTGGTTTAGTTGACAGCATACTGGTTTTGCTCCTTTGATCTCTGCTCAGTTTGACTGTATTTTCAATAACTACTTAGTATAAAAATAAAATGTGCAGGCCGCATCAAATAAACTAATTAAGGATTAGAATGAAAAAGTGTCAAAATCCGAGACCTCGCCGAGGCAGATTAGTCACTGCATACGAGACACGATCTAATAACTAATGGGTTGCTGTAGTAACGGGGGAATCAATACCCCTCGGCTGGTCGGGGAGCTGACAGTAATTTCTGCTGGGTCATAGATTCTGGAAAATGAAGTGCCACCTACTACAACACAAGTAATCTCTGTGGACTTTTTGACAACAGAGCATCCTACAAAGTTTATATCAAGGAAAATATTAATCTCCCAAGTCTGCTTGTTTATCTCTGCAGGGGTTATCTGATATTGTTACAGCCACAGACAATTAAGTTTAGACTCCTATGTGAGCTCTCAATGGGTTAGCTTTGGAAATAAGCCTTTGGTTTTGCTTACTAAGTGATGGGTTTGTAGGACATATCAGTACCAGGTGTTGGAGTATAGGAAAGGAAAGCTGGAAGAGTCCAATCTGCTATCCCAAAAGAGTTGTTCTTACTTGAGGAAGACTCCTACTGAAGTCAAAAAGTTCAGCTTGGGTGGAGGGGAGGAGATATGCTTGGGCATTTAAAAGATGGTTTGCAACTGAGCTGTAAAGCTGGGCTTGCTGTAGGCTGTGTGTGTTTGTGCCTCAGTACCCAAAATTTCCATAGGGATGATCATCCTTCCTTGTCTCCTCTGTATCGATTGCAAGCCCTTTGGGGTGAGGACACTCTTAGGGGTCTGAGCAGCATCTAGAACAGGGTCGGCTGTGTACCTTGATGGCAAAAAGGGACTTAACTCTGTCCTGGGACAGGCAGCACAGCTCTTCATCCGTGACTGGGAGCTAAAACTACCCAGTGCTGAAATTTTAGAAGGAAACCAGCAAGTGAAGGGGACTCTGGCAGGTGTTTCCCACCTGCAGGTAGGGAGAGCAGAACCCTGTGAAGCACAAGGAGTTAGTGTTAGTCAAAGAGCTACAGGGGGATAATAAGGACTTTTTCCAAACATCTAGGGGAATGGTAGTGCTGGAGAGAAAGTAGGCCACTCACTAATGAGGGGAGTGGTGGTGTTAATTACGTCTTGAAATTGCCTGAGATACTGAGCTCCTGAAATTCATCTTCAGCAGAAAACCATCAGGAAAATAAGTTCGGGCAATTAGGAGATGGGGGGAGAAACAGTGTAAAAATAGCTTGGATAATTAAGAGCAGATAAGGGAACATCTAAGAACTGGCAAGAAGTGCAAAGAGAGCCTCTTGCCTTTGCTGAGTTCCACTACGCTGGTCTCGCAGGCGCAGGGCCGGGAGCGCTTGCTGGCACAGTCGATGTGGAGGGCAGGTCCCCAGCCCTGCTGTCGTGTGTGCCGCTGGCTCAGCTGTGCGAGGGCTGCTGGGCGGCAAGGGCACGTCTCGTTCCTCGTACCACGCTCGTGGCAGTGCCGCCGACACCGCTGTGCCGCAAATCCCTGCAAAGTCCGCTGGAAGTTGGTCAGGGCAGGTCTCGGCTGCGGGTGCAAGAGGGGGATTGACACAGAGCCGCTGGCAATTATAACCACAGACCTGTGTGAGTGGCAACCTGCTACAGGGTTGGCGGGGAGCAAACGTAGCTCCGAATCTTTTAGATGGGCTGTGTTGTGGAAAGGCACGGCTGTTTTCCACTCGCTGCAGCCTCCTGCTGTGATATTGGTTGTGCGAGTGCACGTGTCCTGCTTGGCACAGGGAAGGAACGGGGAGCTGCTTCCCCTTCAGCTGCTCCCCCATTTTATGGGACCGGCGTATGGCGGGGGAAAGCCTGCTGCTAACTAACTCTGATATTCAGTGACAGCTCTGCAGCTGCTGCTGGCGTTCGTGCGGGTTGGTACATAATGTTGGTGAATAATAATACCTGACCTAGTAGAACAAGAACTCTTTTATCAAACACATTTAAAGAAAAATGACAGTCCGTGCAGCATGTAATGGAATGGATGATAAATCACAAAATGGGGAAAAACAATTGTGTTACTCCTGATGGTATGAGTTCCTGTTCAGAAGGTCCATATGTTATGTTTTTTGATGACATAAATTTAATGAAATTCTCTGGAAATGCTGACCAGAAGTCAATATACAACTCAGTCCCAAGAAGTTTCCTAATATCTTTGTTTGTTTTGGGTAATAGATCTGTTGATGTGTATCTTTCCTATTAAGTGCTGTGATAGGATGCTATAATGAAATTACAATATGGAATGGTAGCTTGACTAAAGCGGCATTATCAGAAATGTCACCCCCTAACAAATTAGCAGTTGCAATGTTTGCCCTCTGGTTACAAAACCTTGTTCCTTTTGTCTTTTGCTATAACTTATAATAACAAAGCCTGTGATGTAAATGACTGCAGGGTATGTTTCCAGTAGCTAAGTGTGAAACATGTTTCAGTGGGGATATGGGGGGAAAAAACAGTCTTTTTTTTTTGTTTAAATTCAAGACAAAGGATTTTTGGCCCTGGGCATTCCAGCTGCTGCTGCTGTCAATATAGGGGAGATGGGACTGACTGTCTATTTACTTATTTTTTCTTTTTAAAGAAGTATCTGGTTATTTAATCCACGATATTTAAAACAGCCAAACAAAGCAAAAAAAATCCCCCACAGAAATAGTAGTAATTAATTTCTCTGGAGATTGATTTATGATGGAGAGGTTGCAGACTTCAAATGAGTGAGGTGCAGTTTGTATTTACAACTTCAGAGCCTGGGGAGCAAGCGAGGAAATAGAATGAGACTTTTTTTTTTTTTTTAAAGCTGAAACTAGAAATTCACAGGGCTCACTCCAAAGCCAGTGCAAAGATCTCCATTGAGTCCTACGGCTTTTCTTCAACAAGCCATAGGAAGAATTGCAAATTTTAGAAGAAACTTAGGGGAAAAAAACCTAACCCTCAAAGCCGTGACTAGCCTCAGCCCTGCATGTGGTGGAGCAGGTCCAGGGGGACCCCTGGCTCTGGCTCAGCCTGGGGAGGCAGATTTCCGAGAAGCCGCCCCCAAACATCTGCCAGTGGGAGCAGGACACGCAGCGCCTTGCTGGAACGCCCGCCTGGCGCTCAGCTCTCCTGCCCTTGCTGGGCTGCTCTGTGCAGGTGGGAGAAGACCTTGATGGGAACTTCTCCTCCCTGTCCCATGGCAGTGGTCCCCAAAGCCATCAGTAAAGGGTCACGAGCTGGCCGTGGGGGTGGGCGTGCAGGGCTTTGGGCAGCTCAGGGTTGCCTCCAGGCAGGCTGCAGTGCATGCAGGATGTGAGAGGGGAGGAAAACTGGATATCCAGGAGCAGATGGGAAAAAGAGATGATGGATTTGGTCAGCGTGAGCTATGATCCACACACACGTGGGTTAGCGTGTACGGTTGTGCAAGGCAACTGTGTGACAAGGGTCTGGAGCTGGTCTTTTGTGCCAGTGGGTTTTTGTTCTACCACGCCAGCATGTTCATGGTTAATAATCTTTGCCATCACCCTTCCTGGGAATGAAAGAACAGGCTACCTTGTGCTCCTCAGGAACAGTACCTGTCTTCATTTCAACAAAGAAGTCAGAGCCAGTCTTCAGGTAGATATAACTAAGTGTTGGTTTTTATTTTTAAGGTGCAACAGAGAAAACTTAAGAGTATAGAAGCTTAATCCATAACAGTGACACTTCACTTATCCAGGCAACTGGGAAGTACTTAAATACTGAAGCCTGTGGCTTAATTATTTACCTGTGGCTTAATTGGGTGTAATTTTCCTGAAGAGTCTGTTTATTTTCGTATGGAGAGACTCTAAGATGCCTCTAAATGAAAATGTTACTGGTCCCTACCTGTGCCCCTTGACATCAGTAGCACAGAGCTCATTTAAACCTGCAGAAACCTGAAAAAAAAAAAATCTTTTCTCTGGTACAATCAGCCTGTGGTTTCCTACTGCTCTGCAGCTGGGAACATGTATCGGGGGGTGAGAACGATCCTCCCGTATTTCTGCGCACATTGCACTGCTCGCATCTGGCCCAGGAGCGCTCAGCAGAGCAGGGCGACACACGAGCTATTGCCAATGCTGTGCTGGGAGCAGAGAGTCTCCCCAGAGGGCAGAGAAAATATTGTAACCTCCCAGAGCTGTCTCTGGGGTGATCCCACAGCGGCACCCGGCAGCTGCACCCAAAGGGCTCAGGAGCAAAAGTCTAGGTGGGCTTAGGGAGGCTCGTGCTCTTTTGTTGTTTATCGGGACCTCACTTGGTTTTCATCCTCTGCAAATTCAGTGTTGGTAACTGTTTCTATCCCAGAGCTGGGAAGATTCATTTATGCAGGATCAGATATTCAAAGTTATGCTTATATCAGCGTGTCTGTGGGTATTTGCTGTTTATATTCCAGGCACAAATCCCTGGTGAATAGACACAGACCAGGGGCTGTACCCTGGCCAGTCATCCTTATTTAGATGATTAGATTTTGACTTCAATGTGTTATTCTTGCATGCCTAAGAATAGTTTTTCTGCATGAGAGGTTAGAGGATTGAATATTGGAGCTTTCCATTTGCATGCCCTGGTTAGAGGCTAAACCGGTGCTTGTATCCAAATGTGTGGAAAAGCTCTTCCTACTGTTCTGCCAGTGTAAAGTGCTATGAAAAGATTTTTATCTTGAAAATCCATTTAATTCAAACCAAATGTGCTCGGACACATTCTGGCTAGGTTTTCAATTCAGAGAGCTCTGATTTTTCTTCTCCCCGTTCCTTTTCCTGCCCAGCACAGAGGCTTGAACCAGGAACCTCCTTTTGAATCTCTGTAGGCAATTTCCTTATAGTACTTGGATCTCCAAGCTTCATTGGCCTTCTACAACAACAGAAGCTTTATATCATTGGTTTTTCACCCCAAAATGCTTAGTTTCTATTAACAACCTTACAAAAAGGGCAGTGTATTACTACTTGGTGATCCCAATGATAAATGAAGCACATTATATGTGAAGTAAAGGCTCTATTTATCCTTGCTCTTTTTTCTAAAGTCCCAGCAGGTTTAATGTGAGTCGCTTTTGATGACCTTCATAACAAATCAAGAATAAACCTCAGTGCATTCTCACGGAGGTGGATGGAATTGGAGACACTCTTTTACTGAAATAACAATAACAGCAATGAGCTGTATTAGTGGTATTTGATAATGCAAAAAAATTAACGTTCACTGAAAGCCAGGTGCCAGCACTATTTGATTGTTTACCAACATAGTCATAAAGAAAGAGAGTTATTAAAGGATCTGAAATCACTCAGTAATTCAGCTGCTGACGTTGATGGATGGAACTTGGCTGTTCCTCTTTGCTAAAGCTGCTGACTGGATAAATGTTTTATTCATGAAGCCCAGGGCAGGAAGGGATGCCAAAGGTTTAAGAATATTTTAAGAAACTCTTTGAGATGTCAAGCAACTTATCAGGTGTTGTTAAGCAAAGGAGCTGAAGTACTACATTTAAACATAACCAAGCTCTCAACATATACAAGAACAACACATCAAAAGCCAGGATGCGATTCTTGTCTCAAGCAGTATATGGAATGATGAGTTGGGAATACAAGTCCTTTTATTTCCTGCACCTTTGTACCCTCAGTCATCTTGCAGCCTTGTCTCTTTGAGCATTGTTATACCAAAGGGGATTTTCATACATCACATTGTGCATTTAGGCTTGGAAACAAATAAATATTTAGATACTGAACCCTACAAGGTCACATACTCAGATCAAAGACAAAATAAATGATATGAGGACAATGCTTATGAAAATTGCAGCCAGGAATGAACAATTTGGATCAGAGCAAATGGAGTCTGCCTGACCTCTCAGTGGGAGAAGTTGTTCAAAATGGTAATTATTGAAAGAGGCTATTATCAAAATACAGGATAATGAGAATTTTCCCTCTGTCCTCTTCACCCTGCCCCTGCCTCCTCTTTGTCCAAGGGCAACGTCTGCCGACAGTAAGCCTATAGCTCCTCACCCACTTGGTGGGGCAGTGCTGCTTTGCAGGAGTGAAGGACCTGGTTGTAAATTAAGCGATTCTTTCAAATGCCTTGTCTGTTCTATGAGAATTCAGATCTGGATCCTTTGTGTGTTGGGTTTGTTTGTTTGGTTGGTTTGGTTTTTTTTAAATAGAAAAATGTGTTTTGTATAAAGAATTTTAATGAAGAGATCCTTAGCCCCACAAGCTCCTGCATAGACAAGTGTTTGAATATTTCATAATCTATATTAATACCACCTTTTAAGTTTCTGCAGTCTTGTAAGAGCAGAACAGATGAGCTCTGGATGGAACTGAACTGTCAATCCCAGCATAGTGACATTAGAAAATAGCTCTGTTTCCAAGTCTAGCTGCGTGAAATGTCCCTTCTTGCCAAGGGAGCAGCAAAGTATAGTTTAAATGTGCCTTATTATGATATCTCAAGAGTATAAAAATTGGGAAAGGCATTAAAAATGAGTAATTAAAATTGAAGACTGATAGATAATGGTGAATAAAAAGCAGGTAAGTACTGTGGTCCCACTGCCCTTTTGATTTGCAGAGGTTCAGTGCTAAAGACCAAAAGCATATTTCTCATAGGCCCCAGTTAAAATTCAAATCCAATAGACTGACAGTGAAAACTACTGTCAAAAAAGCTGTCAAGTTGTATCAAAATAAGTCACTACATTACCCCTCTTTATCTGTCAAAGGCATTGATTATTTTCAATAGAGGAGCCCTCTGACAGTTGCTGAAACTGAAGAATCCTGTGTTGAAACGATTTGGTTGACACATGTCACTATTTCCTAAACAGAGAAGTCAAATAGGTTATTTTTGACTCTTTCTGTAGGAGAAAGTGTATTTATGTAGTATTTTATGAAAGATAAATAATGCAGAAAGAAAGGAACATCCATTAGCACTTCACTTTCTCAGCTATTTGTATCGGTGGTGTTTTGGTAGCATTTTTTAAAAATGTTCTTTGCATAAAATCATGTGTTCCTTTTGGGGGCTGTGATACATTGCAGGGATTTGCTAAGATACCCTGAAGTAATTCAGATAATCAGTGAACCATATTGGTGCTATTCTTGATCGCAGCTGACAGTTTACTGTTGACTACACTAAACTTCTGTTTTCTACCAGCCACGTGTCCGTAGCAGTGACGCAGACATTAACGTTCTGCAAAATGCCCCTTTATATTGCAGATGGACAAACAGAGAAGGGCAAAATAAGGACTGCATCTTGGACTTGCTGCCAGTTTTTTGGAGCGAAGCTGGGGCCGAGCTTTTGCCCGAACTCTTTGTGTGACTGTCAGTTTTCATGTGGTGGATGTGGGCACCCCTGGTTTTATAGGCGCTGGCTTTGCAATCCTGCAAGGCATCTTTAGCAGAGGGGAAAGTCTAGCTGTCTTCCAGCTCAACTCCGTCATGTGTGGAAGTAGGTGCCTCTTTCCAGCTGAAACCGTACAAAAGGGAGGATGTTTCCAATGTGCTCCATCGGGAGGAGGCTTTGAGTGGCAGAGCCGTTGTGAATTACTAACGCTATTAAGAAGGTGAGAACTGGCTCAAGTAGCGGCAGAGACAGGCTAATACCCTTGCACACAGTCTTTATTATTCATTAGCACATATTGTGCTTCCTCCTAAATATAATTCAGGCTACACTTGTATCACGTTAAGATAACACTAAATCTTTCTGTAATTTGAAGGAAATACTGCTCCCAGCTGTTGTTGTGGAAGTAAACGAAACAAAATCCGAAGAGGTGCTAAAGGAACAACCGTAAAACTCCAACTGCGCTCGGCACAGATCTCCTTTGCTGGCATTTATCACAGAAGTGGTTGCAAGCGGACCTTTGCACTTGTGAACTTGATGGCTCTGTGCTCGCGGCGTCTCACACCTTGGGAGTCGCTCTTCTAAAATGGAACGAGCTCCCAAATCCCTCAGGTACTCGAGCACTTTGCTGCTTTTGGGAGAGTTGGGTACCTCGATGACTGATGAACTGGGCTGTCGAGATCCAGGTGCAGGTTGTCGTGAGGGACCCAACAACCCCTCCTTGTGCCCTGAAATGAGGCACCGCCGTGCAGAGCGCTGCGCTAACGCTGTCGGGGTGCTGGGGCTCCAGGAGGTGTTTGTTGACTGTTGCTGAAAATGAGGTGCGCGGGGACTGAGCCAGTTCTTCAGACATCTGGGTGCCTAATTCTGTCTCACCATAGCAGAAGCGGGGCCCTAAACTCCTGTGATGACCTGGCCTATGCAGCATGGCAGAATCAAGCAGAATAAAGTCCAGCATTTAAACATTTTCTCTGTTACAAGCTTTCCCTGAGGCTGTAAGCTCTTTGGAGAGATGTAATTTTGGTTTGCATTTGTACAGTGTTTAGCAGATAGAGCTTGCCCATGTGGCTGCTCGGGAACTGCCAAGATGAGTTAATATTAATAATAATACTAAAAATAAACACGTGTAAATAGGGATAGCGACAGGCTCGGAGTTCTGACAGCTCTGGAAGGCTTTGATCTTGCATCGGTAGAGATCAGGATGTGCAGCCTCCCCAGATGACAGGCTTGGATGGAGAAAAGAAAAAGAGCTATAAACATAGCCTGTAAAGTATGCCTCCGTTGTCCTCCTTAGGCTCCCTCCCCCATTAGCTCTGATGATTTACTAAGAGAGCGTGTCTAAGTACCAGCAAAAAAGCAACTCGGAAATTAACCCCAGTAAACTTACAATCTCAGACCTGACCCCAGAAGTGTGTAGCGTTGGTCATCCAAGTAATAATGGCTCAGCGTAAAGCAGAGGAGAAATGTGCCATTAAGAGAAGCACGGAGTGAGCTGCTGAGTGGTGACAGCCGTTAAAGATACAAACCAACGCGTGGTTCTGACAGTGTATTATATTCAGAAGATAAAGAGAGGCAGAGAGAGGAAAAAGCAAAACAAATGGGGTTGCTCTGTACATATGGCCAAAAGGGAATCGCGGCATAAACGCCACCAGCCAGAAGTTTCGGCGTGTGAATGGGCTGCCCGTTGGGGAGAGAAGCACCAGCCCTTCGGGGCCGGCGCTGGCCGAAAGCCTCGTGGAGAGAGGGAAAGCGCTGCCGGAGATCTGGGGGAGCGTCTGTCCGGCAGCGGGCCGGCAGGTGCTGCCAGTCGTCGGTGGTAAGGAACGACGAATGAAGGCAAGGAAGGAGCGTGATTTAGGGGGAAGTGGCAGTCTGTGATTTTTGTCTAACTGCAGATTTGGTTTCTGAGCAAATCGGATTTATGCTTCTCTCAGACAATTTTGCTAATAAGCTGATGACTCAGAGCCCACAGCAGATGGGATTCTTTAGCTGAGGTAGAAACTATTGGTTTTGTCCTAAAAGGAAAGTAGCCATTTTTCGTTTCTAGAAAGCTGATCTCTGGAAAATGTGATGATTTTTCCTTCCCAGCAGAAAAACAGCTTTTTCAAATAACACCGAGTTATGCTTCTGGACTCTTATCTAATATGCAAACATTCTCATTAGAGAGAAGTAACTTGTGACAACTTAGTACGTCATATGCTGGGGAAGATTTTTTTTTTTTTTTAAATCAACATCTGTAATAACATCCCAGAAGCCATTGCCAACAACCACAGCACTAAATGGTGATTTGAGGTGAGCTCTTCAGCTATCTGAAGGGCAAAATGCCTCCTGTCTGTGGCTGCAGGAGGCTGCTGCCAAGAACTTGGGAATATTTCTCTAGTAGGAACATATCTATCTAAATCCTTGGAAAGGAACTATCTAGATGTGAAATCGCTGAGGATTCCCTTCATCTCTCTTCTTCCTCCTGTGGATGTTCAGAAATTTGATTCCCACTAAAGTAATTCAACACTTTTTTTGAGGGAAAAGCATCCGCTCTACAGGAGGTCTCTGAAGGATGGCAGTGAGCATGAATATAGCATTATAAAAAGACATTCTGCATTCAGAAACCACATGTGGTCTGAATTTCACTGAGAGGGGTATTTCTCTTCACAGGCTATAGAAGTGTGTGGTACATAGGGTGATGAAGCCTTTCCTGACATTGTTTTGTTTAAAATCCCTTTGAAGTCTGTCATGTTCACCTTTCTTGAAAATTGTGTTACAGCAGGCGGAGGAGGTGGGTTGGTTTGGCTTGGTGCTGTGCGTGTGAACGTACCCTGGGAAGCGACGGAGGCTGCTTCCCTCCTTCCCTCTTTGTAGGCTTGTGGTGCAGGTGCAGAAAGATGAGGTTTGAGATTTGAAAATGCTTTAAAAATAAATTGGACTTTTACTTATGTTATAATATGTGAATTGTTTAAAAATCCTATCTCCATGGAGACCTTTAGTAATTACATACACAGTCGTTTGTATGGTAGGTACCCCTTGGGCCTGTACCCAGTATTTTACGATAATCTGAAAAAGACAGTAAGTAACAAATTTGTGAAATTTGATGCTCCAAAATTTAATCAAATCTAAACATGATTAATAATTTCCTTCAAATTTACCAAAGCTGTATTAATCAGAACACTGATAGAAAAATGCAATGCGAGTAAAAGGAAGTTACTGTTCATTGGATGGAACAGTTGATCTTATAATGTTTCTTCAAAACAGAAAAAGATCTTGAAGAGCTCCATGGAAAACATCTGCTGAGGTCTGAGCAGTGATCAGGAAAGCATAAATATGAAATGGCATGACATTAATTTGCTGAATAGACGACAACGCTGAAAATATGACAGTGTTGTTCTAGAGATGGTGATGTGGCCTCACCTTGAGAGGCATGTTTGGTTTGGTTACCCTAATTAAAAAATGATAGAGCAGGAAATGGAAGAGGTTCAGTGGAGGGCAACAAACCTAATCAGAGGCATGGAAAATACTTTAGTGGGAAGATTTGCAGAGACTGCAAAGGTTAGGTCTGTTTATTTTAGGGAGAACAATACATGGGATGTGCCACTGAGAGACAGGCTATGATGGATATAAATAAAACAACAATGCCACGACTTTTTTCCTCTCTTGGATAAGAAAAACAGACATCAAATTAAATTTGAAGTCAATGCACTGACGAGCTTTAATAGGAAGCACTTTTAACCTAAGTTTTAATTAGCCTGTGGGACTCATTGCCACAAGGTAGGATATTGAGACCGACAGATTGGCATAGTTTGTATGATTAGCAATATCATCTACAGTTAGGCGGGCTGGAGTTTCATCCTTTGTACTTCCGGCCATACGCTAAACACAGCTTCTCCCTCAGGCATTCTGGTGCATAATCCTCCATTATGGGATTTTACAGTGCCTTTTGAAGCAGCTGGCACAGGTTGGTCTCTAGGCCATTGCTTGACTTCAGCGCTTTGAATCCTGTGCTAGTGACAAGGGCTGGGCTATAATTCCTGGATTAAAAAAAATAAGTGTAGAAGTTTGGGGTTTTTTTTCCCCTCCCCACCTTTATTCACTTCCCGGTGAGTCGACTGTGAATACATCAACTTGGAGAAGAGATTTTTGCTTGGAATAGACACCATGGAAGGTGTCTGTTTGCCCATTCTGGACTGGTTTGTTTTACTTTCTTTGTCTTTTTAATAGCTTGCATCCTTTACAGTCTTTAATTATTGCACATTTTGGACTTTTTCACTCCAAACCAGCTGCCATCAATAAACTGGTCTAGTAATTATTTCTCTGGCTTCAGAAAATGGCTATTGTGAAGTCAACGGCACTAGGAACAGGTGGACTGCAGAATGCCTGTTTGATTTGGTAAACAGCATTAAAAAATTGGCACTTTGACTTAATCCCTGTAACAGACTAGTTCTACAGCTTTTGTTAATAAGATGCTGCATGTTTTCCAATGTCACAGCATACGTTATTTGTCATTGCAAGACATTCATTGCTATTTTTTTTCTTCCTTTTGAAAATGTGGAAAGTTAAAAACATGTATGAAATATCCATGGGATGGAAATCCTTCCAAAATGTACAGTGGTGTTTGGTTGAGGAGAGCCCTTTGGGAAAAGGGGAGGGTACAGATGGACAGGGAAAGTCAGAGCAGGCTGAGCCTAGGGTACAGCGCCGGCACAGATGCTCTGCTCTGTGCAGTTCCTACTCCGTGCCCAAAAATTGTGCTCTGAGGCGCTTTATGCTTGTAGGACAGTTTAGCCTAATGTAGAGCTGGTAACTTGGCATGCAGGAAACCTGCGGTCTGTCCTTGGCACTGCTCAGACCTCCTGGGTGAGCTTAGGGAAGTCACTGCAGCAACCTCAGCCCTCTGCAAAATGGGGATTGTGGACCTCCAGTCCCGTGTACAGGCGCCGTGAGCTACCGGGGAACAGCGTTACGAGATGGGGGGTGAGATGGTCACGGCTCCTCCCGAGGATGGGGCTGGGCACGGGGCCAGGGCAGGGTGCAGCCACCCCACAGCAGAGTGCCCCAGTGCCGGGAGCTGCCAGCTTTCCTGCCCCACGTGGCAGCATAACACAGCTTCAATACCAAATAATACATCTGGGGTTCTCTGTTCGTCCGTTCTTGTAGTCTCGGGTTTTGTTCAATGTTCCCCTCAACAGTCACTGACATTTGGAGGTGCTGCTTTCCACCGAGGCTCTCGGTAACTAGGTCCTGCAGGAAGAAGGACTTTGTAAGGCAGCCAGCCATTCCTGAGGCCTCAGATGAGGCCATGGCTAATGAGGGAAGCGGTCCTGCCCCCTCCACCTCCCCGAGGATAAACAATGCTAAAAAAGATGTAGGGGACTTCAGTTGCCTTGCTGTCCTCTCTGTATCGGCTGGCAGAGCAAGGCTGAAACCAAGGGAGAGCAAACTTCATCCCTTTGGGAGGGGAGGCAGCAGCTGCTCCTCCTGAGAGCACTGTGCAAAATTCCTTCTTCATCGCAGGTCGCAAAGGAGCAAGTAAATAGATTCTTCTCTTATTCTCCCCCCAGGAGTGGCTGCAAAGTGGTGACAGGGGATTTGTTCCTTGTGCCACCGCTCAGCATCAAGGCACGTACGTGGGGACCCTGTACCGTGAAGGATAAGGAAGGCAGAGACACAAACTGTGAGTTTTTCTTGGGGTTCCCCCCACACCGTAAACTAGAGATTTGCTTCTTTCGTATTAGTAGCTCTTCCCAGCACAGAAATCTGGTGATTCTTCATCTTAAGGGCAAGCTGGGTGACAAAAGTGGGCTGATTCCAGATTTGTATGAAGCCTAGTGGATTTTAAACTGGAGAGAGCGATGTCCCTGCACACATCGACATCCGAGAAGCCTGTTCTTCTGCTTCCCGTGCTACCAGTGCAGCTGTTAAAGCTCTGGAACGTTTTTGGACAAAGAGTACTGTATTCTTGTGAGACTTTAAAAATGAATTAATAGAACATTGGTTTAACTTACTGGCTTTTTGCAATGCCTTTGTTTCCAGGCAGTAAAAGTCTGCTTGCCAGTTGTCCAGCCAGAAGCCAGTATCTATAAAAACCTGCCCCAGGCAGTTTGTGGAGGGCCTTAGTTAATTAAGATATGCATTATCATCCCTGCTTGGGGCTGCTTGTGAGAGAATGTAAAAAGCACAACTAGACAACTGTCTTTTCCTCCTGTTTTGAGACTCATTCTTGATCCCACTGTGATTGCCAGCAGCAGACAAGGAACAGAGCCAGAAGAGTGAAAGTTAATAGTGGTGGCATCTGAAATCTCCATCCGTGAGCTTAAAAACATGCCTGCTTTAGACTGGGACTTTTTTTGCAGGGGGGAACAGCTCATTCCCCCAGTCCAAGTGCTGGAAAATTTAAAAATAGTGTGTAAAGACCCCTGCTGCCATTCCGTGCAAGGCTTCAGACAGCACGTGGACTTGTTTGTGATCAAACGGAATATGTCCTGTTGTCTGTGTAACTGTGTCCATTCAGGCATATGTGTTTTACAAAGTGACTGTGTTCTTAATAGTTAAGTGTAAAATGGTATCCTGAAGAGTTTCTCAAATATTAAGGGCTTTTGGTCCTCGACACACAGCCTTCGTGAATAAGAAAGCAACAGCACTTCGTCCTCAGAGTCTCCATCTCCCCTTTTTGCCACCTTCCTCCTCACACAGGTTCTTTGCTTCCCTCCCTCTTTTTGGCTCCTTTTCTGTTGAATTGCACTAGGGCATGGACAGTCCGTGTTCTTCCCGCAGGGACCTTCCCTCCCTGCACGCCTTGCTTGCAGCCTGCTCAAAAGCACAGAATGCCTAGGAAAGCCCAAATGTGCAGGTTTTACATTCTTCATAAATGCTATGTGTTGGCTTGAAGTTCTTGCAAGGAATGTTCTACAAATGGATAGCTGGTGAAAGCAGCAGAACGTTGTTTGCAGGAGGGAAGGGTGGATAATGGTGGTACAAATCCTCCCCAGTGTCAAATCAACTGGGTACCACCTGGCCTGGGAACACAGCAAGCTCCAGGCTTCAGCACTTCAAGTGTACCCTTTTCCTTGAAGATGGATGGATTGGGAAAGGTCTCTCCTGGGATGTGGGCATATGGCTGCAGTAAGGTGGCCACTACCTCTCTTCTAGACCATCAAAAGCATGTCTAGTGGTGGTTCTTCAGGCTGCTATGGTTGAGTTGGGTTTGACCTAAAAGGAGGTGGGGGAGGGCTCTGAAGGCAGTCAGCAAGTTCCAGAGCCATCTATTCCCCAAAGAAGAAGGTAAGCTCCTAAGCCCTAGATAAAACGCTCATCACTTAGACAAATGCGCAGAGATCCTCAAATCCTCCCTAGAAATAAGGGATTGCACTATTAAACATAATTATGAAATGTCTATAGAGCTGCAGCTACAGATGGAGCTTTATGACTGGTTTGAAGTAATGCTGCACCAGCGTCAATTATCCCCAGCAACTGCACAGAGATATTTTTGGGGTGATATTTTCATTTTACCGCAGCATTCGGTCACTCGCAGCCACCAGCCAGGTGCCTCCCCATTTGCACCCCGAGCATGCAGTGATCTCTCAGCAATGCATGGCCTGTCATGTCCTGTTGCCTCAATAATCAGCAGCTCAGATGAACATTTTACCCGATCTTGGCACCTATGCTGTCAAAATTACTGTGAATGAGGGAGCCTGCCTCTCTGCTACTGCAGCTGTGAATATTAGCTACAGAGTAGCACTAAATCTTGTTTAAGCTACAGTCATTCCACCCAGTGATGAATGTCACTACCTGAATAATTTGGGTAATTTCCTGCAGCTCTAGTGTACTAGCAGAGAAATGAATGTTAATTTACTGCTAATTTAGTATACTAACCCTTAATTAGCAACGGGCAAGCTCTGAAATATTGGATTCTGAAAGCTCATCAAACTTTAAAAAAAAAAAAAAAAATCACCCCTCCCAGCTGAACTCTTCCCTCTATTTGAGGTTATTAGCAAAATGCTATGGGAGTGCTGTTCATTACCTCTCACTAGGATATATGTGGCTGGGAACACCCCTATTTACCACTCTTGCTGCAGAAGTCCATTAAGAAGATTCTTGCTCTTATGCAGTATATTCAGCTATTGTACAGTATTGCAGTGTGCAGGTATGCTGTAGCTTTAGTGACAGGCAGGATTAATGGCACAGATTATCAACGACTGGTGGCTAAAAAGGTGAAAGAAAGGCTGAGTAGGTCTAATGGGCTGGGTCATTGCTACAGGAGGCAGTACATGGCTACGTAAAAACGCTGGGTGTGACGTGACTGCATCATCTCCCACTTTCTTCTCTGGGCTGTTTTGCCCTTTCCAGTCAGGTCTAGTGTATGCTACTCGATAGCCCTATTGATTTGATTTTGGGGGGGGGGTGGGGGGTGTGATGACTTGCACAGTGAGGCACAGCACAGCCTGAACAGAGGTCTGTGTGCCCTGGGTAGGGCGTCACGTGCAGCCCTACCTGTGAACGTTGTGTGCAGTGGGCTGAGTGGTGATGGAAAGCGGTGGGGCAGGAGGAGAGGGGACACTGGGGAAATGGAAGACTGGAGAAAGGAAATTGAAGAAAAATGTGTGTGTCAGCTGAATTGCTGAAGCCAAACCAAACACTAAGCTGGGCAATGGGCCAGCGCTTGACTTATCCATGTCGCTGTGTCGGTACTAGAGTACTTTTGCAGAGAAAAGACCAAATTGTCAGGTGAAACTTCATATTGTTGGAGATTAAATTAGGCAAAGCCCCATAATGTTGGAGAGCTCTGCTAATTGTCCAGCACCAGTTTTCCCTGCTGTGCAGGATTATTCAGGTATCATCTGGCCCTGTAGCTCAGTAATGAGTAGAAAAACTTTCAGTGGTGAAGCCTTTGAACGCCTTTCCTGTCCCTATGAAAGATGGACCTGTCTCAGAGGGGAGAGAGAGTGGGAGCTGCTTGCGGTGTGTGGTCACGCCCTGACTGTGGGGACAGATTACCCAACACCCATCGTTGCAACTTGATTTTCCACGTAAAAAAAAAAAAACCAAACCGACAACTTACTTGTTTCAATGCAGACTTGTCTTTCCTGAGTGTACTCTGAGTGTGGCCTTCTTTGGTGTTTCTGCCTGGGACCCCAGTATTTACCTAATATCTGCCCGTCCCCTTTATCTTACTTTCCCTTCTGCCTCTTAAACTCCTCTCCTGGTCTCTTATCAATCACCTGGTTGAGTGACAAGGACTTAATTGCTAGTGCTAGAGATTACCAAATGTCCTCTATAATACAGCATTCACTGCACAGCTTCAGTCAAATCTTGCAAAAAGTTAATGCGTTGGTCTTCTCCTGGAAATAACCAATGGCTGGACATTTAGAGAAGTGGCTGTTGCAGATCAGTTACAGTGTGCCCGGGCTCACTTGCGGTGAGCATGGGTGGGTGCAAATTGAAACCTGTCTGGCTGTGCCAGGGCTGCTGCAGCTCCAGATGGGCCAAAGCCACCAAACGGCAGTGTTGCACAGCCTCGTCCCACCACCAGTGCCCGGACAGCCCCTGGCAGCGCGTGGCTCCCTGGCCCTGCATCCAAATCGCCATGTTCCTGGTTCTCTCCACTGCCCTGAGACCAACTCCAGCTTAGAGAGGTTCCTCGAGAGGATTTCATGGTCAGACAAGTAGGAAAGAGCTGTGCTGAGAAAGGAGTCCTTTCTAAGGTAAGTGGAGCAGCAGGATGACAAGCCAATCTTAAATGCAGGTCATCCCTCTAGAGGCCATGTTGTTCTTCCCTTCTCTCCCTCTGTTCCCCACCCCCTCCACACTGTGTCTTTTGTTCCTCCTCAGGTCTCACCAAATTTCTCTGCAGTTGATGGAATTTCTGTTGTGTTGTCCAAAATGTTCCTCCTTAAGTAAATTCCCATATTCAGCACCAGAGGACCCATTTCATACCAAACCAGGCACCGGTGCACAAAGGGCTATCTCGCTCTCGATCCTACATAGAAATGCATGTTCAGAGGCTGAGACTGAAAAATCTCTGCAAAATCTCTCTCTTCCCCACAAGAGCTCGTACCCAGTTTCCTTGCAGCTTCTCTAGCGTGCCTGGCAGGGTAAGAAACCAGTTACCTGGCACGAGCTGTGAGCATGGCAGGCAGGCTGCAGCAGTTTTTCTGTTTGATTTTTCTGAAGTTCTCTGTTTTTGGGAGAACAGCATTGCTTCATTAGTTGCTCTTCTGCTCCTGCCAGGAGGAGTGGGGAACTGTTGTATTTGCAGATTAGGAAAAGCCGATGAAAAATGACTATGTGTGCTTTCCATTCAGCCTTCTCTTTGAGACTTTTTGAGGATTTGTTGAGCCCTTCTTCCGTGGAATATAGTTTTCTCAAGGAAAATCTTGCCATTGCCAAATGAGCCATTAGATAAAACAGAAAGAGAAGAAAAATGTTGCTAGGCTGTGATCTTCTCCTGCCCCTCTAGGCAGAAAGGGACTGAGATGTTAATATACAGGTGAGGGGGATGCATTCTCCACCCCCATTTTGTGGTGCTGTCCATGTTGGAGAAGGGAGCGACCATCTCTGTGTGCCTCTTTTTGGAAGGGGCCAATTCTACCCAGCTCTTCTTTACAAGGACTGAGCTGGGAGAACCCCTTACTCCCTCTTGTCTTGTTACATACGTGTAAAAGCAGAATCTGACATCAAAATTAGCACTTAAAATCCATTATTTAAAGAAGTATGCACTTCCATATTCATGTGATGGGTGTTTTACTACTGGAGCACTTTAATAAGGTCATACACGTTATGCTATATTTATCTGCAGTGTATTATTGAGACTCAAAGGTGAGATTCACCTAACCTGATGTAGATGTGTTTATTTTAGTTTGGACACATGCAGCTTCTAGTACAGTCAGTGGAAGGAAACTGGTACTTTACAGGTGTCAACTCATTGTCCAAAACCAGATGTGTAAGACAGGTGGGATGAAATGAACCCTAAAAGGCCCTGTTTCTCCCCATTGATCACAAAGGATGTTTTGGGTGCCAGGCCTCGATGGGTCAAGTCTGCAGTAAGGCGAGTACCATCCCACACCGAAGTCTTCTGCAGAGCTCCACAAAGAAAGGGCCCTGGTGAACACAGGAAGAAAAACCTTACGTTCAAGATGTGAAAACTGGTGTGTGTGTGTGTGTGCTTTCATAGTTACCGTTTCATGTAACAGGTAACTTTAAAATCTGTTTTACTACAGCCAAACAGAGATCAGTAGTCAAGTTTACAGAGTGGGAATCGCTAACCCTGGAAACAGTGATTAAAGTAAGACTCGGAGCACGGGTTGGATGGGAGAAAGTCTAGTGTGATGTTGTGGTCAGAAGGTACAGAGCAGATAATTGTGTATATTAACATGACTCTCAGGAAGATGATGCTGCCCTAATATCTGGCACTGGGTGCAACTATGTCCCAAGTTTCAGAAGCATGCTAAGAACTGGAGTAGCCCGAGAGGACCATGAGAAAGCTCAGGGTCTGTTTCATACCCATTTAATTGAGAAAGTCTGGAAGATCACAGCACTGGTAATGAAAACTCAGTCACCATCTGTAAGTGCTTGTACAGGGAGCAAGGGCTTGCCAAATTGCCCTTCATCCTAGCAGAAGGGAAGGCCAGCGGTGGGTGGAGTATGGAACTGAACAAATCGGCGGTGGAAAGAAGCAGGGGTTTCAGTGGGAGCCGGCCCCTGGTACAGCACATCACGGCGATGCCGGCTTCTGTTTAGCTGCCAATTTTATAATCAGGATGGGGTGTTTTTCTAACAGAGCTGCTATAGTTCAAAGAGGGATTAATTCAGGGAAGTTTGTGCTGTGCAATAGGTCAATATAGCTGATCACAACAGACTCTATGGGAAAAAAGACTGTGCTTCCATAAATCATGACCGTGGTTTTGTCCAAATGGTTTGGAAGCAGGCTGTTGTTTACTAATCTGTAAAGTCTTTAAGCAGAAATTTAAATTTTCTTTCTGGAAGCTCTTTAAAATGGATTCCCACAGTAAACCCAGCTTCAGGAAATCCAAGACAATGCCAGTTAATTAATTAAGGCGATTAACAAGTAAACTGGTGCTTCCTTTCACTGTGGGCAAGCAGTTGGCATTTTAGCAAACTTTGCCTCATAATAGTAATACTTCTTGGGGCTGTCACACTGTCCTCCCCCACCTCCGCCCTTTCCCAATTATAATTCTCTTCTTTTGATCTTGAAAATGTTTTTTATTTTTTTTATCTAAAATATGCTGCTTGGAGATGACATTTTATGAAATGTTCGTTTTAATTATACAGGGATGGTTATCACTGCAGGGATGTTGGCACTGGCTTTCAATGCAAAATCCTTCTTTTCTGCTGATTATATCTAGGAAAGCTCTCTGAGCCTTAGGCACCTGAATATTGTAATGCATCATTGTTCACTACTGCGAACAGCAGGGAACAGAAATTAAAGCAGAAGCGGGAGGGCAATGGTGGCAGCACCTAAATCAGCAGCCTGTGAGGACAGTGGGGAGGCTGGCGTGCAGGTGTGCCACTCCTGGCCCCAAGCGGGGGACCAGGGCTGTGGCCGTGCCCTGTGTGCATATCGAGGGGTGGTGGTAGTGCCCACCCAGAGAGGACAGCACTGCATGTCCTCCCTCCTTCGTTGTGATCGAGGAGGGGAGTCGTGAAGGTTTGCCAGCTCGAGAAGCGTGAATACCAGCCAGCGCACTAACTGCCAGAGCCCATGGCTGTTGATGGCACGGGTCTTGTTGGCTGGCCAAGCCTTCAACCTGGGGTCTACCAAAGCCTCGGGGTATAGGACCAGGTCCCTGCATGGCTGTGGTGCATGTCCCTGCTTCCCCAGACCTGTGTGAGGATGTCAGGGCTCCATCCTCTATTTGGTGCTGACACCAGCCACACCGATATGCCTCGGCAGAGGTTTGCCTTGCTGGCAGCAGGTTAACGTGGGCCAGGAGCCAAGGGCTGATGCCGGCTAATGGAGTGACTCTCTCAGGTCTAGCAATAGAGTTTCCCTGTTCAAAAGACCAACATATGACAGTAGCATTTACTTTGGGCCAGGCTGCTCCCTCCTGCATATCTAATACTTCTTGAGGCTTTTATTCATCTCAGCGGGACTGCCTGAACAGTAAAGTGCTCCTTGACACAGGTAGGGGTGGTGCAATCTAAGGACACGGTAATAACGCTCCTCAGCTTCAGTGCTTTCATGAGGAGATATGAAAAACGTGTTACAAAAGAGGCTGGAGCTGTTTTTCATATACCATGCCTGCGGGCAGACGTGTGGTAGACCTGCCCCGGGGCACAGGTAGGCAGCTGCAGCTTTCACCAGTCTCGCCGGGTGCAGAACATGAACTGCGGTCGCTCCTTGGCACGACTACAACAGTGCTATTGCGCTTTGGGAGGTTCCCTGTGTCTTCCAACGAACTTTCTTGGTGTCATTCTCTGGGTTTAAATTTGGCCCGGGTACCTACATTAGCATTTCTGCTTTTATGCCTACCTGTATGGGCTGTCTAATGAATCCCGTGGCCATAAGGCATTCTTGTTACTTGTATTGCAGTGTGGTCTTGCAGTGAACTAAGATTTGAACTTTATGCTGAACAAACATGTGACTAATGACAGGTCCTTCCCTAAGGACCTTACGTTAAACAGATTCCTCTTCAGATTATTAAAACTTCTGGTTTGCTGCTTAGGTGAAGATAGAGCTGAGTAAATCATGGGTATTTTGGATCAGTAGTAAAACTGAAAAATTGGCTAGGTGGAATGAGCAGTCGTAGTTTAGTGGTCAAAAAGAAATACTCTGCACTCTGAAAAAGTACTTAGTTTAGCTCTCTGTTCTTTAATTTTTAAAACCGTCCCATCTTCTAAAAAACAACTCAATATTTAATTTCAAAATGGCATTTTAAAGATTAATGGTGTTGACAGTTTGCTTCCTTTTTGGGGCTAGAGGAAAGGGAAGGGAGTGACAGAAACAACTCATTACAAGTCATTTTGGTTCTTTCATTTCTGCTTTTCAAGAAATTTCATATTCAGAAAAATTAATAGATCTCCACTGAAATAATAACATGAAATGAGGCCTGTCTGTCTAATGCCACCCAGCTGTTTTACCACCATGGAAAAGAAATAATGAATTTCATTCATAAATGCAAAATGTGAATGTGAGAGCTGAGTGTAAGGCACTGCTGTTGCATCAGGCAACACAGGCAAACTCGGCTATTAACGGAGCTAAAACTCTCTAAAGAAAGAGATCATTAAAAGATTAGCTGAGACTTTTTTATTATTAATGAAAACTAGTTCCAAGTGTTAAAAGACTCTAAACATCTTTAAAAAATGAAGCATGTATCACTGGAGAAGAAAGCTCAGGAGTGAAAAGATCAACTTTAAAACCTTTTTGTCTTAACACAAAAGCACACTTTAAAGAAACAAAAAACCCCCCTCAATTTCTTGTGTGATAGGATGTTTTGCCTAATTTGCTATATTCAAAGAGTGGGAGGGAGGCGGGTAGTGAGGGAGCTGCATGTGGATCTGAAAGAAATGGATGTGGGGAAGAAGGAGGCGAGGAGCTGGCAGGGCTCTGCGGGCTGGCGGCTGCCCCTGGGCAGAGCGCGGCTCTGGGCCACGGCTCGCAGCCGCCCCGGCTCCCACCCAGCCGCCCCGGCTCCCGCCCAGCGTCCCCTGCCCCGCGGCTCCCCGCTGCCTTGCCCTTCGCACCACTGCACCGACCGGGCTCGCAGAGACGTAGGTTTGCAAAAAGGTCCAGTACGGCAGAGTGTGGCTCCCTGGGTCTCACTGGGAAGGGCAAGGGAGGAGGGTGCCTCTGGCCTGAGCGGGGGATTATAGGATCCTTTTGCGCTTTCAGGGCAGCGTAAGGGGCTTGCGTGGGAAGAAGAGACGCTGCGGTTCAGGGCCTCGTCCCAAAGCCCGCTGGAGTCGGTGGGAGCCTGCAGAAGAGGAGCATAGCTGCCCAACAGTCCTTTCCGCATGCAGCGTGCCCTTTCCTGCAGCTCCACAGCTCTTACACCTCTGGTTTGTTATAAAACTGAAAAGAACTATTAGCTAACTACCTAGAAAACTAATCAACCTATTGTAGCACAAATCCTGGCTTTACTGTTAATCTCATTCAAAGAGTCCTTCTGTCCTGGTTTGTCCTGGAGCTTAACGCAGGGAGCAGCGTGAGCTGGAAGTGTTCGGCACCTTTGAAAAAGAGACCACATGCAGGTAGCTTGCATTAAAGGATGCCGGAAAATAATCCCCTGGCACATTAGCTCATGGATGTGTATGCTGGCAGAGATCAAGTCAGCAATTCATGCTGAGCATCTGAGGTCACAACAAAACCCAAGTTCCGTAAAATAATGCCGGCTTTTTTTAATCCATATTTATTTCCTGCTTTCAGGCGCTTTTGTAGGTATTGATCTGATCAATGTGAGTAAGTTTTTTGACAAACAGGCTTCTTAAAATGCCTTAAAAGCTTCATTATTAGGATAATGGAACCAAAGTTAAAAACAAATCAAACAATGCAGGTGTAAAAGGTTTCCCCCAGACAGCTTGAAAATAAATTGAAAACAAATTCAATTAAAATAACAATCAACCTTTTTGTTCCTTCAGTGGTATGATTTCTCTGAGGCAGGTACACAATGATAAGAGATTTCTTTGAAATGCTCGGGATAGCACACCCATAGGCAGAGCTATGACAGATCAAAGCAGTGCTTTTGCTAAAGAACAGCCTGCTACTACTAAGTTTCTACTTTAAGGTCTGAAATGTGTCTTTTTTTTTTTTTGTTCGTTCTTTCTTGTTTTTTTGGTTGTTTTCAGTCCCAGATGCTTTTGCATCTGTTACTGTTCTTTCCTCGTGCCTTTTACCTCACTAAGCCGGGCATTAGATCTTGACCCAAAGGAAATGTCTTATTAAAATTTCTTTTTACATGCAACATTGTTCTCTCCCTGTTCTATATAACCGGTAGTTTTCTATTTCTCTGCTTACTCCGATACGCTTATGCCTGAAATTTCTTTATGCCATTAATCTTTTACACCCCAGATGTAATGGAAACGGGGCCGTACTTGGAGCAGCGTGGGGAAGCGGTGCGGCCGGGGGCCGGTCTGCGCCGCGGGGGCTGGTCCTGCGGGCCAGCGGGCCAGCAGCACTGGGGCACTGAAACAAGCTGCCAGCTCCCTTCATGGTCCCCTTGAGGATGTTTTGCTGTTACGAATAGCATTGCAAATGGGTTGAGGATTTGCTTCTCCGTTATTTGGCATCATGATGGCGGCCCCACAGCTGCAACATTGTGTGCAAAGGTAAAAGTAATGAAGGCAGCTACTGATGAGCTGTTGTTTGCAAATGATTGTGCTGTATTGGCTCATAGTGGTAAAGACATCCAGTTACCGAGCGTTTTGTATATGCTACAAAGCACCTCGGCCTTGCAGCTGCTCTGAAAAAGACACATTTTCTCTTTTAACCAAGATCTGGCACTGCAAGAATCATCCCTGTATTATCCATTGATTAGGTGCCTCTCAGGGTTGCCTGTGCAGTGTGCTCTTCTGAAATAGGAGCCTCTCAGCCGGGCTAGCGATGCTTTGGGCAAATTACAGTGCTATCTGTGGGGAGCACGTGATGTTTGCAGAAGAAACTTGCTGGTTTTGTTCACACTTTTTGTTGCAAATTTGCTCGATGGCTACTCTTCTCTGCCAAAGTACCTTTTAGTCTTGAAGAAGTTGATGGGCTTTCTGTTTTGAAGATCCACTAAAATGAGGCATGAAATACTCCCCTGTCATCTAGTGTGTGTTAGGACTTCGTGTTCCCAGGCCTGTAACTGGAATTGGTTTGGATCGGTGCTCTGCATGAGGTGAGTATTCGGTTCCCTGTATTGTCAATGCACTGGTAGGCAAGTATGGACCTATTACACCCTGTTAGCAGAAGCAAAGAGAGGATTAGAGAGATCGAGGGCTGTATCTTCATCTCCTTGCTCATGTAGAATGATAGCACGCTCCAAGTGTACCACGTCAGACGTGGCCAGGAAGGTGCTATTTGGGACGGTCTCAGGTGTGAAGGCAGAGCTCTGGTAGCTTCATGAAAGCCAGGCAAGGAGCTGGCGTTGCAGCACTGATTCCAGCATGCTTTTTTTCTTAATTTTTTTTTTTTCCTTCAGGAATGGTGTTTCACCTGGGAGTTCTGTGTAACGGCTGGGTTCGGAGCTACTTCATGTTTGGTTTGAAACGATGGTGTCGCATAAGCGTGGTTGCGGTCAAAGGAAGAGTTTGTCTTGTTCTGAATGTAAAGTGTATTCCTTGTTATTCTAGGCACTGTCACTTCCACAATCGCAGATTGTCTTTTGAGTCATCAGAATTGATTTTCATGCCCCACTAATTACTGCCAAGTCTGTTCCTTGGAAACCATGGGCAGTAAAGGCGTAGTTCATGGGCATTGAACTAGCACGGTTTATTCTAAGATGTGTTAATATCTTGAAGGATATTTGATGTTAAATAGCTGGAGAGGTCCTGCAAGGTTTTTTGCTGCTTTGGGAAATAATATGCTTACAGTTACCATTCTGCAATTTTTCTGTTTGCTTTTCTCTTCCCTACATGATCAACTGCAAATCTGCTGGCATCATTTGCATTTTATACAAGCTCTGAGTTTTACTGGTTTTATTAAGAACTCCTAATAAAATGGTATTTTTAAGATAACTTTGGAAGATGTTTCTTTTCTGTCAACTATTGTCAGCAGGCCTGCCAGAATAAAAATAAGAATTTGGGCTGGTGATGGATTTAGAGCTGTGCTTTGATACATCAAAGAAGAGCCAGAATATGGCGCTGGCAGGGGTAAGAGAGGTTGGTGTGCTGCATTCTTCTGTAAAAGCAGCCACATCTGCAGGATATTCTAAGCTGGGAGTACCTGGTTACCAGAGCAAGTTCTGGTAATAAGAAGATCTTGGGAATTAAACTAGTTGTACTGGGTAAGAATACCATGGGGATATCGTATGGGCTAGATATGTGGTGTTAACATCTGTTTCACAGCAGCAAGGCAAAGGGAAACAAGACAATTCTTGGGTTTATTTCTCTTTCAAACAAATACGAGTTTTAGTAAGACTTTATTTACAAGGTTTTCTGGAACGTTGTGCTACTTTCAGCAATTACCAGGCCTTGCTTTTTGAACATGCAGAACACAGGTTTATATGAAATCGATGGGAGCTACAGGTTTTGAGCACATGTGACTAAGAGATAAACCAAAGCAAGCCAGCCCTTAACAAGCTCTTCTCACTGCATAACCCAAGTCTTTGGACAAGTTTGAAAGCTGAACCTGAATCTAAATTTTACAAATAACCTTTACTTTTTCAAGTGGCTGAACCAATGTTCCAGGTCCTGCAAGCGCTGGCTCTGAATATTATAGCTTGACCCCATCTACGATGATATAAAAGAATCAGTTTATCTGTCCACAGAGTGTAGTCGTTCCTGAGTGAAATGGCTGGAAGCCCTTTTTAGCAGCATAAAGCACAATTTTAGGTAGGAGAGCAAATGATTTTACAGCCTACTCTGAAAGTAATTAACAGAAAAAAGGTGTAAACACCGGCTTCTGTTCTCTCCGAAGTAAACAAAATAAGAATTTATGCTATTGACCTTGTTAAGTAACTACATTTTTCCTCCGCTGCAATAGCTTTTGCTTTCTCCCACAGTTCAAAGCCCCCTGAGCCTGCGGCCGCATGCTACACCGAAATGTTCAATCCCGCATTTGAATAAGCTGAATAAATCCAGCCATACTGCTAAACATATGGTAAGTAATAGCATCATTAACAATAGCATAGTGCACGTTTGACAACTGAAGGGATTTGGCTGCTTTGTGCCAGGGGAGTGACAGCAGAGAAGCAGTCCCGGCTGCTCCTGCCAGGCTGGCCTGTCTTTCGCCCTCCCTCCGCCCCTGCCTTGACCTTCTTGAAAATTTGAAAGGCTGCCCATCTTCCTACCTGTGATTTGGGCTCTTATCTTATGCTGCCAGCGCCGGGGCTATGTAACACCGGCTCTGCGAGACTCCGTTTCACCTTTAAAAGCTGCTGTCTATTCTGCTTGGGGTGACTGCATGGGTGGAGATGAGACCGTGAATGCCCTCTGCATCTGGTGATGGCAATTGCCCTGGGGCGCACCCACATCCTGAGCGTGTCCTTCCATGGCTGAGCACTTCTTGTGGCGTTATAAGCAGGCTGTGTGACACACCAGGGATGCCCACAATGTCCCAGCCTCCTCAACGCGGTCAGGCGCGCAGAGCATTGGCACATGGTGTGTTCACTGCTCCGAAACTAAGAGGCCAGCAGACTGGTGCACATGCAGGTAGTTGGTGGAGTGATGCCTATTAATTTTGAACTTGTTCAGAGGAAAGCACATCGGTCTCTTTCCGTACCCTACCTCCCTGACCTATCCTGAAGGTACAGGGGCTGTTGTTGCAGCCCAGCCCCAGAGGATGTGCACAAGATCCTGCCCCTCCTCTGCCAGAAGAGCTCTCAGTGCCACGCTGCTGCAGGACGCAGCCGTGCCCAAGGGTCCGTGGGGTGCTGTGGCCCCCAGCACCTTGTTCCTCAGATGGCAATATGGGATGGCAGCCACTGTTTGGTTGACTTCTTGCTGCTCCTGCTGCAGTTGCTGGCAGAGACTCGTAACCCCAGTCCCCTGCCTTCCCTGCTGCCCTTCTTTCCTACCCTGCTCCATCTTTGCTTCCCCTCCAAGCTGTCCTTGACTTGCTGTCTCCTTTCCCCCTCTCTCCTTACCAGATTTGAAATCCATAAACCCAGCAAGTGCAACTCCTGCAATCTCAGAGGTGGAAACACCAGGAATTATCCCAGTTGTCCCAGAAAGACCAGACCTTTGCCTTCTGCATCTCAAAGGGCAGCTAACGTGAGCAAATGTCACTCCCCGTCACCCTGGGCCCTCGGCAGCAGGATGCCTTGCGCGCTCTGATTTGTTTCAGAAATGGATTTATTTTGCACCTCGGTGGTGTTGCTGGTCTGGTGCCTCATGAAAACACCCACAGACAAATGAAACTTTTCCTGTTTTGATAGCCAGCTTTGCAAATTCTTTTAGACTCTTACTCACGGAAACAGCAGATGGCTTCTGACCAAAAAGTCACTCCATCAATATAATGCTTAATGCTAGGGGATAAGTATTAAGACTGCTGCTTTACTATGCATCCTGGATACACAAAAACAGTTCACTTCATCATCTCTGAGCTCCCTTCACTTGCCACCTGTTATTCTCCTCCTGTGGATCAGTGAGCTCCCAGATAATCTCTGTTTCTGCAGCGGTGTGACGGGCAGTGCTCACACTGCTCGCCCGCAGCCGTCGGTGGCTGAAGGTGAGCAGCAGAGGCTTCTGCAAACGCTTCCTGCTGCAAGAAGTTCTCCCCAGCAATTTCTCTGGCAAGATTCGTATCCCAGACTTCTGGGTTTAAAACCGTCAATGAGTGTTAGGGATAGGTCACCAGGTCACACTGTCCCTCTCTTTAGATATTGTTCTCAACCTCTGCTAGCCGCTGGGTTAATAAAAACACCTCCGTAAATGAATTTCTTTTGTTTCTTCATTTTCAGCAGGAACATTTTTTACATAAATGAACGTTGCCCTGCAGCATTTGCAATCCAGATGTTACCAGTTTATGTTAATGAAAAAGGACCCTGAAGTGAATTGACTAAAAGGTGGCGGTAGGTTAGAAAGTAAAAACAAAGCCAGGAAGTCAGTTCCTATGTGTTGCACTGGCTGAGCTCTTAGAAATGCAGCAAAAGAATAAAGCATAATAAAAAGAGAAGTTAAATGCAAATGTTTAATTTTTTTTTACTTGAATTATTGAATATGCTTTGAATAATAATCAAGAAAAGGACTTTTTTTTTTTTTTTCAAATAAGGGATTTAAAACAGATTGTTTCAACGCAAAGCCATGTTACGTTGCTGGAGAAAGACATAATTTTATTCATCTAACTCACGCTTGTTTTTAAAGGAGTATGAGTGTGTAGTGGGGGAGAGATACTACTGGCCTGCATTGGAAAGATGAAGAGCTTGAAGATGTGTTTGGCTGTGCCTCAGGTCTGTTTTGACTATGTAATCTACCATATATATATATGATGTAATCTACCATATATATATATATATATATGAGAAGCTAGAAAAGAGAGCAGGTAGTGGAAGAGAGTCATTAGTAGTAGCGAGAACTGCCAGTGCTGTGGGCTGAAAATAAGAAAAAGATTTATCTGCAAACAAGCAACAATGCTTTAACCAAAGGCGACGGTCGGAAAATGGGTTGTTGCAGAGGGGTTGTGATTTTCAGCGAGTGAGGGAACCCGTAACGCGTTATCGTACATCGGGAGCGCCAGCGTAGGTGCGCGCGCTCGCACGGAGCGTCGAGGAGGAGTTGCGAACGATGACGTTTCTGCGCGCAGTCGCTTCTGCTGGTTTGCGTCCCAACGCTTGCCGGAAGGACGGCGCGCGTTTTGGGAAGATCGGCAACGCGCGCTCTCTGCGCCTCGGCTTTGGGCGCCTTGCCGGCTTTAACGCCCTCGTGCCAGGCGTCGTCGTGCCTGGCACCGATGGCTGGCGCTGCCTGTTGCTGCAGCCCTCGGCCTTTCCCTGTCCCGTGTGCCGCAGCCCAGCAGATGGAGCAGTGCTCCTGTGCAAGAGGGCTCGGGCGGAGGGGGAGGTTTTCCATTGCCTCGGGAGCGGGGCCGGATCCAGAGCAGCGCTGTGAAAGTCAATAGAGTTAAGCCGATCGGCCCCCTGTGCGTCTATAAAATACAGAATAAAAGGTTCAGTATAAAGAAATATATGTGAGAGTCCCGGTTTCGGGGAGGGGGGGGTGTTCTGTAATATATATATATATATATATATAAGATTAACTGAACAGTTTATATAGAAATATATCAGCTTTTCAAAACTTTATATGCTCTACAGTAGATTGTTTTTATCTGAGCTCTAATTTACAGTTAAAACTCAGACAAGGGCATAAGAGAATAATCTTTTGGATCACATTGCTATTTTATGATAACGATATACTTTATTATTTTTAATAAAACACTAGTAGCTGCTGTTAACGGTATTCCCACAGCAGCAGCCATGAGCAGTGGCACAAACAAGAACAGAGAACCTTTCTCCATCTCTTTTTTTTTCTTAATAAATAATTGAAGGAGAAAACGAGAAAAATATGGTGTAGGATCCAAACAATAAACAAATACCAGGGTCAGAAAGCAGGGCACATGCTTTCTTCTCCTTTAAACCTAACTACCCATATTTTTTTTTTTTCTTGCTGTGACAGAGAAATGTACTCAACTCTTTTTGTAGTGAATTGTATCTTGGAAAAACATTTTTATATATGGCAGTGCTGAGCGGGGTAACATGTTTAATGGCACATTTTCGTCTATATTACAGCAGTGGAGCTGAGACAGCTCTGCTGCTGTGCTGCTCCAAGTTAACGTACTCATGGCTGTGCCTGCCTTTAACCACCCGCTGCTCCCGGGAACAGCTATTGCACCCGGGTAAGTCTGGAATAAAAGAGGTCGATATTCGGCCCCTGCAAGCTAATGGGAATTCAGCCCTTCGTAGGTTTTCTTGTCTCTCTCTTGGCTTCGCTGATGGGGCGATGGCATCATCTTCCAGCTGTCTGTGGACATTGTGCCTTGCTGGTGTCCGCATCTCTGCTTACTTCCCAAACTTCCTTGCTCCAGTGTATGTCCTTTGGACATCTTCTAATTTTACCCTCTGCGACTGCACTGCTGTGACGTCCTTCTACAGCATCCTGCTGTCCATTTGTCTGTCTCTGAGACAGGCCGTCGAACAAGATACCCGCTGTTCAATGATAACGCTGCATTTCAAAAGCGTTAGAAGTTTTTAATTGCAAAGCACACCTAACAGGAATGTAAATAGCTTCCTCTGAATACAGGCATTTGAGACTAGCGAGGCATGTCTGTTTGGCAGGCTTCCCTCTATTTCAAAAGGGCTAAACTTGGCTTCTGTTCAACCATCCTACCTGGTTGCACAAGGTAAGCAGTGGAAGTGAGCTTTGGCTTGCTGTTTTACCCATCCTGTATGTATTTAATTCACCAGGTGTCTGTATTTCTAGTTTTGTGCCTGTAGCAGGAAAAAACAGTGGCCACTATCGCATTATTTTAGCTCTACTTAAAAACTAATGGGAACTGCTGCAAAGTCTTAGCTGACAAATAGATTTAAACTTCAGCTTGACCTCCTTAGCCAAGCAAAACAAAAGCCAAAAGAGGGATTAGTTTGCGTCCTATAAGCACATCAAGGGGCAAAAACCCAAGCGGGTGGGAAAGAGCTGTTTCAGCTGAGGATAACGTTAGCAGGAGAACAAAGGGGGCTAGGTTTGTCATGAATTATTTTAGGATGCTGGAAGCTTCCTTATGTCTGGCCAGGGCAATTCTGGGACAACAGCTCGGTAGGAGTAGTCAGGCAAAAAAAACAGAGCTGGCTTTTCAATGGAGCATCCTCAGGGCATGAAAGGGATTACGGGGGTGAGTGCTGCAAGAGGCTGGACTCATTGCCCAGGGAGCCCTTCTCAGTCCACCGCTACTTATTCCTGTGTTAAGACCATTTAATGCTCTAGTTGGAATCACTCCGAGGTATGGAAAGTAGCATTTCTTGTGGTTGCATTGCTTGGGAAGAGCTACCGCTCAGCTGGGAGGAGTACCCAGCAACTCCCAGGCTCTCTGCCTGGCTGCTGTTTCACAGCTTTTGGCAGCTAGGTCAGGCTCCTGCCTCTGCTGCTTCTGGTTCAACCCCCTACCTGCTCTGAACCCTTTTTCATTTTTCCATCAGGTCTATGTCCTGATTTTGAAAACCACTCTGTACTCTGTCCTGGTCTCCTCCTGGAAACCTTACCCCATGTCCTGCACCTTCCCCAGGCCCTTAGCCTCATCCGCACCCCCAGCTGCCACTCATCTTCCCAGGGAGCAATGATCTGTATCTGTCATCTTCAGGTATCTCATTTGGACCCAGTGCTCCATTCTTCACCACTTGCTCCTCCCTTGGAGCCTCACCTGAGTCTGAACACATGCCAGCACCTGGAGTGAGCAGGATTGCCTTCCTCCTCCTGTGCTCTGTGCCCCAGTCTCTGCATCTCCTTCTCCGTGCTAGAACATCTTACACCTGCTCTCAGTGGGATTTTGTGGAGGCTAGAACCAAACGTCCAAGTGTGGCTGGTGGACTGCAACACTGTGAGATGGTGCACACTCGGGTCAGTGTTGAGGACACTTGCTTAGGACTGCTTTTGTGTCTTGCTGAGTATAGCTTGTAGCACCCAATTTTATTACTAAGGCCTCTGGTAAAAGTTGGGTGTAGGGAAGAAACTTAAATTAGTGGAATGCTATGTGATGGATGTATTTTCTGGGAGAAATGATCCAATTAGAGTATCAGTTGTTTCTTTGAGGATCTGTCTTGGATATTTTATCAGCTTTGTCAACAGGTGGAAGCCACGAGAGCAGATGAGGCTTTGTCCTCTGTAGTCTGCTGTTGGGTTGGAGTTTGGTGCTTAGATGAAAGGGACACTTCTTACTGACTTCCCATGCCCCTTGTGCTGCACATGGCTCACTGCGGCTGTCGTGCCCATCAGGATGAATGCGTCTGTGAGAGCCTGCGGGTCTGCAGTACCCTGGGACAGACCCTCACCAGCTCACTGAGCAGTGCCAAACGGGGGCTGTTATGCTCCAAGTCAGGCACCACAGCAATTCAGCATGCACTGCCGCAATGTATTCCAGCTTTGTACTGCTAGAATGGGGGTCCAATCTATCTGATCCATCTGCTGGCAATTTAATGTCCAAAACTGGCTTTTGGATTCAGGTCTTTCACAAGGAGCAGCCGGAGTGACAGCTAGGGGAAAGAATACAGAGACGTGAATTTCCTGCACTATAACTCTTGAAGATTAAAATAGTCGGTATTCATAGTTCAGCTCAGCTTTGGCAGGGCACTCTGAAATCATAAGTTACACAAAGGAGAAACCATGTGTGCTCAGATACACTAGATCTCTTTTTATTGTTATGGTACTAACTCTTCATTTCTAAGTAGCTACATGCCAGATGCATGCCATTTCCCATCCCACCTTACAACAGAATTTTATATTATGAAAACACTTTTTGTCTGAACTCTGGCAAAAGGACATCTAAAGCTCTGTGAGCATTGCGAGCCTCCCAGAGATGTAGTCCGTAAACTTCTGGCACTTAGCAAGTACCACAAGGTAATATTTTACTTGATTATGAAGTTTGTGCACTTCGCATTAGTAGTACTAATACCTCAGAGGAACAAAAGAACATTTCTAGCATTTAGCATTTCATTTACATAATGGCTGAAGTGAGAATTTGTTCCTTGTTGAATAGGTACCCTGGGGGTCCTTTCATTTGCTGTAGAGCTCTGTACAGCATGGGAATAGCTCAGGAGTCAGTAGCACCAATGGAGCTTAGGTACTTTCTGGCCTGTCAGCGTCTTGCTACTCAGCCCCCATTCCCTTGCCACCTGCAGGTTAGGTAGGGCCTTGCATTTGCTTACAGCGATGCTCATTAGCCAACCATTAAGCCCAGTGAGAAACCCCCGATTTCAAGGCGAGTTTAAAGGAAGGCTGTGGACAGCAGTGCATTTGGGAGAAGGGTGCTGGGAGCCCTGGTGCATCCCGCCTTTGCCCGGGGGCAGAGGGGAGAGGGGTATGGCTGGCGAGCCCTGCGTTCCCGTGGGCAGGCACCGTGTGGGTATCACCACCCAGGTTCCCGCTGTCCGCTGTGGTGTTCACGACCACGCTGAAGGATCCTGAGCCAAGGACTTGGATGGCCAGTGAGCAGGTGAAAATAGGTGGCTCCTGACCCTGTCCTAGAGGAGACCGAGGACCAGGGAGGGAGTTTCTCCATCACGCAAGGCAGCACAGCAAGCGAGTGAGCCCTGGAGCCAGAAGCTGTTTAGCACAGCAGCTGTCAGTGCGAGATCCCAGCGAGGTTGATGCTGATGACCCGGGCACGTTCCTCAGCTGTCACACACCCGCTGGGCTTCTCCAGTATGGCAGAGAGCGCTTTTGTTGGAAATGTGAATCTCAAAATACTGTCTTCTATTGCTTGGTGCAATAAGCTAATCTCAAAACCATCCTTGCCCTACAACGTGCATTGACAACTACTTCCAGCATGGAAACAGTGGGCCCAATTTGCTAACCCTTCTACAAAAAAAATTCCCATAAATTTATTCAAGAACTTTTGCTCCATCAAGGAATGCAGTATCTGACTCATTATTTTTTAATATTTCACTTATGTTTGACACTTGCAAGCCCAAAGAAGGGGGAACGTGTTGTGGTGACATAAAGGGAAAATAATGAAAATTAAGTGGATACATGTATTTGAAGAGAATTAGTTAAACTGCATTTAACCTAAGTGTGAACAATCATTCAGAATTAGTGAAGTCTTCATTTGCTATAATTTACTTTGAAAGTGGATTATGGTAAATTGAATTAAAGCCTCTTTAATTCTGAATAGAAGCATCTACATAGTGATGTAATGAAACTGATCTGTTCTGAGAGTTAATTCGAATAATGTAGCCAGACCCATGAAAAGGGCTATGGGGCAGCTGCTTAGTTTGAAGAATCGCGTTCGCTCTTAAGATGGGCACTGGGAAGTATTATCTTATTTCAGAGATCCATGAAAATGTCATTGGAACAGGTTCCCCCTGTCCTGAGCCATGCAGGGGCTCTCGGACATGGTCTGCAAAACCTTTCCAAGCAACTTGTCATCTTCAAGCCGTGGATCCTCTGCTGCAGCTTTCTGAGCTGCTTGGCTCCGAGCTCCTTTCCTCAGCAAGGAGTAACGCGGCAATGGCTGTTCGCTCATGGGACTGTAACTTGAAAAGCAGGGAGAAACCCAGAGAAGAAGGTTGGCAAGAGTTATTTAGAAAATCCACCAAATTTTTAATGAAGGAAAATGTAGGGTGATTATCATTAACCCTTTCTGGTTCCAGAGCACAAGGTAAAAGTTTGCTTTTTTAGCTAAAACTTTCTACATATTCCAGCCCAAGAAGGAACATACAGGTGCAGTGTCTATACTACTGTTGACTAATATATTCTTTTGTTTCCCCCCCAAAAGAATACACTTGTCTTAATTTCCTCTCAATTACACTCAGGCATTAACTAATACTGACTAACTACGGCCCAAAATAATTATTGCTATCTGTTCCCTTTGTAAATATAACTCCAGCACTGAGCTAGAAGAATAATGGCATATTTACAGAAGGCAGCTAATTAAATTGAGCTTCAATTGCTTTCAGTTTGCCAGAAGGAGCCATTTTCACAGCAAAAAATGTGTGCAAGCCTGCATGCTTACCAGGAACAACTCGGTATAACATAATTCAGAGTTCCCAAGACAAAAATTCAGTTCAAGACAAATTTACACTGGCAATAAAAATCTCATTAAGGAAGATATGAAGATCTCTCTACTACACCACGACAGTTAAAAGAGGTTATCATTTTTTCAGTTTATTTAAGGAACAGTATATATTTCATTGTTTCAGAGCAGCTGTAATTGCAAGTGTCTTTCAAACACTGCTTGCAGTAATGCATTTGTCTTATGACTGTAACTTCAGAACCAGCCTGTTGATGCGTCTTCATTAGGACAGGAGAAGACGCTGGAGTTTCAAAGCTCTTCAACGCTTAATTCAGTTTTCCCCTATTTTTCCAACCCTGGCTCCTGCACTTTGGAAAGTCTCTCCCCCCTATTATTCAGCCACCTGCAAAGATTTCCTGTGGTCGCAATTTGTCTCCAAACGTTTGCACCCTCTTTTGTTCCTTTGAGATGTTTAGCTAAAACCATTCATGATAATTACAGAGCAGCAGTCCTTTGACAAATCAAAGTTTGAAAGAACCATTCTTGTTGAAGCCTGTTGTTACCAGTCCCCAGGGCCTTTTCTGTTTCGCAAAAACAAAAACAAGGGGATTGTTTCAGAGTTGTTTTTTCCTCCGTAACAAAGAACGTGTCTTTCTTGTCCCAGCGTTCAGACAGAGAAGCCTGGCACACTGATTGTTATTTACAGTCTTCGTTGCAATAGTTCACTGAGTTGCTGGATGGAAAGCTGATTTTCTTCTCCTGTCTGCATATCGTTCCTGAATTTGTTTTTATCTGTTGGAAGGAACGATTTGGCAGATATCAGCACTTTTCCCATGTTTAATTAATTCCTTTAATTTCGTGGTAAATGAGAATAATGGGGCTTAATTTTGCTATTTATGTAAAATTGATTGGTAATTATGGAGATTGCAGGAGATTTGGCTTTACAAACCAAAATTAAGTGACCTCTCCATGAGGATGACTTGGCACGTCTCCTTCACTTGTTATGTGAAAGTGGAAATGGCACGGAAGCAGATGTCGCTAAGCTACGTTTAGGTTACAGGAAGACAAAATTTGGAAATCTGTCATTTAAAAGTATATTACATGAATGGAAACTAGTACGAAGAGTGAAACACAACGTGCTGGGCAAAGACTGTTCCTACCAGATCCTCTTCTGCCACTTTATTTATGAAGATGTGGCACTGTCGTGTCTCAGAGGGCTGAGGAGCAGGGGGGAAATTGGATAAATGAATTGTAGGGAGTGCCTGAGCTTGAAGCTGAGGATACCTGATTTCAGTTTCTGTTTCTGCCACAGGTGACTTCAGCAAGTTCCTCATCTTTTTTTTCTGCTGCACCATTGGGTTTATAAGGCTTCTGGTCTGCTTTGGCTAGTTTGAGTGCCAGTGCTTCGTGGAAGGATTTACCTTGAAAAGGGCACAACAGAGGCAGGTCTGGCTCCTGCGGGAGACCTCTGTGTGCTGCTGAAACGCAGATGGTAGATAACACGACAAGATGCGTACCAGCGTCTGGTGGCTCATGGCTGTCTCTACTGATCCAGGACCTGGTGGGACAGAGGTGCTGTAGGTGAGCTCTGCCATTGAGTTTGCTTTGAAGAAATCTGGACTTCGGTTTGCACATTGCGCAAACACGAGCTGACCTGCGCCTTCTCTTGGAGTGGCTTTGCCGGCCCCGCTGTGAGTTTGCAGTGCTGGCTTGGCCTCCCCCGGCTGATGCTGAGGCAGGTCCAGCGCTGACGCCAGCCCCCGCTCAGCCTGTCGGCTGGGTGCTTTCGGATGGGCCAGGGCTCTGGGATGAGACACGGCGGGCTGGACCCGGCGAGAGAGCAGAGCTTTTGTTAGCCTCTGTCAGAAGCACCATGTGTATTTGCAGGGCGTGGGGCCAGCTACAGGGGCTTCTTTGAATTTAGCCTCAAAATCTAATTTCAAAGGCAACCACTTGCAAATTTCCAACTGTCTTTTAGTCTTAATATTGAAAGCCCCTTGCATTCCCCCGGTGGCAATGCTCAGCAGCCCTTGAAATTATTTCCAGCATGTGTTTTAAGTTTCAAAAGGAGGAAGCATGGGAAAAAAACAATCTAGATTCTCCTCAGTGATGCCGCATCAATACTTGGCTGATCTGTATAATGCTAAGCACAGCGGAGCAGAGCTGAGCTACCAGTTGCTAGCTAACGAGAGGATTAGCTGTGCCTGCAGATGGGCTGGCATAACTTAAGCAAGAGGGCAAATGTGTAGAAAAGTCAAACTCGGACTCTGGGTGAAGGTGGTACAGCTTCTCCTCCAAAGAGCATCTGCTGCGCAAATGGTGGGCAGGAAAGTAAAGCGAAAGCAGTTGTTTGGCTGGGGCTTGACGAGCATTTTGCAGTGAGTCAGTGCAGCTTTGCTTAATGTTTGTTACTACTAATAATTGTATTTATATTCCTGGCCAGCCCAAGTACTCTGAGGTTTATATGTGATAATCAAATCCAATCAAAATGTATTCACAAACTCTCAAGTAGGATCCATTTAACAAATAGCGTCCTCCAAGGTGGGCTGGAGAACAGGGAAATCAAACAAATTGACAGCGAAGAGTTTTCAAAGCCAAGAAATAATGTAGCAATGCCTTTTCCCGTTGATCTGGGGAGGGTTGGGGGTGAGAACCCAGCCTGTGGGTGCAAGGGGGTAGGTGCTGTGGTCACCCTGCCAAAACACCTCAGTACTGGGGTGTGACGGTGTGCTTCCCCTGCCCTCGACCTTTATCTCCTGCAACCCTGGTTAGGTGATAACCACCAGTGGTGATTGTAATGGATGCATCTGGTCACGATGGCTGCATCAGCTCAAAGTGGACTCAGGAGACAGATAACAACACAATAGCCTAGGGCTATTGTGCAATGCACCCACCGAAGAAACTAAAACCTGTGGTCAGCATGTAAATATGACTATGGGTCAATCATCTTATCCCCCATAAATAGTGAGCAGCCCAAGAGCCCTTTGAGCTCTCCTGCACGGCAGCGGGCTGCACGCCAGGATCTCCCCTTGAGCAGGGACGCCTCTCAAGGTTACTCCTCGAGGTTGAGAGATTCCTTGCCGCAACAGATCCTCGGTAAGTGACTAATAGCATGCTAAACTTTGAAATCTTAGCTAAGTGATATAAAGGATTGATTGCGCATATATATAATCCTTTAGACATAAACCGTTGACCAAGTCTGGGACTAGGACTGGATCTAGCCGCACCTAGACTCCTCTCTGAGAAGGAGTTTAGAAAGCAAGGGGATCCTTTTCCAAACCTCATGACTCAACGGGAGGGTCTCCCTGACAGTTTTGTCTGACCCTGTCCTCTATGCAGTAAATAATCGAGTGCACCTCGCCATCGAATCTTGTTAAAACGCTGTCGCATTGAACTTTGTTAACTCCCTATTCTGTATCAATAAACTGTATTTTTACTTCTCTCTAACGAGTGAAGTGCACGCTCACTCCATCTGCGACATGGGGTGCTCCTGAATTTCTTGAGGTTCCTTTGAGGCTTCCTCATTGAATGCAGATGATTTGAAAGGGATGTGGCTGTTTCAGAGAGATCTCTATCAATTGTTTTAATAGTCCGGAGAGCAAGTTATTCAATCGCATACTTAAATGTTTACATTTAATGGCTGTTTAAAATCTGTTACTGTTGGAATAGAAAGTGTTGCTATGTTGCTGTAAAAGATGAGCAAATTTTCCATCGTTTTAAATACAGAACAGGAATGTTTGCTGTTTATTTCTGCATTTTCTGCATGATGTTTGACAATTTTTTCATCCTCATCTATTATGAAATCTGCAACGTTGCTGGGATTTAATGTCATGCTATTATATTAAATTTCCATATTTTTATTATTCTACAAGTCATAGAATTTCCATTGATACCTTTAGGTTCCTTTTTCAAATTGTCTGCTCTTCCTTGTTGCTGATTTATGCTCCTTGAGATCATAGCCATCATTTTTCCATTTGCGATTGAATTTTTACATTATTTTTACAGCTTGCATTTTAACTGGGTATTTTTCCTTTTTAACTAAAGAAACCTTCTTTCATGGTTGTCAGGGGTTTTTGTTTTTGTTTTTTTTTCTTACCTCCTGGATATTACTCACTCACACTTTTTATTTGCCTCAAAAGCATTTCCAGTTTCTGTTCTGGCTTGTCGGTTTTTCAGAGTACCAGCAGTCAACATTAATGGTCAAGCTAGTATCTGCAGAGAAAAATGAAATGTAGTCGTGATTACTAGTAGTGAAGCCATGATGAATATTTATGTTAGTGATTCATTCTCTTTATCTATTTTTTCATCCAGGGAGATTGACTGTTGAACCACCTCAATGTAACTGCTATATTTTTTTGTGTTAGAAAAATATCAGTTTCTAAAGTGTTTCCTGAAGTTGAGCCCCTGTGGTAATGTAACTTCTTCCGCATATTATGGTAGATGTATTTCAGCAGGTCTGGAGGGGTCTCAGAGTGACGGCTCTTAAGGCACTGTGGTAGCATCCTATACTAACTGGGTCCTAAATTTATAGACAAGCCTCTAATTCTGTTTTCTTTGTGTTTAGAAAGCAAATACAGCAGTTTGAGTCAGGGCAGAGCAGGAATTACAGTGATGGGTGACTCGATAAAGCGGTAGAAGTTGCAAATTCAGTGAAGAACCAAAGAAACCCGCTGACTTGGGAAGGGGTCGGGTCTAAAGGCACACTAAGGCACTTCAGCTAATTTCTGATGTGTGGGCAAATCACCCTCAGGGGTTGGCAGGTGGAAGATGGACCCCTTATAGAGACCATCAGCCCTCCTGGAGGAAAAAGCAGAGGCTGAAGCTTCTACTCAAACATATTAAGCTGAGACTAAGGACGTTGCTACTTGGAGTCAGACTTTGGCTGTGGGGAGCACAGCTGATGGTTCAGTGCTGCTGTCTCGCAGCATTGGGAGCAACGAGGAGGTCGTGATTTAAGGACCTGCTTCATGGAGTTATGCAAGCTGGATTAAGCAGGGAGGGATTGGTCAACCGTAAGAGCTCATGGTGGCAGCGATGAAAAAGAAAATCATAATTGCAAATAGCAGGTGAAAGCAGTTGAAATTAATTAGGACTGCAGCGTGAGGTGAAGTTGCAGAAAGCTACATGTCGTGCTGTATGTAACTACCTGCTGATTATCACAATCTCTTTGTTCGTCCACAGTTCCTCGAGGCAAATTGTAGCCCCTTCGCTTGAGGAGTCAGAGGAACAATTGGATTTTGGCCTCAGAGAGAAATCCTTGTTAACTTGAACAAGTAAAACCATCTGTGCTGTTTATTCTATGCTTTTCATATCCTTATTGGCTGTTAGTTTAGCATTTTACAAGTGAGGCCAAGAAGAGATGATATTGTGTTATCTTTTCACATTTTTTTCTATAAATTTATTCTTCGTGTCCCTGCAGAAACCAAGTTTCCCCCCTATTGTTCTTGTTATTGGCATTATACATAGATAAAACAATTTAAGAGAGTATTTTTCCTAGTTAGGCAGAGCAGAGATACAATATACCATAGGCACATCTGTCAACATGATGCCCCTGCCTGTCTTTATTTCCTCAGTTTGCTTGTGGTCCATTTAAAATTAGATTACGACTGATTGGTTCCTGCATTCAAACTACTTTGCACAACACTCCATCCACTGGCGTATAAAACAAAACTGAGGCGACTGGAAAGCCTAAGGGATCAATTCCAAATATCACTGTGTAATAAAAACTGTATTTCCTTAATTTTTTATTGATTCAGCACTCATTCTCCTGTAATGCTGCTGTGGTAATATTAAAACTCAGTGACTGACAGTGGCATCCCATAGAAGTGATTTAAATAGCAGTACCAGGGAAGAAAGCAGGCTTTGCTTTTGCAACGATTTTGCTCGAACTGGCCCAGAGGATCTCCCTTGCAGGGAGGGAATAGGCTGTGCCCCTTTTCCCCTTTGAAATATATAATCCATATTTCTTCCAGCCGTGCACTACGCCTGTGAAGCCAACAGGATGCATGCTCTTGGCGGCTGGGTGCAGCCTGCAGCCTTTAAAAGCAAGTATGGCTATTTGGGTTGTACACGGGAACGGGTTATTTGTGTAGGGTAGGAAACTGATGTTTGTTCAAATGCAAACCCCACACTATTCTTCGTGTTTATATTCTTCAATATAAAACAAATGAAAAGAGCATTCCTGGGAAATGGAAGAAACTTGACTAATTAATAGTCACAAATCGTGTGCCACTTACATGTGGGAATTCCAAAGGACCTTATGAGGTGTGGATTAATGGTCAGTGAGGTGGGAGCCGGGCATGGGAGTTCCTTGAAAGTGCCTGGGAGTCCTGGCCTGCCCGTGGAAAATGGGATGGGGATTTCGTTACGTGCTGTGAACCTCCCCAGTCTGCAGCACTGCCCTGATGAGAGGCGTTTCTCAGCCTCTGCCCGTGAGACATTTGGTTGGGGAAGCAGGGTATTCGCAGCACTCTGGCGTGGGTTTCTGCTCCCTGCAGGCACACAGAAATAAAGGAGAATGCTAAAAATGAAATAAAACTTGAAATTAGATATGTGGGAGCTCCAGAGGCTGCTGGATGGTAACTGGTTGCTCTGTCAAGACAGGTTAATCTGCTCTCATAAGTGTCCCAGAACCATAAGAAAGCTGTGGCCCAGAGTCTGTTTCTGGACTGGGGCAACGTTAATGGAAATAGTCTCCTGCAGGAGTCCCCCACGGTCTGGCAGAGACAATATTTCATGTTGGGGGTAGGTATAAATCTCCAAGATGTTTGTGGTCCAAAACTTGGAAACAAAAGCCAGGGAAAGTTTGATCAAAACTGTCCCAGTTGCGATGTGCTGACCAGAACTACTCACAGCAACTAAACTGCGATTAATGGGCATGTCTGAAGTAACCCAAAACTGTTCAGTGGCAATTTGTGGAAGAAAACTGTGGCGGAGCCTCTCTAGGGGCTGGGTGCTAGGAGCAAAGCTGAAGGCCTTCCCCCTTGGCTCAGCTTGATTAAAAAACAAATCAACCCCACTCCTGAAAAAACAAGAAGCTGAGATCCGGTCCAAAACCGGCATCTCTGCACCCAAGAGAGGAAGTGACACCCGCTTTGACGCTAAGTGGCCGTTTCATTTGCTCTGCAAACTCTGTGCTTGTTGTTGATATCGGATACTAATTAAAAGGGGGGGGAAAGGTGGCTCAGACCTCGTCTGAATGGCATGAACAGCCCCTTGAGCTGTGCAGGCACACGGACATCCTTGTCTCGACGCGGGCTGGCGGGAGCGAACGCTGCTGCAAGCTCAGCCAGGAGCAGCGGTGGAGGGGAGCACAGCCCGCGCGGCCCTCCGTCGTGCCGGGGAAGTCCCTCACCCTGGGCCCGGTGAGGGACGCGTGCCCTGTCCCATCATCGCTTCCCAAAGCGGAGGGCTGGTTTCTGAGCTGTATCTCTGAACTTGTTTTCTGTTGACTGAAGTCAGGCGGTAGTATTGTTCGCGTGTGATACTGAATGAATATTGAGTGTGCCTCTAAGATAAAGTCATTATTTAGGAGCTCATTAAAGTACCGGCCTTGAAAAAATTTCCCGCTGCTAATATCCTCTTCCATCACTGTGTCAGGGATTGGAGCTGGTTTAGAGAAAGAGCTGCGTGCTCCGCAGCCGCCTCCCTCCTCTTACCTGGGGGCTGCTGGGACCAGGGCTGGAATAAAACTTTTTTTAAGCCTAGAGCTAAGAAAGCACCAGGTGTTAACATGAGCTGTAAATTGCTAAGTAACTCTGGCAAAGTCCCTCAGCACCCTCATTTCCAGAAAAGACCCTGAGGCTATTTTCTCTCTACTCCTTCCCTTAGCCAGCTGAGATATTGCTCCCTGCCGTGAAAGCATGCTTCTCCCTCTTGGTTTCCCACCCCACTTTCCTCTTTCTCTCCTCGTGCTCCTGAGATTCACCTCTTCCCGTGCCTGCAGGATTTGCGACGGGAAGGGAGAGAGCAGCCACCGCCGTTCCCACCCTCCGCTACCCCGTGTGCCGGGAGGCGGCCGGAGCCCCAGCAGACACGGTGGACCGCTGTCCCGCGGGGACACCTGTGAGCTGCCGCCTGGGGAGCGGCATGGGGCTGCCCCCTCTCAGCTGCTTGAAGGCAACTTCAGAAAGGTCGAAAACGAGTCGCTGGACTTCATTGGCATGAAGCGCTTCCTCGCAGCCCCGTTGCGGTTTCCTAGGTGGACGCTGTCAGCGGTATTGCTGTGTTGGCGGATGGCGAGTTTCTCAACTCGTCGTGGCAGGATTCAGGAGGACAGCAAGTGTCCGTGCTGGAGAGCCTGTCTGCAGCTCACCTTTCCTCCAGACGGTGTGCGAGGCCTGCCGGAGCTTAAATAAATACTAATTTGCAGTAATGGCATTTAATCCCCTTCAAACCATAATTTACAGTATCAGATTATTATCATAATATCTGATCTACAGTTCGTAATGCTTTATTGTTATCCCATTACAGGGAGTTCTGCTGGCACTGCATATTGTCTATTTCTCTTACAAATGTTCTACAGAAACCTTATTAATTATTAGTCTCATAAAACACCTGTTAATGTTACCATTTTAATAAATCTCCTCCTTAATTAAATTAGGTGGTTCTGATAGTAATCCTCTAATGTCCACTGCCTTTCTGTTCTCATCACAGTCTGATTGTAGAGTGGGAAGCAGTGTTCAATTATAATTGATGTAGGCCATAATTCAGAACCAAATTATAACATATAAAGCCATATGATCGTTGAGGAATATAATAGATCTCCACACTAAAGTGTCATTTGGATTGATTAGTGCTGCTTCTAGAGCCTTGTTAGAGGTGAGAAAAGGCTTAATTCAAAAGGATCTTTTTTTGCTTTTCTTTTTCTCTCTTTTTGTCTTAAATTCATGTACTCTATTTCCTCCTTGATACGCAGCATCTAATTCAGCTGCTTTGGTCTAGTGTTCACTACACCTACTTTCCCACTTGTGTTTCAGTTCTAAAGTTAACCTTTTTTTTTAATTTTGTAAAGGCAGACTACATGATAATTTTATTTAATGATTTAATTTAATGATTTAATAGAACTTTTCCTCCTGAGATAGGTGCAAGAAGTCTTGCTGATCTCTTACTGCTGCTACCCAAGCATGAAAGCACGGTTACATATGATACAGCAATACTAAAACTATAAGCAAAAAACCTAAAAGTATAGCAGAATGAAGACCTTACCCTAGCTGGAAAGTTGATTAGGCTCTAGGAAGGTTTCCCACACTGGAGCAAACATGCTGCTTGCTTGGGTCCAGGTCGGTTCCTCTCTGCTAGGGAATGTCTCGGGAAAAACCTGTCCTGGAGACCATGCTGGTGCTCATCCAGATCTTGTTCCCATGTGGTATCTGAGCACCTCTCAGCCTTGACTGCTTCTTTTCAGCTTTGTGAGTAGAGATGTGCTATGTTTTATGGGATTAGTGATGATCTCTTATCTTGCAGGAAATCCTAGAGTGAAGAGCAGAGCTTTCCCAGGACCGTGGTAGGAAGAAAATTTTCTTTTCTGCTAGACCTTTTCTGCTCCTGGGGAAAGCCTCTGGTTTACATCGCTTCACTGCCTGCCTCCCCTCCCATCATACTCATTTGCCTTCCCTGTGACAGTTACGGTCATTTATTGCCCAGGAAAGCAATGCAGCAAATTGTTATGTGTGGTTTTAATTGATTTTAATATAACTTAGAAGTCATAACAGTTCCTCTTCAGGGTCTCCCTCTTCCCCTGTGCATGCCTGCTTCCTCCCGCAGAATCACAGAATCACAGAATCGTAGAGGTTGGAAAAGACCTTTAAGATCAAGTTCAACCATAAACCTAACACTACGAAGACCACCACTAAACCATGTCCATAAGCACCTCATCCAAACGTCTTTTAAATATTTCCAGGGATGGGGACTCCACCACTTCCCTGGGCAGCCTGTTCCAATGCTTGACAACCCTTTCAGTGAAGCAAAATTTCCTAATATCCAGTCTAAACCTCCCCTGGCACAACTTGAGACCATTTCCTCTTGTCCTATCACTTGTTACTTGGGAGAAGAGACCGACCCCCACCTCTCTACAGCCTCCTTTCAGGTGGTTGTAGAGAGCCATAAGGTCTCCCCTCAGCCTCCTTTTCTCCAGGCTGAACAACCCCAGCTCCCTCAGCCGCTCCCCATCAGCCTTGTGCTCCAGACCCTTCACCAGCTTCGCTGCCCTTCTCTGGACACGCTCCAGCCCCTCAATGTCTCTCTTGTAGCGAGGGGCCCAAAACTGAACACAGCATTCGAGGTGCGGCCTCACCAGTGCCGAGTACAGAGGCACGATCACTGCCCTAGTCCTGCTGGCCACACTATTTCTGATACAAGCCAGGATGCTGTTGGCTTTCTTGGCCACCTGGGCACACTGCTGGCTCATATTCAGCAGCTATCGACCAATGCTCCCAGGTCCTTTTCCACCAGGCAGCTTTCCAGCCACTCTTCCCCAAGCCTGTAGCGTTGCATGGGGTTGTTGTGGCCCAAGTGCAGGACCTGGCACTTGGACTTGTTGAACCTCATACAATTGGCCTCAGCCCATCAATCCAGCCTGTCCAGGTCCCTCTGCAGAGCCTTCCTACCCTCCAGCAGATCAACACTCCCACACAACTTGGTGTCCTCTGCAAACTGACTGAGGGTGCACTCAATCCCCTCGTCCAGATCATTGATAAAGATATTAAACAGGACTGGCCCCAACACTGAGCCCTGGGGAACACCACTGGTGACCGGCCACCAACTGGATTTAACTCCGTTCACCACCACTCTTCAGGCCTGGCCGCCAGCCAGTTTTTTACCCAGCGAAGAGTACACCCGTCCAAGCCATGAGCAGCCAGTTTCTCCAGGAGAATGCTGTGGGTAACAGTGTCAAAAGCTTTACTGAAGTCCAGGTAGACAATATCCACAGCCTTTCCCTCATCCACTAGGTGGGTCACCTTGTCGTAGAAGGAGATCAGGTTGGTCAACCAGGACCTGCCTTTCATGAACCTATGCTGGCTGGGCTTGATCCCTTGGTTATCCTAAGGACTCCCTTCCCAGTCCTCCCTCTTGCCTGTGGGCTTCGGTATCTGGCCCCTGTGAACCTAGTTGAATGCTCTCCTCAGTAGGCTATTGACTTCTTCTTGCCCCATTTCATCAGGTGCATCCCATCTCTCCCCAGTAATCCTCATTTCTCAAAGAGGATCCCATGGTTGCAATTTCTGAATCATTTGTGAATCAACCAAAAGGATGCTGTGGCTACTTTGTAGGTGATCTGACCCTTTAAAAAAAAAAACAACAAACCACAGAAAACAACCCAAAAGTCTTTGCTTTCTTCCTTTTAAAACTGAATTATACGCCAAAAATGTTTTGAAGAGAAAAAGCTGCAAGTGTCATTTGGAAGACGTTGAAATGAAATATTTTGACTTTTTAAAAATGAAGCATTTTGGTGTGTTTGGATTATTTGCCTCATGTTTTCCCTCAGTGGAAATATTTTATCAATTTTTTTTCACATTTGCTCATAGCTTGCTGAAACTGTGTCGTTCTGATGCTCAGCCCCAGATCCATTGGTTTTGGGGTTCCCGTTCCTGCCCCATGTGTAGCCAGACTATATGCCCTTTCAGGCAGGGATTGAAGAGGGACAGAAGATGAGGACTTCAATCCCAAGTCATAGAAAACAAGAAATAAGCGGAAATCCATGGAAAGCAGCTGTGGAATTTGGACTACCAAGGGGAAAAGGTGCGACATAAGTAACTTGCAAGTGATTGAAAAGTCCCGTGAAGAAAATGAGGTGGTTCGCTATGCCTAACTGAATTGCAAGTCATTCTCTAGCATTTTTCTACCACCCGAACTGCAGCCGTGGCTTGTTGTAGGCCTGCAGGAGTTTGTGAGGAGCGGATTCTGCAGCCAAGGCTTGCAATGAGGCATTAGCTCCTGGTGCATACGGTGGATCTTCCTGTGGGAAAGAGATGCCCGTCTCTCTGTCCCCTCCCGGCACCGAGCGGAAGATCCCCCATTCACTTGTACACAATGTGATAACTGACAGTGAGTTTCCTGGAGTTGAATACTGCCTGCCCGAGGTCAGCATCTGCTCTTCCATCTTGCCTTCCTTTGACGTCCGATACGAACTCCCAGCATCAGGCGATCGAGGGATTCCTCCAAGCTGATGAGCCTTTTTGTTGCTAAGAGACGACTTCTGGAGGAGCAACAGCCATTAACTTGTTGGGAGCGGATAAGGAACCGTGAATTAAAATAATTTGAAAACACTTCTACCTTCATACATTAATTGCAAACAGAGGGAAATTATCCTGAAATCTGGGGTATTCTGGTTACTCTTGGAGCGTGGTCGTTCTAACGGACTGTTTGGATGTTTCACAGCGGAGCTGCAACTGTGCGTAAGTACTGCTGTCCTCCCTCTCTCTCTCTTTTGGGGTGCATTTAACCCGTGCAAAGTGTGGCAGAGCCCGGAGTCTGCTCGGTCCTGTCCCTGCTCTCCACTTGTCACCAGAGACACTCAGAGACTATTAACTGGTTAAACGGGGTGATGCTCAGCAGCAGTGTGTGGCCCAGCCTTACCGAACTTTGGTAGATGAAGCGTGTCTGTTGAGCTCTATTCCTAGTAGAGAGAGATGGTGCAGTAGGAGATAATGCATTAATTATCTTGGCTTCAGGGCATTTTTGGGAATGCCACACTTCTCTGCTGGGAGAGGGGAGGCAGGGCATCGAGTCACTCTTGTCCCAAGCGCACTGCACTTCGTGCCTCACCCTCCCCAAATAATTCTTTGGACCATTTAACATCAACAAAATCACGCTTATGGCCCCCTTGCAAGAAACAGCGTGTGACTTCTGCCTCGGGAGGCCTGATCCTGCCCTGCAACACCTTCCTGGCCAGGAGGGAGCCCTTGGGACCGTGCAGCTTGTTCCCTCTGCTTCATCCCCGTGGTGTTTCAGTGTTTGACTCCGCTGCCCGTTGCTGGGGTGAAGGCGTGGGGGGGCTGCGTTAGCATCCTTTCTGCTCTGGCCCAGGGCAGTGCAGAGCACGGCTGTGCTGTACAGTGAAACGCCTTTCCTGCATCCTGCACAAAGGCAATCACTTACTGCACATTAGCGGGATGCAGTGGAAAATTTATGTACGATTTCTCTCCCTTCAGATTGAACAGAAATACCATTCTGTGAGAGAAGTGGGCCTCAACAGAGCTGAATGGCTCAAAGAATGGGTCCTATCAAGGCTGATAATCTTCCCTAGCGATAACGCAGTGGATTATATAGCGATTGGATGTTGAGAGTACGCTGACCTTAATCTCCCTTAACTTTGGTTTTCTCTCCCATCTGATAATAATGGAGAAAGTACAACATGTGCCATAGAAGATTACACACATCCTGCCGCACTTCGCAGATGGCTGATACAAAAATCAGAGACAATGCTAAAATAATTAAAAAGACCACAAAAATAAACCAGTGTATTCAGCTCCTTTTGTGAGGCTGTGGCTAAGGAAACTGAGCCAGCCGGACTGAAATGCGCAATATAAATGTAAGTAGATCTTATTAAGATTCTGTGTGGCTGTTAAAGCATCCTCAGCCGTTGCTTCCAGCTTAGCGTCACTGCTAATGGGGAAGAGAGGGAGAGATTAGTTTAGGCTACTTTGAGACACCACAGATATACGGGGGAGGCATCCTCTGTTGCTTGAACTTGCTTGAACTGACCTGCTATGTGACGAGTGGAGTGCCAAAAATACAGAAGAGTTGGCACATAAAATCCATGTCTACTCTATCTACTCTGTCAAGGCTAAAAAAAAGTCCTGAATGAGCCTTGGAGAGTCAACAAATCACTAAAACAGCAGCTAAAGGAGGAAGTTCAGCACGAGTTCAAGTCATTAAAATTCCCTCTAATGTATGCTCTTGCAGACCAGTGGGCTGAGTGTGATCCTGGCGAGCGGAAGGATGTATGTGAACTTGTACGCAAGTAGAAAACGGACAAGGTTGATGTGGCTGACCTTCAGCGTTGAAGCCTGATCGTTCCTGTCATTTGAGATGGCTATGCGGGAAGAAAAGGTCAGTGGTGCACCTCTGAGCTGGAGATGGTGAGAAATCAGCTTTCTGCGCAGCTTCCTTGGGCAAATCCCCACCCGTGTACAGAGGAGCGTGGCATGTTTATGCCTTGGACTTTTGCTGGCACTAGCATGAGTTCCCGAAGGGGAAGGCAATTAGGTAAAGAAGTGGCTGTGGTGAGGTATGAATATAGATTGTTCGTTTAGAAAACACCCTACCCTTTCCTAATGGTAGTATTTGGCAAAAGCAGACGAGGTCTATGAACAGTGAATACGTTCCTTTTATGTCCTTCCACACAGGCAATGTGGAAAAAAGGAAACTTAAACCTGCATTGTGTACCTTACCCATATTTCTCATCGCTTCCAATGGGAGTTTTGCTCAGGAAGTGCAAAACAGAGCTGGTAACTATATTTCCATTTATTCAATAGTTCTGAGATTGAAAACGATAGAGACTGGGCAAAAGAAATAACAGGGGCATCTCATATCCATGTGTCGCTTCATTAAACATCTGAAAACGGCAATGAAAGAGCAGAGATTGCAGAATGAGATTTCCAGACAGCAGGATGATAACATAAAAGACTCTGTCCTCTGCTTGTACAATACACATGTGGTCAGAAAAATAAAGGCAGCAAACTATCTTACTGTATAATAAGACGAGGATTTTCATAGCTGTTATTTGGGATGCACGGGAAGTAGAAAACTGCTTTACACAAGAGACTCACTTGTTAACTTTGGATATGTGAATGTATAACTGAGATAAAAAATCATGCAGTTTCATCCTTCTCCTTGTCAGGAAATATTTGCATTCAGAAGCTCCAGAAGTAACATTGAGTAGCTAAGGAATATATGACAAAATATCGTAAAGCTAACTGACATTGTGTGCAAGAAAATTAGTCTTTACAAAACAGGTTGTTTGCTTTTATTGCTGTTTTAAGTAGAAAAAAATTGATCAATCTTTGCCCCCTCAACATGGGAAAAAAGTGACTAGACCACGAATTCCTGCAAAGCTGCCTGAAGGCGCGACGGTTGCTGAAGGAAGGGTTGCTCTTTCATACTTGCAGAGGTGTCGGGTGGCCATGGGCAGCAGAACAGTCCTCCTGTTTTCAGATCCATCTTGGGGAAGTTGTAGCATCCAACACCTCATCCCCTCCTTTCTAAGCCCCATCAAAGAGCTGAGGATAAAGCAGGCCCATAATTTAGTAAGCCTACAGTGCCCAGGTCTGAGGGCTTTCTCAGGTCCTGCTTGTTCTTTTTGCTAACAAAGGCCGATTTGCTAAAAGCATGCCACAGCTGAATTGAGTGCATGATCTTCAATCAAGGATGATCTTTGAAAGATGAAGGTCAGCTTGAGTGGAAGAAACAGCATTGGGTGACTCTGGCATAGGACCAAAGTCTCTGAGGAGCCCAGAAGAAATTATTGGGCCTGGAAGTGGTCTTGCTGGTCCTAAATATGCAGGCTTCTGCTCCCAGACTGTCTGTGTCTCTCCCTTGCTGTTTCTGAGGAGTGCTTCGATTTGCATTCACATCAGAAAGGAAAAAGGAATGAAAATATTTTGCCCTGAACAAAATTCAGATGACTGATTCCGACCCGTTGAGTCCATTTATGGCTCCAAATAAGCTGCCCTGACCACTTCCATCTGCACAGTTTAGCTTTTGAAATCTGGTATGAAATCTGAGGGTAAATAGTAAATAATTAGAATGCTGGGGGTAGGCAGTCTCACAGCTATCCTTACTGATAACTTGGTCCTGCTGCCAGAGGGATTGACTCTGCAGCTGAGAAAGATGTAAACCCGTAAATTCATGCTCGTGGACTTTCAAATCCCATCTCTGCCGCAGGAGAACCGGGTGTAAAGGGCAGCGTGTTGGGATCTTGCTGTGAGAACTGGGGTTTAAAGCAGTTGCCCGTCATCCTCACCAGTCCCATGCAGGCATCGTCGCTGGAGCAGAAATCGGCTCCCCATGGCCTCCACCCTGGGCAGCTCCCTGCCACCGCTTGTCACCCTGCCACCGCTTGTCACCCTGCCTCTCGCTAACAAACTCCTATGAAGCTCTGAAAGCTGCATCACCTCTCAGGAGCAGAGGTAAGAGCAAACTTTGGACCCTTTGAGGTAAGAGGTAAGAGGAAACTTTGGTCGTGGCTGGGATGGAAGGGACCCGCCCGAGACCTGCCTATTCTTGGGTGACTTGTCTTTTGATTTAGCTCGGTCTCCCAGCCCCCGGCACTGTCCCAATGGTCCCTAAACCAGCCCTGCTGCAGTGGAGATGCTCCAAAAGCCTTTTCTGACAGTGGGAAATTTGTAACGTAAATTCCTACTTTTATTTTGAGGTTTGTCTTTTAGGAAAAAAGGAACGTATGCTTTGGTTTGTACTAGCTTGTGCCGTTAGGTCCTGAGGCAGACAATGAAAGCTGTAATTCCAGCTGTGTCTGCGCATCGGGCCAGCTGCTGTACGCCTGCCTGACGGCCCTCCATGCCGCTGTCATCTGCTGCCGTCCACCTTGTCTCCCTGGCACAAATCTCCTGAGGCAAATCCCCTCCTTAACCAAATTCAAAGCCAGCTCCCTTCCTGGGGAAGGGCTGGCCCTGAGCTCCTGCCATCCTTTTGCGTCCCCCCGAGTGGCTGAGCTCCCAAAGCAAAGGGAGCAGATGGGCCGGGAGGAGCCCAGCCAGCATCAGCAGGTCAGGCTTTCGGTCACCCAGATCTCAGCTGCTGCCCAGCTGGGCTGCTGCTAATGTTGGGGCTCATCTTCATTAGCTCCCATGTGCTCTCCTCTAGTTGTTGTCAAGGGCTTTGCCTCTTCGCTTTGACTGTTAAAAGGGACTTTTTAATTATGTTTTTGACGCGTCTGTATCTGTACAGCATTTCACAAGTTATGTGGTTCCCTGCACGCCTTTGGTTTGTGTTGGCTCTGCAGTTATAATGACGGAGGAGGATTCCCCAAGAGCTCCCAACCCTGCCAGTGGGTCTCTGCTGGTGGCACCCGGGCTGTGGGCTCCGGGCACGCGGTGGCTCTGGAGATGAGAGCGGGGAGGTGAGGAGGGACATCTCAATCCCTGCACCAGCATCCAACCTAACAGCCCAGCGCTGCCGCTGGCAAGTAGCACATATCACAGCGACAGCGAAGCCTCTGGAGTCCAGATGCATTAGAGCCTAAAGAGAGAGCTGTGCTCCCTAATGGACACATGCTGTGTTTTCGAGCATCTGCGCATCTTTTCCTGATTGTCTGCTGTTGAGCCCTCGTTTCAAGCGGCGCTGGACTCTCCGCTGTACGCCAGCAACGGCTCTTCCAAACTTCCTTGATTGTGTCTGTGCCTGTTGCTTGGTGCTTGCACAATGAAATGGAAGGCAGCGAGAGTGACAGAGATTAAATGAGCAGCGCGAGGAACCTGAGCTGAATTTTGGGAGGGTAATTAGTGGTGCCGGTGGCTCCAAGCAGAGTAAGGGGTTTTGCCTTCTTCTATTACCCGCGTGGCACTGAGGGAACACCGGGCAACTCCCTCCTGATCCTTCTCTAATTAAAAGGTTTTTCTGGGTAAGGACTGGAATATATGAAGAAGTGATAAATTAAATGCTGTGAGTTCCCCGCTCTGTGCTCGAGCTGCAGCAGGAAATAGATTCTGCATCTCGCAGTGAAGAAACTGCTCCTTCCCCATTGCAAACAGGAGCTTGCGGCACTTTCAGCAGCAGCCGGCTTCCCTCGGCAGGCGAGGAGGCAGACTGCTGTGTTTGCTGTACCCGGACAGCAGTGACAGTGCCCCGTGTTAGCGACCTGGCTGTGGGATGTAAAAGCTATCCCCTGAGCAAAGGCAGAATAAACGTGCTGAGTGTGGTAGGGCTCTGCTGGCATTAGTCCGGGGGAGGAAAGCAAAGGAATCGCTTTCTTCCAGCAGCCCAAAAGCAATAGGAGAGCTGCTTAAAGCAGTTGCCGCAGCCCCTGAGCTGCCCTGGCCTCTTTCCCAGCGCGCAAGGTGGAAAACGCAGCTTTTCTGCCCAACTGCAGCAGCTCGGGCTTCCGCCTGGCGTCTTCCCCCGCGCAGCCCTCACAGCGGGCTGCAGGCGAGCGAGGTGGGTAGCAGGGAGGAGGCTGGCAGCCCAGAAGGATGGAGCAGGAAGAAATCGGGACCCTCGAAGCCCCGCGGTACCGCAGCCCTGCTGGGACAGCTGCAGGAGACCCTCCGGGGCTGCAATCCAGACACAGCCCTCTGCTCCCAGCTGACCTCCCCAGCGCTGGGCAAATAACTACTGCGCTAAAGCAAACCGCACGCAGACGGAAAAGGAAACGTTTCAGGTCGATCTTAAGGGATTTTTTGGCATTTTTCTCTGAAACATCAATATTTTATTGTTTTATTTTTTTAAAGGCTTGCTTAGAATGAAATGGAAAAGGGAGGCTCTTTTCCTGTGGCCCGGAGTCAGTTTTTAAAAAATGTAGTTGTAAGAGAAAATAATTTCAAAATAAAATTAAAAGCTGCCCCTCAATGCTAAAAGAATGCCAAAATGGAAATTTTTAGGTTTAAAGATCAGGTTTTTTGACCTGACCAAAACAACTCAACAGTTCAATAGCATTTCAAAATACCTGAGTGAATCCAAATCTGCGTGTTCTAGAGGAAAAGCTTTCTTTCCAAAAAAATTCAATAAGCTCTCCACAGGCATCACCTCCCGGTCTGTCCTTGCAGTAGGAGGGATGGTTTGTTCCTATCCTTCTGATAGATTTTTTTATTTTAATAAGTAAAACTCATGCATAGTGTAAACACACCAAAAAGCACACGCCCTATTGAATTTCCAGAGATAAGTATTTTAAATCCAGCCTTTCCCAAAGCTCCAGACATGTATTATTTACAATGGAGAATAATAATGTAACAAAGCTGTATTATATTAAAATTGTTCCATAAAATATTACGATTATCATTTTTTGTAGCTTGACTTAAGGTGCACAATTTATATAAAACAATATGAATTATTTTCTGTTACAAAAAATTATTCAGTGTGGGCTCTGTGTATTACAGTTATTAATCTTTCTATTTAAATGCAAATTTTTCCTTTCAACTGAGAGCTAAAGATACTTTTTATACAACTAATAAAACACAACTTTGATCTTCTGATCCCTCATCGGGGAGATGGCTTTCTCAGTTGTGTTTGGGATGTCTCTGCCAGAACATGGTGTTCCTTTACAGCAAGGATGCTTTCTTCATAAATACATTGAAAATTATTCCATGTTAAAAATGAAATATTCATTTGTACAGCAAGGTGTGACTTGGGCAATCCTTAGTCGCTTTGTTTTTGTAATAAGAGAAAAGAACTAAAGAGTAGTGTCCTTTGTGTGGGCGTATGCCGTGCCTGCAATGTAGGAGGGTAATTCGTCCTCAGAAAATCCTGCTTTGCATCCTAGTGGGTTTGCTGCTATGAGAAACTTCAAGATTCCTTTGAGCAGGCCGGTGTCCGCTCAGGTGGGAGCTGGGAGGGTGGCTCTGTCAGGGGAGGCGGATGGGGTGGTCAGAAGTGTTTCATCCAGCTGTGAAGCAATGGTTGAAGAAATGTCAGGCTTCCCAATCACCACCGTATCTGTGCTGTTAAGAAACTTCAGAGAGCTTCACGTCATCCCCAAAATACTGTATCACCAGAAACTCAAGGGACGTGGGAGCAGTTTGCCCTGCATAAGCGTCAGAGGCTCTGTCTAAACCCTTGCTCTTCCCATCTGCAGAAGGGAGTGGAGTTGGCCCCGTTGGACTAGGAGGAGGCTTGCAGTGGCTGAGCCCTGGGAGCTGCCATCAGCTGGTGGTTTTGCAGGTCTCGCCGTATGTGCAAGAATGTGACAGTGCTCAAGGAGCGGGGTGATCTGGCAGCTTGCATCCTAAAGCAGAAATCAAAGTTTTTAATGTGATTTCCGGGTAATTTCTGCCAATTCTTGTTCTGACACATACTACTGTTACCCTGAACAACTCTAAGGACAGCTTCCTTAATAATGTTTACAGCGTCAGAGTTTTAGTTACCAGTACTAGCAAAGGAAGTTGAAAACCACGCTGCACCTCCATCTTTCGTCCTTGCATGAGCACAGACTTCCCATTCCACCTTCCGAGCAATGCCGTCTCCTGCTGGTGGAAAGCTTTCCGAGGGTTTCCCAGGTCCTGCCTTGGCTGATGGAGCGTGTTGTCCTCTGTTTGCTGGCCACCCCTTGGTCTCCCTTGTTAGTTTTGGTCTGACTAGTGCTAGGTGGGAGCCTGGCTGCTTCAGCCAGTGGAAGTGCGGGTAATTGAAAAGGCTAAAGCAGTGAGCGGTGTTATAATTAACTGGCTGTATTAGGCATTTTACAATTCTGACACCTCGCAAGAGTGGAAGTCTAATGAGAATGGAGAGAGGCTCAAAAGCAATCCATTTTCCCGGTAAAGATTGTAATGAAGGTGTGAAATGATGCACAGCTAACTAAACCTGTCTGTAATAGCCTCTCTGTTATAATGTAGTGATCTGACAGACTTTAGAAAAAACAATAAAGTGGTCATGTATGTGTATATATAATATATATACCTTTTCTTACAGTGCTAATGTAATGTATCATACAGCTTGACTGGATGTGCCACATGTAGGCCAGGTGCCAAAATGTGTAAAGAAGTGATCTTTGAAAGAAAAAGCGCATTTGCAATGCAAAGACGAGTGCAGCCCAAGGAACGCGCCATAGAAACGTGTCCCAGAAAGGATGTTCAAGTGGAGCACGTGGGGCTGTGAATGCCCGCGCCAGGGCCAGCTCTGATATGGCACAAAGTCCTTCTCTGCTACCCATGTGCACTGGCACAACCTGCTTGCTACAGTCCTAACTGTGATGAATTCCTTGCAGATCTGCCACGGAGCGGCAGAAAGGTAGCATAAAGGTATTTTCTTACTATTTGCTTCAGAAGAGGCTGTGTCTCTGATTATTAATTTAAAATTTAGCGGCGGCAGCTGTAAACAGAGTGTTCTTTGCACAGCAAAACCCTGTAGTCTGTCACTGCGATTGCATGCCTTTGCTTTCATCTGCAAGTAATGCATCAGATTAGGGTGGGTGCAGAGGGAGCTGGAATGAGCATGGCACATGCCATGTGGCTTCTGGTGGCATTTGGGAATGAGAGGTCCTCTGAGGATATTTTTGGAAACGGACGCTTTCCTGTGGGATCTTGTGTCCCTCAGACTTCATCTTTATGGGGTTTTATCTTCCAGCCCTGCAGGGTTTTCCTCTCAGCTGGCAAGGAGCTGGGTACCCGTGCCCCGCAGGAGCAGACACGCTGTGCCTCCCTGCAGCACCCAGCTGGTGCAGAGCGTGGGCGGGAGGTCATTTCTGCCCACAAAACGTCCCAGAGCTGTCCATAGCGCAGAGCACTGAGGGCTGCTCCAGGTGCGCTGCACTCAAAGGGGCAGGTTTCATTTTGGGTGGGTAAGTTCATTGGTCTACTTAGGAGCCCTTTGCCACCCAACATGACCTTTGCTTTGTGGCATGAGCCTGCTCTCAGCTATCAGCATCCTCACGTGGTGGGACCGCGAGTCTGCTGTCGCCTTTGCCTTTCCAGCCGGGCTTTGGGGGGCTTCGAGCCAGACCTTTGTGTGCTCGGCGGTCTAACGTTTCCTGTGCTGGGGCCTAAACCATCAGTGTGGTTTACGGCAGACATGCATGGAGGACAGCGTCTGTTCTGTGCAGCTCTTGTTCCAGTTCGATCCCCAAGAGAACTTTTCCTAGCTGAAGTGACTTACCTTTTCATTTTTTCAATGTATAATTTGTATGACTGATATAAATGTCGAGCACATAGATGAAGAATAAAAATGGAGATAAACACGTTGTTAATTGTAATCAGTACGTAAATACCTGAGCCCATAAATTCCAACTCACGTAATTAATTTTACAGTTTCCTTTATTTGTCAGGACTTGCATGAATATGGCTGAGCTTTCGCATAGCTGCTTGCAGGATAGAGCCTTGATTTCTAAACTACATGTGTTTTGCATGCGGCATATGGTGAGAGCTCATGAAGCGTAATTGTGGAGCATTACTGTTCAGCTCTCCTGCAGGGAGTATCACATCCTGAAGGGTGACTCCTTTCAGTAACATCAAGATCCTATAGGAAAGGAGCTTCTTTTAAAGATCTCAGCCATATGATTTATGGTAAATAACACTTGTATTTCCATACTATGTGTTTCTGTTCTAGAGGCTTGCCCTTGTTGGTGCTCAAATTTGTTTTTGTTTAGCGTGTCACAGGACTTGGAGCAATACAGTTTTGGCAAAATGTGTGGGCAGACTATGTAAACACTATGCAAGCTTCTATATACTCTGCGTGTCCTCTCCAGTGTATTTAAATGACCTAGCTACGCAGTCAAAGCACGCCCATTAATACAAGTAATAAAAAGACATGGTTACTTCACGGAAGCATTTAAGTTACATTTTTATAAAGAGAACAAGAGGATTCTCTGAGACACTGTTGTACAAATAACGAAGGACAGAAGCTCAATTAGTGAAAGCATGGAAGTGAAAAGTGAGAGAAGAACCATGTAGAGTATAATTCAGTAGGTATATTAGTTTGCATAAGATACTGTTTCGTATACATTAAAAAGCTGCATTGAGGAATGAATTAGCTGCTTTTCCTATGGCAGTTTTCTAAAGTGGGGTTGTCAGAATTTTTTTGCAGTGTTCTGACTCGAGACAGGAAAAGTCGATTCCTTAATTCTAAATTGATGGAGGTGTCACTTTGATACTTCCATTTACTTTTTTCATTACAGGAAGAGCAGAAATTGTCCAGAATTATTTTTTCATTTTATGCTCCCCTGAGACTCCAAAACCAACCAGTACTATTTTTTGCTCATATTATTTTAGATTAATATTTTCCAAGCAGCGATATATAGAAGCATGAGCCTCAACAGTTGGCCAGAAAGCAAAGAAAGAAAGAATTGAGTTTACAGAAATAAACCCAATCCCTATTCTTTTTCCTTAGAAGCCAACAGCGTGTTTCCCACCAGGTGAGACTACATAACAAAATGCTGCGCTCTGGCCCGTGCCTGCAGAGCTCTTTGGTAATGTGACTTCTGAAACCCTTTATGCCTTTTCTAGAACAAAGCCGTGGGTTCCTTTCTGATCTCCTGAGAGAGCCCAAGGGCTAGCAGGGCCATTTGCAGCGTGTGCAATATGGGGTTTGCACTGAGTTCAGAGGCTTGAGAGCCTGATTTCGCGCAGCTTCACGTGCTTTAATCCTGTTCTCGTGGTAGTTCTCTCTTGGGGACTGCCAAGTGTCCGTACCGGCCAGTGGTCTCATGGGGAAAGTGCCTCTGTACAGAATCCTGGGAATAATCCTGGGGAAAATAGCTGCTAAGAAAAAATGAAGTTATTGGCATGTATGCCATTTCCATCAAAAGCGCTTGCAATTAGCCGGTTCAAAGTGATTGTTGTTGGTAACCTTCTTCTGTCAATCACTCTTCCCATGTATTTATATAGGGCTTAGTGTTGAAACTACTTTGAAACAAGTGTGAAAAATATGTATTTTGCAAATTAAATTACTCTTTACCAGCTAAAAAGGAAAACCAAGGAGAATACTGACTCTGACAGAAATAGGGTCTATAAAGGAACTTTTCCAGGCCAGGGCTGGAGCTGCCAGCACCAGCTCTTGGTCTGGGGGGTTGTGTGGGGCAATGAGGTTCCATTCAGTTCAGTGGAGTTTGGCTGCAACCTCCACCTCGGCGTGCTGCCACCCTGGGAAGAGAAAAGGTATTTTCAGAGCAAAGGTTGTCTTTATAAAGCGTCTTGGAAGAATGTGTGGATGTATCCATTTCTGAAACAGCAATTTGTTTCTCAATTACCTTTATGTTATTATAGGGAATTGGAAAGTATACAATTCCTTTGACCCCCTAAGACATTATTAGATTACTAAATGTTTCAGAACTTGAGTCGCTATTTTTTCTGTCACCAAAAATTGACAGCACATTGCCCCCGCTACAAAGATGCTGTGAGCCAGGGTTTGCCACGGGCTTGTTTTGATTAGGGTTGGTACACAATTTTAACGTTTTTATCAGTATTTTGCTCAACGTTGCCATTGGCTTTGCAGGCACCAGAACACAGTCCCCTTCTCTTTTCGAACAATGACTACGCTGGCTCCCTGTGCGGGCAAACCCAGAAAGCAGTCCTGAAACTTCCTTTCAAAATGTTATATACTGCCTGTCTGACGACAGCACCCAGAAGTGAAGCCATACAAGCAGCATTGCTTCATTTAATAGTGTGAGATCCTCACAATGTGTTTCAGTTTATATTATTCTAGAGATAAGAATCTTTAAATACTGAAGGAGCATACAGTGTACAAGCATTGTATTGACATTTTTCTATGCTATCATAACCATGGATTCATCTGCTTGTCCTTATGTTAGCAATTTAATTTTAATCCAGGGCAATAATGAAAAAGTGCATTACCGGGGAAAAACAAACTCTTCATAGCCCGTGTTCCTGATATTTTTAGGGAATTGAATTGCATTTTCTGTTGACAATAACAGGCTATCTTTAGGTCTTCCGTGGACATCTATGAACAACAAAAATAGGTTTGCTAATGTATTGTCACCCAGAGGAAAATAAACTATTTGTAGCTCTTGTACTGGGGGGCGGATCTGGACCCCCCTGGGGCACCTTTACTCGGCAATTTCCCGCGAGGAACTCGAACAGCTTCTGGGGCACAGGAAGGCACTTGCATGTGCTCACCTGCAGCTGGGAGCCCTGCCCTGCCCGTGAAATGTTTTTGCCGCTCGGCATAGATTGGCGAGGGTGGGCTGAGCTGCCCTCCAGGCTCAGGGCATGGCTGAGCGAAGCTGTGGGCCGGTGTCGGAGTCCCCAGGTGGGGACTGCTGTTTCTGCTCTGTAGCCAGAGCCCAGGCAGGGCAAACCTCCCCCAGAGCTGCAGAGCGGGGTTTTAACTGCCAACAGCAAGAATCCCTTCAGATGCTGAAAAGCAGACTTTTTTGGCTTTGGTTTTTATTTTTTTAGGAACAGGTTGGTGGTGCAGGCGTTTATTTGCCTTTTTTCTTACACCGTCCAGGTGACCGTTGCTGATCGCAGCAGGTCCTGGAGCGGTAGCTCCCAGCCGGAGCACTCCAGGTACGGAGGGGAGGCTGATTCTGATGCTGCGCGGGGATGGCGCAGCCTGCGTGGCTGCAGAGCATGGTATAGCGTAGACGGGGAAAGCGTATTCAGCAAGGGTGGCCTGGGAAATTCGCATCAAACGAGGCTCCTCACCCTTGCTGGAGACCCGCCTTCTTGTAGGGATCTGGGTGTGAATGTTCTGGGACGGTGGGTCCTCCCCAGCTCCAGTCCCCTCCAAGGAATGGAGGCACAGTCCAGGGGCTGTTCAGTTGCAGCTTTTCATGGCCACAACACAACTGTAGCCATAGATTTGTTCAAAACTGGGAACAATCCAAGATCTAAAGATATTTGGATCAGAGAGCAGACTTGAGTAAGTGCTCAAGAGTGTTGTAAAAGCAGAATAATTTGGATTGCTTTTTTTAATAATTTAATCTCTTTATATATATATTGCTCAAAAATCCTACAAGATGGAGCACAGTATGAGATTATTTCCCTTAGTTATTTTTTTCTAAACTCTTGCAAAGAATCTTCTATTACAATTTTGAGGTTTATTAAAAAAAATCCTAGGGGAAATGTGTACTATTCTTTATTAAACTACATAGGATATATTCCTAAGAGTCGCTCACACTCCTCCCACATGCACCTTCCCACATGTGAGATAAATTAAGAATGTCACTGTCTTCAGTGCCAGAAGTATTTCCATCTTCCACTGCAAATATGCACTGATGCATCTAAAATAGCACTGTCAGGGGAAGAAATCTTCACATGAACAGAGTTTAGCTATTTGTGTTCCCTTTCTGCATGCACTTAGTGTTTTATCCACAGGGGATCTTTTCTTCAGTGGGATCATTTCGGCTGCAGGTAAATGGAGGAGGAAAACTCTTGTTTCTTTATATCTAAACCTGTTCTGAGTCCTGCCCCTTGGCCAGTCTCTCTCTGACAGCCCGCGCCCGGTTCAGAGCCTTGCAAAGCTGGAGGAGATGCTGACTGAAGGGCATTGCACTTGCTAATGGCACGCTGGGTGCTGGGACTCAGTCCGACGTGTGACGGTGGTGCTGAGCATGGCCTTCACCTCCCGGCTCTGGGCGAAACTGCTGGCTCCAGCGGGGAAGCAGACGGGAGCGGAGACTTGAGAACTAATGTCGTGTCTCTGCTTCTGCCTCTGTGACTAATTGCTCTGGAATTTGCACATGTAATAGCTTTCACTTTTCCTAATATCTCTTACTAGGTTAGCATTTAAAAAGGATGTATTTTCTTGTCGTTAAAAGCGCTAGATGCAAATGGGGAAGCAGATAGATACGCGTTGCTTAATAATTAAAACAGAACCACAAATTTCAGGGAGCGCGGTCAGGCTCTAAAGAGCACCTGATCCTGTGTCCAATCCGCAGTACGGTAGCAAGAAATGCCCCCGCTGCACTGCTCCTCTATGGGAACGTACAAATTAGAATTTCAAGGGCTATTGAACACTGTGAATTTCCACTGTGGATCAGCACAAAGTTATTTGGCACAGGAGTTTCTGTAACTGTGATACATTGGGGAAGTTCATGTTGTGCAATGGCCCTAAAACTCACCCTTCCTCCTCTCCTATGCAGAGATCCAGTGCTAAGATGTGTTTAATATAAAGCAGGTAGGATACTAGCTGACTGGAGCAGTTTTTTTGTCTCTTGTTGCCTTTTCATTATTCATCTTACAACCATCTCCTTTGCTATTTATATTCAGCATAAATAATAATTAAACCAGGGGACAGAGGTGTGACGGTGTGAATGTGAAGAAAAACTCCATGTCCCTGATGTTGCAAAGCTAGCCGGGACTGGAAGAGTCCTTAGCCTGAGGAAACGTGGTCCATTGCAAATGCTTGCTGGAGAGCAGGAAAGCATTAACATGCAAGCATTACTCTTAAGTGGCCAGAATGTAGTGATTAAAGTGCTCTTGCTGTGTGATCTTGGGCCTCTTGCCCTTTCTATTCCTTAATTAATTTCCTCTATCATTTATGTATTAATAAAAACAAATTACCTGCTTCATGGGAGGTGAGAGGTTTTATTCATTTATGTTTGCAAACAGCTTTGAGATCCAAGGAAGGAAGGAAGAGGCTACAGAAGTGAGACAGCTGTATGTAGTGCATGAATGATATACGACAAGGTTTTATTCCTTGGCAGTCTGGTCATTTGGCATAGGAGTAAGTCTTTTTCCTTTTCTGCTGTCTGAGTTTCTTTTACTGACATTGTCAAATAAGGCACAGCTTTTGCCTCTAGTGTGATATGTAAAGGAATGGCTGTATGGACACTTTGATTTTGTGTTGATCACGACCTTTGTTTCAGCTTTCTTTCTTTCGTGAGCATTTATGGAGAAGGGCACTGCCCAGTGACTGCGGAGTCGTCTGCCAGCAGGTCATCCATTTGAAACCAGTGCTGGGATTTAAAATTGCTACCATGTCCCATCCTTATGGAACGAACGTGGATTTATCTCCTGCAATGATGCTCTGCTTTCTGCTGTTACCAATAGTGTAGCAGCTGCAGAGGTTATTGTGCATGGGACAGAGGTGTACAGAAAGGAAGTTTCCAGGTAGAGATGTAGAGTTGGTTATTCTCTACTGTCACAACTTGCATCTTGCATTAGAATTCAGATTTTTAATGTCTTCCTCTGAAAACTAACTTGATCAAGGTCTTGCCGTCTAGCAAACCAATATGCAGTAGCGCTGGCCAGAGGCTGCCTATATGTTGTCGGGAGCTTTGTCGGTGGAGTTCAGTGAAGGCTGATGCATGCCAGTGAAAGGCAGAAATGTGCTATCAGTGGATGCTCTTGATGTCTTTTCTCCTGGTGAGTAATGCAGACCAACACGACGTTCCTTCCTACCTGCGCAAACCAGTCTCAGGGTGGAAGCAACGTTAAAAGCCAGCATCTCTTCTCTTGTAACATCTAATGGATTATCAAAGCTCTTCCCCTTAAGGTTATCCTGTGATATGGAGTGTGCTTGTGCACAGGCAGCGCCGCGAGAGCAGCTCAGCACACTTCAGTATGCGGCAAACTCCTCGGCTGGGGTTCCCCTTGGAGTTCCTCAGCAGGCACTAAGGATGTGTCATCCTTTGAGTCATCTCTTACTTTTAAAGCAGCTTTCCTCCATGAAAGCTGTTTTGGTTTTGACTCCAAAAACTTTACTCAGAACACTGGATTTCACAGTCCTTTGACACAGATTTTTGCAGGGGGAGCAGATGGAGGGTGAGAAGATGAGAACTGCCTCCGGGGCCACGCATGCCTTCGTCCCTTGTGTACATCATGCCTTTTTCATCAGCAGTTTTCTTTGTGCCCCTCCCCAGTTCACTTCTCCTAGGGATTTTTAGAAATGGTCGATGCCCTCTTGGACTGAGCTGTGTGGGATGGGGAGCTTAAATTGCTCTTGGGTGTTTGCAGTTTGTCTCTTTAAAATCCCTTGTATGAGGATGCCTCTCGCCCCATCTCCCATCTTGGATCGAAGCTCAGGTGTCCTGTTCCCTTCTCCCTTTTGAATGTTCAGGGTTTATGTTTCTCTTGTGCTTATGACCTAGATTCACCCTGGGGCAGAAACCTTTATGGGGCAGGGAAAAGGGGAAATGTCTACCTTTGCAGTGTGAGAGTGGCCCCAGCCCTCCCACAGCAGCCTCCCCTCATTTTTGGGGACGATTTCCATGCTGCAGGGTGCTCTCTCAGCAGCTGGCATTGAAACCCTCCTGCTGATGTACAGCCCGGCTCCCCAGCTCTTGCACTCCTCCTCTGAGCTCTTGGGGCCAGGTCCCTGGGCAGCCCAAAGTGGTGGGCTCCCATCACCCAGCCCTTCCGAGCCGAGGTCCGGTTAATGGCGCGTGTAAAGAAGCCCTCCCACTGACGAGGCCATCCGTGCTGTTCCAGAAATAATGAGCTAATTGCACAAAAGGTGAAGCTCCGGTACAGCAACGATTGATTCAGCCTCAGGCCCTACACAGCAGAGAGCAGCTCATGAAAACCAGAGACGAGGCATGTGATTGCAGACCCTTGATCCAGCTAAAATACCCTGATGCCTGACCTCATTAGAAAACCACAAAACTCATCTCCCTGGATTGTTCCTTGCTGTGTCCAGTGAAATGCTGGGAGCTTGGCCAACCGGCCAGGTATTCCTCCCTCTCCTGCAGAGTACTGTGGTTTTCTCTCTGCCTTGGAAACACTCATAGACCCAGAATGAACTCCTATAAGCTCACGGGGAGGAAAACTTATGACTTACTAATTATTATATAGATGTAATGTGATTGTAGCCACAATGATAAAAGCTGATACGGGGCTTGTAGGGTGAGGGAGTAAGGCAAACAAGCAAGGCACATGTAGGGTCTTATTGGGGCCAGGAGAATTTGTAAGGTGGTCATGAGTGTTTCCCGTAGGTACTAATTTTATGGGGAAGTTAATGCACAGCCACTGCACGGTTGCAGGGCTGCCAGCCCATAGTCTGGGCTAGCCCTCAGCACCACCCTCCCTCTCCCAGCAAGTCTGGTCCACTTCAGAGTGTAAGTTTAGGCTGCACACAGAGTGGGACAGACTTTACACGGGGCAGTGTCATGCCTTTGCTTTCAATACCTATCAGTTTCCTTAGCGTAGTCAAGTCTCTGCTTCTAACCGCAGACAGCTCTTGCTCCAGGCCTGACTGTTTGGATGCTGAGGGCTCTACAGTGGTGTTTGACATTCATGTATGGGAAAGGTGGAGGAATACTGGTATTTCCATGCATGTGGCTTAATTCTTTACAGCGGTTGTCTGCAACCCGTGGGTTGTGGTAGTCCTGCAAGGTGGCTTGGTGTCTGCAGAGGTGCTTCTTCAGCGGAGGGAGCAGGGTGCTGCGTCCCAGCACCCTCTTCTTTCTTTTGCCTCTCTCAGTTCAGCACAGGTAGGTGGTCCCGGCAGCGCGGAGTAATCTTCCCTTTCACAGCTGCGCTGCAGGCAGGGGCTCGGGGGGACGAGGGATTTCGGTTGGCATTTGTGGACTAGGGATGACTAATGTTTCCCTGTCTCTAGCACATCGCCGCTTGTATCCATCAGGAGCGTCAGAGCAGCTTGGTGCAAACCGGCTGAGCGTCGTCAGCGATTTGTCGTGGTCATTAGCGCGGCATGAAGCGCCGCGTCCGCGGGCTCCCACTGGCATGCGGCACTGTGGGGTCCTGTCTGCAGGGCCTGCAGACCCCTCTGGGACACCCACGTGCAGCACTCCCATCTGTACCGTTCACTGTTAAATGTCAATACGAGCCTGTTAGAGAGAAGCCAGGGGAAGGGGGAATGGCAGCTCAGCGGGCAGTGACGGATCATATGCTGGAGAATGATTGATTTACTTATTTAGGGCTCCGTTCAGCAAAGATTCGGATCCACGGGGCTTGGGCTTAATACGAGTTGGGGAGATGAGGCTGTTTCAGTAGCAGAGGAAACCACCAGTACTTCAGGCCTTTCACAGCCTGGTGCTTATGCATTTATTTAATCCATTGCACGGCGTCGGGGCCAGCTCTGCTGCCGGTGGGGAGCCCTTTGCCGTGCCACCAGGCTCAGGTGCTGCAGCAGCATGAAGGGGAGTTTTGGAAATGCAGATTTTGGGGGGCTCTGGGCCCAGCCCAAGCCTTGAGGCAGCAGCGCTGGGCAGATGCAGCCCCTCGTTGCAGGGGATGCTCAGTTACTCTCCAGCTTTTGCTTTGCTGCAATACGCTGAAGGAAGGAGAGTTGCAGCGTGGGCTTTGTCAACAAGAAGGACCATCCTGGAGCAGCAAGGCCCTGGGGCAGGGTGGTCCTGGGGCCGTTTCGCCAGTGACCATAACAGTGTTACTGATTTGGGAGACCTCTCTTGTGAAATGCCTGTTGGCATGCCCCACCACTAATTGGGACAGAAAGACCCTGCAGACCTCTGGTGTGATGCAGCCCAAACTCTATGCCCAGGCTTCTTGCTACGCACCTTCTGGATCCAGAGCACGTGTCTGTCGTGGTCCAACTTGGTAGGAATTGCCAGGCTTAATCAAACCAGTGATTCATGTGCTCTGGGAGCTTGTCTCAGGGGGTGGGCAGCACCGGCTGCTTCTGAGGGAGGTGTGAAGGGGCCCTGACAAACAGCTATGCAATACCCCCGGGGAGGTGTCGCTTCCTGGCAGCAGTGTTTGGCCTGGAGCATCAGCCTTGTCTCAAGTGAAAATATAGCAACGCACAGTTGTAGAGCACAGAGATTGTAAGGAAAAGGTCTAAAAAGGTCTCCCTGTTTAAAATGCTACCTGAGGAGGGCAGCCGCTCTTCCTTACAGCTGCACGTGGCTTTCCTGCAAAAGAGTTAGAGCCATCTCCCTCCTCCTCCGGACGGGCCTTTGTCTGACAGCAGGAGTTTTGATGGGGCTGCCTAGTTCTCCTGCATGTCTCCACTCTACCGGGACTCCCTCTAGTTTAATTGCCTCCTCTGTGCCCATTTACCACTAAACTTTCTGGGACTGTTTCTTGGCTGCAGCTGCCAATCTGAATACTCTATAACTTGGAAAAAAGAAATCAAACATCTATTAGAAGTAGCCCAGCCGCTAATGGAGACAGATCGTGTGTGATGTGCATCACCTGAGGGCTGAGCACTCAGGAGCCAGACCGGGAGGAAGCACTCAGCTACCTAAGAGAGGGCTGCAGAGAGACCTTCACCGGAGGATGCTCTAGCTACCTGTGAGAGGTATCTGCAGCTCTGCCTAGCATCTGCTAATATCCCATTCATTGCGTGGGTAGTACAGTAGAAAAATTAATGGGAATAAGTCAGACAAGCTGGAAATTTAGGGTGTTATCTGCAAAATGTAGGTAGAAGAAACGTGTTCTCTCTTAAAGACTTCCCACAGATTTAAATTCCTTGTGTCTTTCCTCCTAATGTCAGTGCTTAAAAATAGGACTGAAGAAGGAATATAACATTTTTTGCTGGTGTTGAGCTGGCAGCTAGTTAGTGCTAGCTAATTATTGTATAGGCCAAATAGCTCAGAAGAGATCTACTTTATGGATGTGCAAAATGGCTGCTTCTCTCAGGAAGCAGGAAAATTGGGGATCTCTTGTCTTTTTTACTTCTTAGGAAGCACAGTGACCTGCAATGCCTTAGCTTAGAGTAATGAGTCTCTCATATCTGTGCTTACCCACCAGGTAACAGCAGGTCAACTGGGCTCCTGGTAGAGTTGGGAGGCTTAAATGAGGACAAGCAAGTTCTCTAATGATGCCTGCTGCACTCCCAGAGGAGGCTCACCTAGGACAATGCTGTCCCCTGCTGACTGGCCACCATCACCCTTTATTTCCAAATCTGCTTCTTGTACTTCCGTGGTTAAGAAGGATTTAAGGCTGTTAGCAAAAGGCAGTGTGCTGTTTGGGAAAGGCTTGGCTCTGTGTTGCGCTTCCTTCTGGGTGCTGGTTTGAGCTCTGTGCTGCCAAAACATCCAAACACATTTTTTTGATGACAGCGAGTCACAGATATGTCTGTTCATGGTCCACACTGGAGTTTCCAAACCTGTGTGCAGTTGTACTAGGATGCTGTCCCTTCTGCTCCCAATATCTGGGCATTCAATGCTTCCAGTTCTGATGATGTTTCTTTTTTAAAAAAAAACAAACAACAACAAACCCCCCCAAAACAACTCTGAATTCTGAAAACAAATTACTAGTTGCCACTCTAATTTCACCAGCATAGCATCCATGATCATCAAAACTAAACCTTGTCCTGAAGAACTTGTAGTCGTTGCAGACTGAAGAAGGGTGGCTTCAGAGCGGGGCGGGGGAGCAGAATGAATGACCAGGCAGGGACCTGCCCCGCAATGGGTAAGGCAGTGCTGGAAGATGGACCTCAGGCTCTTCAGACCCGCAGGCCTCCCCTATAAGGCTGTGTTTCAAATACAAAGCAATGTATTTTAATCAAATGTTCGAGAACATCTGTGGGAAGGCACTCTGCATCTAGTAGCTGTTTGGGTTTGCTGCCTGCTGGAGCAGAGTCTGCTTGTCGCCTACAAGGTGCCAAGCCGTGCTGGCTGGAGTCTGACCATGCTGCTGCTTTTGCCATGCATCTGATTTTAAGTTCAAAAGTTACTGGTTTGGGGGAGAGGTGTGGCTGCCTGGGTGGTTTTGTGATGGGCAAGGGGAGCAGGAGAGCAGGCTGGGGTCCAGCACTGGGAGTGCAGCGAGGCAAGCCTGGGTTCGGACTCACTGGCAGAGCTGCGGGCTAGACCTTGCAGGGATGTGTTAAAGGCAAGGGAATCGGTGACATGGGGACAGGCCTAGAAAATGGGGACGTGCTATCTCTGAGGGATTTCCGCCTCTTCCTCCACCAGCATCTATTGCGTAAACTGTTTCTTCCAACTTGATACCCTCCTTAGAGTGATGAGGAATGCTGTGGACTGAACTGCTCTTCTGTGAAAGCGTGGTCTCTGCAGCAAGTGAAGCTCTCTGTGGAGCCCAGTGACCCAAGGAACTCGGTAATGGAAGAAGAAATGCTGACTGGAAGGTGGTGCTTCCCTGCAAAGCCATACGGTGCCCTCCTGTCAACACCCTTGGAGAGTTAGTTGGTTTTAATTTCAAATACATTTAGAAACCTCAGTCTCGTGAGAAGGGATTCCTCTTCTCAGCTACCTGCAAACTGGCTCTTTCTATCACGTCCTGCTCCTTTCCCACCAACTGCTGTGCTCGTCAGCACAGATCTGCCAGACAGCACGAATCCCCATGGCTGTGGGAGAGGCAGGCAGAGCCCATCTACGTGGTCCTTGCTTTCTCCACAGGCTCCTCAGGCCTGATCCAGACCAGCTGAGCAGCTCTTTTCACTGGTAGCATCAGTGGATGCCCAGTGTCTCACTGGGGAGAGGTGGTGGCACCCATTGGCACAAGCAATTGCTGGTGTTGCCAGTTCAGGGGTCCACAAAATACGTTTGTGGTGCTCCAAGAAAATATATCCCTCTTTCTGAAAACTATATGAGATGGAGCGGCACCTTCTGTTTATGCTCCCTCTCGCCAGGCTTTTTAACATTATTTATTTAGCAGCTTGAGAAGAGCTCACCAGCCGGCAGCACCTTCCCTTTGAGCCATGGTCCACGCTGTCCCTTGCCGTGGCAGGCTGCCCGCTTGCCGAATGTGTTTTGCTCGCTGCTCAGCTGTTTTAAGGACCTGCTCACCAGCTCGACTTTGGAGAGATTAATAATGTCTCTTTTCTGTACAATGTCCTTGACAAGCCAGAAATCCACCCATTCACCATTTCAAGCAATTAAAATGATGACATGGCCATCAACCCCCATGCAACCAGTTGGCGAAAGCGCTCTACAATGGAAACTCCAGTCCTCGGCAAGTGAATCTGTATGTAGTTTGGCAGAGAACAGCCCTGCTGACTTCCCAGGCCGACACTGCTTTGTTACTCAAACACAAACATCTAAAACCAGCATTAGGCACTGAGGGCCGCGCCAAAGCCGACTGCTGTCGTCGTATAATAAAACAGCATGTTGAGGTTTGCTATTCTAATTGGGCAGCCAGGAACCCCGGCGGACGGCAGAGCTTATTTATTGATTGCTCTTCAGATCAGAAACTGGACGGCACCGCGGGGAGCTAGTAAAGGAGGAAAACCATTTTAAATACACTGTAAATGCTCCTTTGCAGGATTAATGAGCGGGAAACTGTAATGTGTGTTAACAGGATGCACAGAAAAGTAAAAGCTGGTAAACTTGCATGGCTTTCCCTTTCACAGGAGAATTCTGCTTCAGCAGAGATGGGGAAATACAGGCTGTAATAAATGTTGCTTTATTGCTGGGGCCTTATAGTAGAAAACAATCTATATTCTTACACTGAAGGTCTTGCAAAATTGGAAACTGTTTGAAAATACAGGGGGGAAAACAAAAAAAAAAAAAAAAAGATGGGGGGGAGTCAGAGTCGGCAGAAGTGGAAACCTTCCCTCTTGGCTACTTATTCCCTCAGAGCTAGCTTGCAAAAAGCATGAAATGCGTGCTATGCTCCATCTCCTGCATAGCTGGGAGGGATTCACCAAGCGAAATAGCTGAAGGTGTCCAGAGGGACAGGTTCCCCAGCTCTGTAATGGCCCCACTGAGTCACCTCTCGCTGTGCAACATGTTCCCATCCTCAACAGCTGGTCTAGGCGGCGTGAGAGAGAAGAGCGGGTTGTGATCCTGTTTATCGCTTTGCTGAGTGTTTGGATCTTCACCCAAAGGCTTTGCGTGGCTCTGGTTTACTTTTCAAAATGCCTGAGACACTGATGCGCAGATGTGCAATGAAAGTATAAAAGCCTGTGCTGTCGTTTTAGGAACATGTGCTGTTCCCATGGTTTGCCAAACTCTTATAATTATCGTAACACCTGCAGCTTGCCTGCAGTTCAATCCTGGGTGCTTTTTTCCTGCTTGATCAGCTCGTTTCTAGCTGCCTGTCATTTGGGAGATGCCCCCTCCAGCACAGCGGTTATCGTTACTGAAGCAGCTCCAGCGAGGAGGGCGGTGGCAGGAGGGGAGGTGTGATTGCTCCGTGCCTCCCTTGGGCATCTCATGATCCTGGCTGAAGGAGACAGGTGACAGGCACTGCCAGGGATTAGCATGTAGAAGTCTTGAGGAATTTAGGAAGTTTAATGTCTTCTTAGTGATCTGACTCCTTGTAGGATCACTTTCAAGCGAAATATTAAGAGAGTTAAGCAAACCAGAAAGATGCTGGAATTTCTCAGTATAAGGCGCTAGTATTGCATGGGAAATGAACTCATCTGCCAAGCCTGTTTTGTTTTAATGTGATATCACCCTCTGCTTACTTCCCCTTTGCGTTTGCCCACCTGACACATCCAGTCTGAAATGTGAGCAGCTTGCAACAGGGGATCTTTTTCTTGTGTTTGTAAAGCCTGGAGATCTCGGGCTGTGGTCAAAAGGGGCCTGGGTAAGCTCTGGTGGAGCTAGACCTGATCCTGAATTGAAGGACCGTCACCCAGATCAATGTGTTAGAGGCGTAGACTTCTGCAGCCTCAGACATTTGCCATCCTGTGACTTTTAAGACAGGGTTGGCAGCGTCCTCTGGGAGACCTCTGGCCCACCGGTGCATGGGTGTCTCCTGGGCCATCCGCCTGGGAGGCAGCTGCCCCAAAACCACCGCGTGCTCAGAGATGTGCTTTCAGGACATCTTGGCAGACTTGAATGCAATGGGCTGGGCTGTCTCCGCAGGGCTCAAATGCTTTGGCGGTGACACGACTGCTTCATTGCTAGAGCTATCAGTTCAGTGCTGCTTGAGAGACCTCCACCGATGCTTAGACCACCAAACGCTTTTGCAAACGAGAGGGCTCTGGTTTTGTTATCCAGTCCTTCCTTGTGGAGCGTGAGTGATTTCTAAAGCACACAGAGGTTTGTGATGCAGGTAGTCATTATCCACCCCAGATTTTTACAAATGAATCATAAAGTAAACTTAATGAAACAAAGCACACAAAAGTAAATTGGTATTTGATTTGGCTTGGCTCGATGTTTTCTTTTCTCTTTTTTGTTGTTGTTGTTGTTTTGGTTTTCGGTTTGGGTTTTTTTTGTTAGTTTGGCAAATACTCTAGGTTTTTATCCAGCTTTGTTCCCTCCACGTCATCCCTTTAGAGGTTTTTCACAGATCACTCCAAAGTAAGGAAGAACCACGCAAAATGAGAGACAAACAGCCAACACAGAGGTAAAAGCAGAACAAGCATATCAGGGAGTATTCTTCTTTTCACCAAGGTCTTTTGGACCCCTTTGGGGCATCTTGACAAAGAAGCTTAATTTCTAAAGTTGTGGATATTGTTTTCAGGGGACTCCCCTCTGCAAAATGCTTTGCTGTAACTGAAGAAGCAAAGTGACATTGCTGCTGAGGGTAACTTCATGTGATGGGTGGAAAAGTAAAGTAAAACTTGCAGAATAACTATGGAAAAAAATCATAGGTTATAGCCAAGTCCCAGGGCACATTTCCACTTGTTGCTTTAGGGGGAGACCTTTTTGTTACCATCTGTCCTAGGCCTTCAGTGCCTCTGGCAATGAAGAGCTGTTCTTAGAAGGAATCACCTTAGAGGCAGTTTGTGACCTACAGAGCCTGACTTTTAGATGATTTTGTTGGTGGACTTCCTTTGGCACCCAGGGGATGGTAGCTGTTGGGAGCAAGGAGGTGGTCTAAGGAGGATGTAAGACATACCTTATTTTTGATATTTTTTTTCCTCCCATCTTACTAAAGAATTATAATGGGTTCTGCATTGGAAGATGAATGTGAAGATGGGACGTAATGGACGGTGGTGAGCAACGTCCCTGGCTGAGCTGAAGGTTGTCTCTGCCTTTGAGAGCAGCTTCCAGCATCTGCCTGCAGCAACTTTTGTGCCACCAGCTGTGGAAGGCCCTGGCACGGAGGGCTCTCCTAGGGCTCATCCAGAGCCCCCGATGCCTTCTGGTACAGCCAAGCTTTTATTTTCCTTGTTGGGAAGCCTCCCAAGGGGGCACAGAGGGGTCTGTCTTACTGTGTGGAGAGAATCACAAATAAAAGCCATCAGAAAAAGGAATGGAGAGTCATTTTCAGGTCGAGTCTGCACTAGCCAACAGTTTTGTGTCCTCTTAAGCAAAAACTCATTGGAGTCAGTCCTCTGGCAGCAGAGAGCCTGCTTTGGGAGGCTTTCTTTCTGGTTGCCTCAGCAAAAGAAATATACTCAGGGCATATCTCACTCTATGGGCTAGGTAACAAGCAAATAAAACCAATCAGCCCATCTCCAGGTGGCTTTTGATGCCTTTTAGTAGCAACCTACCTGCCAGGAGCATTGCTGCTTCCCTGCTGAGAGCTGAAGTGCTGAGGGACCGGTGCAGGCACAGCTCTGCGCTGATGCACTAATGGTGGTGTGTGTCCGCCTGTCCTCTGGGCAGTACGACGGCTTGAAATAATGTAGTCATTCAGTTCGGCGGGGGTGCTGAGGGCTCTCAGCTTGCTTGAGGCTTTAGGAGGTCTTAGTACCAACCCTAAGCACTGTGCGCCTCGGAAACCTGAGTGTTTGGAGGTCAAACCCACCACCCTTGAAATGGGTGGCAAAGCCAGCATCGGTTCCAGAGGACGAGTGTGGTTATTTTGCCACTGGCTCGGGTACATCTGGGATCCAGGTGACAAAGGCTGGCTCCAGTGTGTCCTAGGTGGCTGTTTTGCAGGCAGAGCATTAGTCTGGTGAAGCCAAACCTTGAGGGTCAAACCCTCCACAGACAGAAGCAGATGCAGTTGTTAGTGCTTTTGGAAAAGCTGGGCCGTTAATTATGAATGGGGCATGTACGCTTGCCTACTTCCAGGGGACACGGAGCATAAGGGTGTCTGCCTTTATGCAAGATGTGTACAGGCACACAGTGAAATACAGCGATAGTTAAATGTTAATGCTCATGATCTGATTTTTGGCTGTCTTCCTGCATTTCTGTTTGCAGATGTGAATTTTTTATGTTTGGGTTTTTTTGTTGTTTCTTTTTTAAAAAAAAAAAAAGTCCTGAAGAACAAAGAGCCTGCGAGCCCTCTGCATGAGCTCTGAAAGCTTTCCTAACCAGAAAGGAAGGGGGGAATAATTTAGAAACCAGCCAACTAAAACTCAGGTGCCAATTGAAAACAAAACAACCTTCCACTGACATTTGGAGTGGTCTCTTGCTCCTGGAGAGGGAACGGCATCTGTGGAAGCCTTCCAATTCATACATCTGAGTCACTTTTATTGACATTGACCTAATAGCTCAGGTCATTTGGATTTGTTATAATTATAACGGGACTTTGATTATTCCTTCTCTGTGCATCATAGCAAAGTCATGAGACTTCTGGACAGTCTATAATGGTCTTTGGCTGCAATACTGTGGTTATTTGATGGTTAATGGCAACACCACCCATTTAGAGTTGGTAAGAAAAAAGTAAACAAAAATAAAGCCTGGGCAATCAATAAAATAATTCTTTTACATAGTCAGAGCAAGGCAATGTTTTTGTTATTTGCGAACGACAAATACAGCAAGATATGTGGAAAGCTTAAATTGTTTTACTGCTCGGGCAGCTGTTTGACAACTTGTGAAGCAGCACGGAGGTCACCCAGTCCTGTTGTCCGAGGATGAGCAGCTGCAGGGAGCAAGAGCGAATTCCACAGGCGTCGGCGGCAGAGCGAGGGGAGCGAGGCTGGGAAAAGCCCGGCTCGCGGCAATGCCGCTGGAGCCCACGGAGGCTGCGCGTGCCCCGAGGAGGAGCCTGCGCTGCCGTGCAGCGTCCCGGCACGGAGAGGGGGGTCTCAGCAGCGGGAGATGGGGGTCAAGTAGGGCTTGTTTGCCCTCAGCGCGGGATGTGAATGTACTGCCTGGGGGACTTGGGATTTTCCACTTGCTTTTGTGGAGATGGGAATCCTTCAGGCAGCCGCGTTAATTGTGGTTTAAGCAGAAAGTTACTTTTCCAGAACTTGGTTTTCTCGATTCTTTTGCCCTCTGGTTTGATGAGTCTGTGTGTGATAGATCACTTGGGGAAAGGCGTGGGGATGGTGTGCCTGTGCAGCCAGGTTTTGATCCTTCCTGTCTGTTTTGCATGTATGTGATATGCTTGCTTCTGATTTTTTTTATTATTTTACTTTGTATTGCTGTGTTGATGTATTTATATAATTTTATAATCAGAAGTGTCTAGAGTATTAATTACTAGAAAACCACATGAGAAAATTGGGCTTTTGTGCCAACATTCCTATGCTAATGGACCAAAAATAATCATATTTAAACATCACTAACACTAAAATACGTTTAAATTGGAACCATGGAAATTCATCTCTTATTTCTGTCAAGGGCTCCAAGACATACTTTTTGTAAAATACAAAAAATAACATAAAAGCCTAAGGCTTCTAAAATGTCATCTCTTAAAAAGTAATCTGGATTTCAGCTGGAGTTTGGTAGCGATGCAGCGAACCTTTTAGTGGCTGAGCTAAGCAACCCTGAAAATCAGGTTTATAGTACTTGTATCAACAGCCTGGCTATAGAAGTTGAACTTCATTATCATGGCAACTTGCTACAAATAAGTGGTGGGGCAGTACCGAGAAGCTGAGGCTGTGCTATGGGCTGCCTTGAGAAGCTATGGAGAAGTGAGCATGTGGGCACTCATAATCTGAAATGCATTGCATTTGTCTGTGGAAAAACGGACGTGCATTTCTGCTCTGAACTCTCGCTTTCGGTCTGTCTTTTTAAGGATAAGGCCCTTTGCTGAGGGCAGTTGCACGCTGCTGTATGTTGCATTGCTGCCAAATGGAACGGTTCCTCGGGGAAGCACTTGGCCTCAGAGGCAGCACCAAAGGGTTTCTCTGCAGTCCCAGGGACGAGCTGGAAGCGGCTGGTGAGCACCCAGCGCTGGAAGCCACAGCCCCGTGCCACGGGCTGTTCTGTGGTTAGTTCCCAGCGCTCACTGGGAACGGCACTGGGACATGGAGGGGCCACGCTCAGCCTCCATCCATCTGTGAGCAGATGGTTTTCTTCAGCTTTGCTCTTTTCTGAGCAGCAAAGTGGCAGAGAGGGCCCGGGGCTGGGCTGCCCTGTGAGGCTCGGGGACATCTGATGTGATGCATTATATTTTCCAAATTGTTCTCACTTCTCTGTGCTTTTACTTCCCCTCTGTATTAGTATCTAATACAGCAGCAGCTGGCTGCTATCGCTCTCTGAGTTCCAAAAATCTCCACTTCTGGACTGGCTATACAGAAGGAGTCCCCAGTAGCACATACCTGATTTTTTTCCTGCATGACCTCCCTTCCCCCCCCAGTCTTCAAACCCAGATGCTGTGGTGGAGTTCAGATGTCCCACAGAGGTCCAATCTAAAGAGCTGAAGTGACAGAGAATCTGTCGCATCCTCAGGTAAATTGTTCCAGTGGTTAATTAATTACCTTAACTGTTCTGCACCAAGAACAATTTTATTTCTCTGTAGAAATGCCTTTGGTTTCCAGCCACTGGATCTCGAGATGCCTTCGTCTGTCAGATTAAAGAGCCTCATCTTATTACTCCTCTCTCTGCGTGGGCACTTGCTGACCACTCTCAAGTCACCTCTTAACCTTCCCAGGGACAGACTAAATGGATTGAATGTCTCTAGTTCCCCGCTGTAAGGGAGGTTTATCAAGCTCCCATTCTTCTTGCTTCTGCCTGCTGAAACCCCTCCAATTTGTTCTCATCCTCTTTTCCAGCCAGATGCAGCAGGGGCTTGTGCACTCTTTCACGTCTTCTACCATGGCTAAAGAGCTTCTGGCCACCCACTGAGCCTTGCCCTGCTCTTGGCATCCCAGGGCCAAATCTGTCCTCAGCTGCTGCCGCGTCCCGGGTCAGGCTGAGCCCTTAGTCCCGCGCCGATCTCCCCATGAGAATGGGATGGGAAGCACGGAGAGGGCAGCCCCGAGCTCAGGATCAGCCTGTCGTGGCCCAAGGGGGTTTTGTGCCTTTATTTTGGCATCTGTCCTGGCTGTGAAAGAAGAAAAGGAAGGTCCTGAGATAGGCAGCTGTGCTGGGCTGGGAAGGAGGGACAGCGGAGCCGGGGAGCTCGGCTGTGTTTGGAGTCTACTCACACAAAAGTTCACCAGCTCCAAGTGAGTGTAATTGCAGAGACAAAGTAGGAGCAGCCTGAAAATCACAGGGACAGCATAACTTCCAGCCGAGGAGAAAAGGGCCTTTACGAGGTCTTGAACCAGCGTCCTTACGCGCGTTGTGCTGCGGTGTGATGTGTGAGCACTCAGCCACTCCACCGCCGGTTAGAAATGAGAAATTTCAAGGGCTATTGAGCACTCTGTGAATTTTCACAGTGGCTCAGCGCAAAGTTATTTAGCACAGGTGTTTTGGTAATTGTGATGCATTGGGAAAATTCACAGTGCTCAATGGCCCTCAAACTTCCACCTGCTTGGTGTGGTGGTTAAGTATTAGTGCAGTGGATTATAAGATAAAATATGCAGGAGAGACTTGCTGGCTGCAGGACTTTTCCTGGCACTGGTTATATTTCTTTGTTATTCTACGATCGGTTTGTTTATCTGACGTGTATTAGAAGGAAGGAAAGTTGACTTTGGTGGCTTTTGAAGTTGAGTGTTTTGCAGCTAGTAAACCTGACGGGTCCGCGTCCCCTCCCGGCCCGGGCGAGAGCACGGCAGAGAGGAGAGGGGTCTCCAGACCACATCCCTGGCTCTGCTCAGTGGCATCTCCGGAGCTCCCCTTCTGAGGCTGAATCGCTCCCGAAAATACCCAACTGCGAGCCCTGGGAAGGGGGAGAGGGAAGAAGAGGGATGTCTACCCACACTTCTCTACAAGTGTGCAACTGTAGATGTCCTGTGAGTCCCGGGTAGAGTTTTCTTTTCATTATCGCTTTCCAAGTCACCTCTGCTCCCACGCCGCCTGTGCTAGGAGCGGCCCTTCGGGAAGGACGCTCTATCTGTCCTTTCATGCACAAATGAATTGATTAGGCATCTTTGCAAGGATATGATGTGGCCAAGTACAAAGAGTCAGAAGAAGAAAGCTTTAATTTTACTTCAGCCCTGACAGTGGAACATTGTGGTAAACACAAACGCTGAACTGATGACACAGGCCATTATTACAAAGTAATTAAATACAGAAAATATTGTTTTATGCTGTCTCCTAAGCTGAATTGTTGGACTCGTCCTGCGAGCTTAACTGATTTTGCTGTGCTACGGATGGGCAGCTAAAACAAAAGGACCTGGGACAATGTGGGATGGCTGAGCTTGTTGGCTGCTGCCATTTGCAGAGCAAACTGATTTTTCATTTTTTAGTTTTTGGTGCTGAATGGGTATCAGCAATGTGATTCCCCTCCTTCCCGAGCTTTCCTCCCAGGTAAACACACGTAGCTGACTGGCTTCGTTCCACCCAGTTCTCTCCATATATTCACCCCAAGCCCAATTATCATGGGAACGTGCCTGCACACAGCCACTGAATTGAAGTTTTCAAAGAAGGGAGAGTTCAGCATCTGAAAGCAAAAGGTGATAAACAAGAACTCACTGAAAATCCCAGGTCTGTGCTGTGAAAGGAGAAGGTGCTCGGGTCGGCCGAGAGCCCATTGCTGTGTTCTTACATGGAGGTGTAAGCGCCAGTGAGGAGGAGGAAAGCGGTGGTTGCGGTGGGGATGGGAATACTCGGATCAGGAGCTGTCAGCGTGTCCGTCTGCAGCTGCTGCACCACAGGAGGTGTCGGTCACCGGAGGATTGACAGGACCTCACTGGCCTAAGGGCAACCCAGCTCCATCCACGGGAGCTGGAAACCCCTGAGCAGGGCTGGGGATGTTCAGCCCAGAGTTTCTTTTCAGTTTGTGGTGCCTGGTCCTCCGCACCACGCTCCTCCGCAGCCCTGCCGACCCAAGTGGGATGGCAATGACGCTTTCCTGGCCCCCAGCTCACACAGCTAAGAGAGCAGCATTTCTGCTTTTGCTTCTTTTCTCCCCACCGCATTTAGACACCGTCTTTCTAATCGCAACCAGCCGCCTCCTCCGTGCTGGGAAGCGAGCGCGTCCCCTGCGAGTCCTGGCAAGACTGTGGGCTGGCTTGCTGCGCGTCGTGCTGTGGGTTTTTGGCAGGGTGAAGCACTGACTCTGCGGTGTGTTTGGCTGTTGCAGGCACAGGTGGGACTTTGGTGACGAAAAAGCAAAAACACAACAGTCAAGGGTTGTCATGAGCAAAATGCAGCCACCTGCAGAAGTCTCCAGCAGATGAAAAGCTGGTGCATAACTAGAGGGTCCTGCCATGAAATGCAAGTAAAGTTAACGGATTTTTGGAAACATTTCAAAATTCCCAATTCTGACAAGATTTCAAACGGAAGTTTCGGTTGTCTCCTCCCCACTTCACTTTCTCCTCGGTCTCCTCTCTCCCTCTCTCACACCATGGTTTTTGGTGTTATTAACATGTAAATTAAGCTCATTTATAGAAAGTAACGTCTTGACAAGTTGACAAGTGTTGTATATGACAAGAGTTTGGGCTGGGGGGCGTTTCTGTTTCCACGATTGCTATTGTTCCCTGGGATGGAAACGTAGCCGTGCGCAGCGGTGGTCTGGGTGCTTACGCTGCGTTTAGCCCCAGTGCACTGGGCAATATACAGCTGGGGTACCCTGCTGCGTGCAGCCACCAGTGCCTGTGCAGGGTCTCTCCAGGTCCTACCAAAGCCAGCAGATGATTTGCTTTGTTGCTGCTACTGGAATCAGGTTTGGACCCGTGTGTTGCATAGCAACCCTAAATTATTGTAAGAACCCTCGAAAGGGTATTAATGCTACTCATGAATAAACACAGTTTGTCTCACTCCTGTTTATGAATTGGTTTTATGCCGTTCCCCAGCCGAGTGAAGGCTTTCATCTTCCCAAACAATGAAATTCAAGTTACTGCCAGCAGACTGGTAGCTCTCACTCAGTGGCACAGGGGCTGTAATTAGTCTTTTCCAGTGCATTCTTGGATTTCATTTTAAGGAGGACTTGACTTTAACTTGTTGCTTATTACTGACGGCTGCCCAGGCTCAGCTCCCGCTTGTAAAATGGGTTTCCTGGTAAGTGTTAGGAAGAGGTTGTGTTACAGGCGTGGGTGTTTCCTGCATGGATCCTCATTCCCAGGTGGAAAGCGCTTACAGCTCGTCTGTCTTCACTTCTTCTAGGAAAAGTCATCCCTGAAAGCGAGGGATATATTTTCCCTTTTTCTCCTACTCTTTGAAAGCTGTCAGTACTAATTTAATTAGTTGGTGCATAATAACAGTTTATCATTTCCAAGTCTAATGTATTATAATGTTGTTTATACTGATTTGATGATTAAAGGCCTTGTCAGAGTCTTTGTTTCTTTTCAAAAAGAAAATGTATTTATCACCCTTAAAAAAAAAGCCTTTGTTGTTACGCAAATGAGACACACCGGATTAAGGAGGCTTATTTTACCTGAACAGGTATTTACAATAATTTTCTCTACTCTTGCTGTCGTATTTTTGTCTGCAGTGCCCTTGTCTTGCTCTGCAAGATAACTCCGCGCCGGGCCCAGCTCTGTCACGCGGCACCGTGGCTCTGCCCAGCCTTGGCACACGCTCATGTCCACCCACACCCTATTCTCCGTTACCTGTGAGCCCCATCCATCCTCCGAAGGGCCCTCCCCAGCTCTGTGCCTGCTAACGGGGTCTCTCAGGGCTTCTCCTGCAGCGTGACCCTCTTGCACGGGGCTGTTTCTCAGGGATGCTCCCAATGCACTGGTCCAACTGCGGGTCCCCAGGGTGCTCAGTGCAGGCACTGGGGCAGCGGTGGGACCCACCACCAGCTGGGGAGTCCATGCCTGGGGGTAAATCATAGTGCGTCCAGGGGCTAAACGCCCAGTTTGGAGGCTGAGGGAGCTCCTTGCCTGTCTACTTTGCTGATGCAGGCAGTGTTGATGGGTATGATTCTGCCCAGCAGAGAGGTGCTGCTGTCCTTGAGCTGATGAGTCCTCCCCAACTGCCCTTCCCAGGGACCACGGAGCCTCCACCCGGATTTTACCAAATCCCACTTTATTTATTTCCCCCATCTCCTTGCAAGAAGGAACATCTCCACTTTGCAGCAGAGCTGGACTGAAGATCCAGTCAGGTGAGCAAATGGAAGAAGGCCTCTCTGCTGAGAGCAGGATACCATGTAAGCTCTTCTGGTTTGGGGTGTTCACTGTGTTCTGCTTTATTTTGCATGCATAAATATGGTGTTCTACATGTGATGGCCATGGCTGCAGGCTGTGTTTCTGGTCCTTGAAAAAGCAGTATGATTCCTCCACCTTTCTGCTGGAGCCTTAGCTGCAGTTTTCTGCAAGGGGGTGAATGACCGTGCTTGTGTCTGTCATCAATTCCACAGTCTGTTATTTAAATTACCAAGCTCATTCTTTGCATCAATATATGCACAGCAAGTTAGCAATCTATGCATAAAGTCCCAGCAGGCAATGATTGTCTCCTAAGGAAGGCAGAAGTAAAGGCAGCCCACTGGATTGACAGAAATATCGCTGAATTCAGACGCGTTCCTGGAACAATTGGTTTTCTTTCGAAGAAAGTTGCCGTTAACACGGTTGTGACTGAGCATAGGTGAGCAGGGTGTTGAAAATTAGGCTGCCAGCACAATTACAACGTGGTGTAAAAAAACCCCCAGTGTCATCAGCTTGTTTATGACCTCAGTAAAAACAAACCCCAGACCTGAACAATTATGCTAATTCTGCTTTGATTTACAGCAATGATAACCAGCAAATGTGCTGCCGGAGCTGCCTGATGTGTGTGCCGGAGGAGCAGGCAGGGATCTCATGGGGCTTTCTGCAATGTTTTTCCTTAATGGTTCATTAAGGTTTGGGTTCTGGTTAGCATCGCCCCCGCTTTGGGCATCTCCTCCAGCCGTGGGTAAGGGCGATGTGAGCCCACTGACTCGTCTTTAATAGCGGGGGAGAATGTGGGTGTGGGGAGCTGCGCCCTGTGAAATGGGGCATCAGTAGTCTGGGTGAGCTGGCAAAGGAGACAGGAAAAAGAAAGGGGTTTTTATATTATTATTATTATTGTTATTATTGTTGTTGTTGTTGTTGTTGTTGTTGTTGTTATTATTATTATTATTATTATTATTATTATTATTATTATTATTATTATTATTATTATATTTTTTCCTTAATTGTAGACAACAATAGGGCTGCTCTCTCCTTGGCCTGGGCAGTGGCCAGGCAGGGAGACAGAGGAGACGACTGTTTTAGCCCTGTTTTGCCTCTACATTGTGGTCTCTTCAGGACGCTGGCAGCAGACACTGCAGTCTCTCAACTGTGCAAGCCTGAGCTGTGCTGGCCCTTCCTCAAACCCTCAAGAGCCCCGGGAGCGATCCCGTCCCCACCAGCACCTGCTGGGGCCAGTGGAGCTGGCACCGTTTAGCTGTGAGCGTGGCAGAGACAGCGAGAGCACCTTTGGTCCTCCAAAGGTGCTGAGCCACCGGCATTTTTGAGCTTAATGTGGATAAAAAGGCTATTTTCACAAAGATCACTGGTTAAACCTTCAGTGGATAAAAAAGGAGCTAGAATTTAAAAGTAACTGAGCCCTCCCAGACCATTTCCAGATATCCTTGCAAGGGAAAGTTTTGGGGTCTTGCTGTTTAGTTTGCAGGGACTGAGAGGTGTGTGTATGTATATATATATGTGTGTATGTATATTTTATATCTATACACACACGTTTGTGCGCGCATGGGCAGGAGAGATGCCACGGAGGCTCTGAGCTCTTTCTGCGCGCTCCAGCCAGGCCGGTCGAGGCAGGCAGCGCGGGGCTCGTGCTCGGGCCGGGCTGGGGGTCCGAGAGGGTGAATCACCCCGGCGGTGTCACCCCCTCGGGGCACGCCGGCTAAAGCCTCCGCGGGCGCGGGCACTCTTGCGCAGTGCTCGTTTTGCAGTGCTGCCCTAACCGCAGTTCACGGTCGCTGACCTCTGCGGGGTTCAGCTGTAACCGGTCTTGCTCAAATAAATCGGAGGAAGCGGCTCCTGCCCTGGAGAGCCCGCGGTGCCAGCGGACTGGGAGCATCGTCCCCTGGGCACGCTGCAGCTGAGCCCGCTTGCCCGTCTCCCCACCTTGGGGAGTGCTGGGCGTGTGGAGGAGCCCCCCTTAATATGCCATGAGTAATTTTAAGCCTTGGAACAATTTCTGGGTCCCTGGTAATTTCTTCTTGGTCTTTCTTCTTGCAGCGAAGCAATCTGGGAAAAGCTACCCTTCACTCTCAGGCTTTAAAGTGACCTTTTTTTTTCCTCTGACATAAGGATAAAATCACAAAAATGAATGCGATGGTTTTTGTTGTTTGAGGTTTTATAATGCAATATCTTTTGGCTGCTGTGAAAGTTACACTCCCTGGATGTAGCTCCTGCACGCTTCGCCAAGCAGTCTGTGAGTGATAGGATTACAATGGCATGTCTTAGTCTAACGAGTTTAAGCACAAACTGTTATTATTTCTAAATAAAAACGTGCTATTAAGTGCTATCAAACTTCTACAGAAATTATTAAAACAGTGGATGAAAAACATTATAAGAGGCTGAACTCCCACCTGGGAAGCAGCACATAATGCAAATCAATAGAGCTGCATTTCTTTCCCACTTTATTGACTCACAAACATGCAGCTTGTAAGAGTCCTTCAGGATCCTCCTCCCTTTCACAACTCTGTTTTATTTCCAAATACCACTAAAGGAACATTTTTTTCTTCAAAGTAATTGCATAACTTCCTTCTGTTTCACACTCAAAATGCACCCGTGCAAGTCAATGGACCACAGCATGTTCAGATATCTCTTACCCTTCGCTAATGATGTTCAGTAGATCAATCAGGGGGAGAGAGTAATTTCTTTTTTTTTTCCCTTATAGAAGATCTTGATCTTTCTCTGAGAGGAATGACCTTGATTTGGTAATGCAGCTAAACTGGGAAAGCTGTTTTGCTATTCCAACTGAATTTAGACTAGCTAAATAAATAGTAGGCAAAAGAACAAATCTTCTCCCTTAAATAAATGTAAGATATTAAGACCTGGCTTTAGAATTATTATAGTCTAACACACAACTTGCTGAGAGGCGGTATTTTTTCTTTTTTGCCTGTGTCTCTAACCTTGAGTGTTCCATTCATCTCTGTGGAAATGCTTCCTTTTTGCTATACATTTTGTGCACACAAAGAACAATTTAAAACTTACATGGCATGGTCAATCAGAGATACCTAACTGGCTCTTTGGAAAACATGATTTGTGCTTTTTTTTTTTTTTTTTTTTTAAATACAAACACAAAACAAGTCAGTGGCACCACATTAATCATTCAAGCCGATTGGAAAGTCTCCAAGCACCAGCTGAGTTTAAAAAAAACAAAACAAAACAAAACAAAAAACCCCACACACTTTGATAAGAACCAACTGGGAATGAGAATTTTTTTTTTTTGCCCCTAAGTTTCAAAAAGAACAACAACAAAAAAACAATTCAAAGAATTGGCAAGAAAACAAATTGAACTATCATGGCCGATTGTAAGGGCCATGCTTTGGCTCTGGAGAAATGATTCATAAATATTCATTAGCCTGGGGAAACATGAAAAACAGGATTAGACTTATTCATGGGAGTTCATCTTTAGGGTCAATGCTAGGGTGAGAGAGCCAAGACAGGCAAATTGCAGTTTTATAACATATTTCCTGGGACAGAGAAGATCTGCTGTCTTGTCTCTTAAAAAACAAAAGGAAAAAAAACCCCTCAAAAGACAACAAAAAGGCATTTTCATGTCTTTACACAGCAGAGATGCTGTCTGAGCTCAGGCCTGCCCCACAGGTGATGCACACCCCGTGTCCCCAGGTGCCGTGCCATGGGACGGTGATGGCTCCGGCTGTGTCCCCAGGGCTCTGCGTGGCACGTCCCCGGGCACGTCCCCAGGGATGGGTGCTGGCCTGTCCCCGCAGACGGTGGCACTGCTCCCTGTGCTGTGTTTGCCCCTTCTGCGGTTGCCTTGGCCCGTTCCCCCCGGGATGCGGGAGGGTCCCCTCTGCTCCTCAGCACTCAGTGCTGAGAGCCACATCCAGGCAGCCCTGTGCCGGTGGGGGATTAGCGCCCACGGCACGATGTAGCCCGGTACAGCGATGGGGTTTTTACTGTAGGAAAATACCCTACAGTTTTGAAGCTGGCAGGGTTGCTCCTGAAGTCCTTCCACACAAAGTCAGTGCACAGCGGAGAGCTAATGAGCTCAGAAGGCAGATCGGAAGGGAAGAGTCCGCGACGCTTCCAGGAACCACCCCCAGCTTACCAGGGGAAAGAAAAGGACTGTGACCTCTGGCAAGATGGCCAGGAGCATGAAGACGTCCATATGTCACCTATCCGCTAGAGGCTGAGATGAAGAGAAGCAAGTTTCAGGGAAATGTAGCCAGGTCCAGATGATAACTCAATATTGCAGGACTTGGAGTCGCTGCCTTCCTCTGCTTCCAAGGGAAAGGCTGTTCCTCTGTTTACTCCTGCATCCCTTGGTTGCCTGTTTAGAAGGTGACATTGGTATTGTCTGTTGCCAAATGTATGTGTAATTTCTTAGCGATTGCTCTCCACTGCCAGGATGGATGGCTATGTGCTGCCATGAGACACAGACTGATATTAGCAGCAGAATTGTGGAACCTGTGAGTAAGCTCCTGTGCTCAGAGTAAAGGAAAAATACAGCATGAGCGTATGCAATATACATTAGGAAACCTAGCCCGCTGATGACAACTAGAACCAACTGAAAAAGCAGACCTCCACTTATCCCCCCTCTGCAGCACACAAAGTTAATCGTGCTCTAATGCCGCTAAAGCAAGTGGGTAAGTGATTTTAGTGACTATCCATCATCAGTTCAGGACAGATACACCATTTCTGTTTCCTGCACTTAGAATCATAGAAACATAGAATCATTTAGGCTGGAAAAGACCTTTAAGATCGTCAAGGCCAACCGTTAACCTAGCACTGCCGAGTCCACCACTAAACCATGTCCCTAAGCACCACGTCTACACGTGTTTTAAATACCTCCGGGGATGGGAACTCCACCACTTCCCTGGGCAGCCTGGTCCAATGCTTGACAACCCTTTTGGTGAAGAAATTTCTTGTAATATCCAATCTAAACCTTGCCTGGTGCAACTTGAGGCCATTTCCTCTTGTCCTATCACTTGTTACCTGGGAGAAGAGACCGACCCCCACCTCTCTACACCCTCCTTTCAGGTAGTTGTAGAGAGCGATGAGGTCTCCCCTCAGCCTCCTTTTCTCCAGGTTAAACAACCCCAGTTCCCTCAGCCGCTCCCCATCAGCCTTGTGCTCCAGACCCTTCCCCAGCTTACTAGCACAGAGGGATATGATCCTCAAAATCCAGTCGCTGGGACAAGGTGTCGGAACGTCGCTGCCAGTGTGCTGGGACTGGGAAACGCAATATGCCTTGCAAAGCGTGCGTGGGGAAGTACTGCCAAAGAGTCTTGCCAGAAATTGCACAGGTTTTGTAGACAAATCAGGCCAGGATGAAGCTGAATTTAGGAAAACAATAGCTATAAATATTTTCTGCTTTGCTATAAGCAACAAAACCATAGAAGCAAATTGGTTAGTCTGCAGGATCCAGCTGTTAAATATCAGCTTTCCCAGCTTCAGTGGGAAATGCTTTGCCACATGGTAATCGGGATGCTGTAATATTGCCTTGCATTTTTGTCTCTTCTATGTCTGCAGAGTCATTCCCTCCATCTTTTCGGTTACTACTGGCATCTCTGGTGCCTTTTAATATGCCGAAGTAACTCTTAGCAAAAGCACCAGAGGCTGAGGAGAAATTGGGCTTCCTCCGCCCGAGCCTTTTTGTGCAGGGCTTTCTGTTTGCTGATCGTTATCTTGAACAAGCAGAATCCTGACCAACGAAGCGGGGGAAAGGGGGCTCGTGTTCCTTGAGCTTGGGTACCTCCCCCCCGTTGTTTTCCTCTGCTAGCTGGGTTACAAAGATCCAATCATGGTGCTTTACTACTCTTGCTTTGGGGCGAGGGATTTCCAGCTCCCCAAGGTGGATTTCCCTGAACGACTCTGAGCCTGATGGGGTGGGAAGGCAGAGGCTGGGGGACAGGCTCTGCCATGCTACGGCTTTTCTCCATTGCCATTGGAGCTCACCCCGCGCTGAGGATACCTTGCCGTAAGGGGTAACCGGCCCACAGGAAGGCAGTGCCAAACAACCGATTGCTCGCTTATTAGAAGAGGGCTTAAACCTCTCCTCCGCAGTGGGTCACCCTGAGTCTGCCTTTCATGCCGGCCCAGGTGTCCCGCGGCCGTTTGGGGACAAGGGCCGTGGAAGCAGCATCCCGACTCGGCCTGACGGGGAGCTGCCGGCTTTTGCAGGGCACAGCGCGGCCGTTTTCCCCTCCTGCACGCTCAGGCATTTCAGGCACTACCTGCTACAAACGGGGCGTCCGGGGCCCTGTCCCTCCCCACTCTGCCCTCGCTCCACTCTCTTGCTGTTGTCTTTTTCTTGCCCGGCATTGATACTTCCTTCACACTTCTGCCAGTCCTCGATCACCAGCAGCCGGGGCACTGCAGCTGCCTATATTTTAACTTAAGTGGCATCTTTCCTCCTGGCAACAGGCTGCCTTGCTTTCTTCCCCTCTCCTTCGATAAAAAGTGACAAGTGCTCCTTCACAGAGCAGCGCAATCAAAGGAGCCGCTCAAAGAGAGCTGACAGTAAGTTGTGCGCTGGCTGCAAGCTGTTTTACCACGGGACCGCTTAAATAGAGTTCCCATCCTTCCCATCTCCCTCATGCGACAGTGCCTTGCACCCTTCCTGATGATATCAGAGCTTCTCTCATCGTGGCTTATCTGACTAATCAGCTCCGGGGTTTCCAAACCATCTCACAGGGATTTTGGAGGTTCTGCAAAGCTTTCCAAAGTATGGGATGATGCAGCTGAGAGCCGTGGCAGAGGGCTTCGCTCCCTGCTCTGCCCCTCAGCACCCTGCTAATGGCTGGGTCAATACATAAGGAGCTTTTCTAACCGTTTCAGGATGCACTGATGTGTGTCTTTAGCGCTGGTTCAGGCAATCACAGACGCTCTTTGGAGGGAGGATTGCATCGTACTGAGTGCCAGCGCTGCCTAGCAGCAAAGGAGCCTCTCAGCAGTGCTGCAAATCAATAACGTCTCTACTTCCCCAGATTCCCTGGAGCCAGGGAGTTTACCTCTCCCCTGCCTCCATCTTCAGCAGTCTTCCTCGGCACTGATGGGCACCTATTACCCACCGTCTCAGTGCCACGCATTTGCAAGCCTGTGTTGGAGGCACCTCGATTGAGACCGCTACCGTTATTGGTAGCAAGCTGACGATGAGCATCTGTGTTACCCAGCGTAGCTCCGCTCTCAAAGGGAGCGTTTGTCAGGCTCCTTTTGGTTTGTAATGGCTGCTTTTACAGCATGGCAGTCGATTCAGCAGACATCAGTGTAAGCGCTGATGGTGGATACGGCTGCTCCCCTCCGCTCACCGCTGTGGATACGGGGAGGGCAAAGCCAGCGTGATAAGAGCGCGAGCTTTCCGTTAAATGCATGCTTAAATCCCACCTGGGGTAAGGCTGCTTTCCGTAACCCGGCCTTGCAATTAGGAAGGGGAATGACTGCCATGGCCACGGGTGCTGGGACAAACCCATCGCTGGTGGGGAGATGTCGGCAGGAGGGTTTGGCTCTATTGCTGCCGCAGCAATGGAAGGATGGAGGGTTCAGAGATGGCTCTTTGCCTCGTGCTTGAATCTGACTGTGCCTAAATCCCACTAAATTTAGTTTTAATTTGTTTGGACCAAATGCATTTTAAGAAGAAATTTGGAGTTCGAAAGAAGTCACCAAGTCTTCCAGCCTGGCCTGCTTTATAACACCGGCCATTTCATTTTGGCCTCTTTTCCTAGACGTGATCCCAAGACCGTGCACTGCACTACAGCGTATTTCCAGGAAGGCATTGGTCTCAATCTTTCTGTGTTTTGCTTTTTTTTTCCCTAATTGTATCAACAGTATGTTTCAGTGAGTTATCGCCTTCACTGTTAAATAAATTTTCTTCTTCTCCTGATGTTAATGGGTGTGGCTTTAGCTAACAGATGTATGTTGGTAAGAGCATTAGGAAGTTCAGAAAACTACTTTGCAAGGATTCTCCTGCTGCTGCTGCGCTATTGAAACTGAAACACTCTTCCTTGCAGTGGTCTGTGCAAGATAGCTGGACTTTTTACATTTCGTAATTAGTTTCTGGATGATTATCTATTAATATTTTCATGCTTGATTCCATGCCAATGTCTGCTTTTGGCCAAGGTCTCTTTTGGCCGTGTGATTTTGCATATTTGGACTAAGCTGCTGAAGAAAACACTGCTTTTGCTGAAATCAGGGAGACCGCATTTGCTCAGCAGGCTGGGGTAGCAATTTGGGAACTTCGATAATTAGTCATTCATTTCCAGAAGTCTGCTTTATACAGCACATAAGTGAACTAACCTTTAGGAATCCTCTGCAGCTCTGACACCTAATATCAAACTTACACTTCGCAACAGGACGGAGAATGTATAATTTATGTGCTAGTGAAGTATCTTTAATTAAACCAGTATTTTCTAAATTTTGACTTAATTTAATTTTAATCTAACAGAAAGAAGCAATCTGAGTCCAGTCAAGGTTTTCCTTAAATACCATCCTTGTTATCTGGGAGGCTTTGAATCAAGTAAGATAGATGATTTTAATTTCCATGTTCTCAGTGTAACACTTGGGGTCAATGTTTGCATACTTATCATAGGCAGTTTACCATTGACAACCACTGTAATTGTTCAACTTTTCCTTGGTGAAGACCTGATTGACTATTATGCACTGTATTTATTATGTCTCACACTAAAATATAGATGATTGATTATTCCATTATTCTATTGACCAAGGCTGTAACAAGGTGTGACAAATATGTGCCATTACAGTCCATAACCAACTGAGGAAGCTAGTGCAGTCAGGTAGGAGAATTTTAATGCGTGCGACTCTCTGGAAAGCTTTAGCAAACTTTCAGGACACTGTATTTAAAAGACTTTATCTGAATGAATGGTCTCAATTTTTGCTAGGTACTTTCTAAGGATAAAAAAAAAAAAGATAACAGGCCCTGATCTGAAAAGCTTAGAATATGATTGAGAGCCCACTGAAGCCAAGGGAAATTCTTCCAATGGCTTGCTGGGCTTTGGCAGGGTCCTGAGGGTAATCTCTCTGTTTACTTCACTGAGAGTTGTGTCAGGCCCTGAAAAAATCACCATTTGTTAACGGCATTAAAATGTGCAGGGGAAAAAGTGTCTTCCATCACTGATGTAGCACATTAATGTGAATTATGTGCACGTATCAAGGGGACTTATAGTTGGAAAGAGAAAAATCCTGTATTTTAAAGCTCGTTATCTGCAGCTTGGTATTTGAAATGCATAATTTAATTATCTTTGAACTCCTTTGTTCCTCCTTAAAATAAATCATGTTTAATTTTCCTTTTAAATATCATGCATTGATGGACGCAGCACTAGGGATCATGGTAACAAAATGGTGTTGAACCAGCTACTGGAAATTAGTAGTAATAAACAATGCATTTGCTACTAGCCTGTCATATTAATTAGTCTTCAGAATGTGTCAGTGCTTTTCATTTGTATTTAACGTTGCCTGAGCTTACTGCCAATTACATACAATGTTGTTATCAAATCAGCTTGCACGTGATTACATTGGTTTAATGTGGTTATTTTCTTTGATCCACTATAATTAAAAATCACAGTTGTGATTTTAAACAAGTGTAAAAATATAATCAGTTTGCATACGCAGCTGCCTTTTTCTTCTAATTTACTTTAATAACATTCACCTCTAATTAACAGTTGTGGAAGTCCTGGGCCCCATTTAGCAACTCGGAGGAGACAGCAGCATTTTGCAAGTGCTGGAAGAAGCCCCGCACACCCCTGTGTGCTGTCCTCACCCTCTGCCCAGCCGTGGTGGGCGATGCTTTCGAGCGAGATCTATGGCAGTTCAGTGCCCGAATCCTCAAGGAGAACTCATCAGCTTCGAGCTGAAAGAAAATACCACCTTAAAACTCAATACCGTTTCCCTTGAAGCCTGACAGCGGAGTCGAACTAGCCGTCTGCACCGTGCTTAATTCCCAGGGAGGCTCTAATGGCTGCAAGCACTGCAGCGGCTGTGCTGTGCAGCGTCCTTGTCCCCACAGGACCTGTCACCCCAGCAGTTAGGCAGCCAAGAGGCATACAGAGACACGGGTTCATGCAAAATGGGCAACCACAACATGCTGAGAAGATGCGAACGCCAGCACGCTGGCCCCAAAATATCCAGCCTACCCAGCCCTGGCTTTTCACTGAGTGGGAGCTCTTGATTTTGGGACCTGCCACCCAGCAGGGGTAAGGAACGGGTGAAATGCCAGAGCCCCAACCAGAAGGACGTTGTTTCCCATCGCTACCCAATTCTCTGCTGCTGACAGACAGGACCCAGACAGCAGAAAGGCTGGAGGAGGCTGCTCTTCTGCTGGAGCGGATAGAAGTAATTAGTCAAATCACTGCGGCGCAGAAAGGGATGCTGGCCCATCTCTGCTCAGGCAGCAAATGACTCATTGCATTACAACTTCAGTAAAGAGGTATTTAATTTCTTTTTTCCTCTTCCACTTTCAGCAGGGAAACAAGGAGCTGAATTTTTCAAAAGGCCACCAAGGCTCTTGTTTGGGAGCTTCGCTTCACGGGTCTCCTAAGGCCACTGAGAAAGTCACCACTGAATAAATGTCATCAGCTGTGACCCTGGTAGGGCTGGAGACTAAAAGTTTTGTGGGCTCTTCAAGAGGTGTAGACATGGTGAGCTGGTGAATGGCTGGTGGGTAGTTGCTGAGTTGTTATTCACCAGCCTGATTGACCCATTTATACCACGCGTGGACCTAGCGGTGCTGGATCCTGGAGGAATAAGGCAGCCCTGGATGCTCACCACCTCTGGGCACCCAACCCCTTGTATCCCCCTTGTCCATGCCAGCCGTGGGGGTAGCGCCCAGCAAGGACATCACCACCGTGCAGCCCCCCAGAGCACTGCTGGCTGGAAAAGCAGTTTCCCAACAAGCAGAAACAAATAGAAATGTGCCATTTCTGCATCAATTCCAAGTGAGGGATGAGTAGCGAGCACCACGTTTGCCAAAAGTTGGCCACTTCAGCTGAGTTTTGCCCACTGCCGTGCTTCATCAGATGCCATTGCAAAGGGCTTCTGTGCTACAAGAGGCAGAGTTTGCCTGTCCCACCGTATGCCCTTCCTCACCAGTTCAGGAAGCAGATGAGAAATAACTAAGCAAAGAATTAAACTTGAATCAGTGGAAGTTAGCGAAACATGAGCCATGCCTTGCTGGCCCTTTGGTAAGTAATGCGCAGTGTTCTGCTGAGGTAGGGCTCTTTGTGCACATAATAAGTAATGTTCCAGTGAGATGAAACCTCAGGCTCCTGATTCAGCTGATATTTCTGGCAAATTGTTGACCTATTGCAGTTTATTCAGGATTTTTCTAGTCTTGGTAGAGCTGCTCTAACAGCGACAGATTTGTCATGCTGTTTCTAACAAATATGCAGCTTTTGTAACTCTGAAAGTTATAATTTCTTGAAGCACCCCAGATAATAATTGCCTCCGTGCTCTGCAGTAGCACTCTGTGTTTATAGGCAAGGAAAAGAATTAATTAAGTATTAATTAATAGGATTTAATATAGCCAGTTCTAACTTGTGTCATAGAATAACTCATAGGGACAATTTTAATTTCACCTGACATATGTATATTGATGATTTCTCTCCTGGGCTGGAACTGGAGGACTGTGCAGCTGTGCCGCGGGCAGGGAGAAGGGCAGCCTGGCTAATGAAAGGTGGCTGTGGGGAAAGGGTTCAGCAGAGCTGTTTGCCACCTGGAAAAGATGTAAAGGGGAAAGCAGGAAAACAGCCCTTCTTTCTGTTCACCTTGGGAAGGAACAAATGCAGAAACCATCTCCTTGTCTGGCTTTGATGCAGTGGGCTTGATGGAGAAAATGCTGCTCTTTCAGAGCAGTTTTCCCTGCTTTATGGTAGCACAAGCAAAATTTTAGCCCAATTTTAGATCTGTTAAAATTTGGAGGAATTTTCGGCGTTCCTGTGAAGCTAACAAAACGTAAGGGCATTGCTTATGTCACTTCAAAGAGGAGATGTGTCAAATGGAGTGACAAAACCAAACGCTAGCTTGTGCTCCGCCACCTATTAAAGCCAGCAAGAGGCTGTGATCAAACCCCTTCTCTGAATGTTGCTAAAAGGCTTTTATTAGCAGAGAGACGCAGCCCGTGGGGACCTGTCATACTGATGTTTCCCTGACAGGGGTCAGAGAGCAGACAAACTGCTACAACGCCGTACATCCAAGTTATCTTTCAATATCCTTTGGCCTCACGTTTCGTGTCACATTAAGGTTTTTCTCCAAAACACTTGTTTAAGGTGAATCTCCGGCTGGAGCTTGTACGAGCCCCTAGGCGTGCACCAGCAGTTGGTCTTTTGGTGATTTGGGGGGGGCTTGCGATTGCAGCCCAGGGGTCAGGCTCTCCCTTGGCTGCCGCGGGGTGGATCTCCAGCGCAGCTCAGCCTGTATGGGTGAGGATGCTCGCAGACAGCTGAGGTCTTGGGAATCGCTAATGAAACCAACTGCTCTGCCAGCAAACTATCCTGGGTCCCCCACTGGCTGTGTAATTAAAATGGGGACTGTATGGGTGTGAAGTTAATGCTGTATACATAATGTATCTGTCCCAAGGTAAGCCTTCACATCTGTTCTCTGTAAAACTGTAAGTGCAGGATATAATTAAGCCAGTGAGAAATAGTTTGAGCAGAACGCAGCGTTGTCCACCAGCAGCTCAAACCACCTCTTGCTGCAGCAGCACAGCGAGTCTAACCAGCCAGAGTTAGAGCTGGCATAAAAACAGGCTGGAGGCGCTGGTGGTTAAAAACAGTCCTGGGTTTGGCTTTTTTTTTTTTTCTTTTTTCCCTTTATTCTGTCATTGAGTACAAGGAGAAACTTCAGCCTGTAAATGCCACCGGTTCTCCATTTCACACTGACATTCCCAGGGACAGCAGAACTGCCTGTAAAGTGTCTGTCACCCAACGAAAACTGGGGAAAAAAAAAAAAATCTTCCAGGCTTCTGCACACCCTTGTCACTGGTAAATAAGCTGTCACTTAACCCTTGCCTGCCCTCCTCCTCCTCCTGCTGCTGGAGCTGAAGATGGTGACGTTTGCCTCAACACCGCCGCTCTTCTGGGTGTGGGCAGTGCCGGGAGAGCTGCTAACCAGAGAGAAAAGAGGGGGAAATAATACTTTTCCTGGTGTTCTAGCAATGTGTCTCGAAGTGCTTTTATGTTGGGGCCCCTGAAAGGCTCACCCAAAAGATTTGCAACCGTAGCCAACCACAACTATCCACCCAGGCTTTTCTTCCCACCTCGCCTTTTTTTTTTCTTTCTTTTTTTTTGTTAAATGTCAGTTCTCTTGTCAGCCTCCGGCTGGGGTTTTGATGTTATTTCCTCACTTCTTTCGGTAGGATCCCTTTGCCGGCAAAGAAGAGAAATGCCACAGCGTGACAGCTCCTCCGTCCCAGCCGGGACTGTGCGTGTGAGCTGGGGCTCCGGCAGCAGACGGGAGCAGGGCGGCTGGGCAGCCATGGCGGCTGGGCTGGCGGAAGGAAAGGAGAGGAAAGGAGAGGAAAGGAGAGGAAAGGAGAGGAAAGGTGTCAGGGCACCTGTCAGGCCCGAAAGCAGCAGCCAGCGGATTTAAAAGTCAAATGTGCAAAGGGGGTGTCTGCACAGAGGGGTTTCTCCTGGCGCGAGGGCGGGAGGATGCCGCGCGCAGCCCGGGCACTTTTCTCGCCCACATCGCGCCCAGCGCTGGCTCCCCGGCTCCTGTTTTGCCAGGGCTTCTCCTGAGTTAACGGCACGCCTATTGCATACAGATTGCAGGAGTTTTATCCAGTTACACCTGACTTCATTTACAAACACACGCACGCGCTTTTCCCGTATAAAACTCTGCAGAGCTACGGAGAGCAATATTATTCCTCTTCTCCTGCAATTTAGGTGATCTTTGGTGATGGGTTGCTGATTTTCGACGCTATTCGTGCAGGCCCAGCCTCAGCGAGCCCCACCTGAGCAGCTTTTCCTGCTGATGGTCCCAGAGAGAAATATAAGATGCTGAATGTGTGGGCATGTGTGCGTGTGTGTACCTGCGCACGCGCGTGTGCGTGTATATATATTCTATATAGTGTTGTCTATGATGATTGCAGGATGTTATCTACATCTTTTCACATTTGTATCTGCCAGGCAATAAGCAAGTATTATTAAAACAGGGCTGCTTAAATGAAAGCAGTTGGAGAACAGAGTTTTCACTACAAGGCTGTCAAATTATTTGAGCGATCTCCTCACCTCAGGCCTACCCAGGGGCTGCAATTGAAATGCCATAAACTTGTTTCTGTGTTTTTATTTATTTATTTTCTCATTCATTCATATGCACAAACAGATATACTAAAAATATGAGTATATATGTGTATTTATATGCATACATATGCTTATATATATCAAGACCTTTTAAAAGACCTTTAAAAACATAGATTCTAAATATATATATAAAATTATAACAATATAAAGGTACATAATGAATAGCATAAAATATGATATATATTTATTGTTATAGAATTATACTTAGTATATTACAAAATATGCATGATAATACGTATATAATTTAATATTTATAGTATATGTATATATAGTTATATTTATTAATTATAGCCATTCTATATATTATATGCATATACACATATTCATATAAACATACATAAATATAAACGCATATCCATATATAGTCCTTCTGAAAGACCTTTATATACCTATATTTATATATGTAATACATACGTAAATGTATATATAATATAATTACTGTACATGTGTATATGTATATATAGAAAGGTCATATATGTGTGTGTATATATATATGTAAGTGTGTGTGTATAAAGGTCTTTATATATACGTATACAACCAGCATATATATATATGCAAATAAATATACATATATACACATTTGAAACATAAAAAGCCCCATTCTTTTTTAGATCTATGAAGAGCTTTATATATAAATGCCTGAAAATTTTCTGTGTCTGTAGCTATATCTGCATCTATATCTACCTCGGTATCTACCTAAGAGCTGCATTTTGCCGGCAGGGCTGTGCCCTTGGTGCCTGGCCCAGCTGTGCCCAGCAGCGGCCGCCTCACCTGCCCGCGTCTGGGCACGGCCCCGGCCCTGCCGGCTGGGCAGCGCCTGCGCTGCTGCTGGGGACCCTCCTGTCCAGCAAAGTGGGACCGAGTGCCCGTGGCGTCTTGGTTTGAGCTTGTGCCTGATGGCTTGTAGTTGTTTCTCTGTCCCTGCACGCCACTCTGTGAGGAAAGAATGGGATTTCCATTCCCGCCCCCCCCGCATTTCCAGGCATCTGTCTGTGTTTAGACCCGATAAACATGAAGTGTGCGGAAGCTTGTCCTATGGGAGACACGCAGGTGCGCGCACACATACACACACGGCTCGCTGTCTTGCAGCTCTTAATTTTCCTCTCGTTTTACTGACAGTTGTTGCCTCGACCTAACCAAAAGTCACTGCGGAGCGCGGCTGCGTACAGCGTAGAGCCAGAGCCCTGCTCCAGGGCCAGCAGTGACGGCTAGGTCTTTGGAGAGGAGACCGAGGGATGGAAAGGGATGCTTTTCTTCTCGGCTGCTGGATTTGACTAGAAACCCTCTGTTTAGTGTTTATAGCACAGATACTTACTGATGGTTTGCTTATGATCTGCAGCCTGGTTTATGCCGGGAGAGGTCTGGGATTCAGCGTTCCCTTCCCTTCTGGTTACGGGGCTCAGGGGGGCTCGCGAGTGCTGCAGGAGGAGACTGAGCCTGCAGGCAGTACCTGAAAAACTCGGTTTAGCTGAGGCACAAACATCTGTGCAGACTTAAGGCAGTGCGACATTTATGCCTGTGTGCAGTTAGCTAAAGTTGTTGTGTTGATTTTGTGCTCCCTGGAAAGACTTGGGGGGGGGGGCATTTTTTTTTTACATCTCTGGCTTGAAATTTATGAAGAGCTTGATCACCCAAGGAGCTGTGCAACTCCGCCATCTGCATCGTCGCATGGCGAGCAGGCAGGGACAGGCCACCTGCTTCGGATCCGGAAAGTGCTTCTCAGTTTAAGGGGAAAAAACTTTTAGGAAGGAGCTGGAGGCGGAATTGGATGAAAAATGTCTTCTTAGAAAGGACACAAAGAATTAGCAGAGTCTAAAAGTGGCGCGAAGAAGGAAGACCTGGCAACAAAGCAAGCTGCGTTAGGAATAGGTCAGGAAGGGAAAGGATGAAGAGAGAGACTTGCCAAAAAGCAAGCTTAGGTAAACTTAGGAAAGACTATTCAAATGCACAACTTCTACAAGCACAGAGCAAGAGAAAGACCAAGGAGAGAAGACTGGAGGGCTGCTGGCTGGTAGCACAGGGCAGGAGTACATGGGCAAGCATAATGTTATGGGTCCTCTTCCTCAAAGCGGGAGAAATGCCTGCCTTTTTGCATGAGGAGGAAGATTTGGAGCGTGGTCTAAAGGCAGCGTGGCAAAGGGACTGAATGCAAAAACTGGAGGTTAAGAAAGATGTGCAGAAAGGAAATCCCAAATCCAACAGCCCACGTTGAGTTAGGTTTTATGGCTCCTGATCGCCCAGTGGGAACTTGCAACAGGGTGTTTTTTAGGTATTTACATACTTCCTTGGGTTTGTTAGGCACCTAAGGAGCGGGCTTGGGTGCCCAACAGCAGAACGTGGGCAGTCTCTGTCCTGCAGTTTTGAAGGATCTGGCCCATGGACCCACAGGTGGGTGCTTAACAAGTGTATATCAGCTCAGGGGTGGGACTGTGTATGTGGAGAGTGGCAAATGTAGAGCGTCTACTCAAGAAGGGCTTGCCAAGTGAACAGGGTCCAATACTCAGCGCTTGGTGACATTTTTCTGAGGGAAAGACCATTTACAGAGACATGAAGGCAAATGGGATAAAATGCAACATGATTTACCAAGCAAGATTAACGTGAAATCCCTGACTGATCTTGCAGATAAAGGAAATCCAACAGTTCTCCTCCTCTGGGATTTCAGCGAATCCCCTGCCTTAGTGCTCTGAATATCTAACATTATATGCCATGCTGGAGAAGATGGGGGTTAATTGAATACCTCAGAAATGGCTGGGGAGCTGGCTAATAGGGCCCAGTAATGGTGAAAGGAGAGCTTTTTCAAGGACTGGGCTGAAGCTTACTGCGATCACTATCTATCTTCATTAAGGGCCTCAGCAGAGGAACACAGGCGTTTGCTGATGGTACCTGGTGAGGAGGATGGCACAAACTCACAAGGAGCTTCAGGACATTTTAGCTGAAGGACCTGGAAGGCCATGAGCACACAGGAGATCGAAACCAGCTAGTACAGCATTGTAGGGGACAGCCTATTGTCCCCCCAAAGCCCTCCGGCAAGAGGGAGCACCCTCAGCTCGCCACCTGCGGTGTGCTAGCCCGCGGCCGTGCCCTGAGCCGCTCCCGCCGTGCGCCTGGAGGCAGCCGGAGCTGCACGCTGGACGCCGTCAGCTGCGTAAAGCTGTGATATAGATGAGCAATGCTGGGGCTATCCGCTAGTGGACAACCATTGCCTGGGCAGGGTACACCCCTTCGTGGCACACGTGCGCCCGGTGCTCCAGAGCCTCCTGGGGAAACGCCGTATTTTAACGTGTAGGAAGGTACCTACAGGAGAGTAAACTGGCTGATAGAACATTGCTTCAGGGGAAAGCACGTGCTGCGCAGCCCTGAAAGGTCTCTGGGGAAAAGCAGTGGTGCTGGTGGCCTCACGCAGGGCTCAGCAGCCCCCGGGTCACAGCTACCAGGGAAAGCCGTCACAACCGCGCTCTGGGTTTTCTTTGCTATGCTTCTCCTTGCTGTCACCCGTCTCTCTGCATGCCTGATTTCTAATGTAAATACCCACCCCCTTCTTTAGCATAATGAATACTAATTCCTTAATATGTGTTTTCTACTGTATTGCCATTTCCCTGCTATCTGTCTTAAGAGCACCAACAATTGCTATCACCGTTTGTCTGCTGTGTGTATATAATTAGAACAGTTGGCTCAGGTAATTACTTTTTGCTTCCTTCAGTTCCTTACTCTGCTTTGCACTACTCTGCCTTGTTGGGGTTTTTTTTCTTCTTTTCAGGCTCTTTGGAGGAAGTTTTCAAAGCAGGGTGCGTGGCTTTTAACTCTACCGCCCATTGAATTGGAGGCCACCAGCTGCTAAACCCTCTAAACCCTCTGAGTTTGCTAAAAACTCCTGAGCAGCCAACTCTCTCTCATTCTCCATTTCTTACCCCTGAGGCTCTAAGTGGAACTTGGTAAATGATATTTCTGCAAGTGAATTGCCTGGTTGAGAAAATTGCCTGGCTGGTTTTACTCCCCCAGGGCTGCCGAGCAGCCGGCACTGCTGGTGCTCAGCTCACCCCCGGCGTGCCCAGGGAAGGGACACGCAGGAGCTGGATCTGGCCAGCCCCTCGCCTTCTGCAGACACCTCCTCCCTACATGGAAATCAGGGGCTGTCAGTGGGACATGAAGCCATCCTCGCTGCAGCAGCAGGGAAAGGAAAACTCCCAGCGGCTGAGGAATCCATGCGGAGACACAAAGCAAGCCCACGTCAGAGACCTGGCAAGTTCCCGCTCTCCTCAGCCACCATGTCAGATTTTGTCGTGAAAGATTTCCTTTCACAAGTAAGCATCTGTTTAATTACAGCTATTGCAAAGACAATTAATAGCTGATGAACACGCCAGTATAATTTAATTTAATATATTGAGCACGCTGAACAAAACCACAGCTCTTGACCTTTCCCGTAAGTGAAATGTTAGGACAAGCTTTTCTGCATTCAGAGCCCAGGGAAAATGTGGAGGGGACCACCCAGTGCTGTTAATGGGAGCCACCCATGTAAATCCCTTTCATGTCAGCTCAATAATAGGCTGCTTAGTGTCCAATTATTTTAATTTCATACAGTCATTGTTCGTGTTGGAGGGGAAAAAAGTGGGAGGAATGATCTGGCTAAAGCGGAGTGCTCCAGGTTGCGCTGTCTCCTCCGGCCACTCCAACCTCAGTCACCCTGCAATAACACTTTTGTTACTGCCTTGAAGGGCTGGGGTGATTGAGTGCCGGTGGCTACAGTTTGTCATTGCGATGGGACGGATCAGTGAACTAACCACCCTCTCCTGCCCTCCAGGAGCATGACAGGATAAAGCCAGATTTATTCGGGATGCCGGGAACAGCTGGCCCTTCGCCCGCCTGGGCGCAGGAGCTGCAGGGATGCGGGACCGCGGGGGTCCCTTACCACCCCTCGCCCCAGCCAGCTTCTGTCTTTATTGATTTCTAAGGAGCATGAGCTTGTGATTAAAGTTTGCTTCTGCTTAGGTACTTTCCTGAATTGGCGCTTGGGTCCTTACTCCAGCAAAAACTCTCATTGATTTGTGCTGGAGCACAGCCTGAGTAAGCCCTCGGGGACTGGCTATATATTTGCAGCATGGTGCTCTTCAGACACATGACAATTTCAGGGCAATTTTGTAACATTAAAACAGCATTACTGGTGTGTCTTTAACTGGCCATAAATAGAAACCTTGACTTGTCTATAGTGGGTTGATATTCCAAGCTAGGCAGGAACATTCAGTCCTGGCTCGCAGTCCATTTTATCACCAAAAAGAAATTCTGTGGGTTAGATGAGTCAAGAGCTTACTCTTGCAAAACTTCAGCCTGCGCCTGTGAGCTGCGGCAAGGCTGCATCTAATATTCAAGTGCAGGAAGAAAAGGAAAGGCGCTTTTTAAGGCTCATTAGAGATGGCAAAAAGATACAAAAAGACCAACACCATTTTACACTTGTAAAAATACCTCTAGCAGATTCATATTTTTAATCTTCAGTACAAAAGCTCCGTAACTATAGCAAGGCATTAGTTTCCGATGACTAGCTACCTTTTTTTCTATAGCCTCTGGCATTGAAGCGCTCAGTGAAAAGACACTTTAGAGCTAGTTCAGGCAGTTCATTTTCTGTCAATCAACTCTCAGGCTGAAAGTATAAAGGCAGTAACATGACAAGATTTCTATTTTAATATCTTTACTCTTGATAAGATAATCCTAGAGGAACAGTGGTGATCAAATATTTACAGGCAGTGCTCACTGGCACAGCCTATTGTAAAATTAAATACACAAAATTATGTGGGGATAATGTTAATGTTGTGATATGAGGACAAAAGGCAGTGCGCTTGAAATGAAGGTTGACTCTTCTTAATATATCCTCCTCTGTGGCAGGGACCGCTGCTGCCGGAGCGGAGAACAGAAGAGCAGCTTTCATTTCGCATTTTGTGACCTTTCTCTGCTTTTCAATAGCTTGTTTGCTATTTAAACATATTTGCGTACTTAATGATCTTGATTTTCAAGTATCTATTTGTGTGCGTGTATCCTGTGTGTGTCTCTGAGATGCGCTAAAGGAGTAACAAAGCCTGGGGGAGAGCGGTACTTTGCACTGAACCACCCCCTTGGCCCAGGGCGAGCCCAGGTTCGGTCCCAGCCCTGGTTTGGGCTCCCTGGGAACGGCCAGCGTTGCGCGAGGCTGTGCAGAATGGGGGTGCAGGCTGGGGGTACGCACGGGGGCTTTGCCAACTTGCTGCGTGGGTCAGAGCAAGCGGTTACCTCCGGGGAGCTCTTCCAACGCGCCCGGAGCTCTTCCTATGCACCCTGGGGACGTGTACCCGCCCCCAAACAGACAGACATGCCCGAATCCCTGCTTTTCCAGACCACCAGACTCACAGCAAATGCGCTCAGGGAGAAACCTTTGCAAAGTGGATTTTTTTTCTTCCCTTTTTCTTTGCGCATCGCCGGTGCGCGTAGGCGGGAGACGCGGCGACCTGAAGGCCCTGTCCCTGCCCCGACTGTCCCAGAGGAGCGCTGGCAGCACCGCGACGCACCGAGGCCCCTCTGCTTTCTAACGCCGCTCTGCTGGGGCTCAGCCGGAGCCCTGGGAAAATGAAGGGCTGATTTAGGCTGAAAGGCCAGCGCTAGCTAATATGGGAAATTACTCCAGCAATCATCACTCTTTTCCTGTCGCTATGGTGACAAAAGAAATGACAAAAGCCTGAGCAGGAAGAGATAGGGTGACACAAGTAAAGAGGGACGGAGCAAAGGCTGGGTCGGGGGCAGAGCCAAGGGGGGGGATAGGCAGTGCCCCAAAAGTGCGCCGGAGCCAGCGCTCACTGGCGGTTGCAGCTGTGTCCCCTGGGTGCACGCAGGGGTTTGCACAGCGACGCAAGCACTAAGCCCACGTTACACCAAGTGCCACAGTCAGTGCAGCTACCACAGGCCTAAAAAAAAAAAAATAATCCTGGCCATATAAGGCTTTCATGCCACAGCTTTAATCCTAATGCATTAACCATTGATTTTTGCACCTCCTGCCTCAGCAGCACTTGTTATTTGCCACTTGCCTTAAGGACAGGGTCTGCACCCAGCCCGGCCTCCCCGCGTTTCGGCTCTGAGCATCGTTAGAGGACACGGCGAGGAGGTCCGCTCTTTCCAGCCACAGCAATGATGACCTGTGACTGAGAAACACATGTCAAAAAGGAGGGGAAGGCACAGGGGATGTGCCTGGAGGCAACCCAGGACCGAGAGGAGCAGCTGAAGGCAGGCCAGTGACTTGCTGCTGGCTCCCTCGTCTCTGCGGCGCTGCCCGTCGGGTTTACCCCGAGGCCCTTCCAGTGCCCACCTTCTCCCCGTGAACAGAGTCACCGACACCAGCTCCCAGCTGCCTGAACAGCAGGGTCTTGAGCTGCTCAGGGAGGGGGATATCTCGCAGAAACTCTGAAGAAGAAACTGGGCAGTGGCAGCAAAAAGTGCAGGACATCTCGCCCGGGAGTCCCAGCTGGAGAAGGTGCAGGGGGTTGGTGCTTGTCCCGCAGCCAGCGATTCCTCTAGACCGGGGGCCCAGGAGGAGCTCGCCAGCAGATCAAACAGCATCCAGTGACTTTGCCGCTTTAAGTGGTATTTTTATTTTTATTTTCTTTCTATTTTCCTGGAGTCACCTTCTAAAAAATGATGTAGGCAGGAAAAAGGGAGGTGCAGGCAGGAGCAGAAGAAGCTGCTGGAGGAAGCAGTGGAGAATATCTTCATCCTGAAATGCCAAGCCAACATCCCCCCTGCTCTACCAAATCTTTTTTTTTTTTTTCCCCAGAAGAAAAATTGCATTTTCCAGCCAGCTCTATTCATGAGTGATTGTGCAGAGCTCTGCTAATGGGCTATGCCAAGCTGTGGTCACCCTACAGAGCTATTGGCAGGAGAGGTGGCAAGTTGGAGAGGACTACAAGGGAACTCTGCATGATATTTTTTGATGAGCTGATTATTCAGAAATTTCACAAGAACTGAAATACATCACTCTGTTCTGAAACTCGCAGCCCTGCCAACACACAGGACAGCTTACATGAGCAGCAGCATTTTCTTCTTCACTGTGCTGCTGGCTTGTACGTTAGGAATCAGATGCAGGAATCGGACAAGGCTTTTCACCAGCCATCGACCGCAGTGACAGCGAGAGATGGGGAGTGGATAGGAGGACACAGAGAGCTCAGATAGAAATGATTTAGGTACTTTCATGGCTGTCACTATGTGCGTATTTGGGTTTGAAAGGTTTTCATTAGCTCCGTGAGTAATGGGGCATTATGATTTGTATTGCTTTACAGCCTGGGTGTGAGATCACCCCCCACATGCATTCAGGTATTTTTATTTCAAGGGGTGCTCAGCCCCCAGCCACCTTTCAGGGTGCTGTGGCAAGCCAGGCGCTGACCTTGACTCCCCTCATCCTGGCCAGGAGCCTTCGTCTTAGATGTCGTCCTGAGTCTGCAGCCAAGTCAGGCTCCCACAGAGACCAAATGGTCATTTTCCTCCCTCTGCAACATTAATTAAAAACAAAACTTTGTGTTATTTGAGCACAAATGAGAGCCTGATACCTGGGGGGGAGGGGTGCATGTCTGCTGGGGGAGGTTACAAGCAGCATGGAGCCGATTTCTGGAATACCGCACAAGGACTTCCAGGAGCCGACGTGGCACGTCCCCAGCCCATCCGTCTGGCAACAGACAAGCGCCTTTGAACTACATGGGGTGGCACCGGCTGTCCCGTGGAGGACCAGGGGCTGGTGCTGGGAAGGACACTCCTGCACCTGGAGCGAGAATGATGCTGAATCACTGAAAGGTAATTACAAAACATCCCCATGCTATACTCGCAGCCTTCGTTGAAAGCATTGTAGAATAATACCTGCCTGCCTTAGTGCAAGCAGATGTGCTGCAGGACAATTGGCCATCTAAGTTGCTTTTCTGCACAAAGAAACGTAATTGCGGTCCAGATGAGCATTCACACACTGGAAAACCAAGCAGGGAAGTGCAGAAGCTTGGTGTCCATTACCTTGCACAGCACAACGTGGGCCCAGGCTGCCACCGTGCCAAAGCCTCCGGAGCCCATTCCTACTGTTTCTGCCCAGCTCCAAAAATATACCTGCTGCCAGGCGGCTTTCAAAGGGGACCGTACAGCTGGGCTGCCTGGTGTGGCGGGGTCCGGGCGCACGGGCTGAAGGTGTCCCTGTCAGATATCGGTGTCCCGATAACGGGGCTGTTCTCCTGCCCGCGGGACTAACCATGCCCAAGACTGCTCTTCTGCAATTTCTGTTTCAAGGCAGGCAGGGGGAAGAGGGCATGTGGAGCCACATCCTACTGCCAGCCTGGTCCTACAACAGTCAACAAAGAGCAATGTGGCTGAAACACAGCTCTTTTGCTAATGAAAATAGAGGCACACAGGCACAGCCACCGCAGCCCCTTGGAGGAACCGCTCACTTCAGCAGAACAAACTGTTAGTAATCGAAAAAGCCTGGGAAACTTGCTTGCGTATAAGGACAGGGAGCAAGGGTCCAAGCCACGTAACAGCGAGCACAGTTAGCTCCGTCCTGTTACGAAGCCATCCCATCGGGACCACTCGCTTGCACCATGTCCATCTGAGCCCCTGCACGGGCGATTTTTCCCATGCTTTCTGCTTTCAGTGGAGGAGCTCAGCACTCTGCAGCATCCCCCAGCCCAAAGGCAAGCCCTGGGTGTGACCCCAGCGAGGGCAAGCGATTGAGGTCGGTAAGGACAAACTTGGTTACGAAGACCATGGGTGCCTTCAGCACAGCGTATGCTCACGTTTCCAGCAAGTGCATCTTTGTATGCAGTCCCCTGGCTGTGGAAAATGAAGTCTATGGGAAGCGTATGAATGATCCAGACACCATCCTCAAGGCTCAGGTCTTAAAAAAAGCGGGGGAGGTTACTCCACATAGTGCTGCAGGATGTCATGTACTTCATGATCTGCCTTTTCTAATCTCTCCTTATCTCTCACTCCAATCCTTTCTCATGTCCCTCATCTATTGCAAATTCCCTTTTTAAGCTGGAGCGAAGCACATAAATATTTTCATGCTGCATAAATAGGTTGTTTTGTGCATAATGCCACAGGAGGCTTTTTTTAAAAACAGGACCTTTAGTGCTGCGATAACGGCCTCCTCATTTACACAAATGAAATCTTCCATACAGCTCAGCACTCATCTGCTCGGCAGCCCCCATGCAAAATGGTTGGCGCAGTGCCCGCTCATCACAGGCTGCAGAATTAATACAGAATATTCCATACTTAATAGGAAGCCATTGAGCATCAGGTTTGGAAATACCTTGCAAATGTAACTGATGCTCAGGTTTTCCTTTTAGCGCTTCCCTGGTAGCACAACCGTTGTCTTCCTTCTATGTGAAATCACAGCTACTTTAAACATTAAAGTGCAAAAGGACAACCCTTTGGGTTGGCCCATTTGCCAGCATCTTCGACCATCCTGACTACTCACCTTTTCTTCTCTGTCACTTCTTGCCCCCTGCCCTTCATTTCCTGTTTATTCAGCCCTTGTTCAGGGTCTAAAAAGTGCAGACACCAACAAAACGTACTTCTCATTTACTCTGCATGGAAAAAGAAATAGCATTAAAATCTCTACAGTTTTTAAAAGGGTTAACGGAAGATAGTGGTGGTCACATTGGGTCATGGCAAATCTCTGAATCAAACTGGCTTTTTAGAAGCAATATTTTAAGAGCACCACAGTAAAACCTGGAATCAAATACCAGTGATTTTGCTCTACTGTTTCTATTTATATTTGACCAGCACAAAGACTTCAAACCAATAGACTGAATTCCTCTGCAGTATATAGCAGAGAGACGCTTAGGGAAAATTATATGAGTTTGTCCATTGTGCATTTTCGTAACTCTCAGGTCAGGTTGCAACCCTTCAGGACAGACTCTTTTGGAGCGTTTTTGTTTGTTCAGGACAGTGACCGCACGGTGCTGCCAGGCACGCAAAGCACTGCCAGGCTCTGGTTTGGACCTGACCCCGACCTCCTCAAGCCTTCAGGTAGACTCTGCATCCTACAGGCCCCCGCAGCTTGGCTCTTATTGAAAGACTCGGCACATTTTATTTTCCATCCTGAGTTCAGGGGACACAGAAAGCTTCGGTTGTCACTTCCCCGCAATTCAAGAGCAAGATTACGGGCGCTTTTTTCATACATATCTTGCAGACTCATTTCTTCTCTCTTCCGTCTGTTGTTTGACTCTTTTTTCTTTATTACACGTTAGCAATCAACAACTAACCCATGGCGGGTTTCTTCCTGTGCGGGGCTCTGACCACGTCATTTCTTGCCAAGGGAGCGTTCCACACGGGTGGCTCCCACTCACGTTGTTTGTTGCTGCAAGCAGGACGCTCGTGCCAGTCTAACCCTAATGTGGTTACTATCCCATTAGCAGCTTCACATATTCATTGATTTGCAGAAGTGTTTTGCATCACCTTAAGCTCCAGAAGCATTGTGACAATGCATTAAAAGGAAGAGAGAAAGGAAGGATCTCAGGAAGTGTCATATTTCTTGTTATACTACCTTACCTGACAAAACGGTAGCTCCCCAGGTTTATCTTGGCTAGTCTGTAACAAAGCCTTGGTTTTTATGAATTGTCATACAGCTAAAAGAACTAACTTTGCTATGATGTAATAGCCCACATACAATAACCGAATCTCAAAAAGCACAACATGGAGTAAACACTTTGTAATATACCTAAACACAGTAGCTACCTGATTTTGCTAACACTTTATTTCAATTTAGGCCAAGGGACAATTTCAAAAGACTCGTTCCCAAGTACACAATTCAGAAAAATATGAATTACTACTCAGAGCAATATTTTGAATCAAAGCTGTTAGTTGTCTTAGCTGAAATTCAACCTTGATGATAACCAAAGGTCCAATAAAATTTTTCATGGAAGAATCTCATATTTGTAGAATGCAATAAAATTGTTCAGCTGCAGCTCCAGGGCCACTGAGAACTGGAGAATGAAGTCTTTCTTGCTGAGGAGTTTCTTATGTCATGGGATGTTTTTCAAACACTTTGTTACCTGAGAAATATCAAACATAACAGAGAGTTACATATAATAGTATCTTTGATCTTCGTTAGTAAGACACAATGTAAGGTTGTTTATTGCTAACGAGTTAGGTGCTCATTAGTGTGTTCCAACAGGAAACACTGACAGCGATAGGCAAAAGAAAATGTTCAGTGTTAAATCCACACACAGCACATTTCAGCTCCTATTATAGCCTGTGCGATAAAGAAAGGAGAAAATCCTTGCACACAACTATTTTAAAATTATGTATCAGAGCAAGAAAGAGGAGCATCTGTTTGATTTATTATCTACTCTTTCAATAAAGTTCACTTCCAAATAATACTAATGCCTGCCTTTCACATTGTGCTTTTCGTTCCTCACTCACAAAGCACCCTCCAAAGGAGGTCAGGATCATTTTACAAAAACAAACATGAAGTGAAGCCACCTCTCTGATGTCCCTGAGTAAGACAGCACAGTCCCCAGCTCTGTTGACCACTAGTCATAGGAACAAAGGATTAGAAAGGGCATCTTGTGTCATCAAATCCAGCTTCTTACTCTTCAAATCAATTTTGCTATAATAATCTCATGCGAGAGCCTTTGGGGCGCACGATCTCTTATATAAGCTCCTGCAAATGCTCTTTCAAAATCATCATCTCTTGTATATCCTCATCCATCCTGACCCTGCGGTGGGACCCTACCTAATGCCAAGGTATTACACACCAGTGATTTGGGACCATCACCCTCAAAATGCCCCCAGACTCAGACACTGGAGAATGAACGGGGTATTTCTTCCCATGTCTGCTCCAATTTTATGCATCTCTTGGTGGTCCATCCTAGTAAAAGACCTGTAATAGGTGCCATGACAGACCTGGAAGGTGTTCCTGAAGCAGAGAAACAGAAATACTGAGCGCCTGACAACTGCAGCCGACTGCAGCTGTGAAAACGGTGTGAGAAATCTCTGCATAAATTCATGGCGCAATTGTTACTGCAGTGTTAGCTGGAGGCTTGCAGCGGCCCCAGGTGCTAACACGAACGGGGCGTTTGGGTTTACCCATGCACATCCCTGTCCTTTCGTGTAGAGACTGACATCCTGGCAAGCAACAGAGCCTCAAGTACGCTCAGTCCAATATCCATCACCCCCTTCCTTTTTCAAATAACTACTTACTGGAGGAGTTATTAATGCCTTTCCACCTACACAGCCTAGATACTGAAACTCACACAAAGGCAGCTTTTAAGCTTTGAGGTCACGTTCGAGTTGGTGGTTAGAGTGTCTCTCTGGGCAGTTCTATTATGCAGCAGCTACAGCAATAGGATAACACGATACAAACCTTTGCTAATAATTGAGCGTGAAGTGGGCTTTTTGCTTGGTATCTTCAGTTTTGTACCTTCACTTCAGAGCATGTTTAGAGCTAGCTTCAATACTCGGAGAAAATTATTTCAGCTTATTAAACACAAAGCTGTTACCCAACTATTAGACGAGGGCACGGCCCCCGAACTTGTTTCCCGGGGCTGTGCGCGAGGCTTGGATCCTTGCTGCTGTTGTGGCTGCAACTCCCCAACCGCCCACTTCTTTGTTTGATTGTCTTTTCTCACTGAAACATATGTTTCCCCTTTCCATGGCATTCCGAGCAACAGTTTCCATTGTATGCCCCTCCTGACTGACAGTTTGATGGCAGCCTGTAAATTACTTGGCACGTGTTTTGTGAATCTGCTTGAAGGAGGGTCTGGCTGCTTAGTGAGTGCATCCTTTTGCAGCTTTGGGGGCAAGAGATTAGCACCACTTTAGCATAGGCTTGGGTGTAAAAACACTTGACCACAGTTGGTATCATCCTGATTTGAAGCTCAGCATCGTCCTGTACCTCGACTCTTTTATCCCAGGTCCGGGGACACAATATCCATCAGTTACGCTTAGCTTTTCCCATTTTCCTCTCATACAATGCGACGCACATAAAGCTTAATGATGAATCAAGAATGGATTAGACTGAAAAAACCTGGTATTTGACAGACAGCCCAGGTAAGCATTTAGGCTGCTGGATGTGCAAGTTAAGAGAACATCTGGCCCTCTGTCAGCTTTCTTTGCTAACAGTAACGCATTTGCTGCTTTGCCTTCATGTGGTACAATCTTGTCTGTGTCTCTGGCCATGATGTTCCTACTACAGCTATAATTACAGGATCCAAGCAGTGCTGTATGGAATTCATGCGACTCTTTACAGCCGAATTAAATGGCCACCTATAGGGAAATGGAAGTCCAGAGAATGAGGTGTATAACTTTTAGCACAGTACTACTTACAGCCTCAAAATAGAACCCTGGCATAGGCATGAGGGGGACATTATGCTTACGCCGGCCTCCTACAAGAGGAAGACATTTCCCTTATAAGCATAGCTAACTCTATCGCAGCTTTGTTTTCATAAGAATAATGATATGCTTCAACCAGAAAAACAATCAACTTCGATGCTGAGGCTGCTGTGCATTGGCACACCACATTTATTTGGGGAAGCCTTTTGCCCTGAGCCTTCTAGGGTGGGTATTACTGCTGTACACAGGCACTGCACTTCTTCTGGCTGTTTACAACGTCTCTTGAAGAGATAATTTAACTCCTGTGCATAAACCTTCTCCCTGCTGCAGAGGTGGTGGCTCTGGATGTTTTACACTTCAAAAACACCAGCAAGGGCCAGATTATGTTTGTCTGTTGGATTTCTGTCAATATTAACTTTCCTTGCATTCCATTGAAATGACAAAAAGATTACTTTACATGTGCTTACTGCGGAAAAAAAGAGAATTTTGGGTGAAAAAGCATAGGCCCTATGATCTGATCCATCTTCTCTTTGCTATTTCCAACTACTTAAAGCATAATGTCACACCGAAATGCACACTTGGAGTGCTGCATTCTCTTCTCCTGACAGATTGTTATGATGTTTTCCAAGGTGACCTTCATAAACCATGTTTCTTTCGAAGCGTATATTTCACTCTCAGGTCATAATAGTTTTACACAGACAAGCAAACTGTCAGCTCCTGCTTTCTAATTAATGGTTCTTGGAGGCTTCTGAGTGGGGGATATAATTAATAGCACTTAAGTTTGGAGTGCAGGGAAATCTATAGCTGATTACTAGGACGTGTATTTACGTAGGGATTATATGCAAACAGCTCCTAAGTGCAGTCATGAATAGCTCTCGACAATGCTCTCCGGACCAGGCACCACCTTGAGTCTTACTCCAGTGGAAGCACTCAAAAACTTGCCCTGCTTATAAAGCAAGGCTCCCACAACGGAGGTGCCCCCGCCTGCTAGACCCCTCTGCCCTGCTCCCGTTCCCCATACCAGAGTCCACAGCATGGTCTATTTTCTATGACTGCACGGTGATTCTGCTTGCCCACAGGCAGCCTACGATGGGAGAGTATCTGTTGCAGAAAATATCGCTGGCCGTGTCTTCGTCGCTGTGGCACCCACCCAGGAGACAACCTGCTCTGTGGCCCACGCTGCAGGTACAGCATCTTCTGGGGCAGACTGACTGTGTCCTCACTGCACGGCCCGTGTCCCACGTCCACTCTGTGGATCCACTCCGAGGCACAGTGATTATTTAGTAGTTTTATTCAGCTTAAAGGACCAGAAACAATAGGAGGGCTTTTCTTCCAGTAAAGCAACCAAAGAAGGGTGTTGCGAGCCATCTTGTGATACTTGCCTAAATTTAAGGGAAGTGACGGGATTGCTCTGGAGCTCACTCTCAGGCATGCAGCATGGATTGTCAGAGATGCTGGAGCAAAACCAGATGCAAGCCAAGTTGCCAGCTTAAATTCCCTGTGGTCGGCTGCTGCTAGCAGTGGTAATTTCCCTGCTGAAGTCAATAGAACAGCATCTTTTCACACATGCTGAGATCCTGGTGCAGAAGAGGCAGCTGTGAGGCAGGATGAGTGCTCTCAAAGAATGAGATAGTCTCTCTTTCACAGTGGGGAGAAAAAAATGAATAAAATTCATATTCTCTGACAAAGTTGAAAAGACTATATTCTCCAGAAACATTGCCAGACTGGGTATGAAGGGGAGAACTGACATCAGAAATCCTGCACCACTGTGCAGCCCGCATTATTTGGAGAGATTTTTAGAAGAATTTTGCGTGTTGAATGACACAAAATATTCAGATGGTTAAGCAATTAAAAGCTATTGAACATTTGTAACTCAAAAAGCACTAGGCAACAGAATATCACTGTCAACCCCTTTATGCAAAGGGACATTTTGACATCGTACTTAAGACTGACTACTTTTCTAATGGCATAAAAGTATTACTTCAGTTAAGCATAAAATAGGAAAACTTCTACTGAAACTTGTGCAGCCTGGTTCTTTCTTCAGAAACAACACCACAGAGTGAAACCGCCTTTGAAGAGAAACATTTTTCGTATACTATCTGAAGGTTAGTAACTCTTTTAATCTTCAGCCTTTTTGCTGGCATGTGTAATTTAAAATGCACAAAACAGACTATCAAAGCACTTACCCAGCTATAGATAGTTAGAAAATTTAAAAGGTGCATCTGAAAATAGGAAATCGGAAATTAGGATGCTGCATCAAATCTTGCTCTTTGAGTAAAGACTCCTTCCCATGGATCCACCTCCAAGAGCGACCAGTTATCAAATGCAGCTGACCATACAACAGCCAACACTGAACGAGGAATGGCTCCTAAAGAGATCAAATCTTGGTGCTACTAAGCAAGAGAAGAGTGACTAACTGGGGCAATTATCTATTAAATATCCTTTCCACAGAAAGTTTTTTTTCCTTTTCTTGTCCTCCTCCAGAGCCACATGAAGTTCTGCTGAATTTTGGCTCTGCAGACGCAGCACCGTGAGCAGCCCTGCAGAGCCCGCACGTGCTGGGTGTTCAAGAAGGGACAAGTCCTTCTAATGAGGTGGGATGCAGTGGAGTGGGGACATGCAGTGACAGACCAGAAACACGTGCAAAACACAAATTGACTCACTGATTTCAGTTTCATCCGCTCTAGGCAATTGTACACACGAATAAATTATTTTAAGACAAGTATTTTCTTAAGGGTGTAAACTTAGCGAGGCTAAATGGGGTTAATTTCTTTAAGCAAGTGGCTGGATATTTCTGATCATCTGGGGACTGGTGTAGAAGCACTCAGCTGTGGCTACCCAACCAGCCAAGAGGGTTCAGCACCAGCAAACGTAGTAGGGAGAGAATCAAGAGCTTCCTGCCTTGTTCAAGAATTTCTTAGGAAAAAGTCACCTGCAAGTCCTTCTTGATCAGATGGTCTATAAATACAGGTAAAAGGTGCTACTGTACCTAGTCAAGTCATATAGGAGTTGTGACAGTTGGTGGAGGACTTGTGATAAATGTAAGGGTAGCTGGGAAAGCTCTGAAACACAGCTCAGTCTGTCCAGGCTAATCTAGCTGAGCTGGGCTTCTTTGAACAAAACACTTAAGTAGAAAAATAATGCATGAGGCCTTAAAAATTGCCATTTATTGGCTCCAGAACACCCACATTCAGCTCTTTCTGACTTTCCCTGTGCCGCATGAAAAAACCCAAGTCAAATAGCATCTGGGCAAACTTATAAATGGCAAAATAAATCCTTCGTAGGTGAAAAACAAAAATAGCTTCAAAGAAGGATGCATATAACCTTGTTAATTTGCCAAAAGTTTTCAATCTTCATCATTTTAGAAGCAAGGTTAAGAGAGTAGATAAAGGTTGAGAAATTCAGAATGTGCTCAGATATACCTTTATCTCAGGTTCAGAGCCTTAAACCTCAGAAGCAAAACAATGTCAGGGAGAAGAGATTGACAGTGATGCCTTGTGTTGGGAACCAAGGGTTGGAAGGACTGCCTAGGCAAAATACTCTCATGATAATGATGCCAGTAAGATTTAATTTACCAGTCTGTTCTAGGAAAGGTAATGACCTTAATATCATGGGGAACTTATCAAGAGGTCATCCATGCAGACACACGCCGATTTATTTTCATAATAAATGGAAATAAATGTCCAGCCACATGAATTTGATGCAGGAATGAATTTATACCATCTATCCAGCTTTGTGTTTCGTATCACAAGAGCCTAAGAACATTTTATTGATATGTGGGGATTTAATTCCAACCCCTTTGAGAATCTCTGCAGAAAAGCATTTCAAATTCATTTCTAACCAGACCAAAAAAACCCCCCGAAAACCTACCAAATATATAATGGGGAACATCATCACGTTGGAATAGGGATGTGCCATTTTATCCTAAGTACTGTCCATTTGCTGCGGTGCCGTAGATGAAGTACTACATAGTGCCTCTGTTAGCAGAGAAGAGTGCTTACATATGCATTACCTAAGGATATGCTCTTTCTGGCTGAGTAATCCATTTTTGAGAAGCATATTTCCGAGAAGGTGAAAAGCGAGTGTCTAAATACGAATCCAGCAGCCACTGTGGAAACTTGACTGTGTAGTCCAAACCCTGCTGCTCCAAACTCTGGAGGTCCCTAGGTCCCAGATGCCGAGGACAAGTTTCCTTCGCAGATGGGAATTACGTGTTACACAGCTTTCTCTGTGCCAGTCCACAGAAGTGTTGGCACAGCTGATTTGACTGGAGAAGACAAGAGCATGGCCATCGTGCAAGAAAAAATGGAAACGAAAGAGTCCGATGAACCAGCCCAAACGGAGACGGCAGAATGGCACCGGGCTGAGAGCTGCCACGTAAGCGTGCCACGCGCACGCTGCGTCGTTTAGCTCAAGATGCCTCAAGCTGGGCTGCAAGCAGTGAGTCACAGGCAGAGAGGAGGAATATTTATGGGATTTCGGTTCTTCAGAGGAAAAAATATAAAACAGTCAGAAATGACAGAGAAATGAGAGTGCTGGATGATGGCAAACAACGTTTGGGGAACAGGGGAGAGGGAGCTTTTGGCATCATTGCTGCAGTGTACATCCCAGAGTAACTCATATTGATCTCCGGGGGCCAGTTCATTTCTACTGGAAGAATCTGGCTTCTGGGACTCCAGGTACAAAATGAAAACCTCTCAATTTCTAGAGCACCAACCTTAGTATTTGCCAAGTGTTTTCTCTTTTCTATTCCTCCCTGCAGATCTTTTTTTTCTTTTAGGGCCAGAGGAAGATTTAGCAGAACAGGCAGTTTTCCAGCAGGCGTAATTTTGAAAGTTGAACTGATCAGCTGATTTAAGATTTGCCAGATGAAGTTAGCATTTGCTTATCCGCTCTGTAGTCTGAATTCTGCTGGGATTTTGTACGTATAGGTGCATACGCCTATCTGGGTGTACACAGACACCGCAGTTTTTAATTCATCATAGAGGTACCAAGGCTATTTTCTGTTCTAAAAACACAGGGAGGATATGTTAGGTTAGACATTCCTCTTAAGTAACTGCTGATGATTCTGATTTCCAGATGTTATTTTTTACTGTCTGGAAATTAAATGCTCTAGGACGGTGCTCATTTGTTCAAGAAGGAGCATGTTATTTCAGCCACTGTTGGAGTGCTGTGTCCTTTTGGAAACAACACAAACCTAAGAGCTTTCATTTCTTTTGTTCCATTCTACATATTCTCCCTCTGGCCTTAAGAAGACTATGGAGGACTGAAGAGAGTTTTGGGTGTTGCAGGAGTAAGTTAATGTGTAAATCATTACCTTTAATTTTCCAAAAAATACTTCTTCAGAATTGCTGCTTCAGCTGCCATTTCTTCTTCTGTCCTCCACTTGTCAGAAGAATCCTCTTTGTCATGTTGTTGCAACTTTTTTAAGAGATGAAGAAGAAAAAAAAAAAACATTTTGTTGATGTTTTTTTTCCAGTTTCAAATTGAGGGCATGCCTGTATGCAACTAATCTAACACTATTCCATGTGTCCGCGGGGTGGAGGGACCTGGTGGTGAAGAGATGAAGGGTGAAGGTTACTGGTTTAGAGTAGTGACATTAGTTAACTGGTTCTGATGGATTTATAATGATAACACAAGGTGCCAGGGTGATTGAAAGGCAGTGACAGAGTTCACCTTTGTGAGCTGATGGCCAGATACCGTGCGAGTCTTTGACGCAAAGCTGGTAGCTAATAGGACAACAAACACACTCAGGTATTTTGAAGTGCCCATTACATCCGTGGAGCGAGCTAGGCAGAAGCTGCCTGGACACCTTGTCAGTAATTCACGTAAAATTTTCTCTCTGGCTTTTCCTCTGCCCATGGGGCCACCTTTCCCATCAGAAACCTATTGTGATAACAAGGCCCTGGTGCAGCCGTTTCCCATTGGCAGTTTATACCAGTAGTTTTCAGAAGAGATACATTCCCTCCCTGCATGCAAGTTATTAGTCCTTCCTTGCCCTTGTTGAAAGCGAGACACATCCCTAGTCTAGAAACAAAACTTGTTCTTTTAAGCACAACTATATTTCATTGGTGATTTAGTGTGGAAAAATATCAAAAAGTATGTGAAACAGTTAATTTTTGCATCTAGCTTGCATAATATGCCCACAGAAATAAGTTCTGTCCCATATGCAGTAAGTATTAAGTGTTATTATCGCAGACATGACAATTTCAAACACACCCTTTGCCTCTCCAGAAGAAGGGAGAAGCTGATGGTTTTGCTGCTCTCCAGAAGAAGGGAGTTCTTTTTTATGGTGAATATAACGTGCCAGCACTTGAGTGACTATTTGTTCACATGTCCACTCAAAGAGTGCCTGCCACTCATCAAGGGAAGACTACATGTACAACAGACAGCAGAAACAGCTGCATTAACAGCTTAAATATTGAGATTTCCAGTGTGTTTCTAGGTACAGAGCACAGCACAGACTGTATTAATAGCATCGGTACTTCTGAAGAAAATTATATCATCAACTTTTTGTTAATGTCACAAAGTCGGAAACTAATGAATTTACACCTTTTATTCCTGGACAAATTTTAGCATAGAAGATGAAGCAGTGAAAAACAAAGATGAAGCAATACCGAACCTGCCAAGCAAACTGCGTTACTGTCTACGGCATGTTTAGCAATAAACTAGGATCGTTAGCATACATCCAACTCACAAATACTTTTATTTGTGCTGTGTTTCTCCTACTCTGAATTTTGCTGCCAGCTACAGTCCTATGTAGTTTTACATTCTGCAGCACAGATTTCTTCCTGCTCAGCAGATGAAGCTGCATTAGAAAGCTATTTCCTTTCATGCCAATACAATACAGTAGCTGTAGGCAAATTAAAGTGTATTACTGTTCGACTAGTAGAGGACTAATCTTCATTGCTACATTAGCTCTAGGTGTGTTATAAATCCATCTTGTAATGCTACAGTGTTATGGAGAAAGGTTTAAAAGCCAGGAACAGGTACAGTGTATACACTGTCACACACATCCTTCGTGTCCACGTGCCTGCTCTCACCTACGGTACACACCTATACGGTGTATAGGTACCACAGCTGAGCTGGCAATGAGAGGGAGTTATAGGAAACAGCATAGATCATCCTGTGCTTTCCATGGACTGCGAGCGCTTACACTTCAGAAGAGGATGCACCAGGACGAGCCAAGTGGTAGTAAATCAATTGTCTGTCTGAGGTGTGAGCTGTTTTTCTAAAAAAGCAATGTCTTGTTCATTCGACCCAGCATCAGCAGGAGATACAGCAGGCAAGAGCTAGAAGGCAAGGGAGGGCAGCCCCTGTTCCTCAAGGTCTCCTTGTTTAACCTGCAAGAAGTGCTTTCAGTGACGTGATTCGGCTGCTGTTCTCCCTTGCTATCCTGTTTCTGCGCAACCCAGGTGAGAGCTGACTCCAGGAGGAGACTAGTAAAGCGTGGATTTGACTTGTAGTTTCTATTTTCATTTTCCCTGTTCAAAGAAACTGAAGTGAACAGTAATAAGGAGGCATATCCTGAAATGGCTGTTGTTGTTGTCTAAATTAAAACTGTGTGAAGTCGCAGACCATGGTGACTTCTCAAAGCTGGCAAAGGAGAGGGTTTCTTTTGCTACATAACTGCTAACCTTTAAAAACAATCAATCTTTGACTTAAGGTTAAAACAGATATGTGGAGAGAAGCAATGAATTCTGAAACTTGCCTGGAAACCCAGCCTACTTCAGCAGCCCTGGCTCCTGGTATATAGCCCGCGGTACCGGACAGCAAGCCCCAGCCTGGCACGAAACCGCTCAGCGCAGCCCTACCGTGCTCTGCCGTGGCAGGCGTTCACGCGCCCCTCATACTGAAAAGACGTACCCACATTTTGCGGACACACAGGGTATGATGAAGAACAGAATGCAGTGTTAAATCACTGCCACGGCCAATGCATTCATTGTTCAACTGACTTATAGATGAATATTATTTCGGTATAAAATTGCTATGTCTACCCAAACAGGATCCCAGGACTATTCTGTGTTCAAACCCGTTGCTGTGTCAGTAATTTCTGAAGTGCAATAAGCAGTTACCACCCCAATGCCACTTAGTTTCTGATATTATCTAACCACCACTGTGGAAATTTGGAAGCCTGCCTCTGGTGGCTGCCTACCCTTCTCTGCTACTGGCACCCTGCAGCTCCACTACAAACCAAACCATATAGCTAGCCACTTTGAAGCATAATATTTAAAATGTGGATAACCTTGCTGGAGGATGTTCTGGATGCTAAACATAATGCAGGTTCAAGATCAACAGTACCGACAAATGGAAGATAAATAAATTAAGGGCTGCTGATACTACCTCTCATTCAGAGATTCCGCATGCCACAAATTCATGGAGGCTGGAGAGCACAATGGAGGCACATCTGTGCACCTGCCTGGTTCTTCAGATCTCCTCTTAGCATCTGCTAGTGGTCTCCAATGGTGACAAGGTATTGGGATCGTGGATGGGTTTGGTTTCAGCTAGTTATTGCATGGGTTCTTATGTAAGGTACGTTTCAACCAGGTTCAGATCTCTGTGTGAGGGGCCTCGGTAAGCAAGAGCTACTTTATTCAAACTTTTTGCTTGTTTGTTTAAAGAGGCTAAGACAGTCTTCACAGTATTTTGATTGAGTTGGAAAGCTACTTCCAGGGAAGAAGATCGTACATATTTCAGTATTAAATTGTATTGATTTAGAATTCAGGTGGGAAACAAATGTAACAGTCGATACTTGTTTCTAAGGGACTTCGGTGCCTTGGAGTGTGTTCGTATTCACATACACATGCAAGTCCCAACTGTGCATCTTTATAAACATCTGACATGCTATTGAAAGTTTGGATTATACAGGGGAAGCAATGCTCTCCTGCACGTGGAGAACACTCCAAGGTTCTGCTCAAAGCAAAGGGAAAAAATACCTCTATTTGCCAGCTATCCATGTGTAAAAACTAGCCATTTCCCCTTGTTTTTTTCCCCAGTCAGAAAAAGCTGGAGAACTTGAGCTGACATCCTTACTCGGATAGAGATGTTCAAACACAGACTAGCTTGGAGTCTGTGATACTTTCTGTACAACAATTCCACTTCTGCAAGCTCAGGGGGTGGGGGTGTGTGTGCATCTTATCCAGAGCCCCACATCATCTGCCTGACGTGATTTTCTGTGAGACATTTTGCCCAGATTTCCCTGGTGGAGATTGACTGATCCACATCTTCTCAAAAACACTTTTGCTACCTTCTCCACGGTTCCTGGGATAGGGCTTCCATATTACCCAAAGGCCCCTAAACAACAACCATTGCCCTTCTTGCAATGAACACTTCTAGAAGAAACCACTTACCTTCAGAATCCCTTCCCAAGCAAATGTCTGCATTTCCAGTTGTGATAAGCAGCTGCTATTTCAAGTGAGATGGAAATAGCACATGGTGAGGTTACAAGAGTCACTTCTGCGCAAAACACTGAAGTAAAGGGGACAGATTTTGCTCAGGGGCTTTCAGAGACATCCCTGGGGTGATGGGGCCACCACCAGGGGCTCTTGCAGAGCTCTGCGGGCACACTGGGCTCTCCTGACAAGTACTCTTTGGTGGGTCACAGAAGACTTCTTGTCTTCCCTGAAGCCCAGGTCCGCCGCAGATGTGGAGCAGAAGAGTGAGGAAGCACAGCCTGTTCTCAGCAACGTTATGGTAACATTAGCCAAAATTGGTCAAATACAGACTAAAATACACAATCCCTACACTAAGGGAAAGAAAGAAGAATTGGGAAGCTATAATGACTAAAAAAATACAAACAAAAAAAAAAAGGACAAGACATGAGCTTTGAGCGAGCCTGGCAGGAACAGAGACAACGAATACCAAACAAGAGATGGATCTCCACTGTGTTTTATACCGATACGAGCTTCATCTTCTGACTCTAACCAAATCCTCCCGTTGCAGGCTGCACCCCTGGAAGGAAGCAGCCCCTCTTGGCATCTGGACAGCAATCCCTCCTGCAGGACATGGCATAGGCGCTGGGAGCGGGGTCTGCCTACACGCAGCCGCGAATCGCTGCAGGGCAGAGCGCACAGCGAGGCACAGGCAGGGCAGGTGACAGTCTATAAAAGCTTTTCCGCAGAGCTCCCAGCTAGTTACCATTTTAAAACTGCTGGTACTTTGCCTGTTTTCGTAAGAGAAAGGTGATGCAAAAGCACCACGCCAGACAGACAAGATTTTCTACTGCAAAACTCAGAAAGCCCCAAATTCTCCGAAGCCAAACCCGTTGCTGTATTACAGGAGTATCTTGGAAGTGTAAGCGTTAACAAAAAGGTAAGCGACCAGATTAGCGTAGCTCAGATACCTCCGAAAGGAGAGGATAGGATGGGAGAGCACGAACATTTCTTTTAGACAATCTCTATTATGCTAACTTTTCCTTTTAATATTCTGAACAAGCACAGAGACACACATTAGTCAATTCTCTAATCGCAGTTGCCCAGCAAATTACACACTGTATCTGCTCAACATTCTTCAAGCGCTAAGACTCTTGTTTATAACTTAGTACATCTTCTTGCCTTGCAGTACAAATAAATGCACTATTTCTAAGATATGCCCTTCTTCAAGCAGATCATTACTGATGTCTGACTTCTTGGGCTTCCTGATAAATTATCCTCTTCTTTCACCTCAAGCAGAAAATGCTCTTCCGCCAATAATCTATGACTGTCAGTCTTGATTACTTGTAAACAGTGAAGCTCTTTGAATATTTCTGCTTGTGAAAAGCATTCATTTTCTCACTCATGTCTCCCAGTGTGAGATGCTGACAGACCTGAGAGCTGTGCTTTATGTTATTTTATTAAAGTTGTTAGTGTTGCAGAATGGTCTATGCTTTTATCACTGCAATTCTTAAGGGAAACACAATATTGTTTTATAACACATTCACGTTTGGGAACCTCTCCTTCTTGCCCTTTGTGGAGGAGCCCAGAATTCTCAATGCAGCAGACTATAGGGGACCTGGGTCTAGGACTGGCTATTGCTTGAAGGAACATCTATATTATGGTTTGTTCTACTTATGCCACAACACCAGCAGAAAAGCACCCTGTGTTAACATAGACCACTAGCCAAAAGTATTGGGAAAAAAGCTTTTTACAGTAGTTAGCACTATTCTCACTCTCCATGAATATTTACTGTTGGTAGTTAAGTGTTTATAACCTCCAAAGCATTCAACTAAAAGAAAAATCATAGTGATGGAGACTAATTATACCAAACTGCTGCAACACAACAAAACTCAACTGCCTTGGCAATTATAAGATACGATATTATCAAAACCAGCAGCTAACAAAAAAAAAAACAAAAAACCAAACCAAAACAAATTTCTGCCAGCAGTTTGCATCAGGCATTAGGCATTACCCAGCTGGTGGTGTTCATTATTACCAATACACCTTGGGATACCCAGGCATCTTTTCCATACTTAATTCCCACATTTGGGTGAAATCTGCAGAGTGATATTTCAGCATCAGATTAACGTATGAACCATGAGGAGCCTGAAAGTCTCATCTCCTCTCTCCAGTGGCAACCCCTTTCCAGAAACTGGAGACAAAAACAATCCCAGGGCTGCTACATGTACCTCTTCCTCCAATTCCCTCATGGACCCAGAGCCATGTGATAAACACAGACCCACAGCACATCCCTGCCCTGTTCTTGCACTGTGGGCAAGCAGATGTGGAGGGGCTTCATCCTGAGCATCCCACTGTGTGGCAGAAAAACTCGAGGACTGAGCTGGCTATGGCTCCTCATTCCTTTGGTGACACTAAGGACCTCCTGGTCCTGGTGGTGACTTCCAGCCACCTGTACCTCCTCTTGTACTGCCTTTACATCAACTTAATTCCTGAATTGCCTCCTTTGCCCTCTTCTCCCTGGTCTTGTCCTCCTCGCTCTTCCCCCCCCAGTGCCTTCTTTCCTTTCACTTCTATTTATTTTATATCCACATAGTAAGACTTCATTTCCACCCCTCCCTATAATGTAATTAAATGTGACATTTACTGCTATTATCTGTACCCCCTGCTATGCTCTACCCTTTCCTCACCCTCTGCTGTCTTGCGAACGGGAGTGTGAGTTTTTTGGTGGGCAGCCTCCTCTGCCAGTCCGTCTCCTGTCTCCATCTCCTTTGCCTTGTTGTGGTTTGAGCCTCGACTTGACTAGCAACGTAAAGTGAAAGAATAACGGATGCAACAGCAGTTTCACAAAGCAGCTTCTCAGGGATGCTGCAGTCACGTGGCCCTAAATCCTGTTTGATCTGCCTGAGGGTACTCATTGCAGGAGCTCCCACAGCCCTGGGCATGCCCCAGCTGGGCATCCCCCCTGCAACTGCTCCTGGCAGGGCCCCAGGAAAGGCAAAAACACAGGCAGGGGAGAAGTACGGCATGGTCCTCCTTGGCCACCTAAGAGACCACCTACAAGATACTGTGTTAACACAGTGCAAGAGGCCCGGCTGCCCCCCACCAGCTGCCACGGGGTCAGGACCCGTTTCGGAGCTGCCTTTACCAGGCTCCCACTCCGCAGCCTGAGCAGCCCAGGCAGTTCAGCGCTTTCCGCATCTCTGGGCCCATCTCCATATTTAATTACAGCTACAAGACTGCTGTAATTTAATTGCTCTAATTTACAGTGAACACTGCAGAAAAAACCCATATCCTATAATTTTCTTATCTGCTGACTTTGCTTAAGATTCTATATCATACTAATATCTGCGTTTGCACGACTCAGAAGTCCCTGATTTTGGGGTGCTTTTTACTTGCTGCATTAAATCCGAGTTATTTAAGGAGATGGAAAAGAAGCCGAAGTTGCCTGCGTTCTATACGCGACAATTTTTTAACAATCTACTGGAAAATCCTTCTCCAATTATTTTACCACTTCCACATGAAATACACTGCTACCTCACAGCTGCTGATATTATTGCTGCAAAGCATATATTCCATTGGAAATCTCAGTTTATCAAAGCTGTGTTTTAGAGTGGTGGGTTTTTTCCTCCTATTGACTCTTTGTCATAGTGACTGCAAATATTTTTTCAGTGTTATTGTTGTGCTTTGGGGAAAGACTTGAACCTCACACTTCACATGGACAGAGGAATAACTGCACCCTTTTTAGCAAAGCACTTAGATGAAGAGAACTTTGTGGAAACACGCATAAAGGCTAAGTAAAACCCTTAAGCATATGTGTTTAAGTGCTTTGCTAAAATAAACTCTGCAAACGCTAGTTTCTAACCATTCTGCATATAAAAATGATAAGAAAAAGAATAAATATAAAAGGCATCCTAAGAAATTTGCTTTTGAAAGTATAAGAGACAAGTAAGCCCACAAGCAGAACGATGGTTGTATAGAAAACACATTTGCCATTCGGTGAAATATGTAGATTGTCCTCTGAAGAGCTCAAATCTTGACAGACTTCCAGTTCGGCTCCAACTGAGATAAAATTCTTGGAAAGTGAGCACATTACAAAGGAGATACTTGAAGGAATATCTACTGGGGTAAGAAGTCCTGCCAAAGACTTGGAGAAGTGCTATTTACATCCTGATACGAATCCAGGCAAGAATCTATAAATGTGTTTGGATAAATTGTCACCATGCCCATTATCCTCCTAGTTAGCAGATAATGTTGTAAACACCTCTGCAGTCTTCCTCACCTGGGAAGAAAAGGTAGATGATCGTGGGAGCTTCCTAATGGCATTTGCTAGAGAGGGCTGCCTACACAAGAGAAGTGTGTTGCATAGGGACCTGGGTAAGAAATGGCAACGTCATCAGCGTGATAAAGTCGGAGGAAATGTTATCCTGTGTGCACAGCCTGGCATGCAACGTTACTCATTTGGAAAAAGGCTATTTTTAATAAAGGAAAAGCACTTTAATCAAGGATAGAGTCCGTGATTCAAAAATTTCATGCAGGTGCATGTATTACTTGACTGAGAGCCTTTCCCCAAAAGGTCAGAGCTGCAGAGCGATGTGCATGTCCCACTCCAAGAGCAGAGATAACCTCGAGGCGTCTGTGTTAGGCTGATTTATTCTGGCTCCCAACGCAGGGAGTTTCAAAGTCAGAACTGCCCCTGCTAATCTTCTTAACTTTAGACAAATATTTGCCGTTCCCTGAGCACACTCAATAAAATTCATGACGTGCCAAGGAAGACACATGTGTGTTAGGGAGGTTGATTTGGCTTATTTGTTTTCTTTGTATTTTTCTGCCAGCACAAAGGAAATCAGCTGCAGGTCCCACGGCATCGGCACAGAGCCAGTTCAGCGCGCAGGGGGACGAGGGCACGTCCCCGTCTCCTGGGATGAGAGCACGTCTCCATCTACCACGTCTCTGGGAGCTGCAGGAAGGGCCCACAATGGCCAGAGCAGAGAGCAGATTTCTTCTTCTCTGGGAAATTAGCTTATTCGTATTGAACAAATCCCCACCTCCACCCCCACTTTCTGAAATCAAGAAGAAAACATTCAGTCAATGTGTCCTGGAGTAACTCATACTCTGAGTCACTCTCTCCACTGACTGTAGGAGGATTTTAAGGAGACTTCAGATGTCTAGAATGACACATACCGCATGCTTGAGGCAAACCACTGGGGTTTCAAAGCCTGCTTTCGTGTGTGCTTCTCAGGGGACCCCTCATCCGCCAACGGACCTTCCCAGGATGGTCCTGTCTGCTTTCCCCACAGCGCTCGTGATCACAGCACTCCTGGATGAAGCTACATCCCCAGGACGGCCTTTTCCCCCAGGCATCCCTTAAATACTTCTTCAGCTTTCAGCCTCGCACACACAAGGCTACCTCACCTCCGAGATTGCCTCCCCGGGATTTAAGCAGCCAATACCCTCTAGTAAGTAGGTACTAAAATAGGTTGAGGAATAAATTGCTCTCATTTAACATTCACTCTGAAAAATACGGCCGCATTTATTATGCAGCATATTGTTTTATATACTGTTTTGTTATAATAAGTCATGTTTAAAATGTCATGACATTTAAATCAACAGCAGTAAGAGGGAAATGCTGAAAAAGAGCAAGATGATCAAAAAGGAGTTGAAAAATCCTGGTGAAACATTATAGGCCAAACACCCTTGTTATAGTAAAAATAAAGCCACAAGGGAGCTTAAAACTCACCTATGAGAAGCCCACTCTGCCCAGCCTGCGCGGTGTTCTCCACGTTAGGTCTCCGTGTCGCGGTGCTTGTCCCAGGTCCAGTGGCCAAGGAGTGGTGCCACCACCAGCTGGGCGGTTGGGGCTGGCTGTGGCCAAGGGACTCGGGCACCTGCAGCAAAGCCCTCCTGGTGCTCTGCATCCCCTTGCAGGTTTAGCCTTTCTCCGTGCTGCCCTTTGCCACTGAACCACCGCAATACTCTGGAAAACTCTGCTAAAGACGTCCTTGGAACTTGTTAATGCCATTTGTCTCAGTGAGGAGCTTTATATCAATGCCTGTGCTAAGTTATATGAATGAACTTTACATATAATATAAAAGCCTACTTTAATGTGGCTTCATAGCCTTTGAGGAGACACAGAGACTACCTACCACTGATGATCTACATGCATAATGACAGATTTCCACCAGAAAGACTTTTAATGTTAAAAAGAAAATAGCTCAGATCAGAGGAGCTACTCCGTTCCTGCAGATTCAGTGCTCATCTTTTGTATCAGGTCTGGACCCATATGCCAGCATCCCTCGCTGCTGCCTCCACGCTCCCGCACTCCCCACCAAGGGAAAAAACAACAACAACTGCAACAACAAAACAGATGGCGATGCAATGAAACATTAAACCCAATCCCAATACCTGAGCCGTACCATGAATATTTCACTGAGGCATGGGGTAGAAAAGACAACAAAATGACCTTTTCTAGCATCTTAAGGGATATCTAACCTTGTAATTGCTATAGACACACTGGAGACACACAAGAGGGAGACCAAGACTACTTAAAAGAAGCTGTGTATATTTTTAAAAATTAGTATCTCAATGTTCCCATTAAAACCTGCCAATATGAATGACATTTACTCTTGCTCTGAGAAATGAAAGAAAGTCTAAAAGACAGACTGCATTAAGAATCTATTGATATTCCACTGACCTAGTGGCATAAGAACCAGACACGCTTTGTCAAGGGCAAATGCCCCAGAGTCTGCAAATTCATCTCTTAAAGTAGCAGTAAAGGGAAAAAAATATCTTCAATGTCTAGAATATTTATAAAACCCAGCAGAGGCTTGCACTTCTTGATGTTATAATGGCAGTGGATGGCACTAGACCCAGGTATGGGAGCAGAATTGGAGATTTCAGGTGGTCAGTCACCTCTTCCAGTTTTTCCAGTCATTGCCGTAAAACTTACGCGGGAAGTTCCCTTAAGGGCCATCACATGGGGTTTTGCCCAATTTATTTTTTTCCTATCGTACAAACTTCACAAAGATGTGTTATCCATAGCAGAATATGGTCCAAGACTCTGTTTGGGATGGATGGACGCAGGAGGTGCAAGCTGTGCGAGAGGTCCCTGCTGCATTGCCTTCCCAGCCTTAGTGGGAAGACCCAGACGAGGGAAGAGGAGGACAAGGGAGAAACAGTTTGGTATTGTTCATGCAGGCTCCTTCACCCCTCAGATGAACCTCTTAACTCATACACTAAATCAAATGAGATCGAAAGTCACAGACGGGGGACCCGATACAGGAGCCCTCATTTACTTGGTGAAACTCAGACTGGGATAACAGCGGCTTTGTCAGGGGACGGAGGGGCACAGGCTGCCTTCACTTTGAGGAGAAGGAATCTATTTGCTCCTCTTCCAAGCTGCAGTGTTGGCCTTCCGTTCAAATTCTTTTTCTGGGGAATAAGACCACAGTTGTACCCACATAATGCCCACAGTGAAGAACAGGGATGGCATAACAGCCTGGGAATATAATATTCTGCAATTAATTTCAGTGACGGGATTGTGAATTTGGGAAGAATTAATTTTAGCTGAATACATGTTGCAGTTAATTAAGGCTGATAGCTTCTACTAGTAGGAAAGTGTTTTTGATGAAAATATATTGAAAATCTTATTAAACTGCCTAGGAAAAAAAACCAGTTGCCATTGCCCATGCTACGACCTCCCAGACATCCCCACGTTTCTATATAGGAATCATGAATTGATAGCATTTGCATAACAATTATTATTTAATATGTAGACTTCAGTATCATTGCTTCTGTACAGAATTAATATTCAAACTTTTGAGCACAGGCATTTTAGAAATATTCATCTGGAAAAGTCACAGGAACTTTTTTTGTTTGCAATATTTTTGCAAGTTCTGTTCCTGTGATGATACCCTGGCAGCAGATCACCACCTTCTCTCACCGTAACTCAGAGAACATGCTTCAGAGCTACAGAGAAATCCTACACTGCATGGATAGGGCGACCACATGAACACGGGGGGATGGAGGGTAGGAAGGGTACGAAGATGGAAAAAGCAACCCAAACTTTCCCAATTTTCAGAGACAAAAAAGTAATTTTGTTTGCTTTCGGTTCAATCAGTTTGTTCATGCCTTAGGAAACAATGAGATCAACAGAAATGAAAGCAATTTCCAGTAGATATGAATAAAACACATGGCTCAGCTGAGAAGCTGTACATTACTCCAGAAGCTCAGTCAAATACTTGTGGATTAAATGCTGTGAGAACGGATCTAGCATGGGCTTGCTTCATCCCAATTTGCCAGACTAGGAATTTGCAGGTTTCCCACTCATTCTTCAGAAGGGAGTTGACTGGGGAATAGGTTGATACAGTCACACGCTTTGTGGAGGACTTGCAAAATAATTTTATTCATTTAGACACAATTTGAAGGCAGAACAGGGTACCCTGCAAGCAGAACTTCTTCCACAGAAGGTCTGCTGCTACATTTTTCTTTCCTTTCTTTAGGTCTGTCTTTTTTTTTCAACTAGCCTTCAAGCAAGATTCACAAAAAATATCATGTTCTCAGTCTGTTTCCAGGGTTTAGCCTGTGCACGTACTGAGGTGCACAAAGGCGCACAAGCTCTCCTCATTCATTCTGACCTGTAAGCATTATTACATTACGTTTAATTGCAGAAGACACTGTCTTCACAGCTTTATTTCTCATATGACATCTTGTGAATTGCTTTTAAGAAAAGCCATTTACACGACTTCTATATATATGTAAACTAGTACTCTAATGTCACGTTCTTGTTTGCACATACCCTTGTATTCATGTCAGCTAATCCTAATGCGAAAAGCAAGTGGCCCTTCATATATTTCAGTTCGGAAACAGTAGCATGGATTTTTATGAAACAAAAGTTTGACTGATACTATGCAAAATCTTTTCCACTGGAAAATTGGCATCTTGCCCATCATCTTCCACAAAGTTCGGTATCTTTGTCAGTGCTCATCTACTTGACTTCTTAATTGTCTGTGTTCACTGGCTGTATCAAATGGAGTTTTCTTTTTGCCTTTGCTCACTGTGTGTTACATCTTTTAATCGGTATATATAATTACTTACCACAATCTGCCATGCCAGATTTTCTAAGCATTAGTCTAATTAACTTAAGCCTGATAATTATGTTTCAGATATCATAACAGTACGCACAGAACTTGCAGATTACGCTGTTGGCTTAGCTGTTTCTGATAACATTTTTCTCCTATGCTTACTTTTCATTTTTTGCTTTTGCTTTTTCTCTTTTTGTGCAGGGTGGAAGCGCAAGAAGAGAGAGACATTGCTGTTCTGTTTAAATGACGGGAAGTTTCTTTAAAAGCAAAAGCAGGCTGTTTCTAATAACAAGTCATCAAGTAAGTCAACACAAAAGAGAACAGATCCAAAATTCAAGGATTTCCTCTTTTTATAAGAATAAAAGATAAATATCTCGGTGAAGAAAGAAACTTGAGCTTCCAATAGTGGAAATCGTAGAGGATTCAAGCACAAACCTACAGCACTTACTGCCCAATTATGAAAGTACTCAGACTTTCCGCAGGTCTCCAGCCTGAGCTATTCTAATTATACGCCTGTTGGCGACAGCGTGCCGCCAGGGAGGCAATAAATAAGTGATAACATGCATGGGACCTGGCACACGTACCTTTTCAGCACAGAAAGATCATCCTTCACAAAGTGATGCAGGCCATCTGGGCAAGTGAAATATGCAAGCCTGAGACCCCAAGTAAGAGTAAATAGATGCAGAGGACACTTATGTCACAGTAACGAAGGAAAGCAAAAGAAATCTGTAACAAGCTATAGATTTTTTCCTTGGCTTTCTCATGTAAAACATTTCTTTTCACTTGTGTCCAGCTCTCTCGGGTATTATGCTTTTATGATGGAGAACGCATCCTGCGTTGCTTGGTGTGCCTTCCTCCTGGATGAGGGCAGGGGTACTGTGTCCCACCACACCAAACGGCCTCTGCCTGGTGGGAGATGGGGCAGAGCCAGGACGACCAGACCTCCCCTCCCTGCTCCCAAGCGCGGTGGATCTGTCACGCTGACTGGAATCCAACAAGCCACGTTCAGGTCCCAGAGGCACCCAGACCACAATTCGGGTACTTGGGCTGCAAACCACTGACATTACGTCCGTGCCAAGGGCCCGTTTGTGTGAATTTTGGGTGCAGTGGTACATAAGTGCTGTCAAGCCCACTCAGAGAACCACACCGAAGACACTGCATTTACTCTAGAGTTATTGGTGAGGATTTAATCAGCTATGAAACACTGAACGACTCAACTGCTCCTATTTTTCACATAGACTTTATGGATATGGAGAAAGGGACAGGAACAGACAGCTCCTCTTGCTGAAGTTCCCCTCATTCAAGCCCTTATTTTTCAGGTGACTGAAGGGCTGTCACCCTTGACAGAAAAGATTATCAGCAGTCAAGGAAGTAATCAGGGTGGCCAGTACATAAATAAGCATAACATAAATCTGAATATTAGTAATTAGCATTTGATTCAATCAGACTAAAATTGTTAGACCACTGTAGCAGCGATTCCTTATAGGAAACCATTTAACATTCCAATTATCTTTAATGAATTAAGCTCAAAGTATGGCTGAGGTGCAGCATCCTAAGAATCCCTTTGCTCATCTACAGTCCACTTGCAACTAATTTCACTTCACAAGCCTACCTCTATTAACATTTTTCTGTATTACACACGAGTTACTGCAGTACAGAAATATACACTCCTTTCCCAAATTTAATAGCTGAGACACCTTCATTTTTTTTTTTTTGATTCTACAAATGAAGGAAAATAATTTCCTGCTACTATCTCAAACCAGTTAAAATTCTTTTTCTATTGGCTTTGCATCTCTTCGATATATGTATGAACCAAAAAGGTCCTACATTTTTCACATAATAATTACTTGGCAATGATCTGCTATGCAGCACTCCAAAGATAAAGGGGTTTACAGTTAGCAAATTTTAAAATTTGCTTTACATTTTCCATCACTAAAGTTTTTAAATAATGTTTTTTGGACAAATGTTTTATATTAGGAAAGAAAACTCAATCAGTATAACTAAACTGTCTGAATGTGAAAAAAATTGGAAAAAGTGCAAATTTAGTGATAGGCCTGGAAGGAAAGGAGACCACACCGCCTTATTGGCCACTGTGCAACTACAATTACACAAATAGCTATTGTAAAATAAAGAACCTTCTGTATAATAGACCTCGTGCATTATGTAGCGTGGGTAGAATGACAGATACCCAACTGCACGATCTCAAAGAGTTACCAAATGCCTCTGAGGCAGGTTGAGACTGGTCAATGGCTTCCCTATCTGCATAGCAGAGCAACTGCTGGACCTCACGACTCTTTCCTTCTGCTTTCCTTGGTTTTCTCTGTGAATTGTATAAAAAGACATAGTGACATTTAATATCATTCCTGCTTTAATGGGGAAACATGGTGAGGAAGCTCTTACTTCGCGCCATGGCTGCGGTAAAAGGAGCAGCATTCTTGAACAGATTATAAATCTGACGTTATTTTGCCTTTCACTGCATGTTTGCAGCATTATTTTAGCATTAAGAAAAATGAACACACATGTAGATAACAGCATCCACGCAGCAATATGGCATAGCTGTTATTCTTCTTACAAGCACTCAGTTTAATTTTATCATCAAATACCACACAGTACACATTCCTATGTTCCGTTCCTTACTGATTTTAACCTCAGTTTGGAGCTAAGCATTTTGTGCTGTGCATATCATCTAGCGCTCGCTGCAGAGGCGAGCATTACCAGTAGAGAGACGTGCGGATACAGTACACGAGTCCTTCTCATATCAGGACTGTCGGATTTTCCTCTCCATCTGAAGCACCCACACGATGCCACAGCGCTTCACTGTCAGTTCTTCACTGAGCTACCGGGTAACGTTATAATGAAGTTACACAGATAGGGACACAGACATAATATAGCTTGCCCATATAGCTACGCAGAGTTTATTTTGTATATTAATTTTTGTAACAAATAGGGATATGCATGGCCTATTTGGTTACATGAGCAAATTTGTGCTCTGAAAGATGATGTTCTCATTAAGTGAAGATGCAAGCCCAAATCTCATCTAAAGTGCTGTTTACTTTGCTGGCAGAACAGCCATGCTACAGAGCATAAATCTTCACTATTGCCACTCAAATTGAGGGCACCCCATAGCAAATTCTGAAAGCTTAAAAAAATTAAATAAGCCAGTAAGAGAAGAACGTCTATTAATAATCGATAACTGCTTAATTTAGCTAACATTATAAACTAACATTTCTAGCTGGAATAAGTTTTTTCTTATCACACCATTTCTCTCTAGTACTTTATCTACTCTCAGAGAACGCTGAATATTGTAAGATTTTACCCCTACCTGCATTTTTACCAGCCCTTGGTTTTTATAGCGTACTACACTTTGGAAAGTCTAAATAGTAGTTAAAAATAAACTCTTTGCTATCATCCTATTTCCACTACTTCCATTTACAGTCTTCCACACTGTATTTATACATGAATCTGTTCTTATTTCAAAACCTCTTTCAAGCCTGATTTTACTCATGGTCTTTGTCAAATGTCACCGGGCTCCTGGAATGGCTCTGGTCCCCTTGGCTAAGTTGGGAAGAAATTCTTTACATCAGGCGGGCACTTTTACACCTGGGCAAGTGTCCGGGGCCGAACCTTTGCGTGGTGCTCCGCCTGAGCTCATGCACCCTCCAGACCTCTCTCTGCACCTTCTCATGACTCAGGAGCCCAGCCAGGGCCAGCCTGCTTCCAGGAAAGCACGGTAGGACTCTGTCAGTCCTTACAGCCAGACTGAGCCCACAGGGCACCAGTTCGCTGCCTCCTATCACAGCTTACTGGCACTGCTATCTGAGCTGATGCACTTTTTTTTTTTCCCTTATTTTTTTTTTTTACAGTTCACTTTAGATGACAGTGCCAAGCATCTGGAGACATTTCAGGAGATAGCCTCGAGAACACTAGGAAAGCTATAAATACTGTGTTAGGGATTATTTCTGTGACACAGATCAAGTCAAGAGTTTCCGTCCTTCCAACTCATCTCTGGGGTTTTGGGGCATCAGTAAAAATTTGGATAAATCTCTTACTGCAAAAAAAATTTTGTCCCAATTCACAGTTAAAAAGCCTCCTGAAAATTAACATTGTGAAGCATCTCATGTTCATTCTTTAATAAAGGGAGAGGGAAAGGCTGAGAATAAGTTAAAGAAAACAAAATAGTTTGCACCAGCTTGCTGCACTAAGACTTTGCTTAGCACGTGAAGACAGATCTTGTGCTGACTTTGGAACCAGTAGGAAAAGGCTATTATCTCCGACTCACTTAATGAGATCCTAGGAAGGAAGGACATTTTCTCTAGATAACAATTTTGTCAGTAAATCAGAAGCTGATTCATGTCCCCTTTCAGCAGGGCATTTAAGTTCTCTCTTAACACTGAGTCTATGCTTAAGATCTGTTTGAACTCACTTAAGGTGATCGCTTGCTTAAATGCTAAAATGGGATTGCACTGAATACCAGTAGGCACATACATAATTAAAAAAACCTTCTGAGCCTAACAAGCATAGCTGGCTGTGTGTTACTCATTGTCCGCATTTGAGGGTAAGGACTCTGCTTTAATTAAAGTGATTGAGTGAAGACATCTGAATGCTCACATATTATGGCAGTGAGCACAGCACAGAAAGAGAAATTAAGTCATAGTGTGAGTCAGAAAACCACATGCAGAGCTGGATTAAAACTAGGGAAAAAATTATGACAAATTAGTTGAAATTCATCATGAAAATGTTATCTGCTGGTTCAAAATTTTAGGAAAACAACACTTCCTCCATTCTTAGCATCTCTTCTCTTGCATCTTCAGAAGCTTCTCCTGTTATCACACTTATCCACTGTCATGTTTCAATTGTGGCTAATGAACACTTAATATTATTTATAGTATTCTTGTGCCTCGACATAGAAAATATGCATGGCACTTAAGGGGTAAAAGGAGACCCAGCAAGGGAAGACCACATCTTGCAGCCTTTCTTCATAAGCATGGTTCTTATTCACTAGCATGTCCCTTGACCCACTGTGATAATCGGGGTTTGCAGGTCTTCCATAATTGTGAGCTCAGCACAGGAAAATGTGAGGTTTGACACAATAGTCTGGAAATCTGTAACGATCGCTGTTGATAAAAACAGCACAGAAAGGGAGGAGCCTGCGTTCATCCAAACAAGACAGCTTTGTATGTAAACTCAGAATCATGATTAGCACAGAATAAATTAGGGGTAGATCATAATTGGCACATCCACGATTACACTGAATTTGTGAAAAAATAAGGTGAATAATACCTACTCTAATATTTCCACCTCTCTTTGGAGCTTCACAAACAGGCAGTGTGAGAACAAAAGGGGTGAAAGGCTCCAGTGGAAGTGGGGAGAGTGCTGCTTTTTGCTCCAGATGCTCAGTTTTGGTCACAACTATACTGAGGCCAGCATACTTGTCAGGACTATAATCTGCTGCTGTTGAAGGAGATACACCACCATCCTGGCCCTCCTTCCCTTCCTTTGTGTGTTTTTCCATCCTCCATTGTGTTCTTCTCTTTCTCTCACTATCAACTTAATCTGATGCCCAGCCAGATGCTGTGCAGCACCTAGCATGACTGGGGGAGACCCCTAATCCAACCACGCTGAGAGGACAACCACGAGAGGGGGCTGGGATTTCCAATGCAGGAAGCACGAATTGAGAAGAACCAATTCACAATCAAGTCATGGTGTCCACAGCACTGTTTCTTCTAACACACTGTTTCTAAAGCATATTCAAATTAAAGACCCATACACCATTTAACAGTGATGTCAGAATTAGCGGAGCTAATTTGATGCATTTGTCTGCGAGAAGAGGTGTATTGCTTTCATTTCTATCTGCCACTGTAAAGCTGCCGTGCAAACTGAGATGAAAAATTCCTGCTGTTTCTGCATGCCTACAAAGAAAGTATCCAATATCCATAGGTCTTTTCTTTAAGGACACGTTTTTAGTACGGATTGAATGAAAAAAATGACACATTTGCATATTTCCCCCAGCAACCACTTGTGCATTAGATCAGCCCTTGGCTGCCTTGGCAAAGAGTGAAATCATAACGGGGCTCGTCGCAGAGCTGCAGATAAAGCAAACAAACCCCGTCCTGCCAGGCAGCCGCCGCTGTTCGCATTTGAGCCACTGGCAACAGGAGACCGGGGCACGTCTTGCTGTTGGTTATTCTGCATTATCCAGGATAAGCCCTGGAGCCAGCATGGTAACTCTGGATTTGCAGAGCTGTAATGGGGCTTTGATCTAATGTCACAACAGGCACAGGCGGCGAGTCAGGCCCCATCGGCAGCAGAATTCGACCCAGCCAGGGTCTGCTGCAGTCAGTGGAAAAACACCCATTGGCTTCAGTGGAAGCGAGTTCAGCATCTCAGCGCCAGCAGGGAAAAAAGCTCAAAAGGTCATACAGAGAAAACATAAAGGGGAAATTGTTCCAAGGCACAAGGAGCTGCTTCAATTTTTTTGTTCAGGCTGTCCTATCAGTTTGATTTTCAGCAGAGCAGTGCATCTTACCATGCAGCCTCCCCTAACTAACTAGGCAGGAGCATGATCGGTTTTAAAGAAAATCATGGGTTTGTCTGCAGACAACTCAATATTTCATTGCATCAGGCCCTGTTCTCTCATACTGTTTTTTATTGATCAGAATACCTCAGGCTATTAAGTTTATTAATTAAATGATAATTTTTTTTCCTGGTGAGTATACAAGGAGATAAATGTCTTACAAATAAACTCAGAGCTTGCAGGCTGAGTCATGTGGTGATTTAGAAGTCATTTATCTTTTTCTCTCCCCCTCAGCAAAATGTAATCATTGCCACAATGCTCTGCAAGTCTAATGTGGCTGTGAAATGTGCAACATAAAGAGATATTTTTCACTTCCAGCACAATTATACCCAGCTTTTATGTTATACTAATTTGTAATTGCATTGCTAACAAGAGGATATGGATAGCTGCTAATCCATTTAAGCACAAACTGCCACCCTTCCGAAGCAGGGAGCCGTCTGACCCCATCAGCTGAAGCCAACCTTTGTAGAGCTGAAATTTGAAGAAGAAAGTCATTTGAATCTAAGACATACAAGTTTGCATGTGCCTGAATTTTCCAGCACTTCACTGCTGTTCTGAGCCAGGCCTGGGGTTGACAGGTGATGCTTTAAAGCTGAGAGACAGTAGCTCTTCGAAGAACTTTCCCCCAATGCTGTTTGTCCTGGGCTGAGCCACTGGAGAGCATTCCAACAGGGAACAAGTGCCTTTTACCCCACCACCCACCCCAGAGCAAGCAGAGAAGTTGCTCAGGTGCCTGCTAAGCACATAGGGAAAATATCACAGTTCTTTGATCAAAGCCCCAGGCAAACTGTGGGTGCCAACTGACACCAGGTGGAAGGGCTGAGTAACAGCAGAAACTCAAAAAGCAAGTGTCCAGGTGGACAGAAATGAAGAAAAGGGAGTAGGTACACCCTGGAAGGGAGAGGAGGGTTGCCAGGAACACATGAGGACATGTTCAGATACAGCAGTGGATGTAGTTCAACAACATGGACAGTTCAACCCTAAACAAAGCCTCTAGACTGCAGAGAGGCTGCATGAAGCTCCCACTTACAAGTAGTTTTCATACACGGTAGCATGGCTATTGCTTTAAGTGTTTGTAGCACTGAATGCACAGTGAAGCTGAGCCCATTCCAGAATCCCTTATTTTTATCTTACTTCATCAACAGTACTTTGATTTAAGATGACCATCATCAGGACAAGCACAGTGTGCAGGGTAACAGCTGAAAGCCTGGGTGATCACAGAAGAACATTGGCAGAGGGGAAAATAGCATGAACCGAGAGCAGCCTAAATAATTAAACTGAAAGTGGATTTGTGTTCTGCAACAAGACAAACCAGCAGCAGTTGACATCTTCTATGTGTAACTCTGCATGAACTGCAGCGGCCCACAGGGTTCTCAGACCACAGGATGGTAGGAGAGCTGGAGGAGCGAGATGGGTTCCTCCTGTGCTGAAGCCCACAAAGGTGCGCTTTGCTGTTCTCGGTGAAAGTAGGTAAAAATGCAAATAACGCACCTTAATTTGTGCGCTTTTTGTCCTAAAAATTGCAGCTTTTTGTTTCTTCAAGAAGAAGATGTTACAATATTCTTAGAAAGTGAGGTGTATTGTACAGGACAGAAAGGGACGCAGCAGCATATGGGAAAAGAGCAGTGACCTCTTGTGTGAAAATCAGACTCCAGTCTGGATCCCTTTTCCGGGTCCTTTTCCTCTGATATGGTTTTGCTCAAGTCAAGACAAACTAAAAAGCCTTCAAGATTTGGCCCATACATTTCTCATCCTTAGATCCCCTGCACTTTGAATACAAAATACAAAATATTAGTTTTTCTTTAGCACTTACTAATCTCTTAAAAAAAAATCACAGCATTATTTCCCATTGATGGTACCCACGGTTTTGGGCAAGCTGAACTAGTTTAGTCTAAGATAGGCTGATTCGCAGTGTCTCATTCAAAACTAACAGAACAAGAGCCACATTCTCCTATGTTTGCTGTGTTGCTCAACAGGTTTGGAATGGAAGAGGGGCTTAGCAGAAAGATCATAAAGAGGCAACGGCAGCAGAGGCAGTGTTCACAGGAACATATTTTAAAATAAATGACGGCACAGGAATATAGGGTAAAGCCTCTAATTGTTCATCCCCCTTTCTGCAAGCAAGCAGCTGCCACAGTACCAGCCTACAGGTGGTTCATGGACATCTGCAATGCCTTGGGGGGACCGTGGATGTCGTTCCAGTAACACATTTGACAGTAAGCTCAAGAGACCTTACTGACATCTTCCAGCTAGAAAGTAGGGCATGGTGTTAGCATGCACGTGTACGCTACACACAAGTCCTTTAGCCTTAAGCACAGAGACCACATTCTCCACCAACCCACAGCCATCGTGCCTCTGCCGGCAGCGTGCAGGTCAGCTCCGGGCACTCTAAACCAGGCCGCTTCCATCAAAGCGGCTCAGGGGTATTTCTGCAATATGCCATCCTGCTCTCCAGAGCTGTTTACTTACTGTTCCAAGTCAACATCTGATACAGATTAAAAGAACCATGAAGTGTTTAAAGAAATCAAGACCATGAACATCCTGTGACAGCTACGCTAAGAAACAGCGATGCCGCACTGAGTGCTAGTTTGTCAACCTTTGCTACTTATGCAATTCACAGCCAATTTAATTAAAAATATAACAGATCGGAAAGCTGCTAAAATGCTTGCAATGACTATCAGTCATTTGATAATGGTATGAAAGAGCCATTAGAAGTGAACTGTAAGCAAACTTTTTCCAGATTGAATAACAGGGGCATTACAGTTCCAGCCATTAATGTCATGGTTTTTAAAAAATTAGCTGTCCATCTCAACCTAAAAACTAAGCATTTTTATCTCACACACACATTTACAATCAAAATATGTTTATAAAAGGTACAGTAAATTTCATGGTTATGAGCTGCACATTTTACATTCTGAACACTAAAACAGCCTCTGCTGACTCACTTCATCATTTAGTTGATTTAATACAAAACTTTTTTCCTCCCCTTTTCTGCTTGTTACTAAGATGAATACTTTGTACGCATTGGTAATCAAATACAATAGCAAACGTATTATTGTTGTACAGATGAACTCTTTTTATTACCAACACCCTCATGTTTAAATTATTTCCTTTAAATAGTTGTGTCTTGTTATTCTAGTTCAGCTCATGAAGGAAGTTCTTACAGCAACAGCTTGGACAAAGAATACCAAATTAAATAAGTGAAAGAACCCAGAATCAACAGATACTGGTTTCATCATTAAAATAATGTCAGGTTTAGCCATACCCACAAGCCTTTGGGATTGCCATTGCGGGATAGCGCTGGGAGAGACAGGATTCTGCTGGTCCTGAGCACAAGCCACACTCAACTGCTTTTGCCAGTTGAACACTTAAATACCAATTGCCTCAACTTTGGGGCATGGATTGGGCCCAGAAAGCCTGCACAGCCCTGCAGGTCTCCCTGCTAGCAGAAGATGCCCACTAGGTCCAAGTCAAGCATTCACAAGTTGTGCAGTCCTGCAGGTGTTGGAAGGCCTATGAGCTTTCGGAGATTTGAAAAGGTGGAGACTTTCAGTCCCAGAGATGTACAACTGGGAGGTCAGAACAGCGTTAGTGGTGTTATTTGACTGATCAGAATTCCGCAAATTGAATTTTGAATTTAATTCTGACTTGAGCAAAGCCACAGGTATTTGTTTTATGAGACACATTTCCCAAATCTGTCTTCTAAGTGGAAGACTTCAGATTACCTGCAAAGAGAGAGAGGCAAGTAGCTTCGGGTCAGAGTAGCCCAGGTGTTGTGCCCACAGCAAACTGCCAGCACACAACTACAGATGTCACAGGAAGCCTGCACTCCTGTAAGCCAGGACAACCAGATGCAAAGTTCTCCTGGTGAGAGCTTAAATTTTCAAAATTGTCAAAAACATGAAGCAAAGGAATAAAAAAGAAAGCAGTGGCTTCCTTTGATCACATAGCTCCACGAATGGAGATTTTTAACAATGCTGTATTGCATACAAACTACACATATACACACATACACACAGAGACACATGCACAAATATATATTTATATGAAAAGCAAGAGTTAATAAACCTTGTGCTGGAAATTAACCCCTATTCATAAAGGTCCTAAGCTCTGTTTTGAAATTCATTTTATACATCTTTCTGTTTAAAACTAGCGCAAATTACTTGCTTTATTGAAGTGTTGCAAAGTTAGAATATTTATATGTATAGCAGCAGATGCTGCTGTATCTCTGTACAATATAATACAACTTTATATCATATACTGCCTTTCACACCAACTGTATTCCCAAACACCGAACAGAATTAAATACAAGGAAGCAGTGGATGCAGGCACTACATAGTATAAATTATAAAAACCAGTGGTGTAAAGACACTGTATGATGAATAAATTAAGGCACTGAGCCATAAGGCCAATAAAAGAGTGAGGAAAAAAATTAAGAGGCATATGCAGATGAGAAAATCTACTTTAAAAATAAAAAGACAAAGGCTGAAGAGATGGAGAGTTGATGAGGCAGAAAGATACACTGAGGCTGCTCCAGATGGTAGAAACAACAGCAAAGGTTCCTATCCTAGAGTGGCAAGGCTATGTACAAAGCAGCACGGGGCGGCTGCAGAGTCTGCAAAACGACAGCAATAAAAAAGGGGCTGCATGAATTGCTGAGATGAGTCACTGTTTTTGGAAATGAGGAGCGACCCTGAAAAGACCGAGGAACTTGTTCTGAGCATTGCCGTATTGCTTAAAGTACATACGAAGGCACCTGAGACTATGGCTGTGAAAGGGTCCTTCAGCTCTGGTTCTTGAGGAGCCTCTATTGCCCTGTCAGGGCAATTTGCAGATACAAGGGTCAGAAGGGAACATATGACCACGTAGTCCGATAACCACCGATTAACAACGGGGACAGACATCTACATGAACCCACGCAACGGGTACACAGGCACACAAGGCATTACTTATCTACATCACAAACACCGCGTCAAAAGCATTTGCCCAAGCGTACGGTTGACCTGACATCCCCATACTACATGTATGCTACTACATATGTGCTAGATTCTCCTTATGGGCTCCACGTATTTTATGTACAGCATATAGAAGTCAATCCCTAAAATACCCTGCTACCTGAATAGTTTTTAGCACAGACTGAAATGATGCACTAGTATCGCCATATTGTTTAATATTTTGAAAAGTCAAACATGACTGTGCTATGCTACACTGTTTTTAAAATATTAATAAACAAACATTAAACAATCTCAAATTTAGCTCTTGGGCCTGAAGCTATGATACATGAGTGGCAAACGGGCACAGACGTGTTGGCCAGAATTTACTCAGTTCTGAACTAAGTGGCAAAAGTGATGATAGTGCTACTTGAAATCACCAAGCATACATATTTGTGGATCCATTTCACTCTGAAGTTGTCAGTGTGAGAACAGTGCTGAAAATAAACATCCCTCTGTCGACCTCCACTAACAAGCCTGCACAACCTTTAGGCTTTCAGACTAGCAAGGTCTAGTGCTCACACATAGCTTCTACAGTGGCATTTTGAAGCCGGGAACGACAGCAGTGACACATTTAAATCTTGTTCATCTCCTTTCCATATCCAGCTTTATTTCCTTGCCCATCATCTGTAGTCTCTGCCAACCCACTCCCAAGAAGATCCTGGTATATCAAAACAGGATTTAGCTACGATGCTTGTACACGTGGTCTCGCACACCTCAGAATAACCAAACATATAAATGCTGTGCTTAACATTCATCAGACAGATCCAATAAAGCTGGCAATGAGAAGAAGTTGAAGGGACTATGTGCCTAGGAATAAAACTAAATTACGTAGCAAGTGTTCATAAGATCAAGACCTAAACCGCTAGCTCCTACAACATGGAATCAGTCACTCTGGCACATCTGGGCATTCAGTGGCCAGAAATGAGCTCAATTCTTATGCAGAAACCCAGTAAATAACCTACAGGTAATTTAAAAGCCCTCAAGAGGGCACACAGGAAAAGCCCAAATCACTTACTGAATTAGCGGTGGGACTCTGTATGGGGGCTGAACATCCATCTCTCTGGTGTCAGCTATGGAAGGCAGTAAATGTAAGCTATCCAGTACGCCCAGACAAAACAGCATGCAAGGAATTGGTAGCAATATAGATTCACTTTCCTGGCTACCTCCTCCTAGCTTTTGAACTCAGGCATTTTATTTTAAAAACTGATGCTTTAGACATCTTGGCATTATCACCTATGGGTAGCCAACTCAGATAAGCAAGCAAATAACTCAAACATTTTAGGTCAGATACTTATTTTATGCTCGGTTTTGAGGATGACGGGTCATTACAAAGAGCGTGCATTACACAAATACTGTATGATGTGCTACTGGGTCATATTCATATCAACATGACAGTCCGGAATATGAAATGCAATATGAATGGATGCACTAAAAAACAACAAATCAAACACAAATAATTGGTTTTCAGGTTGAAGACAGGACAGTGCTGGTTTATACGAAATAGCCCTTGGAAAAAAGTTACGTTATTCCTCTATAACCTAACTTGGCATTTAAATAAACTTCACTTAACTATTAACACTCAGATATCATTAATTTGTTTTGCTTTTTCTTTTCAAATAAAATTCTCATTAGTGGACCACTGGATTGACTATTTAATGGCACAGTGCTTTAAAGAGCATGCAAATGTCATGCATGTCCAATGCCTGTGCAATATAAATACAGAACAACCCCACGACCAGAAGAATTGTATGTTTTCATAACGAATTTAGAATACTGTCAGTCACAATCCTTTGCTTGGAACATCATGCTGAGACACCAGCTGAGATCCCCAGACTGAGCAGGAGCTTGGGCTGTCAGAGCAGTCCAGATCTGAACTCTTTGAAAAGGATTAGGTCTTCCTCTGAGTCACAGGCAAGAACGCAATGCAGTTCCTCATGAAAATCAGAGTAATCTGTCCAAAACTACAGAAAAAGCCATAATATTTATCAAATCTAGAAGCAAGATACAAACAATCATGGCTAGGTGCATGCATAATTTGGAAAAAAGAAATCAGCAACCACAAATAATCCACTGCAGGTAACCTTGCTGCATTTATTCAATCTGATTGAGCAGAAAAAGCATTATTAAAAGAATTAACACATCCCATCCTGAGATTTATTTGTATGGAACAACTGGTGAGTGAGATCATGTAAGAATTGATTTTTCTGCCTTACTTAAAAAATAAGGTTATGTAGAGACTAAAAATCATTACCCGGGGTGTCCAGAAAGTCTTAAGCAAAACTAAATCATACCTACAATTCACCCAGTGCATGTATACATCTGATCAAGGGGTGGTAAGAGTTGTTGTAATGGAGAAATTACTAAATACTTTTTTAATTTTAATTTTTAAAGTATATCACATATTTTGAAGAATCTGGGACTAACATTAATTCATTTACTAACTAGGTCAATAAAAATTGCTGTAGCCGAGAGCTCTATTAAAAGTCCATAATGTTACCTTAATGGAGGAAAACTAATAGAGTTCTTTTGGAATTTCTCCATAAAATTAATATTGTAGAATTTTAGTGGATGTTTTATTAACAGACCTAATAATAGAATTAAAACAAATTAAAATCATTACTTTCTCTAGGAGGAAGTATTTACATTCCAAGCATCTTAATGGAGTTTATTCTTAAAAGAATTTCGAAACAATGCTCATTATTCAACATTGTGAAGTGGGAATTGGCTATCTGGCATCCACACACAGAAGATCTGCCAATTTGCAACTACTGTAGCACTTACTCAGAGCCTCTCTGTCTAACCCACTTTGCATGGCAGCCGTCCAGAACCTCGACCTGCAATACAATCCACCTCCTTGTCAAGAGCACTCCTTGCTGGAAAGCATTAAGCTCACCCAGCAACCAAGTAACAAAAATTAAAGAAATTAAAATCTGGGTAATCCACAAGGCAGATAACTAAGAAAAGTATTGTATCAGATATCTGCTCATACCACGTTTCCCCGGGCATTTCACCACTTACAGTTACGCCCTTGGTTTATCCCGGGTTATCCTGTATTCCTTATTTCTGTGGCTAACTGCTTACTGATGGTCTATGCACATTTGCAGCTGAATAAAACCTTTATATTTCATTTGGACTGACTACTTGCTTGTAGGGTTAAAACATCCACCAGGCAATGCCGACGAGCTCAGTGTGAGCCTTAGAGGATTGTCACGGTTTAGGATGCGGACAGCATTCAAGGTGCTGGAAATGGTGCATCCTGCAAAACCAAGCACAGCACTGGAGGCAAGTTTTTGGCAAACTCTTCTGGCTCACAGGACAGTAAGGGACGGCGCATGAAGTGGTGTGCACCTTGCACAGCTGGAGGAAACCCAGACTCAGAGGCAAATTTGATCTAGTCACAATCCTTAACTCCTGTTGGCGGGCAGAAAGCAAATTATGATATAGCTACTTTGGCCACAAGCAGCCATGGAGCCTATGCCTGCAACCAAAACCCACAGAACCACAGACAAATTTTGCTTTGCGCTCACAGGCATTTCGCGGGGGGTTTATGGAGAAAAGGGAAGCCCTGACCCGACAGAAGGGTACTGAAGAAGTTTACCTTCCTATTGAACTCTGTAGGCTTCCAGTTCTGTTCCTAAATGAACAAGCTGATGAATTTCTGATGAAACCACTGTATATTTCATATCCAATTAGTGTACACAGGCAATTGAAATTAATGCTTTTGGAGTTTTATTGCCCTATGAACATTATCACCGGTCTTCGGTTAGAAGAGTGCATTTTCCTGACATGTCAGAGTTGATTATAAAAGGCATTACCAGCACTGGTTTTGTAGGCCAGGGTAACACACGTGCGTGCCTTCCAAAGTGATCCAAAATTCACGTCACACCCCCACTTTCCTTACCCCCATCACACGGGGGCGAGGGGAAGGTTGCTGCGAGAACGCCGTCTGTGCAAGCACAGCCTGCCACAAGACCCAGCACAGCTCCCAGGCTGGGCACCTCCGCTAAAAGGTTTTACCCAAGCCACGGCTCCTTTGTTCAAGTCATGCCGTCAAACGCTAACTTATTCAATGAAAACAGCAGGTTATACAAAAGGTATTTGTCATTGTGTAATCAATAGTGATAACCAGATTTTGCTTCTTGTTATCGAAGTTAGGTTGCAATAGATATTATGTGATATTATACCTCTGCCAATAATTGCTGCCAACACTGGAAGATTTTTTTTTTCCCCCCTGAAATGGCTTGCCCAGGAGTTAAAGCCCTTCCAGAGAAACTGGCAGCAGTGTAGCCTTCAGAGAACAGATCAGAGCACTGGAAACTATTTCAGCCATTACCTTACCAGACACATTAAAGGACCGGATCCAAAGGCCATAAAAGCTCCAGGAAACTTTTCGTAGTCTATAATGAAGTTTGTATCGGGCTCCAGGTCCCAAATGGCCATCCCTAGTTTTGGTATTCATGTTTGCTAAAATTACAAGATGTCCTTTCATTCCAGAGAATCTTATCAGAAAATTGATCTCTTTTATATATAAGTCTTCAGCCAAGGTGAAGTCCTTCCAGGAGTTTTATGGTTTCCTATCATTCTTTTCAAAACCCTCTGGAAACTGGAAAATATGCTGATACTGTTTCTATGTTAAAAAGAATGGTTAAATAAAAGAAAAATATAGTTCTCAAGTGTTTGCAAATATCCAGCCTTTTCTAGTTTCTTTGGCAAAACCGGCAAAGGTTAATAGCAAACAGGTAAAAAAATAATTCAGAATGACACAATTATTTACAGAAGTACCTATCTGAACATTATCTCACTCAGTTTCCTATTTATAAGACCTACAGCTGTGCTCTCTCCATGTATTTAAATTAAATTATCTAATGCAAATGTTATATATGAACAGCTCAGCAAGACACTGTATTGTAACAGCACACCTTATTCCATGTAAAAGCAGATTGCTAGTTCTGGGATTGTAAATGTGTCAGACAATAATTTTATTGCTTTGCAGGTAGCAGAACACCCAATGTTCTTGTTCCCAAATGGTGATTGAGTGATAGCTTTTAATATTGTCTAATGATCACAAACATGTGGAGTCTTGTGTTAACATCTGGTTTATGGGTAAAGTCGCACACAGAAACTATTCGCAAAACAAATAAACCCCTGCCCTTCGAAAGCTAGAATTAATAGAACAAGCACATGCTCTTTTATTACTGAAGAAAAAGTAGCAGGGCATGCTGCAAATACTTCTAGATATGCTTTATGTAGTGTAACTAACTGAATAGATCACTTTGTTCAAAAAGTTCTTAAAAGTCACAAGCTCTAAAGAGGGGAAAACAGTTTGTCAGGAACACTGGAGGAAGCAAACAACCACAAAACTAAATCCTGTAATTCTGAGCATGGCAAAACTTTCACTGCAGACAAGGGGAGCTTTGCCCAAGGACAGCTTTGCCCAAGGACAGCCTGAGCCGGTAATATGTGATGTCCAGGTAAGCTCAAGAACTCCTGAAGGTAGAAATAAAAACACGGTGTTGGTTATTCCATCCTTATGGCTCATTTTTCAGCAATGAGTATCACATAACAAACAAAGCCTCAAGAACTATTAGAAATCTCCTTACCTGGTCAGAGCTACATTTCACTAACAGATCTCCTTCTACAGAACTGTATTAGACGGGCTCCACTGTGGGCTTTCCAGCCTTCTCACGTTTATTCCAGTATCCCAGAAATGGCACTACTATACATTTTTCCTTTAAACTATTTTTCTTTGTTCTATCCCTCTTTTTTCTGCGGGGCTGGAGCTTTTCCTAGATGCCTAGATCCTTCCAGATGTGTGTTGCCAGCCCAGAGCCCTGTTACTGGTATGACTTCCACAGAAGTCATTGCCATTCGCAAGGCAGAGCAGCAGCTCTGCTCAGGGCTGAGACTGCATGAAAACAAGTCCCCCACACCTCTGGCATTTCCCATCGCGTACCTCAGGCCAGCTCGCACCTCCTGCTGGGCTGTCCTGGAAGGGATGGGAAAGATCTAAGCCCTGGGGCTGCAGAAACTGCTGCACTGCAGAGACGCAGAGGATGGAGAGGAATTTATTGCGATTGTTTAACAGAGAACACCAAGGACGTCATGGCCATTTTGCAGGCATTTAGAGGGGAATCACCTTGTGTCCAAGAAGCTTGTGAAATCCAGATGAAGGAGACTGCAAATCTACTGTTCTATAGCGCTGAGGTACAGAAAAGGAAATTCTCCTCTGAGCAGAGGTGTACACAAGACCTGCTCATTACACTTACCCCATAGGCTCCAGAGATCTCAACTCAGCAGCACTCTTGCACCCGGGCCACAGGTGCATTATAAAGACCTACCCAAGCAAGCAAGTTTAAGCACACCAGTACAGACTGGGCTAAGCACTGTAGAGAGCTACAGGCTCTCTGAGCCTCTCTTAGTCCTCAAAGCTTATCTTTCAGACAAGTTTCAGAAGGGAAACAAAGTGTGATGTGCTATGAATAATATAGAGAAGAACCTTCAGCATCACTGAAACTGTCACAAGTCTACCTCTTTACCTGAAACCGTAGGTGGACTGCTCTTCCACCTCGGCAGCAAATAGCCCTTACTGCGTACTGCTTCCCATGGAGAGCAGATTTCTCAAAATGCCATAGCGGAGATTTGGATGAAACTCAGCATCTCTGTCCTCTAGACCCTACCATATGCATATATTCCCTTTCACACTCTCACCCCTGCAATTAATTGAAGAGACATATATTTTAACAAACCGGTTAATTGAACAGAGCTAAGTTGCAAAATTTAAGAAATTTGCCACATTTATATACATAGTAATGAGATCAATTACTTTCAGCTCATGTAGACGTATTGAGAACTAATGAGGTACTTAAAATGTGCATGGAGAAAGCCTACTTTCTATTTCCATGCTGTAACTTAGAGCTTGTTAGGGATTTAGCTCTTTATCAGTTTGAGCTATGGCACTTACATTGATAGAAGGCCTGTTAGCTGTGGCTCCCGACTGCATTAAAAAGTCTTTTAATGCAGTTTTGTAGTGGCATACATCTCATTATAGTGCAAAAATGGGCAAACACTGAAGACCACGTTGTTGGAAAATACTTTGTCTGAGAACACAGCAAGCAGAAAGCGTGTCCTTTGAAGGATAACATCCACCTCACTCATAATTTAGATAAGTAATCCGAAGACCCTTATAATAAGAAAACCTTTATCATTTTTTAAAGCTATTTAAAAAGTCCTGCAAAGGTAAAGTGCCAAATTCTAGAACTGTTATCTTTATGGGTCACTTTTAACAACAAAACACTCTTTCTCCCAATACAAAACACAGTGGTAATTTATTTCTTCAAAGAAATTGCACTGAGAGAACATCTACAACACGCTACACTTCATACACTGATCTCGAGGTTATTACCTGGGAAGCCAATTTTCAGGCAGCGATTTCAACATCTGAGCACAGCCCTGGATACAGCTCCAGGCACATCCAAAGTTTCTCATTAAGTTAGACATGCAATGAAAATGTTCAAAGTTGTTTAAGGGTGAGGAGAAAAGCGATACAGATATTGCAAAGGGACAAGAAAGAAGTGGAGAAACCTTTGGCTCCAGCATGGAGAGTTACAGATGAAGTCAGTCCAAGACAGTCTCACCATACAGCAGGTCCCCGCATCCGCTTTCTGCACAAGCATGCTGGCCAAGCCACAGCAAAGCTTTAAATCTCGCTATTTGGCAGATAAAACCGGCTTCTTTTTAACTATAGTTTTGACCATGTTTTATGCCTATCAGACCCTCTAGACTTTTTATTTCTCTGGACCGGATATTAAATAGCACCCTTATGTACGCAATAGCCCTCAACCATCAGGTTATCTTCCAGGTCAGTAACACCTGTCCCTGAGGGATAGGGACTCCTTCTCCATGGAGGGAACACTACTGCGTAGCTATCTCAGCTTGGCTCCCTGGGGGCAGTCAGGTTATGGGGGACACCTCTGCAGCACGACCAGGAGCTTCTGGTTTCCAAGATGCACAAAATATCCTTTTGCAACTCTATCAGTCTAAAGCCTCCCTTTCCTTCCTTCAGTTAAAATGGCTCAACAACTTAATCTTACTCATGCATTTGCTGTTCTCTTTCAAAATGCTCATTTACAACAAAACAACGTCCACCAGGACAGCACCCCTTCAAATACCAAATCAATCCTGGATGTGAGGTTTAAGGCAGGAGCCACAGGAACCACCTCCACTTGGAGCAAAGACTTTCAGATCTGACCTTCAGCTGCTAAGGGGAAGGAAGGAGAAAAACCACTCACCCAGCTATGGCCAAATGAAACAAGCCCAGAGCAGCTGCAGAGCAGCAGCAAAAGCTGAGGCTGCTGAAGGAGGATTGAAATAGCTGGTGTGGGACCCAGCTGTGATCCTACTGGGTTCACCTGCCTCCAGCACGGCCTTGGTTACCCAGCCTGGGTGCAAACATGACCCTATGCTACGCAGGTCTGTTATTACCAGGCAGCAAAGCAGCTTATCCCCTGATTCACTCCAGCTGTGGGTGCATCCCAGGGCTGATGCTCCCCACCTGTGCCAGAATTGCCCTTGGGTTTCATCAGTCACCCGAAAGAGGAACAGACTCTACCCCTAACTATCAGGCCAAATCAGCTCTCTGGGATTTTGTGGGCTTAGAGCTGGGCATCAGGGCTCCCAGTTTACAGTGAGAACTGGGAGCAGGTATGTGGGTCCACCAGCTCCTCCTCTCTGCGGGAGATGACAACCTGCAGAATGGGGGAGAAGACGACAGCTACGGGCTATGCCTGGTTTTGGTTTTCCTTACACTCAGCGTGCATATGCTCATATGCAGTATGTTCAGCCTGAATATACTGCTTTCTGTAGCACTGATCATACATTTGCTTGTCATTACAGTGCCTATAAGTAAATACAGAGAAATAAATACGAATACTTAGCACTTTAAGCCCATTAAAGCATTGGCAAAGTTTCACATGAGATGGTCTTTAAAGCTTGATGTATGGCAATAAAATTAGTTCAGAAAGAGACAGCTGCATAAAAACAATGTATGCCTTCACATAAAACTGTGAAAAATATTTTGCCTGGCACAGATTTTAAGGTAGGCTTATTTATTGGAGCTATGCTTCAGTAATTTACAAAATACAGAATCTGATAAACAGGAGCGTCAGATGCTTGCGGAGGGGAAGACCAGTGTGCACTGATTTCGGCGGATGAGTTTGAAATCGCATTAGGCTCGTATCAAAGATTTATACCCAATGTTGGGGAATGATCACACTTTACAGAAACTGACAGATAACAAAGTAAAATTAGAAATAAGTGGAGTAGCGGGCTGAAAAGATTATGTAAAAATAGATCATGAAAGGACTATCTAATAACTAAAGTTTAATTATTTTCAAAAAATCTAGGAGCATCAAGTTTGAATTAAAACTAATAGATGTTTTTTAAATTGTGCTTCTGGACTAGGTGTGTCAGAAAAAAACCCACCCAGTCTGTGTCTTTGATCCAGTTAGCAGTAATAGAAAACACTTTCCCAGAGAGCAGTGCAAAAGAAAAACAGATTCATGAGAGCCTCCACTCCTTATTTATAGCTTTATGCAATTTTTATCTCATATCCTTCTTCCTGTCTTTTAATTGAAAAGCAAAATTTATACCTAAGAGCAACAGTGCTATGAGAGATGGTGCCTGTAGATTGGATTTGAGTCTCCCAAGTGAACTGAGTCACATGAAGGATGCAGTGTTCTAGTTTTGGTGTGCTCTTTGCTATCTGGTTAATGACATTGTGAGACAAAGGCACAGGACCAGCAGCAGTAGGCTTAGCCAGCTCTTTCTTACCCTTTTTTAAAGTGGTGACTGTAGCGGACTCGATCCATACAGGCCAAAGAAAAATAGGACATCTTGCTCTCTGGAAATTGTAAAATGAGACAGAAACTTCATATTTTTAAACAAATATTAAAGGCGTATGCCTTTTGACAAGACCTTGGGCTTAAGAAAATAGATTGCTTTACCTTTTTGTATGAGATAAAAAGTTTCAAATAGTCAATGACAATTTGTACTGGTTCTCCATTTACGCCTGGACTACCTCTGAGCCTGTCTCGCATGAGGAAGGTCCTATTCATGCATTCTCTTAGCTAGTCCATATAATGAATTCTCATTACCAGTTGAAGCCTGTGCAGTCACATTAAAGTCCATTTATGTTCTGATATGTACACACGTGTTAATTCAGATTATATTCCTCTAACTGCACAAATTAATTGCTCTCGGATGAATTTTACACCACCTCATTTCTAAGGGTTTCTCCTGAAAGTACACTGAAAAGGTCAACAACACGATCAAACGCTACCCTGTTCAACATGCTTTGAAGATTATAATTATATCTAATTAGAAGATTTTGCAATTAGCACATATTGTAAGTTTTCCATTCTACGAATTAATAAGAGCCTTTTGTATTTATTTACCCTGCCAAACATGTGTGCTCGTACCACCCAACTGCTATTGTTAATGGACTGTTTCAGCCCAGTGAGGACAACGGGATGTCACCATTATTTGGTATTTTTCTCAGGCAGAGATCTCCTTCTGCCTGAAAGTTTACCCCCAGTGTCTGCAGCCTGAGCAGGACTCTTGGGACAGAAAAAGAATACGAATGAGCTGATATTTAATGTCAGAGATATTAGTAGTACTCTATGCCTTTGTGCATTTTTTTTCAGGAAAAAATGCTAATGTGAGGAGAAACCACCGAGGTATCGGGGACTCTGTGGTGACCACTGTACATAGCCACTAAGCAAAGGAGAGCCACAAAACCAATGCATTTCTGAGTCTGCCAGAAGGCACATTTTTCTCATGCAGAAGGGTACAGATAACAGATTAGTATTCCAGGTATTGGTTGATTTTCAGCTCTTCTCTGAAAGCTACACATGCACTTGTACCCCAGAGAGCAATGTAAGAGCAAGACTGTCAAGCTTCATCTTTGCTGTAGACTAATTACAAAACCTAGGAGCCTAGTTTGCAAACCCGGGCTTCCTTTGCTGCCTATCCACACTATTTTATGTATCTTAACTATATGGGGGATGTTTTATTACGGTAACAGATATGCTCAGTTTCTGGGTCTCTTTGAAACAGCAAACCAGGACAGTGACAGCATTTGCAGCACCATCAGGAGGAAAAGCTGGCAATGTGCTAAGTTTACCTCAAATTAATTACCTGCTGAAATCACAACAACAATTAGTTTGTTGATTTGAATTTTACCTAGGATACAAACTAAAAAAAAAAAGAAAAGATTAAAAAAAGCAAAAAGCACTAATGGTGAAATCGAGGTTTGGTTGTCATCTCTTGGGACAGGATCTCTCTCTAACACTCCAACACAAACGTACATGGCTTTGATTGAAAGCCCATTGCTCTCAGGAAGATTTGATTACTTTCCAAACACAAGAAGGAAGCATCATTCCTCACAAACCTGTCTTCCAGAGTATACCTGGGGCTTTCACATCACCATTCATTTAGGGTAGCAACTCACAACATAGCCTGTCCCACAGCAACATCATATCAAACTTCATTTAGAGAACAGCTCATCTGTAAGTCTGTCTGCTGCCTGAGTATGCCCAAAACTGCCCAGAGAGCTAATGACTAGTTTCATGATCAGATTTTAATATTCCTGAGCTGCCACCGCATCGACCGTTTCACTGGATTGGATTCACACATACCCTACAGAGCCATTTGTGTATCTACTTGTACATCCTCAGGCATGTTCTGTGCCGATTTGCTCGCTGTCTTGCATGTAGTATCTCTTTGGAACACAAAGAGCTAATTATAAATAGAAATAACAATAAAAAGCCTTTTATCCCTCAAGGCAAATTTTCTTTGAACATACATCTAGCATATATGTGGCTTCCATATCTCAGCTTGAAGAATTACAAATGTATTCTTGAGTGTTGGTAAAACTCTTCAGATTTGTTTATATTCCTTACATTCCCACCCAACCGAACCAAATCTCCTTTCGTAGGATCTGTCTTCCTCCATCAGTGATGTCAATGTGACAATCCCTCACCATCAAGGGAAACAGGAGTCATTAGTATTGTAAACCTCTCATTAGTATTGTTTCATTGCATCCTTCTTTGTTGTCCCAGAAAATTCAGGAAAAAGTGAAATTTCATTCATTGCTCAGCTACGACCAACTGTGACATGACCTCTAATTGACCTTGACATTTGAGAACTTCACAAGACAGCAAATTACTAAGAGGACCTATAAGTCAACCAGGTTAAGAGAAGTCAAATAGTGAATAGCAAGAAGGGCAACACAGCGAACAGTATGTAAATTAGGAATTGTATTTAAGCCAACATATTGCATTATGCATGAAAAGGTGAGTAATAGCAAATAGTTTAAGAAATCTGTCTACAATTAATGAATCCTAAATAGCTTTATTAATGTAGGTCAAATTCCATCTTCTTGTGGGAATTTGACATTTACTAATATGCCCTGTATGAATTATTCAAAGAAGATATATTTAATATATATACAAAATTGTATGGAGTGTGCTCTTCACAAAGGCTGCATTATACTTGTATTACAAAATCTACAGGGGCTACTTAATTTCTAATCCAGTAATCATTAATTAAATAATATTTAAATCATACTCTAATATATCTAAATCCAAATGTTATGCAGAAGTCTGCAAAATATTGTTTTATTTGTAGCCTGTAGCACAATGTCATCACCCATCACGGAGCAGGTATTCAAATTCTTTTTTTGTTCTTTTTGTTCTTGTAAAATATAAATCTGTTCTTGTAAAATATAAACCTAGTATCAATTCCCACTGTGAAGAAAAACTATGATTAGTAATTAAATTACAGTGCATTAAACTTACTTAACTTAAGTTCACCAGCTGGGAAAATTCTATGCCTCCGGACTTACCAATAACTCCTAATCTTGCTGTTGCCTGTACCTGTTTTTTTAGGTTGTATTATAATTTTCTTTATTGGAATTTCATTAAAAATGGTAATGTCATTACTCCTGTTAATGCTTAAAACCAACACCATAATCCTGAATTTTAATTAGTAATTATAATTAATCATTATTTCATTAATGAAATGTTTAGTTGCTAATTGTCTTTGAGCACCCCAGTCCCTAGGCTTATAAGCATTTCACAACATTTAATTTCTGACCATTTCTGATTAAGTGGAACCATCAACCTTATTCACTTTTAACACTTTCATGTAGTGCAGTACTTTGGGCCTTTTATTTACTATTTACACCTGTTCAAATGGATGGCTCCAAGTCCTGATTAGTGTTTCATTAACGGAGAAACAAATGCCTCAGGTATGCAGCAGACAACACAAAGATACCCGGGAGGTAAAACTAGTTCATCCAGGGCTCTTGCCACTCACTTCGCTCTAACTGTTGCTGTAGATCTTAATTTTCTGCTATCTCAACGTCACACAGGTCTGGGTTCATGCACCTGACATTCGGCAAGACAAGGTATGGCCGAAATTAGCACCTATGCTCCCCACAGTGGGAAACTGGGTGCCGGAGGCCCCCATGGTCTTCATGGGCATGGACAACTGCACCCCCGGCTACGCCAGCTGGGGTGTTTGGAATTAGGTAGGATGATCTTGGGTCACTCTGGGTAGACGCAAAGACACGTAGGCACGGTGAAGATGTAATCTGCTTTTAGAAAACCTGGCTCAACCCTAGAATGACTGCGAGGAGAAATGTGTCAGAGCGACGGCTGGGATCCACACACCATGAATTTTGAAAGATGGAATACAATGCGCAAAAGTTTGCAACGTGTAACTTATTGAACTGTTCTTATAAAAATGTCTACCAGCTCTCTCTCTGGGGATTACTTAAAAACAGATGCTGGCTAGCCAATGGCTGGGATAACAACCTGCCTTTTCTTTTTGTCAGGGGGTTGGAGGGTACAAGAACAAAAGAAATTCGAATTAAATGGCTTAGTTTATGTGTATTTGCTCTAAGAAAACTAACCTCTCACTGGCTGCACTGAACTTGGGCAAAACCGCAGGGGAATGGGTTGAACTACAAGTCCCTCTAGCCCAGGACCCGTCTCCATCAGTGACTGGCAGTGGATCCCCAGGAAAGCACAGAAGAACAGGCTGAGCATACGTTGACACTTCCCCAAACTCTTCTCCCACTCTGGATTTCCTGAACCAGGCTTGTTTTATAAGTTACTGATAAAAGTCTAAAAGTGATTAATAGTTATTATGCGTATACTACAGACACGAGTATTATGCATTAGACATGGTCCTAAATACAACAAAAAAAAAGCCTTAGAGATCATAGCAAGTCACGGTGATAATTGTTTTATGAAGCTGTGGGGCTGTATAACAATTGGCTCACTGATGAACAAATATATCACTGTTAACACCAATATATTAACCTTTAATTTATAAATGGAACTCAGTATGGAGTGTAGCCAATTTGATCTGCAAAAGGGGCTGTGAATCTTACAAGGAATGACTGATATTCTGCATCGCCATTTCCTGAGCTAAGGTTCACAGGTTACTGACAGCCTGTGCAGCCCTTTCTGGAAACCTTATCTGGTCCTCAGAGACTTAACACCCTGTGGGAATTTTTAATTTAATGCTCCTTGATAAGGCTGCATGCTAGCTCCAGGAAACTATGAGGACTAACGAATGAATGCTTGCCCAAAAGGTGGAAAGCTGGAGTTCTGTGTTTATGCTGGCATCGCTGTTATGCCGAGCCAACGTTCACTGCGTAAAATCTTGGAAATTCAAAAAAAGAATTAACCCGAGGTTTTGGTGAAAAATCTGATATTTTTGTTTCTGCACAGATCTTCTTATTCCAGGAGAAGTATAACAACAGGAATACCTAGCATTTTTAAACCTGTGTATTTTTTGGGACAACGATAAAACAGTATTCCTTTAAGTTACACAACTTAAGTGTCTACTTGTCTTGTGAATACACACACACACACAGAGCATTCTCAGGAGGGAGAAATACTTCTGTGAATTATTTTCTGCTTATTTTACACTGACTATTCTTTAATATGCCTAATCATATGCAGTCTGTTTCCCTTTTGAGAGAAAATATGTCCTTTTTTGAACACGATGCTAGATATTTGATGGCTACCCAAGAGAGGGTCAGTGAAAATGTCTAGAAATATTGTGGGATTTACATATAAAGAAGGGCCGGATTTTGAACGAGGCACATGGTGCTCAGGGAGGCACCTCCCTCCGTCGGTGCTCGAGCCCATTGCGCAAGGTGAAGTTGGAGTATTTGTCTTAGGGCTGGAGGTTCAGAATACAAATCTCGGCCCCAATGCACTCAGGGACAGGAACTGCATGAAATACAGTAACAGAAAATACACTTCCTCATGGTTCACCATCTGGATATTATCTAATTATTAATTAGGAGACAGAAGATACGAAGGAAGCTACGCTCCGTAAGGTGTGGTCTACCCCCAGGAATATCTCACAACGCACACATCCAAAACCATGATGTATGCAGACAAGGGCATTTAATTGAGATTTATACCATATTTTCTTGGCTGCATAGGAAATAAACATGCAGAAAGCCAAAGGCATTTTTCTGTGTTATGGTGGCTGAAGGATGATAGAAGTACATTTCTACTTACTGCACCTCTAAGAGCAACTGGGATGCTGTGCTCCGTATAATGTTATGTTGCTAATGTAGTACTTGATTCAGTGAGAGAAATTCTTAAAAGATCATTTTGAAGCAGATGGGGGATCAATAGTTTCCTGTACAGTCTGTACTCTCTATAGACCAAATAGTATTCATATATCTGAAGTTTAGCAGATGGTGTTTTTGCATTAATTTTCTAAACTACCAACTGTAGGATACTCTGTTTTCAGAAAACCAGTTGCCTTAAGGCTTGAATTTTTAAAAGTATTTCAAATGTTTTCATGTGTTGTAAGCACACCTCTTTCTCAGGTTTTCTCTCCCAAAGGTGCCGTTCTGATTTTGGATCGCAAAAAAATGAATTGGCAACAGGCTCAGACGTGCGGGTTCCTACTACGTTTATAACAGGCGGGGGGATATGGCAGCAGCGTTTCACCAGAGGGCATTTGCTCCGCTCTGTCTGGCCGCAGAGCCGCCCCCTCTGCCATCGCACTACTTTGCTGCTTAGAAGGAAGGAAACCAAATTGGTGGGTGGAAAGTACGGTAAAACCATTCAACATACTCACAAGATGCCAAGGACCAGTTGCTTCTGTTTCAAATCAGTCTCCAAAGCCCACTCCACACTTGGAGCACCTGCTCTCATCTATCTGCACTTCTTTTTTGATTTCAATTCTTTATGTAAACAAAAGAAAACTTGAGGAATTATGAGAAGGCATAGTGCCTCCGAATATTTTAAAGATACTGGATTCTTCTTTTTTGGCCGGCTATCGCAAGCAAGGCTTTTGCAAATTTGGCTATAGGTATATATCAGGGCAGAAAAAGTTGCATGAAAGTCACTGTCTCATGGATTTTATTTGAGTTCCTCAAGAACCCCCCAAAACTGAGAAGCCTTTGATCCATACCAAAGGGGGAGAAAAAGAAAACTTCAAAGAATAATAAAAATCCTCCTACTTTGTACCTGCCTTAACTGCAGTCAGTGTGTATTATTTATCATCCTCACCTCACTTCTGCATTGCTCTAAGCATGCCGAAGTCATTCAATTTAGCTTTTCAGTTTGGTCAGCCTGCCAGGAAGGAGTAATCTTGCCTTCACCTTCCCTAGCCCTCTTCTGAAAGTAAATATAGTGTGACTGCTAATTTGTTGATTTATACAAGGTTTAATCCACTAGAGTCATAAAATATTAAAGGAATCTTTCTTCAGTAAATTTACAGCTAAATAAAATCGTAGCTCTCAAGACTTGCAAGAAACTAGAGTGACATTTTATTTGCTTGAAATGCATTTTCTGATTCAGTGAGGTGGACTGACATGGGCAGCTTGCTTATTTAAACCACAGCGTATGCAGTGTGCTTGGGTGGTATCTTCCTGAGAGAGAAAAATGTGTTTCCTTATTTCACAGAATAATGCAGCTAATGCCTTCATCTCGTCTTTTATTGTTACTACTAAATAATTGTAATGAAAGCGCAGATAGCTTCCGCTAAAATTAATACAAAACCATTAAGACAAAACCCTGAATTAGTGCAAGATGGAAGCTTGGCTGAGTTTGGTTGAAAATACATCACCAAGCACCCTAGGAAACCTTGAAATAAGATCTCTCCTTCCTCCTCCCAATTAACAACTAATGGAGTTGGTATCCATGTCTACTGCAAAGTGAAGACTGTGGTGTAAATACCCAAAAGACTAGATAAAGGAGATTACGTTTCCTACAGCACATCTCCAAACACTATTTCTATCAGTGTATAATTTTGCAACCATGAACAGTCTAGGCAGCACATCATGAAGAAAAAAATCCCCCCCCCCCCCGCCCCGTATATTTCAGATTGGAGGGAGGTCAGACAAGGCATAGGAAAAATAATTTGATTTTAAAACTGTTAATTTAATGCCAAGTGTGATCCTGTCCATTTTTATTTCCATGCTTTATTTTATTTTTTATCAAGGGTCAGGCTATTCCATTTTGCTTTCCTGAGTATGTTACAGGGGCCAAACACAGCATTTTTAGTTGTGTACACCTAGCACTGGATTTCCATTACACAGGGTTATACGCAACCACTGTTTAAAAAGAAAGAAAATAAACATGGGGCTACATTTTTTTGAGCAAGAGAGGATGGGGAAATGGCCTATAGATTTTAACTTCCCACTAACAAGAATGGACCACAGGACGTAATTTGTGAACTCCAAAAATTCCCCTATATAAATGCTCTGCATATTTTTGGCAATTTCTCTACTGGAAACGTTTGTTTAGATGGTTGGTGTGAGTTCTAGAAGGCAATAGAAGTTCTGGGTAATCAGCATTTTTGAAGATTCAGTCCCTTACTTAAACGCCTAAAAATAAGATTAAAGAACGAGTCAAGTACATGTATTAGTTTTGTTGCAACAGATTATTCAAGTGTATTGGAAAAATATTAGAGAGTGTGAGCTCAATGAACATTAAAATATGCAGATTATCAATGGGAAAACTAACAGCTTCCATTTTTTAAGATATTTATTGAAGAGTCTACTTTTAAAAATAGTTATTTTCAATAAAATATGCTATTCCTATTAGAATAAAATCTTTTTATAACAAGTATGTTTTAGCTTGAAATCAGAGTTGTTCCTTAGCGTGGTTTGGAGGCCCTTATTGACAAAGTTAAAAATGATTAAACATTTTAAATCTTCATATGTGGTTTTCTAGATACAATCATAGTGTGGTTTTGCTGATTTTCAGCCTACAAGGCAGAACACCCAGTCCTTGAAGAAGACCAGTTAACAACCAATCCTACAAATCCTATATTTTCTACACAATTTTCAGAATCTGGCAGTTTCGGAATCCCCAAACTTTGCAGTATTGCAGAGAAACTATTCAAAGTACGTCTGCGTTGCTCAAGATAATCTCTTTGATGTAACAAAACCAAACCAGAAAACAAAAAAAAAGGTCTGCTCTCTCTGAGGTTTTTTAAAAAGGGGATTAAAAAATTCCCATCTTTAGCTGCTCTTTTAATAGCAAGCCTGCATCAGAAGGAATAGTCTCCTTGCCTCTTCATCACAGAAATGAGAGCGTTTCCTTAAGAATATAGCTCTGCGGGTATAATCTGATTTAAAAACTGAGATCACTCAAAACTTTACCGTAAGCTTTCAAAACTTGCGGCGGATGACGACAAAGCGCCTTGCCGCACTTCCGCAGGCACCGAAAGCCCCGGCCCTGCCCTGGCGCGGCTCACCTTCAGCCGTTCCCAGCAGTCCCGCCACGGGCCCACAGCCCCGCGGGCCACGCACGCGGCCGCGCCGCTGCGGCACGCGGGTGCTTCCCAAACGCTGGGCGCTAGGAAATATTTAACCACTCTCTCATCTCTGCGCCCGGATCGGCATTGTCTAACGAAAATACACCTCATTTCAAGCTCCATAATTTATTTTTTAAAAATATTTATTCCATCGCATTACTGACCTACAGGAAATCATGTTGTTAAATTAAGATATTTGGGGTTTATACAAACGTTTACATGTAGCCTATCAAGCCCGTTGTTTCCTTCCAACTTGCGATTTTTCTGTTCTCTCTGTGTACTGGGATGTTTCTGTACCCGTTGCACGGGAAGCAGCGTGTCAGCTGCTAAGTCAGCTGCATCACTTCTTAAAACGGAGTTTCTCACTATGTTTTCTTCTGGTTTATCTTTACAAATCTACACTGTTCAGCAGTCATCCTCCTGCAGATCTGCAAGCAGGCTGCTCCATTGCCCTTCATACTAGGTTCATTTATCACCATTCACTTCCCTCTCAGACCTTGCCTCTTTCCGTAACAAATGTTCCTATAATCTCTTTTTCTTCTTTCCCCTACACCTGCACAGGAACTTGCCATAGTTTCTGCAAACCTCAGTACGGCATTAGGCGTAGCTTTGACTTCAGCTGCTGGCTAAACTCTGCCTGCTTGAGCCGAAAGGCCTGGGCTCTTGCCTTGACAAGTTGCTGCAGCCTGCTGCAACTCCGAGGAACCCCAATTCCACCCTTACGTGATCCCACACTCCTCCCAAATGTAAGTCTTTCACTAGCCTTAAACTCATCTTCATTTAACTTCATGCCATTCCCTAAGCTGGGAGTCTCCAGCGTAGGTCTAGACACAGGGGATGCCAACTTTTTGTATCAGACGCTTCAGCTATCTACAGGCGTCTGCCACACGGCAATGAAATTGCCAATACATATTTTACACTCCAGTTCTCGGCTGTTGAGGAACCTGAAACTCTTTGAAAATTTCAGGAATTCGGTTGCAAAATGACATGTGCTCCAAGCACCAGCTTCTGCTATCAGTGCTTTCATTGTACTTTTCATTCAACCGGTGATTTATTTTTTCTCTCAAAGCCTTCCTTTCCTACTACTACTACCAAGCCACAGCTTGGTCTGACACGGTTTCCGTCTCTTTGCCCATCACCTGTTTACATCCCATATTGCAGCAAAGATGGTTGGAACATCCAGCATTTGGGGGTTCTTGCAATGGGATTTATCCACCCAGAGATAAACTTGATTTATATGTTGCAGACTCTACACCTTCAGCTCTGTTTTGGCATGCCCCTCATACATTCAATATTCATTCCCTTCACTCTTATCCTTGCAGTTGTTGAGTTTATAAATCCTAATCTGCCTCTCTGGGATGGTGAGTTTATATTGTGCCTTGTGTGATTCTCTGGCTCTCTCGAGATTCGTATCACTTATTAACTGTTTGCAAAAACATGAGATTGGAAAAAAGCTTTAATGCAGGGCCATGGATTAATAGTTACCAAAGCTCCTCTTTAAAATGGATAGCAACAAAGCATATACACACACGCTGCAGTTAAAATTTAAACTGCATTACTAAATTACTTTTTCCATTCGTATATAAATTATGCATCTAAACAGAAGTGTTAATAATTTAAGTTATTAAGTTGCTTAGCTAACATCACATCTTAATTAGTCTTTAGTATATATCTGTAAAGTATAAATAGGTTGATTAGAACATGTAAATTTATTATATGTCTTTTTAGCTCTTGGTACAAAGTGAAAATCAAAGTCACTGATCTAAAAAATGGAAAAGCGTTTTGAAAGGTACTTCCTTTGCCTTCACAAACACAGTTAACCTAAGAGTCACACACTCTTTCTTTGCTTCCTGAGCAACAGGAGATGCCACCTGCTTGGCTGCTTGCAGCAGACCTTCTTTATTTACATATCAAATATTTCTAACTGGTCCATATTCAGCTTTGAGTTTTGTTTGGGGGTGGGGAGGGCATTAATTTAAATACAAATGCACAAATATTATGCTTTGAAAAAAACACGGGCATGGTTCAATAAGAAAAGTTGAGAGCAGGCCTGCTCTTCTTATGGTTAGAAAGTTGGACATGGGTCTAGTATATATGAACATGCAGGCACGTGTGCACCTTGTCATTGCAGTGCCCCATCCTCGGCACCTCCAGCCACGTGCCCTGTGGCCCCGGGGCAAATGGTGGTTTGCCACTCAAAGGGACCAGTGAGGTCTGGAGACCCCTGAAAATGATGAAGCACCTCGACGGTGGTGTGGATGGGCACAACTGGTGCTGCCATCCTCCCTCCGCAAGACCACCAGCTGCTGGGAATGAACCCCCTAAGCCGTGATAACGGTGATGCTGAACGGTCTCTGGTGTTAATGGCTCGGCCAGATGAGGCACTTGAGCCTGGTTCCGTGTCCCTGCAGACATGGCGGAGTCCCGCATCTCGTTTTGCATTTTTGTATTTGCTCAGCTGGACCAGGTCCTTTCCTCTCCCCCTCCAGGCAGGACTGTGGCTCTGAGAGACTCAGGCCCATTTTCTGTTTTCCTCTTTGCAGTCAGTCCTGCAGGTTTTCCCCCCTTGGAAACAGCTTCTCTTACAGCATCCAGAAATATATGGGTTTTTTTCTTCCTTCGTACATCTAAGACAATTCCTTGGACTTGTGAGTTGTATTCTTCAGTACAAAGCCCTTCTCGGTGAACTGTAAGAGCCTTTGTCTCCCAGCCCTGCTTCACCCACTACTGGTACTGCTGCAATTTCAGAGACTCATTTTTCATCCTCTGCCTTCAGTACTTTTTTCTCCAGCAGTTTTGAAAAGACATGACTACGGAAGGTTTCTAGATACTGCTCTGCCAGTTTAAAAGTATATTTCATCTCTTTAGTGCTTGATTTTCTTTCCAAAATATGAGAATTATACGAAGAACCCCACCCCAATAACCAACTGCCTGTGTTCCTCTGTTGAAGAATATGTATGTGTACACACATAAATACATCTGCAAGCGAGGAGATGAACTGCACTCATAGTGTGTGAGGATGAAGTTTTCTAAACTAAATTCTCTTTGACAGAAGTCGTCCAGCTTCAGGGGAAAAAAAGTGACAGTAACTGTTAGACAAGGCTGTCAGCATTTCCATGCAAATTACGAAGAGGAAGAGTGACTATTACCGTCCAAACAAGAGAAAACTGTCAGCCTTCATCATAGACAAATGTTTTAATTTGAAAATTTTTCTAGGAAGTTTCCAAACAACAAATACATCCCTTCTTTATCAATGTCCATCTTTGTTCATAATGTCCAGCTTCATAAATAAACCTTCTGAAGCCGTGAGATGCCAATCATCCCACGAGCAGAGCCCTGTGACTTTGCTGCGTTACCGCGTTACAGTGAAACTCAGGTGCAGTCTAACGTTAGAGGACCTCAGCCCTCAGATAAAAGAAGATATACTTATCTCCTCCTAAATTACAGGAAAGATGCGATATCTGCCTCATCAAACAATGAGGGGATCCTAGAGCCCGAGCTATTGCAGTTAATGAGGCAGTCCCAGACCAAGCACCCTAACCTAAGAGGTCAGAAACTGAAAACGTGCCCATCGTTTGCCAACTTTTTCATTTAATTTTTCAACTAAACCCCCCTCCCTCGCAGGTCTCTTGCGGATCAGGGCACTTTGATCCAGTCAGGGAACGTGAGCTCGGGGCCTCTGTCGTACACGAGCAGGTCCCTCGTGCAGCGTTGCTGAGCAAAAGGCACAGCCGCACTGGACCGGCTCGCGACGGCAGTGCCGTGGCAAAGAGCAGCGCGGAAACTTGGATCTGGGAAAAACTCAACTACAGACATTTTCTTGAAAAAAGAGTGACTCTGTCCGTGCCAGCATTGACAAATGTCTGACTCAAAAGTTCCTCTGGGAGACTGCTTTGCTTCCTCTCCCAGGCTTAATGGAGGTTATTAACCAAAAGTACTTTTTGTCGCTTTTGTCCCCAGATTTAACCCTTTGCTTCCTAGAGAGCACTCATTATCCAAGGGTCAGGGATTTCCCCTCAAGCCCAGTCACAAAGTCTCTGCTATGGAACAACCCTAAACCAGCGGACGCTAATCAGGGCATCAACCGGTAATTCAGGGGGCCCCGTTCTCCCACTCTCCCGAGCTGAAGGACAGCAAGACCCCAAAGTGGCTGTCCCCAGCACTCTGCCAAAGCTGCTCAGAGCACGGCAGCAGCTCCACGGGGCGAGAAACGTGAGCCCTCGCCACCACGCGAGTCGCAGCCCTCCACCACCGCCGTTTCCAAAGGCCGGGAGAGCCAGCGTGGCTCCAAAACTGCTTCCAACCTCCGCAGTTCAATTACGCATCACCTAATTCTACCGTCTGTCTCAAATATATTGCTTCGAAGTTTCACTACGTGTCCCCTCCTGCCCTTTCCTTGGAGGAACAGTGAATAGCCATCTCCTAGTCCCTCTCTCTACCTATGATGTTTAGAGCGCTCTGTATTTCCTCCCTTCTTTGTCCCTTTTCCAACTGGAGAACCTTAACCTGTTTAGTCTGCCCTCCCGGGGAAGTTGTGTGGATTTTCCTGAAGCTGTTTGGTCGAATGGATTTCACTGAAATTTCCTTACACCCAAAGAATTCAATTGTGTAGTGAACCCGAATATAATAAATGCAATATGCCCAAGAGGAGATTTTGTTTATAGAAAGCTGTGAGTTCTGGGAAGAAAAGGGAAAGAAGATTATAATGGATGCTGCATTTCAACATTAATTATATCAAAAATGTTTCTGGTTTCTTCTGCAATTTCACATCTTTGTTGTGTGTCCCAACCACAACACAGTAATTTTCATTTATTCCCCAGTTCAAATGCACATATGTCTCCACAAGCCTTTTTTAATTAGCAAGAATATTTTATAAAAAACTATTATGTCTCACAAAGTTACAGCAAACTTAACACTTGTGCAACTACCATCTCACCAAAATAAATGCTCAGGCCAGAAACTCTGCTTTAGCTAAAGACAGAATCTCATTTGCAATCCTGGTTTGGGACAGAGCAGTTACATTTTAAACCACTTCAGATTAAAAGTTCTTGCTAGCCTTAAAGGATGAGAAAATCATACATTTTAAAAAGTAATTTGGAGGGATGGAAACAGCTCAAAGATTCAAATTCAGGGTTACGCAGCAGACACATACCTGTATGATTGTAATTTACACGTCTGAATTGGTTTAATAAATATGTAATGCTAAAAGAGGGATACTTTTGCTAGGCATCTAATTTTTTATATATTGGATGAGTTATTTAAATTATTTACTCACATTTCTAGCAATTGAGCTATGTCTTGTTTACACACGCTTTCAAAACCCAACCTTTTACAAGGGAAATGGGGTCTAAAGATCCTGGAGACTTCCACATAAAAATCAGAGGCAGGGAGGGGAGGAGGCCTGAGGACAGCGAGTGAGACATCTGATTTTAGGCATCTAATTCAAGTGACGCGGCCCAGCACCCCTCCCCCTGCAATCAGCACAGCCAAGGTCCCTACCATCGAGGAGGGCCCTCACCCGCCTCGAACAGATTTGCACAGATTAATATCAGTATAACACATCACTCAGCCCCGTGAAACACTCAGAGACAAATAAATGAGAAACCAGTATTAGGGTGAAACCGAGTCCCGTGCTTATTTGTCCCTCATTTTGTTAATTAATCTTTTTCTTCGCAGTCATGCTGGCTATTCCTTCCCGTGAAAAGCGTGAGAGCTCGGCGTGATGGCGAGCACGTCCCACGCCATGCTCCAGCGAAACCGGCGGGAGCAAACCTCTCAGCCAGCTCCTCCGGGCAGGTCCCTTTCACCGCTGCCATGGGACTTACTGCAGCTTCAAAATGATTTCAAAGTGCATTAGCGGAGCTCATTTTACCTCGGAGCACTATTCGGAGGTTACCATGCCATTGACTTCGTTTGCTGGGGAGAGTGGATTAATTGCCTTTGTTAAGTTATCATTACTGAGGAAAAAAAATTACTTTCACTGGGAATATCTCCCCCAGGCACCACCAAGTTATCTTACAATCTCCTAACTTGTTCATTTACTGGTTGAAACTTCATCATTTTCCTCTAATTTATATATACTCATATATATTATATATATTCCAGACCAGTGACAGATATCTTGTCCAATATCTTGCAGCCCATCAGGGTTAGTAACAGGAGCTTTAAGCCATGGAAAACTACAAATCTCATTTTCCCAGTGGAATATGGCTTTATTTCTAGCCTTGAAAGGCCATGAAATGATAGGCTATAAATTGCAAGTTTTAATATCTATTTATAGGCACTTCCATGGTGCACATCTATGTACAAAAAAACTTCCTGATCTCTAAAGTTCTAAAATATATTACTGTCCTCTACTTCCAAGGTCTTTTTGGTGGAAGTCACGGACCTAAAGGAGCCAGGGTTTGCAAATGGCAGGGATGCATGAGACGTGCCGAAGTACCAAACTGCTGCCTCCCTGGACGCTACGCTCTGTTACAGACGTCGTCCACGCCAGCATTGTTTTCAGACTACTTATCCCATTCATATCTAATGAATAGTGAAGAGGAAACGCAAAGCAGGTGGCCAGGAGAGCTGATGCAATGAGAGGCTGGAGCTGAAATCGGTTCCTTCGTGCCCCCTCCCTCCTGTGACCCACATGACACTTTTGTACGTTCTGCCGCTCGTGATTAACGTGATAAGAAACGGCAAAGTGTTTCCTGCCACCACTTTCTTCCACACAAGAGCACAAATGTGTAACACGTGTGAAGGATAGTTATACTGAAAACTGTTTGCAGGAAGCATTTCCTGGCCCGTTGTGCCTCTGCATCTCCAGCAAAACCCCGTCCGCTCCGGCTCTGCGCACGCACCCGTGACCCATGGTGGTGAGCACTCCGGGGCCGGCGGCAGCCAGCTCCAGCTGTCTACCAAAACACTGAACAAACTTTCTTCCTGAAATCAATACTTGCGCTAAGCCTCGGGAGCTTCTCGTGGACCGGGGAGCACGCAAGCCAGAGCGAAACTGAAAAAGCAGAAATTGTGTAGGTACTGTCAGAGCTGCTAGGAGCAGGCAGCTCCTTCTGGCAGGAACGGCCTCCAAGCCCCTCATCGGCTGGCCTGGAGTCCTGCCGCCCACGAAGCCGGCTCTTCCCAAGTCACAAGGCTGATGTATCAGGGATGAGCAACGTAGAGCCATCGTGCAAGGGGCTGGAGCTTCACCCCAGCTGGGCGGCTGCTGCACGCTGCGCATCGCCACCGCCGGTCCCCTCGCGCAGCACCGCCGAAAGCAACCCCACAACAGAAACCACGGCATTACCCAGAAGCAGGGGTTTCAACGGGCCACTTCAGCCTTCGCAGGAAGTCCAAAATGCATCAGAAACGAGACCTGACTCTCATATCCGCTAATGAGAGCTGTGGAGGGGGCTTATCCCTCTCTGCCTCACGGAAACCAAGGGAGTTGTTCCAGATTTGTGCCCGTGCCCAAAGCGAGGGGCCAGCCGGCAGCGCTGTTTGGCAGGACAGTGCACAGAAGACGATGACAGCTGCAGAGCTGATCCGAGAACTTCAAATGACTTTTTTTTTCCCCTCCTTTTTTTTGTGTCAACACAGGCCTGAGCAGGATGCTTAATGCTGGTGCACACAGCTACCACAGCATAAGATTTATGATTATTTTCATAACATAGGCCTTGTCAGGGATTTTTGATTTGATTTTGGTTGGATTATCTATTGCAATGCCAATAACATGTTTCACGGTTTTTTTAGGATGCAATGCAGTCAAGGCTGGCGGAAAGCAGGGACAGACCCACTTAAACGCGATTTGTTGGCGTCCTCGGTTGTAGGAGCTGCTCCCTAGGGGCAGCAAAATTTGCAATGCTCTACAAAGGAATTTCTTAATATCTTCTTTTTTCTTTTTTTTTTCCTAGACAACTACTTCCATTAATTATTTGAATAAGATTTAACTGAGATGAAAGGCTCTGGTCTGCCTTTGATGTGAACGCATAACTATCATTAACATGTTATTATTAATAGGAGTTGTGCACATACAGAGGGAAGAATAGATCCCTTCTTATTTTAAGCTAAATCTTTGCCTCTTTTTTTTTCCCCTGTTCCTTTTACCTCTAATGACTGAAACAAGGGATGAACAGCCGGACACACGCCTTAGTCGTGTTAAGAGCCCCCGACACACCTTTCTGCCATGGGGAGCGTTTGCCAGCCGCCAATACAAAGGCGGCAGAGCAACTTCCACGGGAGTTGCAGCTCTCGAGTGACGTCCTCACGCGCTCACTGCGGGGATCACGTTTGCGTGGCCGACCACTGCCCCCCCGGCTACCTTTTGCCGGAAAGTTTAGGCATTAATTTGCTTGTTATTTTTGCGTTCCAGAACAACAAAGAAACCCCAGACTTTTTCCCCTGGAGGCCTCTTTGTTAGAGTTAGCTACGAGCTGCCATCGGAACCTTAGAAAGCATCCACGCCCTGCGAAGACCTTACCTACATAAGGAAACTGGACTATAAATAACCATGACAGTGACATTCTCTGCATGAGAAAACTACTTCAGAAAAAATATTTAGTCTAGGGAGAGCTACGTTATAACGGTATAACTATAGAAATGTGAGTACTTTACTACACTATTGCTGACCTATCTACAGATGTGGACAGGCTTTGTACCTGAGACATTCATGAGGCTTTAGGGAAAATTTAAAGGGTATAAACACGGGAAAAATTATACTATAGCATAAGGAGGATTGACACCTCTTAGGTGTTTGGTCAAGCCTTAAGCAAGATGCAGCTTCCTCCTAACAAAAATGCGTATTCTCACTACGTATCTATTTTCCTGGTTTAGATAAGGACATTGTGCTTCTTTCACACAAATAGCATGTGCGCAAATTCATGAAGCTAACAGAAACTTAACTTTTTCATTTCCAGACTATATCATTTTAACTCTGCTGGTTTTATGGTGCATTAATGTTGTTGTTGGCATTTATATGGCATATTAATTACATTGCACTCAGTTATTTTCTCTGCTAAACTTAAAAGGTCATATCCTTTGTGTATACTTTTCTATATGGAAATTTGATTTCCTTAGCATACCAAATAGAAGCTAAATCAACGAAATAATGCATTTTCTATGAAACGAGTAAACAGTATTCAGTGAAAGGACAGTTAATCTACAGGCTCGTTGTGAATGTTTGAGCAATAGAATTAATGTTTTCTTCCATTGCCTGCAGCCGAGGAACTGTGCCACTCCTGTACAGCACTGCACCCCTTCTGCCAGTGCCAAGGATGCTCACACCTGAGAAGGGAAAAAATGAGGGAGGGTATATAGCTTTCTATGTGCGTAGTTTTATACATGGTATAGAAATACTTTCCCCAAGAAGATGGCAGCATAGAAGACATCTGATATACTACAAGCTATTAAGTTGTCACTAAGTCTACACTGTATATCTTCCCTCGAGTGCAATTCTTGGATGTTTACCTTTTTAAAAAAACTGGTTATATTTTACCCCCAAAAAATTCTCTGCAAAAATGAAGATCAATGGGGTGAGTGGAGAAGTGTAAATATTGTCTAGTGGAAAAAGCAGTCAATGCATAAAAGTTATTGACAACAGCTCGGGCAATACAATGATTTTCCACAGAGATGAGACCATTTCATCATGAAAAGTTCATATAAGAGGAAAATATTCCTTCTGCTAGGGACCTGCTATACCATATTTTTCACAGATTTCCGTTGTACCACAAGCTGACATGCAGGACACTAGTATGAATTGCAATGATAATGTGCTTTTTGCTTCTTAAATTTCAGAAGTATGCACGATTGCTAGCGCTCTGCTCCTGTGCTTGGGTTTATGCAGGGAGCTCTCAAGAGCGCAGAGGCCCCGTGGTCTGGGTACTTGGTCCCTGGAGGAACGACCCCCTGAAATCCCCAGATATTGTGGCTGAGGGAAGCAGCGGGATGCAGGATGCCAGCAGGCGCTGGCAGCTCCTATGAGATGTCTGAGCCATGAGCACAGACGCTCTCTCCAGAGTCAGGAGGGGTGTGTGTGTCCCCACTTTCTTAGGCTCTGATCTAACACAGGGAGACATTACGTCCGAGCCCTAAAATGGAAAAGAACATGAGAGAAATGCACAGCAGCAGCACAGACTGGGGACCGCGTGCAGAGACACGATGGGACACTGCCAGCTCCTCTGCCTCCCTGCTCTGCATATAGACACCGACATCCTCGTCCCCTCCGGGATCTGGGGGCTGCCCTTCTACAAATAAACAATAATGCAATAAGTAATCATTACATTACAGTGTAATAACACTATTGATGCTCTACTGGAAACCAGGCTCAATAGCTAAATAAATGTACTTAGAGACCTGATCCACCAACCGCAACAAGTCTTTGCACCATTTAGGTGTCTGACTTGAGACAACCACATCTGAAAAACATTTACTTTGGCTTCTCAGTGCCTGAATTTCCACCAGTCATAAAATATTACACTATTGCCTGGTGCTTTGTAAAAGGCATCATGCAGCTGCAGAATACAACTGCCGTTACAGTACGATGAGTTGTGCACCGTCCGACTCAGCTGCTGGGGCTCACTGGGATGTGTTCAGTACAAAAGCCATGAAGAGAGGTGCACCAGGGTTGCCTGTCTGAGGCCATTCCCCACCATACATTAAAGTACTTTTCAGGCGGTTTCTGCTAACAGCCCCCAGCACCACTGCGTCGTGTGGAGCAGGTACGCAGGGAGGGATGTCTAAGGTAGTTGGCACCGTAGCTCTTAACTACTTGAGTTTCCCTTAAGCAAAGGGAATTACACCTAAGCGTTCTTGGGCTCACAGGACAAAGGACTGGTGAATTAAGGTGCCTGAGTTTTAGCATTTTAATTTCTTCTTGGAGAGAAGGCAAATTCCTTTCTGTCAAGATAGCACCCACCCTGCAAGGCAGCAAATTGCACCTTTTCACACCGAAGGTGCAGGAAAGAATAGATGGATGTAATGACTATGTGGTTTCCTCAGGCCATGTCTGTTTTCCTTCTTATAACAGGCTGAGTAGAGTGGCTTTTTTCTCTACTGCTAAAATGAAGAGGGAGTTAAGGCTGCAATTAAAAAACAAATATGAATTAGAAAAGCAAATAGCAAACAATGACATATATACAAAAACCCAGGCAAGCACACTGAGCCACAGCATTCCTTCGGCAGCTTGGGCTTTTTAAATATATTTCCTTTGGAGAGGGTGGTTCCCTTCTATCACAACAAATATCTTAAAGGGCAGGAAACTGCCAGCAGTGGCAACAGCAATATATGAAATTGCTTCTCAATTCTTCATATCTCCAGTATGCCAGCAACTGTAAATCTAGCAATGTAAAAGCAGTCTGAACCCGCTGGGCTTCAGTTGTGCTTATTGTAGTGTAGAATGGCCAGAAACTAGAAATGAATATATAACCTAGTGACCGTGCTTGTGCCAGGCTCCCCCACCCCAAGTAACCGGTGCACTCAAAAAAATTTTAGGAAAGGTCATTGCCTGTAATGGAGCTGTTTGCTCCTTTTCATTCATTTTGCAAATTTATGTTTCGCTGCGAGGCCACCCGCTCGTCCATGATGAAGTGATGGGGGAGGAGCGGTCCAGAGCCTCCTGATGCTAAGGGTGGGGGTGCGCGAGGGGGCTTTTGAGGAGGCGGTACTCCCTCCCTGGCAATGCACCTCACGTTATTGTGCTGACTTCACTTTTACGCTGGGTTTTGGCCGTGGGGCAGGGATGTGAGGGCCGTCACACTCCTCTGCCGCATGGAAGCAGTCACCAAAAGCATCTCTCCTTCTCTTCCATCTCGTCCAGTCCTCGTACATCCTCTGAGGAGGCTCCGGGGGATTCTTCCTCCAGCTGAGGAAGAGGAGAATTGGGTGGCAGAAGAAGACAGGGAGAGGATGCCTCTTTCCCGGCTGCTAAAAGAGGGCTGTGACATTTAGGGGGAAGGAGGTCAAATCTCTCACAGATGTTGCGCTCCCTCCCTCCTCCCCAGCACACAGCAGCGGTGCAGCCCGGGCTTCAGGGGCTGCAAGCTTCACTGGGCATTAATGCCCCGAGCTGCCTGGAGGACGCAAAGCCAGGCTGTAAATGCACAGAGACTAGGTCAGCAAGGTGCATGCTCGTGCTCGCACACACTTGGGAATGGCCTGGAAAGCTGTTGGAAGCAATGAGACTTGAGCACAGAGCTAAAAGCTTTGCTGCATCAGCAAAGAAGGGCAGGCTCAGGGCGGGGGGCTCGCCCAGGCACCCACTCTGCCCCCAGGCAGCTCTGTCCAGAGCCATCAAGCACCATTCCCTGCTCTGAACCCAGCCGGCCGTTCCCATGTCACGGCTTCCCAGAATTTCGGCTTTCTTAAAGAAATAAAGAAGAGACCCTGAAATTAGAAAGGACACTTCTCTTCACATGTCCGGTGGGTTATCAACATTAGAAACTTAAAGTAAATTAATAATACCAGATTAGTACTACAATGGAAAATTAATTCGATCTCTATTTTTTTAAATAAAATTCCTTTTATGCTCTTGGTGTCACTGTGATATTAACAGTGTTGAAGCATAAATCCTTCCCTCCGTGAAGCCAGCATAATTGCACGCTGCGTGCTAGCTATTCTATTCACATCGGAAATGCATCCTTAAAACATTTCAGCTTAAGCCTTGTCAGTACTAATCCTAATGCCTGATGCTGAGATGTGTATTTTATTACTGTGTATAAATGAAAAGGGAAAACCTTCATGGAGGATTACAGGGTGTAGTAATGACCTCCGCAGCATTACGGCATGAAGATGTTCCCAGGCGCCAAATGGGATCCTGGGATAAAAGTGACATGTGTCTATATAACCTTGGCACCTGCTCCAGGTACACATGTACCTACCAGCTGTGGGATTGTAAACATATGTCCCTTCCAGTGAGCTGAATTTTCATTTATGAGGAGGCTAAAAATGAGGAGGGAGCAGGGGAGAGGGATTTTGTCTGAGGCAGCTAATGGGCTCTCGCTTGCCCCTAGCTGGGAAAAAGACTGCTGTTGTTTCGTGCTGTCACGAGAGCGTGGACTGAGGGATGGCAGTGAAAACAAGAAGAAATGTCAGGAGAATGAAAAAACGGAGGAGAACAAAGCTGGCGGGGGAGAAGAGAGGAGGGGGAAGCGAAGGAAGACGCAGGAGGAGGAGAGGAGGCAGCAAAGGGCTGGGGACGGGGGATGCGTCTCCCTGCTTCCGTGTCCCACCCAAGAGGACTGGCCCTCCTGGGCGTTTTTAGGGATGCTTCAGAGAGGAGATGGGACTGATGACCCTGCACTGGGTTGCTCCAGCCGGAGCGACGGCCGTGCTTGGGGTTACTCCAAAAGAAGAGGGGGAAGCACACGTGGGGAAGGGGAGATGGGGAAGCGGGCAACGAAGCAAGGTTTATGTCATCTGTGCTCCTTAAAAACGTCCCCGCTACCTTTTCCAATAGCAGTGAAATAGAAGCGAGATGCTTTGAAGCCTCATTTTATTTGGCCCGGTTTTACTCTAATCTACCCTGGGCCCAGAAACGTAGCTTTTCAATCTGCCAGAAAGTTGTTCTGCTGACCCTGAAATGTCAAACTGTTATAGGGGGCTGAATCCAAAATTGATTACTTCAGAGGTCAGACAATAGCCGGTTTTATAGTGATTTTTTTTAAAGTCTTTCCTATGAACTTAAAAAAAAAAAAAAGAAAGGAAGAAACACTTTTGAAATGAGAGCAAGTAACCATGAGCACAGAGCTTTCCGAGACCCCTGAAGCGGCCCTTTGCAGAGGAGGGGAAGGAAGCGCAGACCGACTCTGGACACGGTGCCTGCTGCCCCAGGGCGAGAGCGAGATCCCAGGCATACAGGGCATGTTTTTAGCCCCGTACTGGTACACAAACACAGATTCAGGGCCGGTTGGCTGCCTTGCCTGACTCCCAGTCCGTTTCCATCACGAGCTTACCCCCTGTAGACTCGTGAAGAGCCATACGCCTTTTCCCTCCGCCCCACGGCAATCTCCAGCGGCTTCCAGATTCACCCTGCAGGACCCAAAGCTGCAGCAGCCGCCGCCGAGCCGCTGCGCTCGCTGGGGAGAGCTCCCTCCTGCCTGCGGCCGACAAAACTCCCTCTGCCAAAGCCCCTTATTCGAGTTCCCCTCGAGCCATGAGAAATGCCCACAGGAAGCGTTTGGATTACTGTCTGCAGCTATTAGGCCGTCGCAAATACTGTAATCTATATGTTTATTCTCCGTAGTAAATATGTGCTCTTGCTAAATTTCAGCAATTACAAGTGCTTCATCCTTTTCTTTAGCCAGCCAGCAATATAAATACATTTAATTAGTTAACACCCCCTGCCAATTACAACGTCTGAAGAAAGTATTGCTGAGATTGTTGGTCCTAATTATTTTAATATTCAGGAGAACCACTTTAACGTAACAAGATAATTACTCATGGATAAGGGTTTATGAGAGCTGCAATCCTTTTCTTTATTTTCTACAGTGCAAGCCTGGGCCTAGTTAAATTTCTGGACGCATTTTCAATTTAAGATTAAAAATTGCAATTTGTGAGAAATCATCAAAGCACCACATGTTGGAAGAAAAATAACTATATGCAATCTCTGTTAACACCATAGCAAAATAAATTCCCTGTGTATTTCATGTGATTAAGAGCGGAATCTAAGGGAATCAGTTTCTTTCTTTTTAAAAAGATCATTTTACATGTACTGAATTGATCAGCTATGAGAAAAACCCTGATCGTTCCTCATTTTAGACAGAATGTGAGTTGTCCTTTATTAATCTAGCCTGTATCCTTTTGTAACTATGTAAATCCTCTTTCTCCACTAACAGTCAATGGAAAATCTGAGCTACCTTCTCTACTGCCTATCTGAGAAACCCTTAAATCAAATTTCAGTTTTTTGCAGCGTGACCATCAATGGAAGAATTATTCAGCTGAGAAAAGGTTGGTCTCGGTATCTGTAATATGCTAATACTATAGCATACCCAAAGAGACATCCCACAAGGGTTTTTCACATGCCAAATCCCAGAAATATATGTGTGTATTCATTTAAAAAGAGTTTGGCCAGGGCTGCTGAACAATAAATTGTGTGCTGTTCCCTTCGTGCGCATTCAGAAGGAACCCTTTCTTACCATGTCCCCAAAGACAGCTTTAATATATACCCAGTGAAATATTTCAGTGTTTCTGTTTCTCTCTCCATATTTGTACTCCTGGAAGTACAGCCTGTTTACAGCAGAAGCCTGTTTTCAAAGGAAATTTTCCTTTAAGAAAGTAATTTGCCCATAACTCCCATATTATGTATTTGCTTGGTCTCTGTACAATGCACTAGTGGGAAAATAGGAAGGTGAGAGATCAGTGCCACCATTAAATATCTCCCTTTGCTCTGCGTGTAAAGAAGGCACCTGATGACGCAGCCCTCGCTCGGGAGGACAGACTGTGCTGGCTTTTGGGTTATCCCTACCCGACCATTTGACTTTAGACTTGGGAGATGAATAGGCCAAGCACCAACCACAAATGTGAGTTAATCATCAGTTCCACTCCTCTCACTGCTGCCACCACCAAATATTAGAGCTAACCTTAGGTGAGAGAGGTTGGCTGCTAATTAGGTGTTTAAATATTAAGGAATAATTTAGAATTTGACAAAAAAAAAAAGAAAACGCCAGCATTATCCATTAGTTTTACTTTATAATCAAAATAATTTGAATGTATTTACCAGAATATTTGCCACTTTTACAGTGGACTACCAGAGCGCATGGGAAAAAACCTGTCTGAGTAAATATATGGTAAGAGAGAGGGAAAAGAAAGCTGCTTGATTTAGTGAAGCAAACTTTGCCTTTAGCCCAACAAGTGTGCTTTAACTCAGTTGCAAGAGTTATAAAAACAATGCATATCTAAACAGTGGTGATAAATTAGTGAAATTAATCCAAATAATAGGCAAATGGTAAGAGCAACATATGTAGAATGATTGCAAAGTTAGATTAATTTAAAATAAAACCCTGGAGTTATGTAACCAATTACAAAAATTGCATTTAACAGTAAAAGAGCAATTAAAAACAAAAAAATGCCCTAACCCCAGACATTATGTGCTGGGGACAGGGACAGGGCTCATAGAGAACTTGGAGATGAGCTGGAAAAGCAATTGAACAGAAAGTTAGCCTGGTTTTACTGTGTTATGGAATCAAAGTGCTCAGATATGGCCTCATAATACACAGATGAAAGGCTCGTTTCTCCCCAGATGGGGCTCAGTAATCAGATATAGAAACAGCTATTTTTAATGAAGACCTGCAAAATCATCAAGGCTTAGATGTTGCTGGCTGGGATAAAGCAACGGGAGGCAGACGAAGCAATTTGCTAATCTGCCTGGTGGCACAAAGTCAAGCCCGATCAACACATTTTTCATAGCAAATCACATTCCTTCAGTCGGGGTGGCCCAGAAAGGCAGCCATGCCAGGCAAGGGGGGAGCCTCGTGCCAACTGGCATGCGTGCCCCTCAGGTGGGAGAGCCCAAGCTGCATTACACAGCCTTATACGTTAAAAGAGAAAATACCTGCTGTATTTTTCAGTCCATCATCGTGACAAAATGTTCCCATCAGTTCATCTTGGTTTTTTTCACGTCTCCTGTCCGGTCTATTTAAAATTTTTCCAATTGGGGTTATTCATTCAGTATGCAGGAAGACATCCCGGTAATTACAGCAAGAATGAATATCTCTCCCTTAACCCCTTATTTTGCATTACACACACTACATATTCTTTGAATTCAACATGCTCTGATACGCAAAGCCAACACCATTTTTTAAAATGAAGTACTATCTTCTAGTGGTAAATATTTTGAAAAGTGGTGGCAGAGAAGATTTACTTATCTTTGTAGTGCACTAGAATGCTAACCCTGAAGTGTAAAGACACCACAGAAACAAGCACCAAATCCCTAATAAAAATCTTAGCGGAACAAACACGGCTCAAGCAAGTCAAATAAATAATTTCTAATGGGACAGATTTGGGTATTTCCACACTAAGCAAATGCATGGTTAAATTGCTGTCCAAACCAAGCTGAGGTTTTATACAAAAAGACCCGCAATGTGCAGGTTCTCTGTGGCACCCACAGACACAATCTAGGCACTGGGCACCTGAGATTCACCATCATTCCCCACCTGTTGTAAAAAAACTTAGATAACAACTCTGCAAGAAAGAAGTGCTGTCAGATTCCTGGCAGAAGCAACATACATTATTCTTGGCAAAACAAAGTCAGGTTGGTCCTGCCAGAACAGAAACGGAAGCATGAGATCTGGCAAAGCAAAGATAGTAGTAGAACTCCTATTCTGGGAAAACAAAAAAAAAACAAAACCAAACCAACAAAGCAAAAAGAACTTTACATAATTATTGGCAAGGAAAGTATATTGTGTGGGTTTGATTTCCTGACAAGACAATCTGGCATTTGCAGACAAATAGTACCACACAGACATGGGCAACCACTCAGCTCATGCTACAGAGTTGCCAACCCACCACAAAAGCAAAAAAGCAAACATAAAACCCACAATAGTTCCACAAAACCATTTTTGTTTCTTTGTGAATCCTGGCCAAGTTATATATCTCATCCCACCACAAAGTAAGTCCGTCTTTCCCATAAGCAGGTTTTCTTAGGAGTAGAAAATGAGGGGGGGAGGGGGGTAATGCATTACATCCTCATTTCAGCAGTGCCATGGCCGTGATATTCCCATAATAAAGAAATGAAGAAACACAGCTAAGTTTCATAGAAATGTTAAGCACTATTAGCAAGAAGTCAATGTATGGACTTCTCAGCCACAGCAACCTCAAATCCATTAAAAAATAAAGTCATGGCTATTAGAGATACAGGACATTACCAAATGTCCATTAGCAAAGGCCAGTGAACTGCTGTAAGTGGGCTGTCAAGCTTGCAATGAGCAAAACTCAGTATTTGTCTATAACCTCATTTGAGTTCAGTGTTCTTCTGACTCACCTGGGTAAAAGTCTGGCTTTCAGACACCCTGTTCAGGCTTTTCCTGCTTCAGATTAAAATCTCCCTACTGATACTGGATGCCAGAAATAAAAAATAAAAACACACATACAAAAACATTGCTTTGATGATGGTTTACCTTCCTGTTGGCAAGATGTACTGTCTTCACACTTGCTACTGCTTCCTTGTCAGATACCTATGAATAAGGCTGAAGATGTGTGAAGGAGGAGAAATCACAGAAAACCAGCAACATACAGTTTTGTAATGAAATAATCTTTATCTTTCGATTCTTGATAAAATAAATAAATTAAAAAGGAGGCCATAGCATTTCTAGCATACTGATGATTAGATGAAACCAGCCTTTACTGTGAAGTAACTGCTTCAGTAGCCAGAGCGGGGAAGAAGCCCTACCAGCCAGGGGCCCCAGCAAACTCTGCCTGAGAGCTGAAGGCAAGGAACTGTGTCTTGGCTGATCTTCTGACCTTGCCGCCTTGAGGAAGGCAGAGGAGCTGCCCTGCTAGAGCCCCCAGCTCGCCCTCCCTTCTGTCCTGTTGTTGTGGTTTAACCCCAGTCAGCAACTAAGCACCACACAGCCCCTCGCTCCCCCTCCCCGGTGGGATGGGGGAGAGAACTGAAAAAAAAACCCCAAACAACCAAACCCGTGGGTTGAGATAAAGACAGGTTAATAGCAGAGGAAAATAAAATAATAATAATAATGATAAATGAAGGTACAAAACAAGTGATGCACAATGCAATTGCTCGCCACCCGCTGACCGATGCCCAGCCCATCCCTGAGCAGCGATCGCTGCCCCCCGGCCAGCTCCCCCCCAGTTTCTATACCAAGCATGACACCATATGGTATGGAATAGCCCTTTGGGCAGTTGGGGTCAGCTGTCCCAGCCGTGTCCCCTCCCGCTTCTCACTGGCAGGGCATGGGAAGCTGAAAAGTCCTTGACTAGTGTAAGCACCGCTTAGCACCAACTAAAACAGTGTGATATCGACATTATTCTCATATTAAATCCAAAACACAGCACTATACTAGGAAGAAAATTAACTCCATCCCAGCCGAAACCAGAACACTTGTACACACCCTCAAGGCGGGAGGGTGAGGAGAAGCAACAGCACCACAGACACGGGTCTGAACTGAGAAACTGCTAGGCATTCAACCAGATTTATTAAAAGAGCTGTGTTCGATCTAGAGAAAACTCTTTGCAAATGTAGAGGTCCTAGTAAGGAGCCCCCTTACTGGTTCTCAAAGTCTCTGAGATTTTGATCTCTGCTTCCCAAGGTGCAATGGACTGCAGCTTAGCTTTATGCATATCAGACTGCTAGTCAATATAACTGCTATTTTGGACCGTCACAGGATCAAGCCCTCGCTGCAAGTCTGTTGCCAGGTTTTCCAGCCTACTAGCAATCAGTTACCCAAAGCCATCAGAAGCCACAGACATTCACTAAACAACACTTTCTTTCTTGGTGGGTGAGTGGTGGTGGGTTTTGGGGGGTTTTGTTTTGGTTTGGTTTTTATGGTAGCTAAATGACATGCAAATGCAGTGACATTTTGCCATCTAAGCCTTCAATTACTTGAAAGCCTTCCTTCATGGAAATTTGAGGACAAACATGTTTGCTCATTCCTTACAAACCCCAACAAGTTGGGCTGACTGTTAAAAATTATATTTTAGAAATAGGTAAAACCTAAACAACTAAACAAATCTAAGAGAGACAGAGGGTGCAATTTGCCAGCCCGTAACACCCAGTCTGATAATACGCTCTTTGGCCAAGAACTAGCAAACCCCATGGTCTGATGAAACAGGATGCACGAGAGGGTCAAGAGTCAGGCCCAGGAAATTCCTCTGTATCAATGACAGAAAAAGAGAGATGCCAACAGCCCAAGAGGAGGAGCTCCGTCACTTAAAGAGGAAAGAGAGGGTTCAGCTATGTCACTGGTGAATTTTTAATTCAAGAGCGTAGTTTAATGCCAATCAAGCTTAATATATCTTCACACTGGTTTAAATAGGAACGGGACTGGACTCCAAGGAGCCTGTGTGAGCACAGATGTCCTCAGCTCCCAATGCACTGAACAGAAGCTGGTGGTCCACTTTCCCACGATCGGGCACTAACCACCCCCATATGCTATCTCAGTCAAAAGTGTTAACCACCTTCAGAGTTTAACGTTAACTCCTGATACAGCCATAAATGAGTTCCAAGCAATAATCTGCTCTGCTTTTTTTTTTTTTTTTTTTTTTTGTATTTTTTAATCTTGCTCTAATTATTAAGGAGCAAAACACTGATGAACAACACTGATTGCATATTCTAAAAAAAGTACCACCCTCCAGCTGCTCTGCTGGTGAATCCCCTGCTTGCTGCTTGTTGGGATTTACTCTCAGCCCATTGCATCTGAAACTAATTACTGCAACACCATCCTCAACATTAATTCTCTTCTCCTCTCTGGAATCGGAAGCAATATGGTACATTCAGAAGATAATTTCTCATCTCTCTTCCTAAAGGGGAGATCTCAGCTGTTCAATGGAGATAACGGTAAATGAGTCACCAGTTTCAGAAGGTGAAGGTTTCTGACGTCCCTTTATCAGAAGCCATTGTCCGAAATTTCAGCTGATGATTTAGGAAACTTTTTTTATATGAATGTCACCAAGACCTAGAGAAATCTGTCAGCTTTCTGTGTGATCTTAAAGACAAATTGCAGCAATATCTTGTCAACCAGCTCTCTTAAACTTACTTCACTGCCTATTCTCATTGCACCTGTTTCACTGTTGGTTTTTCTCCCAGAAAACATTTTGCCCAACTTCCTTCAGCAATACTTGCTGGAAATTAACTATTTTTCTTCCTTTTTAATTAAGCCCCTTTGTTTCCAGTGAGAAGAAGCACTTATTAAACGACCAGAATTATCAGGCAGTTGTATTTATGGTGCGGCACTATTAAAAAGAAAGATTGTGCCGTCAGGCCCCGACGCTTCAGTGAGATGCCCTGCCGCAGTTGGTTTCAGGACGCAAAGCCAGCCCTTGGCACCTGCCTGAGCTCGCTCCTCTCTCCTGTTACCTTATCAGCCCTATTCCTGCGTCTGCCTGGTCTCCGGACTCCGGTGCAGCTGCCCCTCTGGTGCACCTAAACGTCCCTCCCGTTAGAGATCCTCGGCTCACGCTCCAGCAAGCAGCGAATGTGCTGCCGCCCACCTGCTCCCTTGGACCAGGCATCTGAAGAGTGGCTTTTTAAGAGGCCGAGCCTTTAGTCCAAGAGATATTGCTATAGCAAATACGTACTCCTACATTTTCCGCTATTCAACAGGATGCTAAAAATAAAAGGAAATGAAAAATCAGTAATTCATTCAGTTCAGCAAGCAGATGTAACTTGTGCCCTTCTACATAGACTTCCCTATGCTAAATATTAATCATAACAATTAGACCTTCCAGTAGATGACATTGTGCTTTCTCAAATTGCTGCAGAGCATTAAGACTCGCTGCTCGAGTTCTCTGGTACCTGAACTATTGCATTGCTATGCATAACATTAGAAGAATTAAACAATTCAAAGCTGTACTGTTATGACCGAAGTGACACAACTGAAGCAGTTTTCGGTTTCCATGTGCGTTCTCTGAATACAATCTGAGCCTTTCTAATAATACGTTCAAAACATTTACATCCTGACAATGCATTATAAAGAAAGTTAGAAAAGCAGCAACAAGAGAAAACCAAACCCAGCTGAGGATCAGATCTCCCCAGTCAATTAGGTGAAGATGAGGATGAAAAGCTGTATAATTTCAATAAAACTCTAGTCCAAGTACCCTCAAGATCTATCTAGTCTGTATTTTTTAAGCTGTCAGGTTAAAATGAAGAACTGTTTGTTTGGCCCCTATTTTTTCCATTATGTTGACTGAGAGATTACATTTGGCACTTGCCGTTTGTGGCTCACTGATATTTGAAATAATGCAGCCAAGAAGTTTTCAATAGATGAAACTGAAAGAGAATAATTGAATGGAAGCAACTTTCCTGCAAGTCCTGGAAGAAGGGCTATTTCTGTTGGTTTTAGTCTGGTTTGGTCCTGACCTGCAGCTTGAGTCATGCACACATCCTCTGTCCAGGCTGATTTTTGTATCGTTGCTGCCCTACGCAACCCCTTGCATGGACAAGACCTTATTAACAGCACGCACAGAGACGGTGAACAGCTGTATTGCTCCAAGAAGCAACCTTCCACTCTTTTTGTTGCCCCTTTCCCTATGTTCGTGGGCTGTGCAGATGAGTCACCGGCACCTCGAGATGACTCTAATACATTAGGGGCTGTAATTTCCCCCTGTGTAGCCCACTCGTGCTTTGAGCACAGTTTTCATGCCCACGCTTTGGAACGGGAGAGCTGCAGAGCCGACAGCCGAGCTGAGAGAGAGCTTTGACTGTGAGGATTAGAAGAAATCTGCAACATCGTGTTTGCAGTATTTTGTACTCCGTTGTTCCCAGAGATAATGCCTTCACTTTTACTTGCAAGATCTTTGTGTTCCCTACTACAATCAAGGAGAGGAAATCTGACTGTAAACCTTTTTGTTCTATATTGTCATTTCATGTTGGTTTGGTGTGTTAATCAAAGTGTCAGTAATGGCTGCAAAGAGAACTCATTCAATCCTCAAATGAAGAGAAATCTGAGCTTTCTAACACTGGTACATTTTCCAGTGGATAAGCTTTTTCACAAAGTAATTATTTCATTTTCCAGAAAGATTACTGATTACATCACATTGGGAAAAACTAAGAGAGGGGCCCTTTATCTTCCCCATGTTTCTGCAATTCTTGTACAAACTTATACTTGTTACTATGAAAAATGACAAATTTGCCATCTGATCAAAATGTTAACAAGGTAAGTGTCAGTGAGATGGATCACTGACTGTCACTGCAAGCCAGAACATGAGGATACATTGATATTTCTCAATATATTCACTGCTTCCCCAATGTTCGCTAACAACATTTCTACTGCGAGTGTAATAAATCATGCAGAAATAACAAGCTGCATAGGATCTCTAGGATATGATAGATTTGTCGTAATAGCAGTATCTGCAAGGTAGAAAACAATTGGTAATGATCTATAGAAAGACCTAATCAACTGTCATTTGCTATAATGTGGCAGATGAAGCAAAGATATGAAATCCATAACACTTCTTTAGCCACTGCCCTCCCCCTAGGCATACACACGCATCAAGTGGGGAATAGTAAAAAGAATGAATGTGCTTTGGGGTCACAGAAGTAGAAAAGAAAGTTAATAGCATGCCCTGGATGCAATCATTAAATTATACACTGCTGAACAAGGCAAGGGATAATCACAGAAGCTGCACAGTCCTGTAACAATGGTAAAGGCTTTTACCCAGCCTGCTCCTCCCCCTTTGCTTTATTTCTTTTTCATCGAGTTCAGTATTTTAAAAAGTACTTATGTCGAAGTGAAACCAAATGCAAGTGGGGCTGGATAACCAAAGGAAAAGCCTATCCTAAGTTCACAGAGGATCTCAGAGGACCGAAGGCAAGAGGTGCCAAGGCTCTCTAGGTGTTTTGTGCAGCTCCAGAGATCAAAAACAAATGGCTGTTTTGCATTGGACTGTGCCAGGTCCCAAACTGACTGCTGAGGCTTTAGTGTTCCTTTGCCTGCTCCCATGTGAGAGTGAAACCCACCTTCCAGCAGACACATGCAAGATGTGCAGTTTCAGTTTACTGAAACACAAAAGTTTATCAGAACTACTTTCCAAGGAGCTCAAGCGGTGCCTAGGCTTAAAGCCTGAAGTCTTGCATTTTTATACACTGAAATACCCTCTCCCCATCACATTCTCCATTGCCACCTGCCTGCAATAGCTTGCAGGTCAAGAACTAACGTTCACCTATTAACCCACAAGCTTCCCGAGTTACACAGACTGTTCTGCACAGATTTTTTCTTGCTAGCCACATCAGGGAAGCCTCTCTGGAGAACAAGGCAGTGTAGTGCATGCAAGGGGAATCTTGGGTTTAAAAATTCAAAAGAAAAATTCAACCTGTATTTATAAGATGCAAGTGAATCCTTCTCTTTTTTCTTTTCTCTTCTCTTTTCCTTTCTTTTCCTTTCTTTTCTTTTCTTTTCTTTTCTTTTCTTTTCTTTTCTTTTCTTTTCTTTTCTTTTCTTTTCTTTTCTTTTCTTTTCTTTTCTTTTCTTTTCTTTTCTTTTCTTTTCTTTTCTTTTCTTTTCTTTTCTTTTCTTTTCTTTTCTTTTCTTTTCTTTTTTCTTCCCTGGGAAGGATGGTGGAAGAATAATGGCTGCTTTGTGCTACTTTGCTTGCAAATCACATTTTGCTAAGTGAATGCATTTTTGGGAACACAGGAATTGCCATGCTGCCTCAGCACAGCGGTGCTCTGCTCCAGCATCCTGCCTGCCAGCTGCTGCAGGGGAATGTGCTGGAAACCTCCTAGTGGGCAATTATGGGAAAACCTGTTCAGATCCAAAACTTTCTCCCAGCCCCTCTATCAGTCAATAAAAATTGGCATGTCTTGAAACGTGGAGGTTTGTCTCTTCTCAAACACTTGTTTCAAGTCCTTCCCAATGTTTGTAACTTAGTATTTTCCATATCAGAGAGTTTGCTAAAAGCCATATTATCAAAAGTCCTCATCTTCCAGCTCAGCACTCAACAAAGCTGGACAGATTTCGGAAAGGGCTCAGCTCCTTGGTGAAAGGGAACTGCTGAGTTCTTTTGCGAATCTGTCCTTAAAGGGTCGCAACAGGAGCTGCTCTGTGTTGAGCAGTTTTGAAAATCTGTCCTCAGTGGGAGGTGCTAAGCCTTTGGAACGCTGGTGCTCACCACTTTTGATAATCTGGCCCCAAGTTAAGTAACAGGGGCCAAATTATGTGATTTAGAGGCAGAAATTCCCTACTGACAGCAGTGGAGATTTCCACTCAGCGATGAATGGCTCAATAGGATTCTGGAATAATAGAGCCATGAAAAGTGGATAATGCAACAAATAAACATCAAAGGGTAGGACTTTCCTTTTCAATCATGTCCCCTCGCGCTCTACATAAAAGGACTGAAATATTCTGACGTGAAAGAGGGAGAAGGAATGGTTAACTATATGGCCCTGCATTTCCTTCTAAGATGAAAACACAGAGCATTTTTTAGGAACAGTATATTCATATAACGTATAATTGGTAGTTTACATGAGATATAAGACACTGGTGGTACTCAGACTAGCCTCCTCCTCATATGCACAGACATGCACCAAAGAGAGAAGAGCCTTACTTTTCCCCAGTTCTTTTCCACACTGGGAGCAAAGTTTTCTCAGTGGAGCTCATCTCTCTCTCGCTTATGAACAAATGACCTCCCTCTCTCTCCCTTAGCTATTTTCAACATTGAGCCACTTCCATCCACAGTTCTGATCAAAAGTGAGGTTTGCACACAATTATTTTATGATTGCTCGTGGCCTTTTTGACTGAGAATTTCAGGGGAACTTACTGGTACTCAGATGAGCTTGGCCATCACAGAGCTTGAACCTCAGGCAATTTCCCCACATTCCCATGACAGTTTTGGCCCTACTTACTACCGTGATTAAGACTTCTGTCCTTCACTTCTGCTGGAATAGCCAGTTAACGAGTTGCCTGCGCATTTAGAGGGGTAGGCTTGAGCACGGAGCTAAGGAGGGTACGTATGTTGTGGGCTGGATGGGAGCACATCATGTTTCCTTCAAGGCTTCAGGTCTCTTCCAAAGCCCTCGACAGAAGACTGTTATTCACAGGTCCCTGTAACCCAGCCCGATGCAGGGGCACCCAGGTTTTTTGGGGCCATAGGAGCAGCCTGTTCACAAAAGCTGAAGATACCATATTAGGAGGACAGTGGGAAGATACCAGGATTGCATGCTGGGGAGAAAAGTTGGGCACTGGACTAGTTATTGGAACAAGGTTCTTTAGCAAGTGTTAATGGCAGCTTTCTGTTGCAGAAGTTATTTGCCTTGGTGAAACCATGGTGTGAGGCAGAAGAGACTGAGACATGGAAGATACTGCACACTCCTTTCCCCAAAGGAAGGGAGCAAGGCAGACGATGAACATTTTCATTTCACTAGAGGAAAACTGGTTATCAAGATGTAATTTGCTAATAAATGCTGTTCCATGTAATTAAAAGAAAACAACAATGAACAAAAATGACTGTGGACCAGCAGGAAACAAGAAACTCTCCACGGAGAGTGGCAATTCAGAGAACACCCACCACGTGGCCCACCTTCCCCATTCTCCCTCTAGAAATAGACCCATTTTATACATGGTGATTAAGGCTCTAAAGAAAAACGTATTAACATGATTCACATGTAGAAAACAAGGTTATTAGGAGTAGGGCCCATTTCAACACATTGTTCTCCCTAATAAGCACAGCAACAAGTTTGAGTTTCAGGCAATCTCCAAGGTGGCGCTTTGTAGAGAAAACGGAACTTGGCATGATGTCTACTTTTCCTTTAATTACATTGCCCTAATGAGCAACTTTCTTTACTCTCAGCAAATTTATTTCTTGAGAAGAAGCAACAGTAATGAATGCATAAAAAGGATCACCAGGTAGTACCAGAGAAGAAATAGCAGCAGCTTCAAATGACGAGAGGTTGCTAAAAGTGGTGGAAAAACACCAGATTGTTCTCAGCTTCATTATGTTTACGGCACTTAGAAGTGGAGTAAAGGATGTTAATCAATGGAGCACATTATCTAACCTGGGAACTGTCCTTGTTCTACTGCTATTTTCCTTCTGCACGTGTTCACGAGAGCAACCCAGAAACACGAAGTGCTGATACATCAATCTAAAGCTCCTCTGCTCACACACAGCAGAAGGCAATTCTGCCTCATGCCCTTGTGCAAGATGAGAGGAGAAAATCGCATGCCAATAACATCTGACTGAGTGTCAATACCACTCACCGCAACCTAATACAGAAGGATAAAGGGCTAACTTTTCAAAAGTCTTTAAGGCATTTAGACATCTGCCTCTTGTTGAAAGTCAATGGCAGGCAAGGCCCTGGCTATTTTGCTTATCTTTTTTTAGAAAACTCCATCTGAGAATCCACTTACGGCAAAGGATTCCCTGATTGTGCCTTTCTGGAGCAAAAAAAGCTGGGACACTCCATACATGTGTTCATTCTTACAATTTTTTCCCTAAGCATTTTCTAGGAGACACCACACCGGTGAAGGTAGAACGCCAGCCCTAGTAAAACCACTCTTATCTATTTGTGGGTGAACATGTCACCTCTTGTTAAAACACCTGAGGTGTCCACCTTCAAAGAGTAGTAATTGCTACAGCTCACAGGCCTTAGTTGAATTAAGCCAGTGTACTCCTGGGTGACAGTCTGACTTTGTAAATGCCAGCAGTATTATTCTCCAGTAAAAAGCTGAAGCGAAGTTCTTCAGAGTCATCCAAGTTTTCAATGTTGCTCAAAGCTGAGGACCACATCCCAGCATATCTATCGGCTGCCTTAGGGCCACAGTTTCCTACAAGGAAGCATGAACTCCACGTGTTGGATTACTCCATGCAGCTGTAGATGGGTGATCAATCCACCTCCCTCCTTTTGCTCCTTCAGAGATTCATGGATGTATCTGCACTCAGCAGCTTTACCCTGACTCACTCCATAACTTCACAATGTCCCTTCACTTTTGCATTGCACCTGCAAGTACTATTACTTAATGCACTCACAGAGCTTGTAGGAAACTTAATTAACATATGTTAAAAAAATTTACTCTGAGGTCACCCAAAACAGGCACTTCAGATGTAAAAGTGTGAAAGGAAGTTATCTTCAAACAGAAAATTTGAAAGTACCAGTGGAAGCAGACACCTAAGACCTTAAGTGTTTATGCAGCTTTATGTATTGTTATTTCTTCAGTAAGGCTGCCACAGAAATGGCAGGGGTACGGGAAGAAAGTATGTTAGCACTTAGAGTCTACTCATAAATGCATTAAGTGCAACTATTTTACTGAGAAAAAAATCAGGAGGAGAGAGAGTCCCGTCTCCTGGGGAGCTAATCTCAATTACTGCTCACAACCGTGCTTCAGCTGAAGAAAACCCTGCGTAACTCCCATGCTGTACGTGAGCTGGCAGTTGTGTGCATTTGCCACTTCAAAGACACTAATGTAATGAATGAGAATAGACTTTTTCCTTACAAAAAGGAAGAAAAAAGTGATCGTTCAAGAAAAAAATTCTAAAAATAGGCCTTCCATTAAAACCCCTATTTATTGCAATACCTTCCCACTTCCACAGAGATTACAATCCCTAGAAGCAAGTTGCCAGTACACAGAAGTAATTTATGTAGGCAAAAGGGAGATACAAATGTTTAGTTGCATTTGCTTATATATTTACCACAAACTCATGATCAGTTTTTGCAATTAAATGCAGGAAGGGGTTCTTTGCCAGCCCCCTACACAATGCTGCAACTGTCCGGGCCACGCGGGACAAAGGCTGCCTTATTTCCCTGCTTTCCCTGGTTATTGGAATACCTGCATTTGGATAGCTGTAATTAGGTTGCAACTCAGTCAAGGCGCATTTTGATGCTTGCTTTTTCTTGAAGCAGTAAATGCCGCTGCTCAGTGTGGGCACCGATAAACACTTTCTCCATTTTGCAGAATGCAAAAGCTGAAATTTGGGAAAAATGCTGCACTGCGCTACTTGAAACCCTTTCCGTGGCTCCCCGCAACATGGGAGCCACTCTGTGCGTCAGCCAAAAGAAGTTGTTAGCACACAAGCTACTTGTCAGAAAGATGAAAGTTTCCTATACATGGAAAATAGCAACATGAGCTGGTTTTGAGAACAGATCATATGCTCCCTGTAATTAATTACATTTTGGAGATGTTTCATTTTTGCCCCCTAAGGAAACACTGTTAGCTCCTCTCTTCTTCTGAGCATCCTGTGCCTCCTAAAACACACAGAGAATTCCACAGAGAATTAACAATTTTTAAGACTTTGCAGTGATATGGGCATTTTAAGGCTCCCTGCAACGAGACATCACCCAGGGTGGGAGCTGAAGCGCTTCACTCCCCCCACCCCGACGGGCACCTTGTGGTTCGAAGCTGGGGACCCTGCGGCTCGAAGCTGGGAAGCGTGGTGGTCGCTGCGGTCTGCTCGTGGCACTGCTGAAGCCCACCGGCCCCTCCAGTGCTGTGTAAACCCTGTGCAGGGTTAGAAACGCTATCTAATAAATTTGAGGGCTGGAGAACAGTAAGAGAGAGGGGAGCAGATTCTCACATCATCAGGAGGGAAATAGACTTTTAAAAAGCCAGTTGTGTCTGTGCACAACAATGAAGCTTTATGTCTATATAAACTGACAAGTCAAATTGTACTCCTGGGCCCAATTCTCAACATCAGCGCCATTTGACGGTGATGGCTCGCCTCCTGCCTCTGCAGCCTAATGGCTCTGTCTGCCAGGAAGGGCAGGCAGGATGATTAAAATAAGCATTAACAGAATGGTTTGGTGATTAGCTTCTCCCTCTCTCTTTTTTCTCTTTGCTTTCTCTTTTTTTTACATATAGTTTTGTCTGCCAGAGATTGCTAAAGCCTTTTCTTCATTAGCAGTGTACTTAACAAGTGTAAATTTAAAGTATTCATTTTCTTAAGGCCAAGGATTAAAGCAATTAAAGAAAACTGCTACAACCTAGCACTCAAGTCAATCCTTAACATGGAAAAGAAACAATGGTGCTTAACATATTTAAAGGAAACTAAATTGTGTATAATTATCCTGACACCGTCAAACTAAATTTTCACTCTGTTGCAACAATTTGTTAAAATCTCCGTTCTGAAACGGCAATAAACACTTTCTTTCCCAGTATGGGAACAGGGCTGTGGTCTCTTTGGACTACCTTCACGGCAAAAACATTGCAACAAGAGCGAACGTCCACTCTCATTCTGCACTCATTTTTCCATAGGCCTTCTCCCTGATATGGTATGGGCGTAATCCCTCGCCGGGTCTGCCCACGGGAGACCGGAGCCCTTGCCGTGCCAGCAGCTGGCCTGGGTACTCGCATCATCAGGGCCCAAAAGAGCAGAAAATAATTCTGAGCAAATGCAGCTCGAAAGGCAAGCCATATTCCTGCAGTATTTAGCCTAAAATACTTTTGTACCTTTGCCTTTTATGCACATTAAGTCCTTCTTAACATATGGCAACGATGGCATAGAACGGGGCCCGATCTATCTTTGGCAATGAATTTTTTAGCTACTGTTTTAAACGCATGAAACTGAGACTTGCCTATGATAAACTCCGTAGCTTTTTTGCCAGACCACAAGCTGTAATGTAAAGTGTTGTCTTCTACAGAAAGAGGTGAGGTGTTAACTGTGAAACCACAGCGAGCTGCTAACAGAAAGGTGTTAACTCTGGAGCCTCAAGGATGGCAATTTATATTTCAATGTTGTTAACTGTTTCACTGATGACTGTCGTAGCAGAAATACTGAGCAAAGGCATGACATAACCAGATCTTGCTCAGAGATGTAGGTGCTCAAATCCCATTCATTTCTGCAGAAAATAAAAGGTCCACAAGTTCCCGCAAACACTAAGTTTATGAATAAAACCCAAACACGCAGCTATAGCATGCTACAGTAGAAAATGTAAAAATGCAGCATCATTCCTCATCTTAGAGGCGGCCAAAATAAATACATGTGCTTCTGAGCCCTCCGCTCTGTCCATATGTGTATGCCTATAAGTGTATGTCCATAAAGTGTATGCCCATATATATATATGCAAATGTATAAATACTTGTTTATTAAGAAAGTATTTTTATTCAGACTATATAATTTTCACTTTTATTTTAATAAACAATTTCATATTTTAAAGTGCCTAAATAAGAGGTTTGGTGATTTTTGTTTCAACTTAAACTGTCAGCATGTCATTTTGGTTTCTGAAAACCACAAGCAATCAGTTCTCTATTTTCCATTTTAGGATTATTGGCCGTTTTTTCTAACTTTCTTTCAGTTCAGCTTCCTTCTACACTTTTATTTCCCCAGAAGAAAAAAAAAAAAAGGAAAACATTGGGCAAATATATAAAGGAAAAAGAAAGCATACTTTTTTTTTTTTTTTTTTTTTCACAAAACGAACAAAACCAGAATACAAGCACATATCTGGAAAGCTTATTTCTCATATCTATATATTTTTTCTCTCTTTTGACTCAAAAAATAAATTAACTTGACCTTACAGATATTGGTAAACCCATGCTATCAGGCTTTTATTTACTTCCCAACCAGGAAGAACGCTTGGCTCCATTAATATACCTCCACCTTCATTTACAAAAGTCATATTTAGAAAGCGACAGATAGCATCGCATCCGAATCACTGAAGCTGCTGATTCAGGCTGGGTGAGCCAAAGAAGCTGCCAGCAACAACCAGTTCAGATGGTGTCTCCTGTGAGGTGATCACTTCCCAGGTACCTGGTACATGAACCTCCACTGGACAAAGCTGATCCCTCAAAATACTGTGATCCACATTTGCGAGACAGCAGATGAAGGAACTGCCCCAAATTACAGGGTAGAAAGAGCTCTTTCCTTGTGGGATCACAAGCTAAAACCATAGCATCTTTACAGAGCTGCCCATGGGTCAGAGGGTTGGATCACTGTGAGCTACTGGTCATACCAGAACCAGTCCTACGGATTGGGAAGGAACTCTCCAAATTCTTGCTATTGGCAGAAGCAATTGCTGAAGTCATCTGTCGTGCAGTGCATTGGGTTTCAGTGTGATTTGGTTTGGGGGTTACCAACTAGCCGCTCCCATATCCTGAACCTTAAACAGAATGCAAGGGAGTATTTCATTTTAAGTTTATGGCAACATTTCAGTTCAGAGAACAAAAATCTCTCTTTGGAAAATGCCAGCTCCCTGATAGTTTTGTTTACTTTCCATCTCATCAATTCCAAAAAGCCGAGTATCTAGGATGCTAATGGGGCATGTTCTCCCCACCAGCATGAATTCAGCTTACACTGTGCATCAAAGGATAAGCAGAGGTCTGGAGACAGTTTTACCTGGGGGACTGGGAATACACAAGAAGCACCCGAGCAGCTAAGCAAGTCCAAGCACTGCCAGAGTAAAGGGGCCTGAGAGACCATCTTCACTTTAATCCCCTTATCAGCAACTTGTCTTTGGTTGGAGGTTCTTTGTCACTAAGTCACTTGCCAATGAACTACCATCAAGGACACAAAAGAGCAAATACACCATGAGCTAAACACAGTAAATATCCTACAGAAGAGGCCAAGAGATCTTTTGTAATGGTCACAATAATTTGTCTCTGCTATATTATAGACTAAATGTAAGTGATTTCTGGAAGCCGGTATTTTTTACCTATGAGGAAAACGACTGTAGAAACCTTGAGGCAGGAAAGGGTAAGAAGCAGCAAGAGCAGTGATGGAATGCAGAGAGACAGCCGGGCTAGAGGTCAATGAGACTACACGATGATATGTAAAATGCCAAATGTACATTACCTTCCAGACAAAGTCTAGGTGTAAAGGGCATGTGTGTGATCATGAGGGACGGCTGCCTTAATGGGAACCCTTCTAATAACCACTTCTAATTCATTCCTATAGTTGAGCTGAGTCCACTTCTCTAGGTCCGATGGAAGATATCAGTGAATGAAATGGCTCTTAATCAGATCTGATTATGATATCCTGCTATCTTAAAATGAGCGCAGCAATGTACGCAGCATACAGGAAGGTCTCAGAGATTTCAGGCATCAACTTAAAAAATGCCTCACCAGGTTGGAAAGGGCAGAAAATACCACAAACAGTGGGGTTTCCACCTAGGGAGATACACGTGACGATAGGTTGTCTCCCAGTATTCCTGCTGGGCCCTACTGACAAATTTGTCAGTTTTGCCTTATGTAGGCGGAGCACATGCAGGAAGCTTGCAGGGTGTGCCAGCAGTCTCCAGGGGGTTTCGAATCATCATCAGATAAAATATCATGGTCCAGAAAACAAATCATCCTGTTTAACTCAAAAAGGAAATTCATTTGGTGGAAAAAAAAATTTGTTTCGGGTCAACTCGAAATGACTTTTTGTCCATTCAGCTACCAAATCCAAAACATAATTATTTGTCCAGTTCTAGCGTCTACTGCAATACTCTCAGTTGGAAATATTAATGCACAGTTAATCTGACTTGCCCTGCTGGAGTCACTATAATATCACAAGACTCATGAAGCAACTGGGAAAGGCTTATGCTCCTTGGCTAGCAGAACCTCCTCTGATGCTCTCAGTCAGAAAGAGCAACATTGGCAAGACCAGGATAAAATCCACAGCCTACTGGGAAGAATTTATTTGCTGCTACATCAGAAGAAGATAGGGAGATAGACTTGTACCTGGGGAAAACAGAGCTTTTTTTTTTAAAAAAATACACCAATTTAGATTCTGTGCTGCTTCCCTCCGTTTCCATGGGTTTACCCATGCAGGGTGCAAAGAAAGCAGAGTCTGGCCCCAAGGGAGTTCAGATGCAGCAGACTGATCCACCAGCAGGCTACAATATGTTCCCAGAAGGTGCAATATAATTCTGAGGCCAAGGAACAGCCTATTAGCTCTGCATGCCATTAATTTTCATGAATAGTTCAATCCAATGCTCACAGAAGCTGTTGGGCATCTTTCCATTTTGTCTAGCAGGACCTGGATTAGGGCTTATTTATCTTTTCGTTATATACCTTATCTTTAAGTAGGAAGCAGCCCAAACAGTTCAGTGCAGCTGTGCAGGCTTCAAGCCCTCCACCAGGCTCTGTGCCCAGCAGAACGCGAAGCACTGTCTGCAGATCAGAGCGAAGGCATGTCGCAGGCAAAGCCACTCACGGAGAATTAAACTTCAGGCTTGTTTGACTAAACTTCTGAATTCGCCACGGTTCCCCTGTTTTGCCAGCCTGAAGAAGCAGCCCAGCAGGTTCTTGAGTCACATGCCAAAATGCCTCCTTCATCCTCCCTGGAACTGGAAATGATTGCTAATAGGTATTCTTGCTGAAATGATTTCACATAATGTGCTGAATGAGATCACTAAGTCAAAATCTCTTTCCCTAAGCGACTCTCTGCGTGCCCGAATGCCAGAGGGGAAGGAGGACAGCATGAACCGAATTCCTTTGCTGGCTTCTGCGTTTTACAAAATCTCTAAGTTACTGAAGAATTCACCTTCGGGAGTTTCACCCAGGCTCATTACAAGAGGTCTGTGACGCAGGTCTGGCAGGCAGCCAGGGGATGGAGGCACAGGGGTTTGGGTTAACCTCTCTCGTTCACGCTTTCCCCTTTTGCAACATTTTCAGTGCTCTCCAGCCTAGGCTGGGAACTGAAGACAGGCGAGGAAATGGGGTGGGCATGAAAGCAAAGCTGGTGAGGGGACGGGCACTCTTTGCCCTGCATGCACAACCTTGGATGTGCCTCGCTGCTGCAGCTGCAGCCGTTACAGCAGGCTGCAGCCACCGAGTGAAGCACAGAGTTTGGGCAGGAACCGGGCTCTGCACCACAACACACATCACTGCATGCCAGGGATGCTCAGGGTTTTGCTGAGAGGCCAGGCTGCCCTCGCCCATCCGAGTCGGGCAGCCTCAAAATTAACTTATTGAGGTCAGTCCTCATAACAGCGGTACTGCGGACTTTTGATTCAGTCTTCCTTCCTGAGAAAGCCCCGCACTCTCTGGCCCAGTACAGCTATTACCTGCCAACCTAAAGGATGATGAATGTTATTTATATTGCGGTAATGGCTAACCACTCAGTGGAGGCCAGGGACAGGCTGTGCTATGGACCTTCCAAACACACACTGAATGAGGACTGCCCACAGATGGCTGAGTGTATGAAACTGCTGAGACATTTCAGGATAATGTTCTTGAACGCCTTGGACACGGTGACCTCCAACAACTCTGCAGCGCTTGTGCTGACTGCAACAACACAGGGTGCCATTCTACAGTAAAGACGTTCATTAATACCAAATTCTTATCAGTTACTGTGAACATGCCCTTACAATAGCAAAAAAATCTACTTCAAAGCAGGCAACTCCTTGCTAGGAAGGCCTTTAAGTTCCTTGATTAATAAATGTAAAAATATTAATCTGTTTCAAACCGAACAGAAAACATAGAGGAATAAAGAGGTGTTCTGATTAAAAGTTTTCCTAATATTTAGCTGCTATAGTTTTGCTGTCCAAGAAAAAAAGTGAATCAACGAATAAGAACTACTCAAGATGGAGATGAGAAAAGTAATCCAGCAATAGTAAAACATGAAGGTCCTGATTCTTTAAAAAAGCCTATAAGACCAATTTAACTCTGACATGTGCACACTTGCGGGATTAGGCTTCAAATAATTGCAGGAAAACGTAAGAACTGAAAACTTATACCCTCAGCTTTTTGCCACGGTGAGCCCAGAGGCTGGACAGCTAACACTCGCTGGGAAATATCCTCCCAAGAAATAGCCCCACAAAGATGCCGAGGAAATACATCTAAAGCATTCAATGAAGATTTTTTTTTCATTATGAATCATTCTCTCTGTATCTTACAAAAATCATGCAGTGGCTTCTTTCCTATGCACTGAGGTACAGGAACCTAAAATATTAAGTGACATATTCCACCAAGAAATGCCTTAGAGAAGGTGCTGTGGAATAGGTGTTGGCCTCTCTTTTATCCTTTCTACAATTAATGTTCCAGTATTGGAAGTTCTAAATATATATCCAGAAACCAGCAGACATTAGTGTCCATCAGCAACCTTATTAAAAACCAAAAGCTAAAGATATACCTTACCTTTAAATATACTCGTTACACTTCTAAGTTGCTTTAGACAAGGCTATGTCAGAGCTTCATAGCCAAAAGTCTGAAGATAACAGAGCCCAGTAAAGAGACTAAGCAGGGACCAACCTGATATGCTTTTTTCTGTCTTTTCAATCAGATGGGTGGTCACTCCTAAACCAAATGGGAGAAATCAAGCACACGGTAAGAGACTGCAAGTACTTTCTAGCTGTCTCAACTCTAGAAGTCTCCTAAGAGGACTGATGTCTCAACATCTGGGCATTCCCTTCGCCGTCAAACACTCACAGAGCAATGGGATTTGTCAGCAATCTGCTAAGCATATACAGATGACAACTGCAGAGCTTGGAGAGCTCAAAGGCATTTACAGATAGACAGGGGTTTGCGATAGATGTGTTGAACCAGAGCTGAGATCCAGAATCTGTGAAAATTACGCCCAATAGCTGTAAAACCCTTTAGCTGCGGTGGTTAAACCAGGCACCACAATATGCAAAATTTAGCCTGGGTGTGCTTCACAATTACACAAATTGTTTAAGGGCGGCTGATCAGCCTCCATGTCACATACTACACGGAAAAGGCTGTGGGGATGATTTTGGAAGGTGGTCTTTGCTGCCTAAACTACAACTCCATCTATCACTCAAATATATGGAAATGAAGCATCGTTTATAAACAGGTTTTGGATTGTCCTAAGTACAAATTTCATGGACGATGGATTTAAAGCTTTCTTCAGCACCTACGTCTCACCTAGTGGTACTCTATCCCTCCTAGATTTTCAGCCGGTTGCCCCACCATGATCTACATACCTTCCTAAATCTTTTAAAAGATATTCTTGACAAAAGGATATGTCTTGTTGGCATTATCTCAAAAAATTTTTGCCTTACTGACATAAGCTCCAAATGATTTCCAAAGTCAGCTGTATTTTCAATAATTTGTCTGCTTTGTGGTTTTCAAAATAGATTTATCCACTTATGATAGCATACTGCTTAAGCCCCTCCATCCTCCAATCCAGCCAGTGATAGAACTTTGCATCAAACTTTTTATAGCATCAAATGCGGGTTTTTTCCCCTGGCATCCTAAAAAAAAAATGGAATCTTTATCAGCTACAGTCTGCACAAAAGCATAAGTTAGCTCTGTGCTATTCAGGAATAGCTGGTTAGACTCTGAGGCTGTACATTCTTCTGCTAAAAGATATATTATCACATCTGTGTCTAAATATTTTTGCTTCCTATGTCTGCTAAAAGCAACACCTACAATTGCTGTAACTGAAAATGACAAGATAAAAATATTTTTCACCCATTTGTCACCCTTTTGCATTTAACAACACTAAACGTATAGTCTAGTTCATTAACAGAGTTTTGCCTGTTTGTATTTACATATAGCAAGGGAGAAAGAAATGTGTTAAAAAAGAAGAAAATGGAATTGTAACTACGACAAAAATGGAAACAGAGTTTGTGGGTTGGTGCAACACCTAAAACCACTTAACACATTTGAAAAGGAAAAAATATTAACTTAACTGCTTTTAACTAGAGCAGCGCCTAAGATGGCCATCGTGTATTTTTATTTGATCTCCTTGCTCAGCAGTCTCATTATAAGCTTTTACCCTTATTAGTGGGGTTCTCAGTCTCGACACTTCATGTAACTGGTCAATAATACACTTTTTTCACCACTTTTGCAAAGTCATTAGAAAACTTTAAAATACACTACCTTTTTTTTTGCACGTGGGGAGTTGTCACCATGTATATATCACAAAGGAAGAAATACAAAAGCAGAAAATGCCATGAATTCTCCTTCAAGCAGATGGTATTGCAGTAGCACTGGACAAGTTTATATTAATTACTTTCAGAAAGAGAAGGAGATGTCATATTTGAGATAGAGGATCCTACCAAACCCACTAAGAACCATCTGTAAATCTAACAATAGTGAGATTTTTTTCATTAACTCGTTGTGACAGCTGTCAAGCTGGGGAAAACTTTTTGTTAATGCCAGTACAATTGTTCATTTAAACAAAAGCCAGTAATTCAGCCACATTGGAACAGCTTACGTCCCCAGCTCTGCCGTACAATCTGCGCACATGCATATATTACATCTACATGCATAGCTGCTCTTTAATTTTTATCTTTGGGGCTACAATGTGATTTGTCCAGAGCATGAGCAGAGCCCTACAAAAAGCAGGCCAGAAGGCAATTTGTGATTGAGTTGTAATGAGCCGCCTGCGTTTTGCCTTGTTGGAAAGCGAAGGTTTGGCACCCCAGGCTGGCAGACGGGGTAGGACATGCTCCCTGCGTGCCAGGCTAACCGTGTGGTCACCCTTTTTCCCCACGCCGTCAAAATAAGAGAACACAACTATTGGTAGAGATGTCACCTCGCTCTGCGTGGTGACAGACTGCAGTACCAAAGACGTCGACGGCGTCCTGCCTCGGGACCCTGTGTGACCACAGCTTGACCCAGAGCTCACAAGGAAATCCCAGCGTGGGGCTTGGTGCTCTCACAGGCTCTTTGCCACCAATAAAGATGCAGAGATCCCATTAACTCCCTCCACTCAAGGCAGGGCCCGTATCATCCAGGTGATTTCCTAACAGCAAACCCAACTCCGAACAAGAAACGGAGTGCAGCCCTTACCTCCTCGTAGACATCGTCATTCCTGCTGAAGTCTCCGGCCCTCCTTGGAAGGACGTGGACATGAACATGCTGAAAATGTGAAACAAAATAACAGCGATTATCAAGCTCATGACTTTCTTTTCTGGATTGTCAGCATTATTCTCCACACATACAAGTAACCATCACGGGCTTCCACAGCATTATTTTCAGAGGAAAATACATTAACCTGTTCCATAACTGTATCTCAACTCTTTGGAGAATATAAAAGATGAAAAACATGAGAGAGCAGCTCTGCTGTATTATATGAGCTTCAGAGTGAAATGCCTGGAAGTTTAGGAGCTCTGTGGAATTATTCATAGTTGTCAGTCAGAGACGTATTTAGCCACAGCTTTGAAATGACAATGCACCTCGGAGCTGCGTGTTGTGACTTCAAAAGCGACAAGAATGAGAAGGCGCCGGTGATGGGACACGGCTGCAGCAGGCGTGGGCAAAGGGCTCGCGTGGGCAGCCCCGGGCTCGGCGCTGCGCTGCAGAGGTCGGGGGATAGAGGACCTGGTGGTACCTAACGGAGACCATGTAGGTAGAAAGGCTGTCAGGAAAGGACGTGCGCTAGGCTGTTGAGCACGGCTAATGCAATGTCTTTCACAAGGTTAAAAAGACTTTAGTGTTTTGCTTTCCCCCCCAGCGGGTTATAGCCCGAATATAACAGACGGCAGGCGCCAGTGGTATGAGGGGCGTGCTGGGGGCACGCGCCCGAGGGACACGGGCTCCAGTGCACCAAGTGGTCCCAAACCTACAAGGCACAAGAACTATCAGCCCAGTTTTGCAGAGCCTGAAGCGTCAGCATCACTCTCCTGACGGCAGGGCCATCGCTGGGGGGGTAGCAGAGCTTTGGGCTACCAGGTATGGCAGGGAAGTGAGGGGCAATGTATTTTTGTCAGAAATGCTGATGGGATAGGGGGAAAAGGAACAAAAATATGGACAAGAAAGCAAATATATGACTTGCCACCTTGCCAACTTGATGTTGTATTATTACTATTACCATATTTTTTTTTCCTGTTAAGGGATTATGACAGGCTCTTCATTCCATATAGGATGGGTAATTCAAGATTCTCAAGACTCAAACTCTACTAGGAAATCAAACAAACGCTCATCTATCTGCTTTTCTGCAGTAAGTTCAGCTACAACATCGCAAAGTGTTCTTTTATCTTTTCCCATTTCTCTTTCACTCTCTTTTGAGGAAAAAAAAAAACCAACTGAGAATAATTCTTCAGGAAAAAAACCCCAACACCTCCTTGAGGAGAGGCAGCAAATGATCTGAGTGACAGATCACATTCATGCATCTCCAGATCTTTTTAGATGGTGCCTAAATCCTTTTAAAAAAAAAAAAGACTGCATCAGAAACAGCACCAAATGCTTTATATAGAATTTAGATAGCTTGCACCTGACTCAATTTGATGAGGTAGAAATCAGCTAAAATTCATGCACCTCATTGAAACTTGCTCAAAACGTGGCTCAAGTCTATAATGAAATCTAAAATAAAAAAATATTTTCTTAGGCTATTTGTAAGAAAATTCAAACACAACTATATTGCGTTAGCTTCAATCCATAAAAACATTTGCTCAGTGAATAAAATGAAATCACAAGGATGTTTCAGTTAATGAAATATTCCGAATACTGCTTTTTTTTTTTCTCAGCTTACCCTGAGAAACCGAATATGCGATTGCTTATTCTTATCATTATCCACAGCTTTCAGTGTATTCAGCCTAGAGATGAGGATGATTCTTGAGGGTTAAAAACTGTGTTTTTGCGTAATACATCAGTGATAGTGTTCTGATAGTGTATTATACTAATATATCATGAGAGCGATAGTGCTCTTGTGATGTATTAGTGCAATGTATCATCTGAACATCACTGCTCTCATGATGTATGGCTCAAAATCACAAGGCAAGTTTAAAGATGGTCTTCAGTAGCCCTAGGCCTGAAATTTTGCTTTTGGACAAAGACAGACTTCCGAGAAAAATAAAAGTGAAGATTAAAATTCGCAATGGTACTGTAAAATTTCACTAGTGTGTCACACCTGTGGTTCTCGTTAGATTTTAAACGTATTCATAAAAAAGAGAATAATTTATTAATAAAAATAAAGAATAAACCGCCAGTCAGTTTCTTTCTCTTCTGCTACAAGGAGTGATAGTTTTGCTACAAATACCAACTTTCAGGAATTTCTCTCGATGATATATATACAGCCTAATATCAGCTATCAGCAACCACATCCCCTAAAAGTTCAGCCACCTTTAAGAGTAATTTTTATCTCTGTGGCAGAATGTTCCAGGATGCACGCAGGAGAAGACCTGTATACCCACGACAGACAGTTTGGAATAGCAGAAAGCAGGCAGGGATGTAGTCCAAAGCTCAGTGCAAAGATGCTGCACTGCGGATGCACAGACCAGCACAGCAGGTAATGAATGAGCCTAATGGGAGCTTCTACCCAAAATGGGCTCTTGCGATCAGCGTGCAAAAAAGAAGAAAAAGTGTTTATGACAGCGTATGGGCCACTTGGCATCAGTGGGGACGTTCTCAGGGGTTAGTCACCTTTCCTACACGCATTATGTTCTTACACAATGCCAGGCTGCATAACAAAGTCTGTCAACTCTATCAGAAAACAAATGGGTATTTCCAAGGTTTGAAGTGACTACAATCAATTTAAAAGAGAGTAATTTTTTCCAGACATCCCTCTTTTTTAAAAAAAAAAAAAAATTCTGTGCCTGGAACATAAATAAATATCTGGATTCTCCCTACTGTTTGTGTAACAGAAACGAACAGGATCAGCAATAGTGGCTCAAGTAGTTTCCTTCTCTTCAGCTTTACCAAGCAAACACAGGGAAATACGACCAGCACGGAGCAGTGGCTACCACGCAGTGAGAAACACCGACCAAGGGGACCTCACACCTTCTCTAGTCTGCCTTCCAGCTTCCGGCCTTCCCAAGCCGGGGAGGCTGATATTTTGATTCATTAGGAGTTCTTTAATTGATCATTTTTGCTCCTTAGTGCTATTTGTTATTGCTAAAGCCTCAATCCACCAAGGCACTTAAGCACCAGCTCAATTTCCAACCTGTGAATTGGTTCAGTGGGAATATTCGCATCCCGGATATTATGTGTATGTCTCAGTGTTTTGCGTCTGCTGCTGACTACAGGGAGGTCTCCCCAACTGGAGGCAGCAGAAATAACTTCAAGGTGCCCGCAAATTAAAGTTGCTTCCTTCCATTTTGTTTTCCAGGCAAAACAAAAACCTGCACGTCCAAAAAAGACATTTGCAGTTGACTGAAATGTGTCAGTAGATACAAACAAAACATTTGGCTGCATTGTTTTTTTAACCAAACAGATTTAGGCAAATCTTCCCTCAAAACACTGCTTGGAGACAAAAAATCCAAACATTGCGTATACAAAATGCCAAAGTAAAGCATTTCAACTTTTTCCCCAGTTATTGTGGGTATCCTCATGTCTGGTGGGTGGCAGACAGCCCCATCACATTCCAGCAGGCTGCATTCAATCACTGTTGATTGTATTTCATTTTTTTCCTAAAAAATTGCTTTTCCCTCATTCTGCATTATTTTGATTAATAAGCAAGAAAAGCAACATACAACAGCCAAGACATTTACATTAATGGACCAATCAATATCACCCGCATCAGGGTAGAAAAAATGCAGACACACGCTTGCGTTGCTAAGAGTGTTAGCTACCATTCCCTCTTCTTGTCAGCCACTGATGGAGAAAGCTGCGTGCGATGGCAGGAGACGGGCACGCTGGCTATGACAACGTGGGGACACAGCTGTATGTCCCTAGGCGGGGTACACTGTGTGGGTCAGAGATGCCTGAGCCCCAGTTGCTTCTGATACTGGGGACAAGGTTTCCTGCCAGGGATGTCCAGGGCAGCAGCAGACGGAAGGAGGCTGGGGGAGCTGAATTCTATACCACCTTCAAAATTAAAATTATTAGACTGACAGTTTTGTAGGGCTGGAACTGTAGCTTCCTCTGTTTTCACAGTGGCTACCACCTCATAAATGAAACCTCAGTTTGAGAAACTCCTAATGGCGAGAACTATCAAGTGACGCAAAATCACTCTTAAGAGAAGTTTTTTCAAGACCTTTAAACCATGAATGGCAAGAGAATTAGAAAACATACTGCAAGGAACAAAACCGTGGTGCCATGAGGAAACGGTGAGCCAGAGCCAGCGTGTGCCATCTCTGACGTCCCACCGCAGTGAGGGGATCCTCCGCGCGAGCCCCACCGTGTTCCCAGCGTGACTGTGAGAGCGCGGGGCTGCTGATGGGCGCTCCGGAGCGCGCTCATCCCACCGCCGCTGAAATCTGGCAGCAGCACAGGCATTGGTGAGATTATACATCTAAAGTCGATTTCCAGTGAACCAGGGCCGCAAAATGCTCACAAAAGTCTCAGCCAAAAAACCTGGAGCCTGTTTTGTTGGAAAAACACCCATTCAGGTCAGGTGAGTTTTGCTTCAGCACTCAAGGCCATGCAGAAAGCAATGTTCCTAGTTATGGCTGGTTTTATATACTGAATTATGGTCGAATAACCAGTGTGTCATCACTGCACTGGATGTAAAGCAAAAATACTAGGCAAAAATAGATGCTGAAAGAGATTTCCTGGGTAGACCAGAATAGTGAAGAGCAGATGACCCTGCCACACACCACTGGGGAGGACGTGGACATTGCCTGCAATAATTCATGAACATTATGTTGTGTTCGCTCAGCTGCTGTGCTGGTTAGCAGAGCAACAAAGCTCAGCTTCCAACAGAAGGGAGATAACAGCCTGTACGAGAGCTCCTCAGCACGCACCCAGGGTCTATTAGGAATCAATGTTGCTATAGGATGAATGCATAACAACTAGCAACGGGTCACGCAACCTTGAGGATGGGGGACTGCCAAAAAGTTGGCAGAGGAAGGGCTGTTCCCCCCACACCTGCAAAAGCAGTACGTGGCTGAGCTGTGCCTTCACACAGCGAAACCAGATGCCTTTCAGCAGCTTAATCCTTTCCCTCATTACTTTTCATTCTTTCTATGGAAACAAAGCTTTGCAGCCGTGGGCTTCCACGATCTCATGGTGCAGCAAGATCAGGAAAAGCCGTGATGTGGGGCATGGAGGGACATCAGGGCCAGGAAGAGTAAACCCCAGTGCCTCTGCCACTGTCGTGTTCAGGCAGGCGGAAGGGCAGGAAGGGCGTTAGCGGCTGCAGGCAGCGAGACTTGCTGGCCAGGAGACCCCCAGCCGCTTCGCTGGGAACAAGGATGATGGTTTGCAGATAAGTCCTTGTTTGCTGCAAAGTCCCCTGTCCATTATAGACATGGGCTTCTTATGGGAGGCTGTGATAATGCTTCTTCTGAACTACCAGATTAACTGTAGAAATTCCAAACTAATAACCATTCTCCAAGTAAGACTGTTAGCAGGTGATAAAGAAAATCAACCATAATACTGAGATAGCCACATGAAAAATAGGGCAATTTCGCCCTCTCTGTAAACTGGGCTTCCATGGAGCCCTTGTTTGCTATTCTTGATTAACTGCTCAATTATCCCTGTTACAAAATTATTCTGTGGAAAGCCCTGCCTGTATATCCATAGCTCGTTAACAGAAAGCACTCCCTCTGCTGTCCCTGAAAATACATCGCATTACCCAGATGCGAGCAGGCTCCGTACAATCGCTCCTTCTGGGCATTGCAAACCAATTTCTAGGGCCCTTGACTTGCAGGCCCCGGCAAAGACAACTTCATGGGGAAGCAGTTTCTGTTCAGTGAGTATTTATGAGTTCTTTACGTTTTTCCTAGTCCTGAATTGGGTTGGGATGGAGAAACAAATTAAAAAATAAAAAAAGTCCTATCCAACATTAAGAAAAAAAATAATTTTGGTCAATTAAAAGACTCAGTTTTCACAGCCTGCAAAATTATTGCCAACATTAATATTTTTCTTTTTTTTTTTTTTTTTTTTACCTTTCCAGGAGTTATAAATTACACAAAGTAAGACCACTTTAAAAGACCTAATTTTTATAAAATATTAAAACATGACAGGAAACTACTTGAAACAATTCCTTTTCTACAAAAATGACCTGTTTCTAGGAATCGGCATTTTCCTTTCCAGCTTCACTAAAACCTCATGCATGAGGCTGTATAGATGCAGGCACTCGGTGCCTCCTCCCCAGATGGCAGCTCTGGCATTCTGGTGGTAGGGGTTGCTCCAAAGCCAGGAAGGCTGCACAGACCAACACACTCCTTTAACACCTTTGCTTTGGCTCTGGTTTATTAAAACACAAAACCGAAGGTTGCTTTTCTACCATCGTGAGTGTCCTGGTTTCGGCTGGGATAGACTTGATTTCCTTCCTAGTGGCTGGTGTAGTGCTGTGTTTTGGGTTTTAGTAATATTGATAACACGCCGATGTTTTGGCTGTTGCTAAGCGGTATTTACACTGGTCAAGGACTTTTTTTCCCAGCTCCCCATGCTCTGCCAGGTGCCCAAGAAGCTGGGAGGGGACACGGCTGGGACAGCTGACCCCAGCTGCCCAAAGGGACATTCCACACCATATGGCATCATGCTCAGTGTATAAAGCTGGGGAAGAAGAAGGAAGGGGAGGACGTTTGGAGTGATGGCGTTTGTCTTCCCAAGTCACCGTTAGGCGTGCTGGAGCCCTGCTTTCCTGGAGATGGCTGAACACCTGCCTGCCCATGGGAAGGAGTGAAGGAATGCCTTGCTTCGCTTTGCTCACGCGCGCAGCTTTTGCGTTCCCTATTAAACTGTCCTTATCTCAACCCACGAGTGTTCTCACTTTTACTCTTCCGATTCTCTTCCCCATCCCACCGCGGGGGGAGTGAGCGAGCGGCTGCGTGGTGCTTAGTTGCCGGCTGGGGCTAAACCACGACAGTGAGAAACGTAAGGATGTGATACAGACAGAAAGGAGCGGCACAGACTGCCAGACTCAAGAGCAGTACGTGCAAGGGACGCTTTGCAAGGGAAGGACAGGGAAATCCACATCTGTGTCAGAAAGCCCAGGGCAACAGCGACGAAACAGCAGAGACACAGGTGGGAATGGACTAGAAGAGCCACCAGAGAACAGGAAGGGTGGGAGCTGCTGATAGAACGGAGATGGTGGTGGAAGTTTTGTGAATCAAAAATGTCATGCAGAAAGAGGGTGCAAAGAGAGAAAACAGAAGAAACTGGAACAAGCCTTGGGAGAGGAGGCCACACAGGCTGTCCAGATGCTACCAAGCTGCAGCGTGAGGACCCTTTCAGGAGCCACTTGTGTACCTCTGCATGGCGCTGCACCGTACACGTACCCTTATGCAAAGAAAGCTTTGCAATGATCCCTACCAACGGTTTTGCCACGGATTTGCCTCTGGAAGAGTGAGTATCAAGATACTTGCTCAGCACAGAGAACATGTACTTGGTAAAGCAACAAAATGGAGACAATTTGCAAATATATCAGAAACCAAACCAAGAGGCAGACTCGCAGCAGAGTACATCTTCAAACACGTAGATTGAGAAATGTGCAGATTCAGCATCCTCAATAAATAATGTATCTGTCAACTGCTATAAAGTTTTAAAGAAATGAGCTGTGGTTGAGCTAGAAAAGAGACCTAGGCCTAATGAAAATATGCACAGAAATATTTTAAATCCACTGGAGATCTGCAGTTATAACTTCCACAGCTGAAGGCAACTTTAGCATTTGCAAGAGAACTGCCAACTCCTCCCCCCCAGCCCCAAACCCAAGAAAACTGGCACAATAATGAGGGTAATTAGCCTGTTCATTGGAAGTGGTGATCCAAATGTAATTTGGACAGCTCCTATGAGATCCTCTGAAAGGCAGAAAATGAATAAATTAAATGGAAATAGGGGTGGGATGGTGCTTCTGAACTGATATTTCCTGACCTCTAACCTGGTCCACAACTCTAGGAATGAGGGTTGACACATGGTGGTAGGAAGGTCGGGCCAAGAACCATCACCAGCTCCTCTCATCGGCCGTTATTCAGTGCCCATCACCTCCCCAGCACCCACAGTGGACAGGATGGGCAGACCAGCAGGAGCATCAACCATTACTCTGTGTGAATCAATAGGAAGAGCAACACCTTGGTCCAACCAAGGACCCTGATGAGGCGACGCCGTGTTTCCTGGATTATGTCAGCAACACTACGATCAGAACACTGCGAGACCTGTACAGCATCTTCTACCCCCTGAATACCAACGAACTGCAAAAGCAACCCTAAACCCTGGCAGCCCCTGCGTGAAGTATCACTTTCATTTTACAGATGGTAAGGCTGATGCACAAAGCAATGAAAGTGCCTCCGAAGCTGCTCGGGAAGGTGGTGCAGGCCTAGGGACAGCTGGGGAGCACCTGCCTTGAGGTCCTGCGCCTTTGCCTTCCCTCAGGGTCACTTTGCCCAGGTGTTTTTGTGCAAATTTGGTGTCGCTGAGATGCAAATGAAAGCGCAATTGCATTTCCCCTCACCTCTGATCTTTAGTTAAGTCTTGATAAATGCATATTGTTTTAACACTTGTGATATGTATAATTAGGGTTCTTTAATTTATGTTTCAATAAAATGTTCTATAATAAACATTTACTGCTCTGCGAATAAACATTTAAATGAAGCTCCTAATGGGGGTTACACGTTTCGAAGCAGTTCATGGCTTTGCCGAAGTCTCTCCCTATACTTAATGAGAGTCATTTCCATAATCTGTGCATTATTGCTTAAGCCTCCCTTTAGGAATATTTTACAAAGTAAAATTCTGTGAAATATTATCAGCCAAAAGAGAAAACGCTAAGAGGATTATCAAATTGTCCCGTTAAAGGGACAGCACAAGCTTTCATTTTCCCCCTGAGATGCTAACATTGTAATTATGTAGAATGTGCTTACTAATTATCACACCAGTGTGTTATTACTGGGTTTTTCCCTCAGAGACCCGGTCTAAATGAAAAGGATGGGAGACCCCTAAAAGGTCTGATATGAAGGGCAATATAACGCTAATTTACTTTCTGATATTAATAAGAGTAAGGATTAACCACCCCCAGGCAAACCTTGTAGATGTCAAGAAAGGTGCAGCTCCCTCGGAGGGGGCAGGGTCCTGTTTTGTACGACGGTGTGTACAGCTTCTCCCACAACGTTGGCCCTACAGCCCCACAATTAACACCCAGAGTCTCACCCCCATTTTGCTGAAACTTCCACCCATTTTCTCACTGACTCCAATAACAGCAGGACTCGGCACCCCAGCTGAGATAGAAAGTACACTGAGGTCAAGGGAAAGATTATTGTTGGAATACAGAGAGTTTTCAATTCTCTGGAGCATCTGCAATGATACAAACACCTGTAAGATAGTTCTTCTATGTGTCTGAGTACATTTGAGGAGAGCATAAAACTGAAATATATCTTCTCTCCACTAGCACGGAATAAGAGCATTACAGCAGCAATGGCCCCCTCCCCCTTTAATGCAGCAGGTAGGGAAGTTGGAGGAAAATGAGAGAAGATAAATCGGGAATGGATGTGGCAGGGGGAAGACAAGCCTTACATATCAGTTACTGTTATTCTGAGAGGGAAATCATTATCTCTAATTTTTGTGGTAATTGCCTTTTTAGACAACTGTTGCAACTTCTTCTAGGATGAAGACAAGGTTCCCGCAGAAGTAAAATAGTGTCCCTGTCTCCTCTTTCATTAGTCAAAGATGGAAGAGAGGTGCTACTGCTAGGAGAAAGAAAAGGTTTCCGATGACGGTAATGTGACTGAGTCTCATAACTTTCTGCGGAGGATGAAATGCGTTCAAGCCACAGTGCTTTCCATCGCAGTATCTATCAGTGCTAAGGGAGATTTCCGAGGCTCTGTGTCAGTACTGAAGCACTTCATACCTTTAGGGATACATTTCCCAAGAACTAGCAAATATCTCTGTGCATATCTATAGCACTCACTAGACTGTATTTATTTATAATATTAAAACTATATATAGCAGCTATGGGTTCCAAAACACGGGCTGTATTCCTGTTTTATTGCCGAATGCGCACATTCATCTCTAAGGTTTAGCTGCTTCAGTTAAACCTTTTAAATGTAAATTATTTTCTGTTATAAAAAGCTGATTGTGGGAGTTTTAGTATTTCAAAGATGGTAATTTATGTGACTGGAACAAAATAAAACATTCAACAGAAACAGAATTTTACTTGATCAGAAACACTTTTATGTTTCAGTATAGTTTTCTTTTCATATTTTCCTCCTGCAGCAGTGGCCTCTGTCTTTCAATTAGCTTGAAACAGAAGATCTTAGATAAAACCATAATTTAACGCCATTTGCATATGTGTCATTCCACAACTTCTTCACCTCATATTTAAAGAATTTTTAAGCTGCTGTGAATCAATGCTTGAAATCCCTTATGCAGCTGCTCAACTGTTCACCCCTCAACAGTCCACCAAAGCCTCTGGGACGATGGGGAAGCAGGACCAGTCTCCAAGCAACCCACAGGAGTAAGTCTCCTCCCTTGTCACCTCAAACCATTTCAGTGGCATATCCAGTGACGGAGCTGAGAATCAAGAAAGCAGATTTTCGGCATGGACTATATGACTGCTGGTCAATCCTATTTTTCTTTGACTTATTTGGGATACAAAATGGTTTTGTGGAAGTAAACAGCCTCCTTGAAAATCAAACTTCACAGGCCACCTACAACATTACCCAAAGGTGACTGAAATCCCTGTAACGACGCCTTGGTCTTAGCAGCTATTGGATCCCACTTTGCAGAATACCAGGGTATCAGCACCAACACAAGTCACCTTTGAAGATTTTGACAACAACCTATACAAGCTAATAACTTCTTCCAGGCTACCAGTGCAAAGGCACTTTCTTTTTTTTTTCCCCAAGTATCTAGGATTTTTCTTGCCATCTTTCATAATATGCAGCCCTGCACTAGTTCCCTTTCTGCTCAAGCCAGTGGCAACGCTCTTACTAACTTCAGGTTAAGTCCTTCATGACTTGTAGAAATCTGGCAAGCAGACGTGCTAATAATGGCAAAAGATATACAATAGTATGTCCCCAAACTTCAAAATAAAATAAAATGCATTCCATTGCCTTTATTCACTGTGTAATATTTTGAAATCAAGTTAGAAAAGGTACCAATGTCCCTGTCTCAAACTTTTTTTTAACCTCTTAAAGTACTTCTTTTGCAAGCCCTTGCATGGCATGCAACATTTGCACATCTCCCACCTAAGTGCAGTGAATGGCTACAAGGCCAACACTGATAAACAGACAGAAATGCATCTTCCATTGACTGTTTGCTAAAACAAGAACTTGATCTTTTTAACTTACCAATTTAATTACAGAAATGTATTATTGATTCAATCTTTCTTCATATTCATGAGCTGGCTAGACAGAAAGAGAGAACTGTTCTTCTTAGTACACTTTCACCTTGATAAGCATGAATTACCCTAATTGGGAAAGGAGTTCTTTCAAAATTGTTTAAATCCACAAAATCCTTTCAACCAGGGAACTTTGGTGGATTTGTAGTGCACGCTGGCGTTTGCCAGGAACCCAGCTGAAACCACCAGACTTGCTGTCCAGGAGACCTTTCAACAGACAGTTTGTCCAAATGGACTTTGACTGTGACTACCAGGGCCATCTGGGCAGAAGAGCAGCAGAGGTGAACAGTTTGTGATTACGTCCCTAAGTCGTTTAACCTTCAGAATTACAGTTCCACACACTCTGCCACCCAACAGGAGGCTGTACAAGCAGGTGAAAAGATAGATGTCTATTCTTAATGACTGTTTAGGAGACTGCTGCGCTCTGGTCTGTGCCCATGTTGGTTCAGTTCATTAATGTAATTAACCAACAATCAATCTTTTTAAATTAGTTACACAAAAACAGCTACTGCCAGATCAACTGACATGAAAGTTAGGTCACACTCCATTTCTGCACGATTTAACATCCACACTGGAACAGAACACAGGGCATGGAAGCATCAGAAACTGGAGCCAAATTCATTTGAAGCCCTACAACTTAATTAAAGTGTGCAAAATCTGTGCAGCTGGCTCGGTCTTATTTGCATGGCCTTCCGTGTTCGCAGCTAAACACCTTGGCAATGTAAAAAATGCTCAGAAGACAAAAGAGAGAAAGAGAGAAAGAAAGAGTGAAAGAGCGAAAGAGTGAAAGAAAGAGAGACAGAGAGAGAGAGAGAGAGAGAGAGAGAAAGAAAGAAAGAAAGAAAGAAAGAAAGAAAGAAAGGAAGAAAGAAAGAAAGAAAGAAGCAAGCTTCCAGGAAATATTTAGTAGTGAAGGAATTTAAATAATTTTAAACACTGTAACTTTATGCGGGGCTTGAAACTGGACCTTAACAGCAGCTTTCGTGATTCACCACCAGCTCTGTTCACAAAATAAAATGAAAACAGAAGAAGCTGAAGTCGATATTAGTGTCTGTTCCCTTTCTTTGGGCTAGGAAAAGACCAGCAAAGCAACCTCGGTTTTCACTGAACACAAAGGTTACCTGTGAAGGGCTACAGCACAGTTTCGTCGTCAGCCTCAAAAAGCTGAGCCGCTGTCCCGGGATCAGAGCCGAGAGCAGCTTATAACTCAGGCTCACAACCTGCCTCCCTCTTTCCCTGTCCTCTGGGGGCTGGGGAAAGGATTTGGTTGGCCTGAACCTGGTGCAATGTGTTCTCCAGAAGTGCTGGCCGAGGGGTCGCTAAGGTGACCGAATCCTGCCCCTACTTGCCTCCCAGCCCACTGCTGGAGGGATGGAGAGCAGAGAGCAGCCCGGAGGAGCCCGGTTCGGACCGAACAGACCTGAGGTCGTACGGCCGTGCCCCGTTTGCGCCAGTCCGAGAGCTGGTCTCGGGGAAAGCGGCTCAGTGACCTGAGGCTGCTGCTCGTGCAGGGCTGTGCAGGGCGGCGAGGGCAGGTTGACGCACGGTCTGCCCGGCGGGCAGGGAGCACCTGCGAGCTCGGTGCGGGTGCGCTGTCAGCCTGGTTTGAGACTAAGAGACGATTTCTTTCTCAACCCTCTACGCTGAACCTGAACTAAACTGCTTTCAATTTCCCCGAAAGGCCAAGTTTGCAACTTCGCCTTATGCTTGTCCATTAAGACAGCATCTGGCTTCCTTTAATCCCTTGCACTAACTGAGTTGATCCAATTGCTTCCACTGGGCCTAATGCAGACATTGCTGCTGAATGACTGCCATGAAACCAGATTCCTCCTCCTAAACCCACCACGAAACGGATGGGCAAGAGCTTCCCTGCGATGCAGTGCTGCAGGAGAGCATGGCAGTGCCCGGGCTGCGAGTCTGCAAATGGCTGAGCACATCCCATAAAGCGCTGAGCACCTTCCCTGCTGTTTGCCAGAAGAGCCATCGAAGGGTGCAGGATCAGGCCCGTAGATTCCCCTTAAGTGAAGAGTAAGTGAAACACTCACCTGGTTTTCACTTTTGTGAAATCAGGCGATTAGGCTGGTGCAGCAGAAAAGGAGGTGTGGGAATTGGGGCAGATGGAGGAGGAGAGGGAGGATGCATGCTCAAGTTTCATTTTGAAAGCTGCATGTAAATTAGCCTGACTGGAGAAAAAAAAAAGCCACTTGTAGGAGACCGAGGAGGAACGTGCAACCTGTCACTACCACCCCCCCTCTGCAGCGCTGCTGCCAGAAACCACCAGAGCAGGTGCCTCTGGAAACGAAACTGAAGCAGACATAAGAGAATTTAAAACTAATAACTGCAAGAAACTTTAAGGAGACTCTCTCTGACTAGCTAGAGCAGCTTTTCTCATAGGATTTTCTGAGCTTTCATAACTCTTCACTCAAAAACCACCCTAAAAAGTTGCAGGCAGCATATTACCACTTTGTGCCTCAGTGTGAACATACATGCGTCTTTCCTGCAGCATACATATAACAGAAAAATGCAAGGAGCCCACCTTGGCAAATTCCTTATTCATTACCACAGTGATCTCTGTTTTCTTGGTATATGCAATTCTTTGTCATTGCTCTATGATATACACGCTGCTAATTGCAAATGGGCTGCTTCTGTAGCTGGAGGAGCGGGTTACTGGAGCTGGGGGAGTGGAGACCTTGCCCCAGGGGAAGCTCCCAGTTGGGGTTGGATCTGCCTCACTCCACAAGCTGAGCAGGGAGCCTGAGCTATTCGTGGTTTTAGTATCCAACATTGCTGCCAGAGTCAAAAGCAGGCTGCAATGCACAAGGAATACAAAATAGAGACCTAGAGGGCACGCAAAACTTTCATAAATTCAGCTCATCTACCAACGTTGAAAGAATTGCTAATCAGAGAAAGCAAGCTACAGAAGTGTTAATATTAATTCTACTCCGCTACAAGCCACGTGGCTAACACCATGACACCTTGCCATTTACTGAGGGAGAGCTATTTATTTATGTAACCTACAGCTCACATTTAAATAATTAGTCTGCCTGATAAATCTTAGAACTTGCAATCTGCGTGCCACGTTTGTGTAAGCACAGCATATTTAATGCAGGTACGATTGTTTAACACCTCCAGCATCATATGAAAGAGTTTCATATAATTAGCAGAGTTAGCCACTCCAACTTCCAGGCCAGTTACACATTTAAAAAAAAAAAAAAAAAAAGTGCTAGGTGTTCAGAGTGAAGCTGCTGCTCCAGAAATGTAGCCTGCGCTCCTAACAAGGGATGTTCAGAGAGTGATATGTGCTGCCCAGGAATAAGCAAATCAGGTCACATAAGACAGGACTTGATCCAAAGTTCTCCCCAAACCTTCTGTTCTCTCCAAGAGTCTGAACGCTCCCCAGATCAGTCTGCTGTCTTTGGTTCTCTTTCAGCCCACCAGGAGCAAAGGCCTGAATTTAAGAGGTGCTGACTACTCGTTACTCTCTTCAGCGTCAGAAGCTCAGTGCTTCCTTATAGCCCGACGCCAGAATACCACCCGCAAGACTGTGGATCAGAGCTGAGCGGTTTTTACATCACGACATCTTTGCTTTAGGCCAGGTTTCTAGAAGGTGAAGAGTAACGCTCCTGGGATGCTCTTCTGGATGCAGAAGTTCTGACTCTTCAATAAGCAGCAGCAGCAGGAGTTGCATAGGGATACAACTAATGAGCTATATTCACTCCTCAGCAGAATGGTCCTCACTTGCAGGAGGTGCATCAGGGATGAGCTTGATCTTTGTTGCTATTATTTTGACATAGTAAGTGAGCAGAACCCCAGTTGTGTGAATCATATCGTGGCAGTCTCTTGGCATCTCAGCAGAATAAGAAAGCAGTAAATACAAAACCTTGTAGTTCAGATTGTAAACATAAAAATAAACCTGAATTTCAGCTTAAAAATTGAATCAGTGGAGGAACCTGAGGTTAAAGCTATGCTCAGAGAGAGTGGATGCCATTGACATTCCTACTACATTAGAATTTGAATATGAACTGAATTCAATATGAACTGAACTAGCCTGTATTTTAGAACTTAGGGTGTGCAAAGTGACAGAGAGCAAGGTGATATCCTGAAAATCAAATCACAAATTCAGACATTAGAAATGCTCACTTAAGAGCTTTCCTTTAGGCACCTCATCTGAAAAGAAGGCCAAAATAAATTTGTTTATTTGCTTTGTGGTGACTGTTACTCTTAGGCCAGATCTTCAAACATTCAGAGTTAAGGCCAAATTTCTAAAGTTATTCTGCAACGAGCAGCAACTGTGACACTGACACTTCTTGTCAGATTTTCAAAGCACTTCAACAATCAGTACACTTCAGAGAAATTAGCTACCTGCATTATGACCAATCAGTTCTGAAAACCCTGTTTCACCCTGTTTCATCTATGTTAAGTTCTCATGAAAACTCCTACCTATATGTCTTTTCCAAATGGTGTTTAGGCACTTCAGAAGCTATTCTAAGTTTGATTACTTTGGAGACATGTTAAGGTCCTTTGCAGAGGGTATTATTTTCTAGTTCAATCTATACAAAATTGTAAAGAAACTGGGATCAATCCCACTATGCCTGTTTATAACAAAATCTTGTATCATCACATGACATTCATCCTAGACAAGAAAAATGAAGCCAAGCCTAAGCTTAAAAACAGCGCTACGCAGGCTCCTGCTTTGGTAACTTAGCTGCTAGGAACATTTACCTCTATATTGTACCAAACTCAGTCAAGCAAATAAACACCCTCTTGCTACTGCTGGAGAGAAGGAGCAGAGACCAATATATATTAAAAGAACCTTGATATCTCTGGGAAAATAAGTTCTTATCAGGTGATAAGAATATATTCTCCAAGGAGAACTGCCACAAGCAACGATGACTCTTAGCAGGAGGCGTGGGGGGAAACACCACATGATAATATAAAGGGACATAAAAGACTCTTATACTGGCACAAGGACAGCATAAGCAGAAGAAGAAAGGGATGAAGTGTTCCACATTCTTAGGCATGAGAAAGGAAGCAGTCCATATTCAGAAGTCCAAGGAAAGAAGATGGCTGTTCTGTGTTGAAGCAATGCACAAAATACAGTCTGGAAAAAAAGGACCCTCTTTCTCCACAAGGAAAAAACACTGCACTGAATTCAGTTACACCAAAATCCTCAGCTGAACAGGCATTTTAAGGGGAGAGTTTTTCCCAAATTTTCTCAACAACTTGAAAATAACTTTAAGAAATTCTTCCCCCCCTGCCATTTCTATGAGGAAGCAAACTCTCCATTTCCTACTTCTCCAACCACAGAACCAGATCCCTGTCCTCTCCACAAGAGCGAGGAGGTGGGGACATAGAGGAGAGAGAAGCCTCTTCTTTGCCTCTTTAGAGAGGTTGTTCGCCCAGAGAAACACGTACTCTCCTGCCAGGGAAGGAGGACGCTGGGAGTGGGCTGATGTTGGTGCTGCAGCAGGATGATGAGCAAGGCTGAGACCATCCAACCAGTGGCAATGCAACTGTGGGAGGTCCATCCATGTGGTGCATTTCAATGTCATGAATCATTTCTCATGTTGAATCAAAGGCAGCATAAATATAATGGAGTAGGCTGGGAAATCATCCTTTGGAATCTGCAGCTCACAAAAACCAACCACCCAAAGGGGTACTCCAAAACAGCTTCCGAAGCTGTTTGACAAAACCTGTGCATTTCTGAAATGCTAATCAGGGCAGAATTAGCTAATCAGGGCAGAATTAGCTGATCAGGGAAACGCCAAGATAGAGGAGGACAGGAGGCCAGCAGCAGGTTACAGTCTAAAAAGGTTTAAATAGACTTGTTAACATCTGCTTAGGGTGCAACTATAATTAAGAGATCTCCTTTCCTTGTTTGGGAGCTTGAGAGTTTTGTTTGTTTGGGGTTTTGTCTTTGCTAGTTTTCTGCCTTTCCAGTTCTGACAATGAATTTTGTATCAGGACCCTGGGGAAGCAGAGCAGACTTTCAGCATTCACAATCAGGAGAAGCAGAAGATCATGGCAATGGAAAGGCAGTTTAGTCCCAGAGTTGTTACATTCTTTCAAAAGCTTTTCATCTTATGAATACAAATCTCTAAAAATTCTCTTTGCTTATGCATTTACTTCTTTGGGCAGTTGTATCAGTAAAGACCTAAATCTGCACAAGTCACTGTTGCTCATTTGTCCATACTGGTTCTGCTAACTCACTTACTCAGAAAATTAGTTAAAGAAATCAATTCCTTCCATGTGTATAGGCAATCAAAAGCAGGTGTCCAAATTACACAACCCTAATCTCCTTCAAAAGTATGGAGCAAGTCAAAACTTATGAGTAGGGTAATAGTTTTCATAGTGCCCAAATACATTTCAAGGGGCAGATTTTGAAAGGCAGATTTTTTTGGACCATCCTGACCAAGGGACATGCATGGGTGATAGCCAGAGAGCACAGCTTGGAGGGATAGTGGCTAACGACAGCAAAACAGGCCACAGGTTCACCCAGACAACGGAAGACTAGCATTTGTCCTTGGTGAGTTAATGTAGACCTTTCTAAGCAATTTGTTAGGGCCTACTTTTGCTGCAGACTGCTGAACCTAATAGGTGCTTTTAGCACAAGGAGTGGGAGGGATCTGTTTGTCAGGGAACAACTTGCTGGGAGAGTCAAGAGGACATTATAACATAAATGTCTAAATATAAATTCCAGCCTTTTCCTGGAAGAAAAAGGAAAACACAACAGAAGTGCAAAGGGCTAGGGAAAGACCGTATGATCCAGAGTAATACTACAGGACTCGGTGATTAAACTGGGCTGGCAAAAGCAAGGTACCTGTATCTAAATTTAGCTACCTAAATGATTGGTTTGATTTTCAGAGGTGATGAATGCCTGCAGCTCCTGTCGACTTCAGGTGCCCACATTTGAAATGTTTGGCCTTTAGTCTTCAACTCAAACTAATTGAAAGATTTAACATTTCAAAGCTAAGGGGGTTTATCCAATCCAAAGTGCCATAAAGCTGCAGTTCCTAGGCATGAGAGATATGACACACGAGCAACTCAAAGGCAAAGCAGAAGAAAGATGATTATTCCCCAAAGTGCATACACTTGAAAGACAGGCTAATGAGTTCTTAAATGACATAATTTAATTCCAAGGCTTCTCAAATACAATGCTGGAGTTTTCCCTTCCTCAGTCATTACAGAGCGCACAAGGAAAGTTTAACTGTACTTCTCCTGTCCTTTGAAATACAGAAAAAATGTGCCCCTCAGTTTAGTTCCCCCTGAGCTGCATAATAGATTAAATTAGCCAACAAGAGCCCCGCACCACAGCTGGGCAGGAAAGCAAGTCAAAGGGATCCTGCGCTCCCAAAGGGCAGGAGACAGAACATTTTCACAGAGATCCACGGTCCATCAACCCTTGAAAGCAGCCTGCAAAAGAGCGTTGCCAGGAGCCGCGACAGGCTTAGAGACACCTTGCAGAGAAGGGGACGCCTCTAGAGAGGGGATAGTGGCGCGGACGATCCTACAGAGTATTAGGTCCTCAAGGTGTTCACACGAGGGATAAGCAAGTTTTCAAGAAAGCCTTGCAGGCCATTTGGCATCCAGTTCAACAGCTGTAGCGCAGACTGTGAGGTTTTTGTAACGGGGCTGTTCCCAGGAGCCTCTGCCTACCAGGATCCCCACTGGCTTTTGCACCAGCTTTACCTTGGAGAATTAAACTTCCGTTGGTCTATATGATGATAAACAATACAGTATACATGCTTAATTCTAGGATAAAACATTTAGTCAAAAGCAAGAACAGTGAAAATATTGTTTTAAGAAAGGAGTGATAACATGCAAAGCTCAAGAGAGAGTTCTAGCAGCAGATGAGGCTTTATGTGAGGCGATATGGTCCTTGCTCTATCTGGTAAAGACATCTAAGAAAGCACAGTAAATGATGCATAAGACTGTTACAAGAAAAAGGTTAAGGATAAACCCATGGATAAGGTAATTAAACACCACTTTACAGAACGGAGCCTATCCTTTTCTCTGCCACAATTTTGTACTGCTAGGAAAGTCACCTCAGCCAGAACATCTCACAGTTGGTCACCTTCTGGGCATCCACGTGAAAGCTGCTGGCCTGGTCTGCAGAAATCCTGAGCAATGACAAGTGTAACTGTAGTCTCTAAGAGCCGTGATCTGAATCTGTCATTTAAGTTGCTAAGTATGCAAAAGAAACCAAGCTCTAAAGCTAAGTTGTCACCCAAAGAGAATGAGCATTACTTAAAATATAAAATGCACGTATTAATGCTTCAGAAACTTTCAGATACTCTGCTGAGAAGCTCTGTACAAGAGCTCAGAGGACATTAATAACCTTGTATTCAGGGCAGAGTTTGGATGGCATCTAAGCACTGAAACTGCACACTGAACGATGCAGATAAAAATAAACACTTGATCTTGTCCACCCTGTGCAAAGAATAAAGTAGCAGCTTGTGATCGAGTCTTTAAGACTGTATCACATTCACATTCCAAATTAAAGCTACACAGGCAGTCTTAATTCTGCCTTTTCCTAATCCTTCAGAGTTTAATTTTACAGTTCTAACTTTCTTTAAACATAGAACTTTTTGCACATCAGTAATAGTTTACCCATCTCTGGCAAGAATGATTTACATCCAATATACTAGCAGAGTAAATTCTAATGAAATGATCCCATGAATCATAACATAGCATCACATTTAATTGCTATATTCATTAAATAAGAACATTGGAATTTTTTGTAAAATTAGAAATTTTGAGGTGCTATCAAGGAAGATTAAACTAATGAGATAAGATTTAACTGAATACATAACTTGTATAAAACAAGATTTTATGCTGTGCTCGGTTCTAGCTCAATTTTAATTTGATTTAGGACACCGACATCAAACTCTGAGCTTTCAGATTTGTTTCAGTTAATTTCATGCCAGCTTTAAGTCGAGTCTAATAATGATTGCATTGATAGCATATTGATTTCTTTTCCTATTACAGGTTATGTTTTCTGAGCAACACCACTACCATTACACAGAAAACACAAGAGGTGGGCAGGATTTGTGCAAAGGGGATCTGTTTATACAATGGCAATGGAGAGCTGATATGTAGAGTGTAAGATTAACTTCGTGGGGATGTTTCTGAGGCATGTAATTGCAGTTCTCGCCTAAGCGCAAAGCTGCTATAGGATGGAGGGTCCTATGGTGACAGCAAGAGTACAGACAAGGTGGCTGGTGATGCACATTTGTACAAAACAATCTCCGTGTTTCTTACCTCTGTTAAATAGTGCTAATAAATGTGCAATAAGTTGGTGAGGGGAACTCCTTTAACAAGCACAGGAGACCACCGCAGGATACAGACAGCAGAACAGGGAGCTACCATCAAATTCCTAAGCAGCCACTCACAGACAGGGCTAAATGTCACCGCGGAGATCTCCCAGGAGCCCCACCAGGCAGGCTGCAGAATCAAACGCCTTGGGAACATTCACATGGGCATCGGAGGATAGGAAAGTTTTTTTCCTGGAGGTAGTCTTTCTTTTGGTGACTGGCTTGCAAAATTACAGAGCAGAAAGATCTGGGCATCTGGTGAAGAGAAAGATCTCTGCTTCGCACCAGGTCCTGCCTTCCACAAGTATAAAAACAACCTAGAATTAGTGCCAACTATGAAGATTTCACATGCTTTTCTGTGAGAAATGCTGTTGCACCTTTGAGCACCATCTACTTAACAATTACCACAAATTATTATTTATATATGGTGAATCTTACAAGCACGACAGCTTCCACCCACAGCAAACAGTTGCAAGCATCCATTTCAATGACTCTGACATGCTCTTCCTTTTGCTTTGTGTCAGAAGGTTCTACAGATATCCAACCTTCATGTACAACTGAAAAAAAAAAAGGATGCAGAGACTGGCAACAAACTCTCACACAAATAGAACAAATACCTGGAAATGCCCAGAAATGAGAACACAGAAGTAGGGTGCTTCCATTACCTACTCGGTATTAAAAACCAGCTGCAGACTGTTGAAATTAGACTTGAGTTAAATGGACAAAAAGTGTAACTGAATAACATTGGACCAGGTAAGCAGTATGAGAAGCAGCAGTGTAAGCTGAGCAGCCCATTTGGGCAAGATACAGAAAAACAGTGGGACTTTTGAAAAGGGAATTGTGATAAGCCAAGTGTGAAGCAATCGTTGACTGAATCACTTTTGTCGTTGCAGGCAGAGCCACCTGACGGAGGACTTCAGAAGCATTAAGCAAATCTTCTCTCCGAGTCTGAAGAACCAAGCAGGCATCAAACAGCAGCAAAAAGTCACAACTGAAAATGCTCTCAAGATCATCACCAGCACAATGGGGGCACAACAGTGTCGTAAAGAGAAACAAATAGACAGTTTGGTAACTGAAATAAAAGCTGTATAGTTCGTTTTATGCCAACTTAGATTTTGTAATTCATGTCAGAAAAAATATGTGGCTTTTAGTAATGCCGAGCAATTGAAAGCAAGCTCAAGGACATGTTCCTACTAAACCTCACTTGTTTACACACTCCTTGCAGGCATAGACTGAACAACAGCATACACAGTTGGGCCTACCAACTTCAGAATTCACTGAATTTTCAAAAAGATACACTTCTTCATTTCAGCACTTCCTGGCCTTTTCCATAGCGTTCGAAGTGCATACTCAGACACAGACTTTTGTAAGTTTAGTAGATCCATCTCTACTTCTTAAGGACCATTAGCCTGTGCTCTCCACTTTTCATCTAACTATGCCATTCTTAAAAAGAAACAAACAAACAAAAGACCCTAATCGTTTTCAATTTTCATGCCTTTGTTTATGTATCTTCAAAATATAAATGTAAAACCTGAACAAATCCAAAGACCCTAACACTGTTTCTTCAGTGTTAGGATCCCTGCACTCCTGCCATATTACTGACAGGGGGAGGGTATTGGGGGAAATCCGAGCGCTGATAATGGTTTTCTCTCTAGCCTAATATATGTAGCAACATAGACCCTCATTAACACACACTTTAATCACCATACTCTATAGCTTATCAACTCACTTACAGAAAAAGAAGCCTTTGAAAACAGTCCCAGTTCAAAAGGGGGAAAATACATCCCGCCAACCATAAAAGTGGCAGATCAGAGCCTCTCGCCCTCTCGCCACATCCTCCAGCTGTGGTTCCGTCTACAGTCTTCTGAAGACAGACAGGAACTCACTGGTTGCATGGCCAGAAGGCGGGATGCAGGCCAGCACGGGTTCAAGCACCGCGACAACGTTTACAAGGTACATGGCCCAAGCTTGCTGGGTTTATTAGCTTGCGTTCACCATGATGCTAGCACAGCCTCAGGGCTTTTGGACCAGTGCTGCCTTGCATCCCTCTGACCCCCACCTCAGGCAGAGCTCGCTTGCAACTGTCTTAAAGAAGAGGTAGCCAAAGGCCTTACGTTATCTTTTGTGATTGTGACTTACAGCTGTTTATTTGTCAGAATACCTTCACGAATGGCTAGGAAAAAATCAGACAAATCATTACATACCCTTACTGTGGCTTCCTGCGTTAAACGGGCCTTTTTTGCTCTTAGTAAACTTTTATATCAACTGCGCTTTGATATGCCAACATTATTCAGGTGTGGATCTGGTTCAAATGTTACAGAAGACCACTGGATATTGTACCAGAGCTTTGGAACAGACACTGTAACACTAACATCTTTTGTTTTTGCATGAAAAATCATATCCATATTAATATTCTGAAAAGAGTGAATACAAAGGGCCTTATGCTGGTTTTGGCTGGGATAGAGTTAATTTTCTTCATAGTAGCTACTACAGGGCTATGTTTTGGATTTGTGTGGGAAACAGTGTTGATAACCCAGGGATGTTTTCATTGCTGCTGAGCAGTGCTGACACACAGTCACGGCCTTTGCTGCTCCTCACCCCACCCCACCAGCGAGGAGGCTGGGGGGGCACAAGAAGCTGGGAGGGGACACGGCTGGGACAGCTGACCCCAACTGCCCAAAGGGACATTCCAGACCATATGGCATCATGCTCAGTATGTAAAGCTGGGGAAGAAGAAGGAAGGGGGGACATTCAAAGTGATGGTGTTTGTCTTCCCAAGTCACCGGTAGGCGTGCTGGAGCCCTGCTTTCCTGGAGATGGCTGAACACCTGCCTGCCTGTGGGAAGGACTGAAGGAATTCCTTGTTTTGCTTTGCTTGCGTGCGCAGCTTTTGCTTTCCCTATTAAACTGTCTTTATCTCAGCCCACGAGTTTTCTCATTTTGACTCTTCCAACTCCCCCATCCCACCAGGGGAGAGTGAGCAAGTGGCTGGGTAGGGCTTAGTTGCCGGCTGGGGTCAAACCACAACAGGCCTGTAAAACCAAAAATCTAATGAGATACACTGTGTGTGAATAAGTTGTCCCAGGTCTTTTTTTCATTAACCCTGCATATTTTGTTGGAAGAATTAATTCCTAATAAAATGGAAACTCTTTGCATCTATGCATAACTCATCTACTATGTGAAGTTCCTCTGGAGAATAGTATGTGGAGAACACACACACTAAAATTGTTTGGCAGTCTCTCTGACATACAGGGGTATCTTGTCATAGAAGAGATGCATATGCTTCTGCTAAGAGCACACAGTAGGTCATATTGATATTGAAGGTTTGATAACTCCCACAGTACAGAGCTGTCACTTAGGCGCTCCATACAACAGTGACTTGTTTATGTCTGATATACAGTAATTTACTTCTGTGAGACAACTCAACAGAGCTAATGGCCAGAGGATTCTCTTACCGTTGGTTACACCAATTTTACTGCTTGAGAAGAAGCTATTAGCTAATGACATGAATTTCCTTCGTAATCTTCCCTTCATCTTTGGGGAAAAAAATTAATCATGTTCCAAGTACTTCAGCATTGCTCAGTTCATTATTTCTGGTTGCAATTATTCTGTGTTTTGCTTAGGTTTCTAGGAAAGCCCAGTATATATGCTTTAGTTGGTATAAGAAATAAACCATTAAACAACAACAAAAAAAATTGCACGGAGTTAACATTTATCCTCTTGCCTGAATTCTGGATAAGAATGTTATCTTGTTTGCTCTCTATTGCCATGGTTATGTCTGTGCAGGTCATGAAGGGCTATACTTGCATAATCTACATCGAAGTAGCAGGAATACTCAATCTGTTTTGTGTAATATGAAAACATTACCAACATTTACAGCACTTCTGTGCATTTCTTGTACTGCTAACCTCACTGGGGGCATTTCACATTCTTCCACGGGTATCTTTATGGTGGTGGAGTTCTGTCTCATTGACATTCAGTTTAGTCTACTCTTTCAGTTTATGCATAGGATTAAATTGAACAGAATTGTTTATTTAAAGGAGACCAACCCGCTGTTCATCTAGGCCACTCTAAAGCTGAATAGTACCTAACTCTACAATAGGACAATTTACAGAATAAAGCAGCACTCAGTGGTACTGTGGTAGGGTGGAACCCAGACCTTTACACTGCAGGTTTGTAATGTGACTATTTATGATCAATCCAAGCAAAATGAAAATGTAAGTGCTTCATTTTCTACAAAGTAAAAAGAGCTTCACCACAATCACTGCTCAAGTAATTTGCCACTTGGTACATTCCATTCAGGTGTAGGTAGAAAGAACAAAATTACTCAGTCAAAGGTGGCAGAATTCAGTGCAGATAAAAAATTCTGTAAAAGTAAAGGAGGAAGATAATTACAATCTTTCCAGCACAGAACCATTCTAATGTGTACAGAACAGCTTTACCTAGTCTCAATCCACATATATTTTCATTTAAATACAGTCCTTTGCTAATTCTACCACTCTCTAAAGTTTACTGCAGGGAGCACGAAAAAGATGGTCTTTATGAACAGATGGTCTTTTCAAGGAAATGTAGTTACATTTAAATACAGACAAATGTACTGCAGACTAATGGTCCTGTTAGAATGCAAGTTCTGAAAAGGGAAAATATGGGACCACATAATATGCTAGTCCTTAATTATGGAGGGTTTTTTCCCCTTCTGAAGACAAACTAATCACTAATGAAGCTTAATTAGCAGTAAACAGGTACCAGTGTACAGTCATTCATGTACAAACAGATGTCTATTGATTGTATTTGACTGAATACAAATGTGAGTAACTGTTGTTCAGGTATTATTAGTATAGGATGGGAAATTGCAACACAACTGCTACCTCCTCTACAAGTGAACAAATTCAGTCTGTCATGCACAGCTGCATTCTTACTTTAAAGGATCAGCTTGCATCTGAACACTTGGTAGAAACCTCTTAGTGTCCAGCACGCTATCCAATGAGCCTAGTTACATTACAGAGCAAAGGTGGAGAGACGTTACCAAACTGCAGTCCAAATGAGCAATATGCTTTTTTTTTTTTTTTACCCACCGAGACACCTCCTGATATTTGCTGTTTTCCACATTTTTGCAGAGATCCTGCAATTTTGTACACGCTGCCTGGGCCAGCTGCAATGCTGTAATGCAACAAAGGACCAACTGGGACACAGAAGTATGGGGTTTGGGGCTTTTTTTGGTTTTGTTGTTGTTGTTGTTTTGGTTTGGTTTTAAGGAGCCTATCTTCTCTCTTTCATGCTCAACAGGGTTCATTTATCAAGTCCATCAGACCTAAATGTGTGAAAGGCCAGCCCAACTTGAGGAGGCCAGATGACTTTCACAGGAGTAGAATATTTGGGGAGTAAACACTGTCAGCTGGGGAACACAATCGTGCTAGGGCGAAGATACAAAGAAACCTTGAAATTGAGAAGAAATCCTAACCTTTAAACTATATTGCTTTGTGTGTGTGTGTGTGTGTGTGTGTGTGTGTTTGTTTTCTTTGAAAGGCTCCTTGAGGTCCCTATCTGAGGTTTAGAGCAATGCCTTTCAATCCTCAGCAGCCAGAATTCACTTTCAAGTCTACAAATACAATAAAATTAAATTATGGAGGATAAAGGCCCCTGAATTCTTATTCCTACTGACAGTTTCATGTTAGGTATAATGTTTTTTTGAACAACATTTGAACCAAAGTAGCCAAAGTCGTACTCCTTTTCTTTTTTACTGTCTAATGAGAATGGCGAACCTTTCACCTTCCAGAGATAAGCCCTACGGTCTTCCCTACGGGTCTGTGGAAAAGAGCAAAATGATGTGAGTACTAACAACAGCCAAGATCATTCCCCCGCTGTGTTTGCAATAGGAGCAAGCAGCACAAACGGAATGCCACACTCGGTGGTGCTGCCTGCTGCAGGACTCCAGTTTCTAGAGATGAAAAGTGAGCAGAGCTTGGAGCTGCACCACCTCCCCAGGAAACCCCACCACCTCCGCGGGAAACCCCACTCTCTGGCTGCAATGGCACAGATGCAGCAGGGTCTAACTGAGGGCAATGGGAGTCTTTCTGACGTGATGAGGAGGGATAGGTATCAAGAGCTTTTCCCACTCCTACAGTTATCCAGTCTCCTCAGTTAGGAGGCTCTCACAGTCACCAGAAGACACTTGAAAAGAAGTCAGTACTGCAGAAGCCCACGTGACACATCTTAGCAACTTATTTTGGTTTTCTCTAATTGGTTTTTCAAAGTGAAAGAGGCAGTGAATCTGGAAAGGATGACAAGATGTGCAGTGTATAGCACTGGACCAGGGCTTTGGGGTATCAATTTATTTCAAGTTCTGCCTCAGGCTCCATCTTTAAATTTCAGCATGTCACTCCTCTCCCAGTGTTCCTCCATAAAGCAAGATAACAATACCTACTTCTTCTGTTTAAGTTCAATTCTAACACTAAGTAGAGTTACGTAGGTCATCAAAGTACTTCCCGAAATAGGAGTGGAGCATTCAAAAGAATTGAGGCTGCGTCTGTACAGCACAGACTGTGATTTCAAATGCTGCTGCAATATTAATGTAATAATATTAATAATTTATTTAATAATAAAGCAAGTTGTATTTGCAGATGCTAACAGAAATTTTAATAATGATCAGGTTTCCACTTATTACTTTTTCTAGTATTATAATGGAGACTGAAACATTAATTTTAAAGTCACTTAGTGAGGAAGATTGAAAAAAAAATCAATGATTAATATATTGAGCAAAGAAATGAACACTATAAGGCATATAGTGACAGATAATGTCACAGCTGAGAGGAAGCATCTCCCAAAGTTAAATATTCTGTCATATCACGATATCTTATTTCTGTTTCTTCCTTTTTTGGAGTAAAAAGACTCAGCTAAAGAACAGCAATGCTACATTCTCTTCAAAATCAGATGAGTGAATATGCTCAAAACTCTCTTCTCTTCCCTTGGGCAACAAGGATGATACGGCTAACCTTAAACTGGGATTTGGCAAAATAAAATATGAAAATTGTAACTAAAGGAATGCCAAATCTATTAAGATGAAGACAAAAGAACTGCATGTGTATTATAAAATAGGCAGGCTTATTCGATGCCAGTTGAAATATTCATTCTATCCTTTTTGCTGCGGCCAGTATTTCAACTGAAGTCCTAAGTGACCGGCCCAAAATTTGGTCTTGCCTCTTGGTACAGCAGTGCAAATGCAGAACAAATCCACTAAAGCAACAAAATTAGTCAGGATTTACTCTGGTGTTCTTCAGAGTACACTGAGGCCAGTTGTTCCTTTCTCTTTTAACTTCAGGGTTTAGTTTTAAACAAGACAGAAAGGACTTCTCATCACAGTAGAGGTCTATGCTCACACCACGGATGGTCAGACTGCCCAACAATCTTATTTCTCTCCCTCAAAACACAACTTGACTCAGACAAATTGGCACAAGAACATGCAGATACCACATCAGAGTTCCTACCTTGAAAGGAAGCGGTGAAGCAGTGTCTCATTTACAGCCATTTGGGACTCTGCTATTGATTTCACACAGCAGTCAGCTCCTCCAAAGTAGGAGTCAGGTGTGTCAGGCAGACACAAGTGACACAAGTTTTCTTAGACACAAGTCTCCTATTTCTGTTCTCCTCCCTCGTTTTTTTCACCCCACTGATGCATCAAAATGTTTACAGAAGAGTTAAAATTTAGCATCTCTATCCATTTGATGGCTTTTGACCACAAATTTTGTGAAGGAAGACATAAACCTCTTTAAAATGGTAAACTGCACGCTTGTCTGCCATCCAGAATGGTTTCTGGTCTATACCTCAAGGAACCTCCAAAACACAAATAACATCACCGCATTGCTGAGCATGTCCTTCCTGTTTTTCCACTTTGTTTCAAGTATAAACGTGAAAGTTCCTTCATGCAATAATGATCTTTTTGTTTGCAACACAAATATGCTCAGTAACAATAAATAATTTTGACAATAAATGAATTTTCCAAGGAAATAATTAATTTGAAAACTCTGTTTTAACTATTTCTTCCTGCTGTAGTTCTAAGTAATCCCCATGCATACTATAACTAAGAAAAGTTTTGTGAAAATATATATTTGTCCTGGCTTTATTTGTATAGATAGCAATACCTTGAGCACATCAATCCTTCACTCTTTACTTCTGTGGTTGATCAGATATGATCAGATATGAAATTTTCACTTGCTCATCAGCCATAGTGGAGGAGGAAAATAGTAAAATACTGACTTCCCTGAAGTCATCAAATGGGTCTTTGGCAGTTATTTCTGTGGAGACAAGAATGACCTCCATGCTTTTAAGGAAATAATCAGTACTGAACTAATTCAGCTTGTGCAGTTACTGCTGGAAGTTTGATTGCAGAAGTCAGCCAAGTGGACACAGGCTGATGACAAACACTTGGGAAAAAAAAAATCCTTATTTTATAAAAAATAAATATATGCAACAACATCAATGCTTTGACAGCCGTCCTATGAGGAACTTAATTTTTCTCTCTTAATTTGGAAGTAAACACATAGAAAGTTGACAATGTCTTTAGAGTTTTCTTACTTCTACTTAAGAAACTGTACAGAACAAATAGAGATTATTTAAGAGTCTCTAGTAACTTTCCATACATTTCCCCTTGGATTTGTCTTTGATTCACAAATACCATCATTTGCACTGTTTCTGAAATAGGTGACACGTAGTAGTCCTGCACAATTTTAGGTTTACAGATTCGAGACACATTTGTAACTGATTCTGTAGCACAGCCACAGATCAAAGCGATGATTAAAATCTAAGTTCTGGTGGGAGTTCAATCACTTCAAAGCCTATACATAGCAACATTAACATCCAGCCATGCATAGTTTTAAAGAGTGTGTGGCTGGGATCAGAAGTCCCAGATGGAAACAAGGCAGTCTTTCTGTGGAAGCAGATAGCACTCACAATACTCAAAGGTTTAAATCTCGACTACTGTCAAACCCTCCTGGATGGTGAGGAGTCCTTTTGTGTTTATCTCAAGAAGAGTAGCATCTTTTATTTTTTTTACTCTTGCTAAAATAGTAACAACAGAATTTCCGTGTATGAGATTAAATGCACTGCTGTTACCACACAAATGCAGTGCGAAGAGCAATCTTTGCATCAATTGCATACAGACATCTGCTCCATAAATCAAAAAGAAAGTTATTTTGAAATGATCATTTTCTACTGCAATACTCGGGAACATTCCCATTGTATTCCTTTGTTGTCTCATTCAATAGTACCTCCACACATAAATGGTACTAACACAATCAGTTTACCTCTGCTATTATTTATTATTCATGTTGTGGGAGCACATAGAAACCCCAGCCATGGGGCCTTGATCTTATTTGTACTTGCTGAACAAATATATCCTAAGAGACAAGTCGCTGTCCTGAAGAAACATTTTATTTACAGCCTAAACAGACAAGACAGACAAAGGGTGGGAGAGGAAATAACAAGGTGAAGTGGCTTGCCCACAGTCACACTGCTAACCACTGACTGATTGAGGACAAGCAGCAAGCCGCTGTCAAGTCCAAGAACAGCAATCTGGTCAATGGGATTGCTGCAAGGAGCCCAACTCCCCACCCTGGCCCCTGGAGTACAGAGCGCTTTGACTACGGTCACCCTTTCATAGACACTGCCCTGAATGATCTATGTGGCAGTCGTACAATCCATCACATCTAAAATGCTTTTGCACTGAAACCTCGAGGAGAAGCTGCTAGGTTTTAGGGGTTGCATGGAGTATATGCTGCCATAGTTGAGGCTCAGCGGCACAGGTTTGTCCTGTGAGATGCCCAGTTCCTCCAGCTTTCATACATGTCACATGATGTACATCAACTTTCTTGGGATTTCTCACTGAGTTACTACACTGCAAGTTTGCCTGGGCAGGGCCAAAAATAGATTTATTTATTCACGCCTGTCTCAGTGGCATAAGGAGCAATTACTGCTTATGGGGATTGAATGTGGAAGTCTGCAGTGATTAAAGAACATAGCATGGAGAACAGCTGGATCACCTTCACCACTCCTGAAAGATTCAGGCTCATTAGGCTCATCTGTTCATGCAGAACAATGTTAATTCACCCTAAAAAGGATGGCAGGAGAGGTGAAAGGTTGCTACACGTCCCCGAGCTTACATATGGCACTGATAAGCTACAAGAGAGAAAAAAAACCTGGAAATGAGTGGGAGAGGCCCTTGGATCGCAGTGTGGCCGGAGGTGAAACATCTGTCACATCCAGCTTTCTACAGAACTAGAAAGACTCATTTATTACCCAACTCTCCATGCAGAGATTTATATGCACAGTAACATCTAATAGGTGAATGATGTAAAACTTAATAGTTACAGCTAAAAAGGTAGAGAGACTTAGGAAACCCTCACCCAAGCCATAAGACTGCAGCGCTGACTTCTGGTCATCCCAGGTTAGATCCCAGGCCTCTGTTCTGTACAAGCAGACAGGTTGGCACCAACGTCCTGGGCAAATTGCAACTGAAGTAACAATGTCCTACCTAATTTACACCCTACTTCCCCACATCTTAACTAGCCATCAGATTTTTCTTACCGCTTTTTCACATGCTGCTTTTAAATGGTAGCACTGTATTTTTCCGAAGACGTGGCTGTTTTCTGACAGATGGAATAATTTTTATATATTGTTTTACCTGCCTCACTGGGGAGCTCTGCAGCATAATTAAAACACAGGAGAGATGAAGAGGTTTACAGCACAACTACATCCCTGCATCATAACGTTCACTTGAGCATCACTTATTTCTTCCTGTTTCCCGAGGATGCAGCAGACAGTGCAGGGCTTGCCCGATGCCAGGCTGTTTGACTCCTCCTGGTAAGGGACTGGAGGGCAAAACAAATGCAGTAATTCTGCCCCATAGTTGCTTGGCACCAACTCAGCATCTAGACTTCTGTTGGCCATTCCTAACCTAAAATATTACCTATATCAGAAAAATCTGTTCTATGAGAAGGCTGATGAATCGGGTAATGGGACCTCACAATAGTAGGCATGGGATAAAGAAGAAAGAAATTCAGACATGCCGCTAGCAGTGTATTAACATGTGCTACACTAGCTGATCACACCCTGCCCACAGTGCTAGAGTAGGGGAAAAATTCAGAAGTTAAACAGAAAAAAAAAACCCCAAAACAACCCAAACAAACAAAACAACCCATACAAAGCTGTTTGGCTGTCCTGGTGCAACTCTGACCCTACTATTGCTTATGTATTAGTGCTAGGATTTTTTTCAATGATACCTCCCAATGAGATTTGTGCATCTAAATCGCTCAATCTTCTTCAAAATCCCAACCTGAAGGTTGTCTATAACCTTAATGTTAAGAGCTGTAACAATAAATGTATAAAAAAAACTCCAAACCACAAAACCAACCATAACCAAAAACCAACCATCCAACAACAACCAAAAAAACCCAACCCCGAAACCCACAACTCCAAACCAAAAACTGTTTGGAAAGAGCTACAGTGATAACTTTCTGACCCTCTAGAGATTAAACCGACATCAAAGAGCAGTAAGGAATGTATCCAGAGGGCTGTTTATTGTATTATTGTCTACAGCAGGGCTTCATCCTGATGCACATGAGATTAGCCATTATTGGTGAGAAATTGCTAGGCTAAAAAAAAAATAATAATCACTGGTGTGAGCCAACCTGGCTGTACGTATTACCACACTGCTCCTATGTTATTTCTTGGTGATCTTTTCTCAGTTTCTGTCTTTTGTCACTCGTCAGGCATGCTGTGCATGGGATGAAGAAGCAGCAAGAAATGCCAGCAAGTTTCTGGATGAAGAGTGACCTTCTGAAGCTACAATGATAAATACAGCCTTACTACTGCTGATGTTGTAAGTTCCCAAGGATTCCACCAGATGTAAACAGCAGAGAAAGAAGACCCTGCCCCAGGATCTTAGGGTACAATCCATAAGCATGACAGAAGTACCCATCTCTGATAGTCTTTATACATATAGAATAAAGCCCAACATTTTCATGTGAGCTTCAGTGTTCTGATGCTATTTAATTTTCTTCACTTTTGCACAAAGACAACATAAAACATACACAATATTAAACTTATATATGAATCTATGGACAAACGTCTGGAGAATTTTGGAGTGAAGACTTCACCTCATTCCCACAGCACTGACAAAGCAGCTTCACAACACAGGAAAGATAGACATAGCCTGACATTTTTTTGCTGAACAAAGGAAACAACAGAAAATTTTTTAGCATTTTAATTTTTTAAACTACCTTAGAATGGAAATTCAGTATAAAGACTTCCATGAAGTCAGCAAATCACCAGAAATCAGATATTTGGCTAAAGCAAATGTGAAATGAGTGGTTCAAATGGATGCAAGTAGATGACATTAACTTAAAAATCCATAAAGTAAAAAAAACATTAGAACACAGATGAACCACGAAGGCCTTGCAGACAGATGTTGTTATTGAGGTCAAAAACCACTTTATCTTGGCATGCATTAATAACCCATAGGGATTGTAGGTAACTGTTCAATAGTGTGAACCATCTGCAAGATCAGCAAAACCAGAAAAAGTTATTGATTACTCTATTAAAAATCAGTTGACATGAAGTCCTCTGTGAGTAGGCAGCACTTAGTACCAGAGATATACTCATTGCCCATCTTTTTAGTGACGAGATGAAACAATAAATTGACTATTCAGACAAATCTCTCTTCTCACATTTGCCTTGGAAAGATCAGTGTTCTGGAAAAAATATCAAGGAATACCCTTTGTTAGACAACCTACAGCGTATCATTAATTTTACTGGAATTTTAAATTTCAATATTGGTAGTCTGAAAATAAAAATATTTGTAGAGAAAAGTTCTGACACATTATTATAACAAGGGGCAATGTTTTTAAAAAAAAAAAAAAAGTCAAATATAAAAAGCTCTTTGCAAGGCAATATCCAGAGGAAGCAGAGTGAAAGACTGGATTATTTCTGTATGTTAGTAAATTAAGTTAGGTCTGTTGTCAAATAAGTTTTTTGCTACAATTTTAGCTTTAAATAATTCATGCTCTTTTTTGCTCCTTCTTCTACTAACAGGCTTATGTTTCCTGTTTTTATGTTTAGCAAAAACAAAAAGCATATTTTCTTGGGTAAAGCTAAAAACATTCTGGTGTCGTTGGTTTTCTGACATGCATCATGACAGTTTCTCTATAAAAAGCCTTTAAGACACTATGGGAGATATGCAACATTCAGGGACACGTTCCTGTTTAGCTGACTGCCAAAATCAGATCTCAGCAAACCTACAGAGCAACAGGATATCGAACAAGCCCTTCTGGCCATAAACACAGTTTATTGTTACATAAATATGATAATGTGAAGAGTTCTTAGACAAGAAAGCGTGACCCTTGTATTTCTAGCCATCTTTTCCTAATAAAATCTCTGTCCCAGTCTATGTGGCTCTCCTTGAAATCTTTTGCTAGTCAGCCTTCTCTTGGGTTACTTTCTACTTTTCGATCTTTCTCTTAGCACATCTTTAGAAAAACTTTCATTTTCCCTGTCATTGCTTCTTCACGGCTCTGTTGGAATGGTGGCTCCTTCCCTTTCCCTGGTAATCCTACACGTGCACACCGGCTGTTTCCCGCTCTCGCAGAGGACACACAGGTATACACCTTGCTGCACCAGACCACGACCGCTGCTTGTCTTGTTGGGTCAGGGGCATTGTCTGAGACCATGGCAAATTTAATCTCCTCCACTTACATCTATCCCCAAAGCCCTGTAAACCTCTTCCCTTAGCCTGTTGCTTTGGCCATCCTACCTCTCTCTCTGCATCCCTGCATTATCTCGCTGTCTCTTCTTGATTTCACCAAACATTAAAGTTTTTCCTTTCAAGAGAGAGTTCTACCTCCATCAGCGATTGCACTTCCCTATCGTATTCTTTTCTGCTGTCAAATACTTTATTTTAAGGTAAGACGACGTTTGTTTAATTGTAAGCATGATTATAAGACTTCTGCTATGACAGAGGCAATACCTGGTAATAATTTTGGTTTGCTTTTTAAAGTAAATATCCTGGTTTTGGCTGGGATGGAGTTAATTTTCTTCCTCGTAGCTGGTATAGTGCTGTGTTTTGGATTTAGTATGAGAATAATATTGATAACACGCTGATGTTTTAGTTGTTGCTGAGCAGTGCTTACACTGGTCAAGGACTTTTCAGCTCCCCGTGCTCTGCCAGGTGCACAAGAAGCTGGGAGGGGACACGGCTGGGACAGCTGACCCCAACTGCCCAAAGGGACATTCCAGACCATATGGCATCATGCTCAGTGTATAAAGCTGGGGAAGAAGAAGGAAGGGGGGGACGTTTGAAGTGATGGTCTTCCCAAGTCACCGTTACACGTGCTGGAGCCCTGCTTTCCTGGAGATGGCTGAACACCTGCCTGCCCGTGGGAAGGAGCAAAGGAATTCCTTGTTTTGCTTTGCTTGCGTGCGTGGCTTTTGCTTTACCTGTTAAACTGTCCTTATCTCAACCCTCGAGTTTTCTCACTTTTCCTCTTCTGATTCTCTCCCCCATCCCACCAGGGGGGAGTGGGCGAGCGGCTGGGGAGGGGCTTAGTTGCCAGCTGGGGTTAAACCATGACAGTAAAGCAAACGGATGTACTTATGCTTTTTAGTAAAAAATTAATTCCTGCCAACATTTTCAAACAGGCAAAATTACATGAGCTAAGCATATAGAAATCTCTGATAGGCAGAAGATGAAATACCAATCTTCATCCACTGAACTTGTATTATGGAATATATTTATTCTGTGCATAGAGGATAACTCTGCATTACTTCTTTTTACATACGACATGTTCATTCCTTATTCTTGTTATGCAGTATAACTCGGTGAGAAATACCACGCATTTCCTTTAACAGCAGAATTTAACCCCAGATTTTGCTCTCTAAAACTACAGTGTGGCTTTTATCCTCATTTATTCTAAAAATACAGTAATCCACTGCTCTCTACCAGTTGAGGATGCGGTAACAGGCAATCTGGTGCAGCCAGTTCTCTGTTACACTTGCTGGGTGGTAACAGAGCCATCACCTGGGAGCAGCCGCAACGGAAGCAAAATCACTCATCTCTTTCCAGAAAAAAAAGGTAGCACTGAACTGGTACCACCTGATGCCATACTTATCAGATAGCATTGTAACATTTATCACTACATTTGGTGGTGTAAAGCCTGATACTCTCCTGTCAACCAAGCTCTCTCACTACTACGTTGTGCAAGGAGACTGCACAGCAGCCCAATCTCAGCAGATGAAACTGTATGTAATTGCATGGAAAAAACGGAATGCCTTAAATGAAAAGCCGTTAAGTGATTTTCAAGAGATAAGACAAACAGAACAAGCGATGTGTCGTGATAAGAATTCTCCTTTTGATCAAACAGCTTCCCCTTTTTATCTGAGATATAGCAAACAGGCAGCTCTGACTTCTATCACCTTGAACACTTTTGGGCCTACAGGAGGAAGATGAGGAGCATCAGTTAAGCATTGCAGCCCATACCATGCCTCACCTAAATCATTTTTACAGAGATGAGCGCATGCAAATCCAACAGAGATTTTGCCTTGCAGTATGTGTTGGGCTGTGGACTGTAGACAGTAGCCTAATTGAATTTTGCTGTATGTGCAAGCACTTTCAGAAACCTCTTGCTTGGGGTGCTAAGCCTAAGCATCATTAAATTGACATAAATGCAACAGAATTCAAATAGCAAGCTCAAGCACTAAACCTGGAAGAAAATTCTTAGACCATCTTGTCTGGACCCCTACCCCTCCAGGACTGTTCCCTGCGATACATGCTGAAACGCTGTTTTACCTACTCTGGCTGTATCTTTTTTCACTCTTGTATAACATCAGTGATTACCACCTTGTTAACATTCAAACAAAACAATATCCAAGGCCAATATTTAGTGCATTAGCAGCACCCTGTCCCAAGACTCAAACCTGTTTGGAGACATTTGTAAACCTAAGCCGTGGTATTCAGTTTTTAATTAGCAAAGAAAGCTTAATATGCGATTTTTTTTTTCATCCATCTGGCACTAAAATTGCTGAGTTGCTTCTGTTGCATTTTCAGGAAGAGTTTGGGGCTATTAGAAGAAAATTACAGTATATTTCTCTCTCTATGGTCCACTTGCCTATTTCTAAGGCAAAGGGTGTTTGGAATTGAGAAAAAAAGTGAGAGAGAAGATATTAACTATACTCATATTTTTATGCATTCTTTCTGCCGGTAGTAGAAAGGCCTTTTAATTGCCTTTTCATATGTTTCCACTGTTCCATATCAGGTCTCTGCATTTTTCCCCCATCAAATCTTAACACACAAAGAAAGAAAGAAAAAAAAAAAGAAAGAAAAAAAAAAGCTGCAATTAATGTATTGTCCTTAGTTTGAAAAAGACCCAACTTCACTGTTCCAATTTAAAGACCCTGGTGTGGTGAGATGACTTAAAAGTGAAATATTTTTATATTGCAATCTAGCACTTGTTCTCCTCAGTGATTCCTTTATCCTCTTGGGGGTATCTTCAGGGACTGTATATTGAGTTTTTAAATGAAACTCTCTGAGTCTTTTCCTTCTGATACTTTCAAACTTTTTGCTGAAGGAAATGTTTGTGAGCTCTGCAGAGTCTTCTGTAGTACTCCTCTATCCATATTCCACCTTGCCTGTTACAACTTTACCAAGTATACCACATTATAAAGAAATTCAAAGAAACTAGAAACAACTTTGTTTCTAAGTAAAAAAGCGGAGAGGGGAGAGCATATAAGGAGCATGTTAGGAACTGCTCTTTTTCTGACTGAGTTTCATTAGATATCCCAGTGGAAATATAACACGGAACATATGTTCATAAATAAAGTGAACATCTGATTAATTCTGTTTCTATGTTTTTAATTGATCCATTTCTCAATACAGAATGCAGAAATTACCATATCTAGGTTGCACTAGAAAGCCCACGTGAAACCCTAGACTATGCAGTGGAAGAGGCTTTGGGGAATTTTTAGCACAAGGTAAGCTTTACCTAAGTTCATTTCCCCCCCCTTTCTGGAAGGCATCCAGCACACCCCGTCTTAGCAAGGGCTCCCTGAGAGGCATCACCCTGCGACACCCTCCGTACCAGAAGCACCACCACCCGCCTAAGCCGGCCAAGTCACCCACCAGGGCCAATCTCTCGCTGTGGGACTGGTAACTGCCAGATGCCACAGCAGAAGCTGAATATCTCTTAACGGTACATCTAATTACCTATATTATCCAGGGGAGGAAAAGAGATTTCTCTGTATCTCCACATGGCAATCAGTAGGCGCAGAACTTGAAGATATAATCTTTGACTTAACTATAATTTGTAACTTGTCTAGTGCCACCACAGATGTTATTCTTCAAACAGGAGCTACCAAACTCTAGGTACAAACTTGTGAGTTCATTACTGCGGACACTGACAACATCATCAGTGTTTCCCCTCCCCGGGAACAAAGGGCATGTCTATGCAGCTACCATGGCAGTCTACCAAATGTTGGGCGTTAATTGTCTTCCCTCCACAGCCATTTACTGCAGGACCAAATAGCTTCTTCTGTAAGAAGAATCAGAGAAAGATGGAAAATACAAGTTTCAGCTCAAGGAGGTTTTTTTCTAGATATGTTTTCTTTCATTAAAATTCCTGGGCAAAGGAACAAACCTGCAAAGCTATGGACTCCAAGGGTGTCAGGCAAACGCCAAGATTTCTAGGATGTCCTTGAGTATCAGGGAAATCTTCACAAAGCTCAATTTCTCTAACAAGAATTTTCTTGCCTGTGTTGGCCCCCAATACACTGTGCTTATTTATATAACCCAGGATTAAGTCTTTCATTAATTTACAAACCAAACCAGCACGTTTTGAAAGGATGGGAAAGCAAGAATCTTTGTCTTTTAGCCTAAAAGGCAAAAGGCTAGATATCTAGGCCTACTCCAGAGTTTGCTGTAACCGCTATGAAAAAAGGACACAAACCAATGCAGCTTATTCCCCTGGAAACAGGAATTTGAATTTACATTCATTTAATCTAAACACATCAAAAGGAACATCTTAAAGCAGAATGATGTTCCACAGTTCATATGGCAATTACTACGGGGTCATGTTGTCCATTACTGTAGCTCTTCTCCTGCACTGTATGTTTGCACTCCTTACTAATTACAGGAATGCAGAATCAATTAAGAGAAAATAATGAAAGGGAATATTTAATTTCCATAAATAAAAAGAGCCACTTTCTTTAGAAACATTATATAAGCAAATGAAGGAAATCAGCTTTAATTTAACAGATGGCAATCCATTTGAAGACACTGCTCACCACTAAGCCATACTTCCTAATTAGAGAATTTTGCCTGTGTGAACCTTTCCTTATTACTGCATCGTGATCTTTCCTGCCTAATCTGCTATGAAGGGCTAATTAATAATAACCCACACTAGCCAATGCAGATAGACTAAAGTGAAAAGAGAATTAGATATACATTATCTGGAAATAATGCTCACTCTCTGAAAAACAACTAAAGGACTTTATTGACCTAACTCGTTTAACAAATGACACTTAAGTAATTCATTGACAAGCCAGAACAATGGCAGGACTGAAAGCCTATTAAGTCATTTTTCTAACAGACATCACACTGCATTGGCTGTAAATTTCTGGTTTAATTAATTAATTAAGACTTAAATATTTCAGTGATTAATTTCTATGAAAAATTCATAAAATATAATGGCGCTTAGGGAAAGAGATTAAGGTTACTAGCATTTATTGACTGGGCTATACAAAAAAAAAAATCTATTTAGGAAAAAATCCTCTCCTAGTTCAGCCTCAGAACACTGAAAGCATTTATTGCAAACACTGTGAAAACAAAGTGCTGATATTGCTCTTACTTTTGGTGCATTTTCATTTTTCATTTGAGGACTGCTTTTAGCAGATTTTATTTAGGGACAAATATTCAATTCAACTTAGATGCACACAGCATTTCCAAGTCACATCATCCCAGGCCTGCCTACTTAAGGATTTGGCTTAAAACGGTGGTGGACCTTGCCCAAATATCACAGCTCCATCTCCTCTGTCTCCTGCTGAGCTCGTGCCACATCCAGCCCAACTTGCCGACAAGAGCATGCCAGCCTTTCCCACCTACCCTCAACCCTGTGCCCCTCTTCATTGCGTTTTGAGCCTCCTCCCTTCATGTAACGTCTGCCGCCCAGTATAAATAGTATAAATTACTCAATTACTCTTCTGCTTGCAGCAAGCGGGGGAGTCTTTCTTTTTTTTTTTTTTTTTTCCCCTAGCGAGCTCAGCCTGCTTGCTAGAAACAAAGAGGATTTGCTTTTACCCCTCTTCCACGTTAAAGTCCCGGTCACACATGGAGGGACACAGATACCAGTGCAAAGCAGCAGCAAAGCCATGAGACGCACAGTGCCTACACAGATAAAATTTCCTTCCAATCTGCAGGAGATACTCACAGTTTTTGAAACCAGCAGGGGACACTAGATTACCCACACTGACCTCCGTTTTACGGCACATTAGATTTCTCCCAATTACCATTCCACTGCGATCTGCAGGTTTAGGCCAACCAGCTGACTTTGCAGGATCAGGGCTAACCTCCTCCATCCCACAGGAAGTAATAACAAGAAAAAGAAACTTAGAGGAAAATCAAAAGAAAATAATTTCCTGGCATTCTAGCCTTAGCTGTTATCAATGCATATTGCATTTCGCTTCATCTTCTGTACAACTCTTAGCACATTCAGCACCTCTGATAGAAATCAGCGTGGTGGAATGACAACAAACATACCCAGGGCTCTTCAGCCCTCTTGGCTGTATCATTTCTATTTATCTGTTGTCTGCATAAGTCCCTTTATTATAAACTCTTTCTTGAGGCTAAGCATTAATGAGAGATATTGCAAACTCAAAGCTCAAGATTTCTGCAAGCTCAATAGGATTTATAATAATTGCAAATGCTTTTTTATATAAAAAGCTAACATTTTTAATCTTTTTTTCTTTTTTGAATTAAAAGCCTCTTTCATATTTGATGTATTAACTGTATTAGCATTTGTTCTCTACGGATATCAAATCTTGATGATAATTATTTGCATGTTAATGCTTATTAGTACATCCAACTGGATGTGAACAATAAATAGAAAAAAGTGTGAAGTGCAAAACACTTCACATTCTATATTTCTGGAAAAGGATGGGAAGCTGTAATTGCCTGTGATTGCAGCCAAGCCTATAATAACTGGAGTGAAATCTAAGGTGAAACTAATATGAAAACTGTAATGTAGTTTAACATAAGTTAAAGGATTAGATTCGTTTATTTAATTTGGCTAGATAATAGAATAAATTTAGTTTCTTTACACTTCCTCAGCATTTTGAGTAAGGTACAGCATTTTGAGTAATGTAAGGAGTTAAATAATGTTGTCCCCATAGTCCTCCTTAATTCTCTCAGTGAAGTTCACCTGTTCTGTGAAGCACTCAGAAGCACCAGCAGCCCTGGAGCTGGAGAGCCATGGGGTGAACGCGGCTCCAAGAGGAGCCCGGAGCTGCGCCCGTGAGTGCGACGCGCGACTGCGCAGGCTGGGTGCCGCTGCTCACGCTGCAGCTCCTCATCTTTTTGCTCTGTCAGCCCTGTTTTTCCACAACTGCTTTTATGCCAGAATCATTGTGGTGACACTGAGGGTTTGGCCTGTTTGGGTTTTTTTTTTGTTCGGTTGGTTTTGTTTGTTTTAAAGGAAAAAAGGTTATTTGGGGTCAAATTAAAGGCTTAGCAACTACAGAAGAATCCTGCTCAGCTTGTTCTTTGGGGTCATTGTCTGTCCCTGTCCTTTTCTCTCACTTTTGCTCCTCAGGGATGTTATCTCCCTGCTCTCATGGATCACTGCAGGGTTCCCTTCTCCTCTTTCCAGTCCAGAAGCTTCCCACCCTGCTGCCCACTGCCCTGGCAGGCCACCGGCACGAAGCGGGAGAGATGCCCAGAATGACTTCCAGCAGCAGGAGGGGTAGGATCAAGCAGGGCTCTCTCACCGCTCTGTCACCTCTCATTTGCAGTGACGTTATCAGTCCTTTGGGACAAAATTTGTGTCTTGGTGCACAGCCTCAGACGAGAGAGGCTGGCTCTGGATCCCACAGCACTGCGGGGAGCTGCTGGTGTAGGGGAACAGATCACCCCATGTCCACTCCACAGTGACACACCGCCAGCTGCCCAGGGCTTGTGTTTGTTCCCACGGGAAAGGGTAATCTCTTCTTAGGATTAAAGGGTTATCCCCTGCTGACTGTTTAAATAAAAGCTGCTATGAGACAGTGAACATATGCTTGGACTGCCACCACCGTGATTCGGACTCCAGTTCTTGAGGGCAGTTACAAGTCTCCTAGCACAGTCCTAGTCAAATACAGCTCTTCAGTCTGATGTAGGACTTGACCCCAATGCAATCTTGGCCTGAAGGCAGGAGTACTAGCCAAGCAAGGCACACTAACACCTACGCTATGACAAGATAACCTCTTCTTTCTTTGTGAGAACTGAGTTTAATTGCAGTTTCATTCATGATAATGACCTACATAATTTTCAATAATTGGATACAATTTATCTTTTTTTAATGAAAAAAATGGAAATTAGCAAAGAGATAGGATACTGGAAAATGCTTCATTTGAAACCCCTTCATTAATTATCAGGATGTCTAAACACTATTTTGAGAACTGCACTTATAGAACAAGAATCCAACTCATAATTTTTTTCATTCTTCTGTAGAGTTTACTGTAATATTCTACTTAAAAAACAGCACCTACTTCTAGGAGGTACCTGTTTCATTTGGGTACCGTTAGCTCCACTTCTGAAGTGAGCGATAACTCCACATATACTTTTCTTGAAAAGGTAGCACAACCACCGGTATAAATGTGAATGTACACTCCAAACTCATTAAATGAAGATGTTTAGGACTTACTGACATCCTTGTAAATTGCTCGGATCTTCCCAGAATTTTAGTGGGCTTTGTATCAACCACAGAATTCTTTAAATCCTTATTTTAAAATTAATTAATGATTATAATTCACATCATGTTCCTCATAACTAGCTCTGACATCAGCGTTTGATGGATGAAACAAAACAAGCTGGACTTTGAGAAGACTGGTATACCTGTTATATTCCTGCAGATGACAACGATTAATAAAACTCAGTGTAACACACTATATTTACCAAGTCTCATTTTACATTTGTCGACTTACTAAATTACTTTGACATATCTCCAGTTTATGTTCTATTACTGAAGAATAACTATACAACAGATGGCAGTGTGTTTGCATAACAATCTTTTTCGGCAGGTCAATCTACAAGGTGGTTAAAGGGATTGATATATATTGGTAAGCACGGGGATTTTTTTTGGCAATATCAATCAGACAGTCAGTCAACATAGTAATTTCTATATTGCAAAGGAGAGGTTTAGTGAACATATATCATTATGGACAATTCTTTAAAGAGCAAAAGTGTAGTACCAAGGACTAAGATTGGAGTAGAGCCAGTATACGGAAAACGACATTTCTAGATAGAATCGTTTTTCAAAGAGGGACTTCAAACCTTTGAGTCTTCCAAAAATATTAACAAAGAATGGCTATGAAATCATATTGGAATTCATTTGGTATATAATTAAATATCTATAGCTATATCTATTGCATTCTTCAGCAATAAGCAACAGATAATTACGGACTATGTCATGTCAAGTGGAAATAATATCTTGCAAATAATGAAATCGTTACAAAGGAAAGCTATGCTGCTCTGAGAGCCATGTTATTTATTTATTAAAAAAAAACCAAAAAAGCAAATCCAAAACAAACCCCAAAATCCTTGATTCCTGGAATACAGCCAGATATTTGAATGAAAAGTTACATTTTCCCCTATCACTGCAGACTGAATCAAACTTCTCAGTCTAATGGGAATGACTTTGGTTGTCTTACCTCAGCCACCACTCTGCAATGCTACATAACGTGACAGTACCGATTAATAAATCAGAACAGTTTGATCCTGTGTTAAGATGGAACGACTGTAGAGAGGAGGTAGAAAATGAGTCGACCTGCAGCTCAGGATGCCTGGCTTCAAATCCCAGTGCGATGCCTGGCTTCAGTTCCCAGTGCCACCCTTGTGCTGTTGCCTGGCCCTGGACAAGTGATTTTAACTGTTTGCATTTCAGTAATTAGGACAGTGATTCCTTCTCTGAGACCTAAGAATATAAAGCATTATATCAAAGCGAGGTACAGTTGTTACTTAGAGCTGATATACATTGTAAGTGGTTCTTTCTATTGCGTCTGGTTGTAAGAACTGATAAGCGACATTCCAATTGATTTTCAGCCAAAGAGACAGCTAATATTAATGACTTTCTGTCAAAGTCTTGAAGTGAAATAATAATGAAAGAGTTAACAAAACACTATTATTGTATGTTCTTCCAAGGAACAATACCAAGACAAAGTTCTGATTAATTAGTGCATTTTTTAAAAAGAACATCACTTTTATCATCTACTCCAATGTAGGACTGCCATTGGGGAGGGCAGGGAACAGCTGTTTTCCATGAGAAATTCTAGCTTGTCTCTGTGGGTGAGTATTTCTATTTGTGATGTACCCTGCTTAGTGCCAGACCACTAATTTTTAGTAACGCAGGCTCTGTCTTTGAGGCACAAAAAGGGTGAAGTGGTGTAATAATTTGGAGGTTGAAAATTCACTGCTTGATGCCTCCTGTAGTAAATTTGACCCTGGAATATTAAGGGGTGTTAAATAAATTGGACAAAGAGGTGTTTGGGGAGTAAAAAGTGCCAGACACACTGCCATGAATGAGCAATTAGATGCTCACGAAACAGCTTATCACAAATTACATGCCTACAATATCTATTACTGTAATGACCTTGAGAGTTGACTCATATTCTCCCTTAACCTAATGAGCATGCTGAGTATAATCAATTACGTCTGCAATTAAAATTATAATTTGTCTAACAAACTCTTCTTTGCTTTCAGACGTTTTTTAACAAAGCCCGATACATTCTGGTAAAAGATAAATATTAATTTTCTGTTGTGTTCTCATTTTTTCAGTTACTCTGTGGCTAATTTATTAAATCATATTACCTCTCCCGCTATTTTTTAAGTTTTCAGCAAAATTTAGTTAAGTTTCAGTCCTGAATGTCACGCGATAATTATAACATTTAACAGCAATTTATCATTTCCCAATAGGGTTTGCAACCTGTCTTTGCCTGCCTATTGAAATTTGTTTGCATGTTCCACTCAACAGTTCCTGCAAATATTCTGCCTTTCACTTCTGTACACGCGTGTCCTGTTTCACTGGAGTGACCAGAAGATATTCTGCTGAACAGAGCTGACATCTGTTTGCCAGCCTGGACCTGCTGAGGTCAAGTCAACATAATGTAAGCAAAACACAGCCCTTACCGTTAAGGAACAGGATGTCATTTATTGCAATCTGCTGCTAATTATAGAGTCAACCAGGCAGGCAACTACAGAACAACTTTTTTGCTTACGTATCCAGGTGTTCAACAAACACTTAGAAAGATTAATATGGAAATTCAACATATTAATCATCAGAAAATGGAAAGAAATGGAAGAGGGATTTAAAAAACGGGTCCGTGCATTTTATGTAAGGAACAAGCAAAGGAAACTCTTCCAGTTCTCAAGAAAGGACAACCTCGGCTCTTCGAATGTGCGACTGGGTCAAAGTCCCCTGAGTGCCGAATCTCCGCACTGAGCTCAGAGAGTTTTGCGTGAAGCCATGTATCTCTAAATGGCCATCGCTTAGACACCCCTCTCTGTCCGGGCCGTTTCTGCACACGCTGCCAGTGAACGGCACCCGCTGGCATGCATTCATCACGGCGCGGGGAGCGAGCGCTTGCCTGGCTCTGCACCACAAAAGCAGCAGCTTGGCTTCAGGCAAGTGAAGGCCAGGACTTGTAACTGCAAGCGTAAGTCTTCAGGGCATCGCGCAAAGACGCTCCATCAAGTAAAGCCAACCTAGAGTAGCGCTCTGCCCAAGGCAACATGCTCTACTAAACCCTACCGCTAGCCTAGCTGCGGCGAGCCAGCTCAGGGACAGCGTGTTCCCCGGCACAACGGCAACCGAACGCACGCCTGGCTCCACACAGGCGTGCAGACTCCTGCGCAGGTAGGCTCAGCGCTTTCTACAACGGAACAAGCAATCTGTCTCCCTGCCTCAATCTGCTGCCAGGCAAGCCCAGCAAACGCAAGCAAAACACAGCCCTAACCGCTAATGAACGAGATGCCACTGCTCGTCCTGCAATCTGCTGTTAATTATAGAGCCAACCAGGTAAGCAACACCTGAGCCACCGATGCCATCGGGGCATTGCTGTGGCACGGCGCTGTGCTGAGGAATCACACCCAAGGAGTTCTCTCGCCCGGGACAGCAGTGTTTTGGCACGCAGCATTTTTCATGCAGAAGGGAATTAGCTGAAAGACTCATTTCCTGCTCCCACGATCTGCTCTTAAAACTCCCAATTAAGTGAAAGTATGTCAAACTGAAGAGCTTTATTTGCTTACTTTCCTTCTCCAATGCGCCTTCTTCCCAGGACCTTCACATACTTAATGCTCTCTATGAAATATTGATGTCTACCTCAGAAATGAGGAATGATGAAGCTGTTATTTATATGAAATGAATTAAGTTTCTCACAGAAATTAGGTTTGTATCCTCCAGATGTTGGATTTTTGTAAGGTACCACACCTGGATGGGGCCTGGAGGATGACTGACTGCTGTGGAATACAGCTAAAAGCACGGGAAACGGGGAGAAAAGGCCCCTGCAGGTACAGAAATACCCATGAGCCACTTCTCTCAATATGCTCCAGATAATGAATAAACTATCCTACATTTTGTATTTATTTTTGTCAACAAAATCTAATCAAAGTTCATTTTTTTTTTAGAAACTCAATAGTTACACTAAATTAGATTACATAGAAAATTAAATCATAAATCCATGTAACTAGGCCCTGCCTCTGTTGCTCCAAAACACAACTTTGCTCTCTTGAGCACCTCATTTAATTCTAAGAGCCTGAGCTTCCAAACTAGTTATGGATTTGATCATTTAATAACATGAAACAAGTAATTGTGTGGGGGAAAATTTATTATTTAATTAGGTGTTACTGGTAATCAATAGCAATCTATTAATTCATTAATTTGCATATCCCTTGTTTTTATGTGTGTCCACAAATTCTGTTAGATTTTTTTTAATTTATGAACTTTTTACCTTCGCTATGCAAAAGGAGATGCTCAAACTGTATATATTAAGTAGAACAAATAATTGAGCAGCAGGAATGCATGTATGCCCTATAGAACTGACTGCAGGACAAGATTTAATACTGAAAACAAGGAAAAGAAATAAAACAACAGTGCCTATTCTCCCCAGGATGCATGCATAATTCTCATTAATGTTAATGAAAGATACTAAATGTATGTGCACTGAGGGGAGTTTATTAGAACCTAATAAATTCTGGGATTTTTTCCTTACTTTTTTTTTTTGACTTGATAGTTACTATAACAGTGAACTTCTTCAGGTGAAGTGGAAGATATTTAAAGAAAAAAATAAAAACACTGTATCAAATTATGCTTCATAGGTTATTTTCTCAAAATGCTATTTTGCATTGGGAATGACTAGATTTACACATATGACTAATAATTGTAGGTTTAAATGGAAACAAAATCAAAGAGTTGCTTACACAAGCAGGGTCAAAAAAGTTGGTATAGAAATGGCAAAAGCTCCATCGATTTAGTCCACAGATTTTCACAAGTGAACTGAACCATTTATACCAGAGAATAATCTAGCCCCAGACACCAAGGCTGTTCTACTTACATGAGAATCAAAGACAGGTTACAGATTCATATTCTGCTAGATCATAATTCTAAATGTAACTCAGGGTGGCCTCACCAAAAGGCCACAGCTGAAAGAATGGCTTTTGTTGAGTTCAGAGCTGCCTTATTTGCAGAAAAAAGCATCCATTAAATATGGTGTGAACTGATCCACTCCTCAATCTGGGCAGACCAACCACTCTCTAATGATAACCCTGCTCCAGCTGAGGTGTGCTGGAAGGCCAGGTGAGAAAACATCACAGTATCACTGTTTTTTCTATACCTTCTCAATGGAGAACTAATAAAGCTCATTCACACATCCATCAAAAAAAAAAAAAAAGAAAAAAGAAAAAAAGAAGAAAAATAAAGTGCTACCTCTGGGCATTATCTTTACTTCAAATGCTAAAAACTAGACTTGAAATCAGACAGAGAAATTGAACATTCATGAAATCAGATAAAGGAATTCAGCATTTCAGATTTTAACATCTTTACAAGCAAGATCAAGACAATCATTCACATGAGCACATTCCATCTGGTCTAGTTTATTTTCTTCCAGCCTCTCACAGAGAGAATTTGGATCAGTGATGCCAGGCAGGCAACATGAAATGAAGATTTTCTTGCTAGTAATGAAGGAGGTAACTCACAAAAAGTATAAATTAAAGAGAAAAGAAAATGGTTTGATTTTTCAGAGATAAGCTAGGAGATTGCCAAAGGAGAAACCATTTTTCTCCTTCAAAAGACCTGAGCAATCTAGCAAACACAGGATGTCTTTCCAATCTTCTGCCTTTACCACAGGGTATAGATTTCCCCTGCTCCTGGCTGCAGAGCCTTGCTCTGAAGTGCTACGGGGCAGGACTTATTTAGAGGAGATGTGTGCAGGGACACACCACACTTACCACTGGTCCTTGCACAGAGGTACAAATTTGTTCTGACTGCGTATGTCATTCCCAGTCCAGAAGCAGAGGCAGCCTCTTAGCCCAGACCCAAGCCCACGCTAACAAATCCAGCCTGTTTGCATCTGTCCGTGTAGACATAACCTTAATGGGTTTCATCCATGATGAAAAACAAACTAGTTTCTCAGGGTTCTCCACTTGGGCATGCTGTCCCCTCTCCCTGGGACTGCCATGGTGAAGGATCCCAACCGCACCCTGCACAAAGCAAAGCCTCAGGTCATAGGAGAAGGAATGGGAGAGGGAAAAGCTCAGGACAGAAGCAAGGCATGGTACAGATGGAAAACTCAGGGAACAACAAAACGTCACGGATACAGGTGACCTCTCCTGGCATGGCCAGAGCAGGGCAGTGCCCCATGACTCTGCTCTGCCTCTAAAGGACAGAGCTATTATCAACCCCAGCCTCTTCATCTGCTCAACAAAACAGGAATAACGACTTGGCCCTTCTTTAAATCACTTTTGCCATAACAATTTAGTTGGTAAAACTGAATAACCAGTCTGCTGCACCTAGCAAGGGACTGAGAACTCCTGGGAAGAACTGAGGCATCTCAGACTCCAGAAAAAGGCAGTCTGTGATGGAAAAGCAAAAAGTGTGTGGGGACCCAATGGTAAAAAAGAAAGCTTCAGGATGAATTTTACTCAGCTGGCTAATTATTTCCTCTCTGAAAGTGAACAGTTTATCTCCAAAGTAGGTAATCTAAGCTTCTCTCCTCAAATCTCCTGTCTGTAATCTCAGTTAAGGGGACAGTGTAATTGTTAAAAGATTCATTTGGTTTTCCCCAATTTATGCCATTTGTAGCACCATTCCTAGAAATTTGAAACATTAATATATGAAAAGAAATTTTAAAATATCCAGAAATGCTTTATTTACAGAATTTACTATTTGGAAGTTGCATTTTTTTTTTCCCTTCGAAATCAAGGGGCTGCAGAGTGTTTATGCATTGGAAAAAACCTCATAAGCAGCAGCTAATTCAGACACAGAATAACTTATTTAAAAAATCTTAATCCTGACTGGCAACTTATCTACTAGTCAAGCAGGGAATTTCTCTCCAGAAAAGGCCCGAGCAGTTGTGCTGAACTGCATCCCTAGATGCAATTTCTTTTATGAGATCCAAAACTGGGAAGAGGATAAACCTACCAACCTGATTTTACCAGGTAACTGCCTCCATTTAAGTAAGAATCAGGCTTTGTTTCATGATCATTCCTTTCCCTTTTTAAAGACACATCTCTTAACATTCGGTACATGTATGTGTGTGCAATCCGCCTGGAGACACCAGCATTCAGATTTCTGCAAACGGGAAGGGCTTGAGAGTGTTTCTCCAGCTCTTCGGGGAATGCTGCACCTCACTTGCCCAACAAAGCACCACAGTGCAAGCAGCAGAGCATTGCTCAATAGCCGTCACCGAAACAGTACAACAGAAAACAGCAGTGTGGAGTCACAGACCTCTGAAAAACACAGCCAGTGGACACATCGCCTTGTGGAGTCACCACATGAGCAGCGCTGCCTAAGCTGCAGGTTTCTACTCCCGTCGCTACAAGCAAGTAAAAGGAAAATGCAAAATGGTGAGCACCACACAAGAGGTGCGCTGGCATCCATTCTTGTTTAACCTCCGAAACGGCTATTCCAGCAACGTTTCCATCACCAGCCACCAACCGGCGTGGGCTTTTCCTACCCCTAAGCAAATGAGGAGGGGCCTCTCTCCCAGCGACTGGATTTTTTTAAAGGCATATATCAAATTCTTTCAAACTACAGCTTAGCTTTACAGAATAACCCTGTGTATGAGTAATCTTGCCGGAGGGCACCCAAGCAGCTTTCAGGAGGGATGGGGGAAATGAGGCTTGAGAGAGGGGGGTTGCTTTATTTTGTGGGAAGCTCTTGCCTTGTCCAGCCTGGCTTGCAACGAGCATGATACAAAAAAACACTGCAGTATCCAGAATGCTTGACCCTTTTTTTTTTTTTAAAAACAGTAAAAATATTACATACTCTTCACCCTGTCATCCTGTCTGGAGCTTGCTGAGCAAGTTTTATTCTATTATTTTAACCTTAGTTTTCCATTTTTAACCTTCATTTTCCATTTCTAAATCATTTCAAGCAGAGGCTTTTCTTTCTCTGAAAGAAAGTCCTACATGGGCTAACACGGTGCTGCCAGAACAGACTAAAATGCGTGGACTAGATTAGATGTACTTGTATTTCAGATGTGCTTAGAATTGCAATAGGTTACAGGAGAGTGTAACCACCTACTCTTTCACGTGATAAAGGAACACAGGGCTAGGAAAGGCCTTCATTCCCTTGCTATCACATGCAAAAACATTACATACACACTTTCCCTATTGACATTTTTAAGCAACTAACTCATTCAAGCTGTGCAGGCTCTCTGGGGAGCTGCAGGGACAGCTTTAAGTAGACAGCTCTTTCATTTTCAGAAGGGGACGTGACTTTAAGGGAAAAAAATACGGAACCAACTTAACATTTTCTTTATCATTGCATTGATATGGCAGCCAGGACTCTAATAAATGGGTTCCCTTTGTCTGGCTGAAACTGGGTCATTAACACGAGCAAAGCACTGTGATTCTGCCCTTCCCTGGGAGACCAGGGATGTCACAGCATCCAGCCAGACAGCTGAGGCACCAAAGTTTAACACAGATCAGTCAACTGAAAATGCCTTTGGGCAAGAACATCCAATAAACTCAACCACAAAACAGTTTAAGTGTAGGTAAATGCCTGTTTATAGAAGGCACATGTTGGCATGAAGGAAAGAAGTCTCTTTTGCACATGACCCTTTGACATCCCTTCTAATCTGTGGTCAGCATAGGAATAATCTTATGGTGGATCTGTGGAGGAAGCCAAAGCAGTACCTGGTAGGTAAGAATGCAAGGACAAATGCGCAAAATCACATGAAGCCAGAGCACTGGCACACAATATTCCGTTATAAAGCACTATATTAATTTTTAGAAAGAGTCAGAAACCTATTAAACGGAAATCTAGCTTTGCAATACTTGCTTAATAAACAATTGTCACCTACTGCAAAACACAGAACAGCATCAAGTTACACATCTGAATTTAACGGGAATGCTTTTGCACATTTCTTGGTGAGTTACATTCTAGTTGAAAGCAATGTTTTGTAATAAAAAAAAAAAAAAAAGGCAAGCAAGCATTCCCTGTTAAATGAAGAGGTTTATAAGATACGAGGTTGACAAAGAGAAAAAGTATTATGGATGAGATAGAGCTTGGAAAGAAATGCATACACTAACCACACAAAAATTAATCAGACAGCCTTGACTGTGCTATTAATGATTTTAGATCTCATGCATTGTCTGGGATTTCTAGAGGTTTTGCATTTACAGCACAATAGGGTATTTGCAGGACCTGTACTCAAGAGTGGCATTTGATCGATTGTACGTACTCTGAGACAGAGAATGATTTAAATGCAAAACATACTGCTGTAACATGGGAACAAAGAAGTGAAAGATACTTTCTAATTAAAACATAGGAATTTTGATCCCAATCTCAGTCACTGTGGGGCAAATGAAGAGCAGCATGTAGAGCAATTCATGGATGTCTCAACACCCCTCCCCATATTGTTTTTTTGGTCACAAAATGCCAATTCAGTAAAACGGAAAGCATTCCCAAAAGAGGTTTTGTTTTCATGAAGAAAAAGTTTTTGTTGTCAAAATACCCTGTTATAATATTTGCAGAGGAAAACTTTTCCACCTTTCAGCTAGAAATACTTTCTCATTTTGAAATGTAACTCTGTTTACAGAAAAAAAAAAAAAAAAAATTGAAGAGCTTTCAACCTCCCAAATAAACCCTTCTGAATGACTGATTTGTTCAAGATTCTTCTGTCATGAAAATTGTAAATATCTGAACGCATACCGGGAAAAAAAAAAAAAAAAAAGGATATATAAAATGCTTTTGTCAAAGCAGGAGCAGGCTCTCCTGGAGCTCTGGAGCCGCGCAGAAGGGCAGAGCGTGGGGAGCACTGGCGGTGTTTAACCCTTCCCTGCAGCAATCAGTCCGGTCACGCTGGGCAGCGTGAAGCAACGTCCCAGCAAGAGCAAAGAGCAAGGCTCCCGGGGCGACCGCTCGCTTCCCACTTGGCCTAGCTGCTGGCACAGCCACCCGCGGCCCCAGCCGCTCCCCGGGCTTGCAGGGCTCTGCTGACACTCGACGTGGCTGCTGGGGATGGGGACAGGCATATCCGTGCTCCCACGGACATGCCTGAAAGCGTACGCGCCCTTCACGTTACGCACGTGCAAGTACCTTCGCGGGTCATTACCCGCAGTTCAGCTCTCGCCCGTTGACCTTTGGGAGAACAAGAACGCCAGCGGCCAGCGCTCTGCAGGTCTGCTGCTAAGGGGATCTCGCCCAGCAAGGGAAGAGCTAGATGCTGGATGTGGCCAACCCAGTTTTTAATATCTGTACACTAAGGCAATTTAAACAAGCATTTGAGCCCACTTACTTGCTTATTATACTTTAATTTAGACAGCGTCAATAACTCTGACTAGCTCTGGGGGTATTTTTGGAATTAAACTACCTAAAGAGAATATTCATCTAAGAAATCCATATGGCAGGAAAGAAGGGTAGAATTGCTGGCATGGAATAGTAAAATCTTCCCTCTCATTACCATTCTTCCACTTATATCTTTTGAAATTTCTTCTAGTTTCCTCATTTATATTTGCACATTTTTAATCCTGTTTTGGTTTGGTTTTTTTCTTTACATTCTAGTCTGTACAGACTATTCTGTGTTTGTCCAGGGACAGAGAATGATATTACTTTACAAGTCAGGGGTACAATATGTCACGACATTCACTACTGGAAATTCAAAATCATCCAGATTGAGAACCATCATCATTCACTGCTAAAGAGAATCTTTCAAAAATTTCTGTCCCCATCCCTTCAGGGAACTCCACAACCCGATATTTCTAGATCAGACTTCATTATCCAGGTCATCATTTCAATTTAGCAGTGCCTTGGAGTCCTTGGTATTCTCAGCTAGGATGGTGTCATGTCCATCAATCACCAGGCTGTTTCCACATTCCCAATTTTGTTCATGTCTTTCAGTCTTCAAAATCCCCTATATCTTTACATGGGTGCATACTGGACACAGACACCTCTTACTTTTGTCAACTGTTACCATGTTTTAAGTACAGGAACTGATCTGTACAAATTAAGGGGGCCTTAAGAACTGTTTTCATTCTAGGTCCTGCATATTATTATTTGTACGAAGGGAAGGTTTACAGATCCACCAGTGCCTCTTTGGACTATAAGTATGGCAAACAAAAAAGCAATATGCTTTTCCTGGAAAACTTATAGTTCACTCAAAACCGAAATGTTACATTTAACGAACAGGAGTAAGGACCTGAAAAAGCAAAAAGGAAATTTGGACTCTAGCGCTGTATCCATTAATTGGATCAGAGAAAACGTCGGTCTGGCCAAGGGACTGAAAGGAGAATTAGACCAGCCCAAGGCAGATTTTGAAAAGGGCCTTGAAGGAAAGGGCAAGAATTATTATTTAGGGTAAGTACAAACAAAGAGCTAACAAAAGGCTTTAAGGGAGGGGGGGCAAACTATCTGGATGCCCCTGCTGCTTCCCATCTCTGTAAGGGGCAACATAATCCTGGCTTTGAAAATATACACCACTAACATCCCACCAAAACCCACCCCAATCTAAGTATAGTACCAAAATGGAAACAAAATTATGAGCTCAAAACAGACACAGCAGCCCTGAGACTACTGAATTTGCTGGACCAATTACCTATCTGCAATATTACGTATTCTCCAACCAAATACTATTAGTGTGGTTCTCAAAGCAATTCAAAGAGACTGCTGTACTTCATCAAATTATTTTTGGACATCCCACAAGCTTTCAAGAGAATCATGGTTCTTAAGAGTAAAGCAAACAAGACCATTTGTTCACGTTTCAGTACAATCTGGTTTTCAAAAACTTGTTTCTTTCTTCCATGTTTTTTCTACCTGAATTTTTATATTTGTTTAGCAGTAAGAAAAATCTTTGCATTTCTCAAACGCCAGCTTTTTTTGTTCTTTTAAGAGAGCAAAAGGTGGTTTCCAATACTCCATTAAACAAGGACTCACATCTGCCAGTCTGCAGGGAAAGCAGGCTGAGGCATCAAAAGTATTGCAGTTAGTGAATTTAATCCTTCTGATGCAATCAGTCTGCATTGCGATCTGATTAAATTTAAAGACTCAAACCTGAAGTCCAGTACTGCAGGTCCAGAGATAAGTAGACAAATAGTATGAAAGAGCAGTCTGCTGTAGGCTTAAATAAACCCTAGACTCCACAGTTCAGGTTAAGATTTCTAAAGAATGAAAGCCAGGTGGATTGATTTAACACAGCATTAAAAAACCATCTGGGAAAGAAAAACATGTACATCAAAAAATAATCGTGAGACAATCTTCTCAGTGTAAAATAATTAGTGGAATGTCTGACATATAAAATAAATTTCTGCACATATACCCACACTGCCACCATCAGCCTCACTTTCTCATTTATTTAGGTGAACCTGTAATTGGCAAACAGGCACTTACTCATGGATAACAGTGGAGATGCTGAGCTGCTGGAGACTGCGACACTGCTGCAAAATAGAGTATGTGTTCATATGTGTTTGTGCAATGGACACTTGCTGTGCAATATTATCTTGTCTCTACAGATAAATTAGTTGCATCATGCTCCTGCCGGCTTGATTTGTTTAGCCTTTACGGAGTACAGAGTACATGGAATTTCTTGTGATTGAGTCTCACATAAAAGGTAAGCCTGAGAGTTTATTCTACGCTATGCTATACATCCACCAAGGCGTCTAGAGCATTTGCTGACTTGATGTTGAAAAGAAGGCTATAAAATATACTGGGGAAATCTTGAAACGTCACTCACTTGACATAGCAATAAGAGCCCTGCATTAAGATGCAGAGCTGATTTCCCTGATCCATGAAATTGCCTGGATATTTAAGGTATTCTCAAACAGAACCGGCATGAAACTCACCCTCCTATTCCTGGCACAAGGACACAATGGTTTTTGCGTTCTCTGAGAAAAACAGAGCTCAAAATTGCAGAGATAAATATTCTTTAAAAGAGGACCTAACCACAATTTCCTTCCTTTCTCAAGTAAGAAAAAATAAGCATTCAAAGTGTCTTTAATGCTGGAAGTTGGTTATGCTTGCTGACACACTGCTCAGAGATGCTCAGGTTCTCTGTTGTGTGTTGGTGCAAGAACCTCTTACAATACAACACAGTGTGCAAGTCTGTGACCACCTTTGGAGAGGGACACTTGTCCGTCTCATAAACAGGTGACAGGGCTGGAATACGCACAATCTGTGGGAGGCCATGAAAAAAGATTACGATGCAATATATGCTATTACTTTACGGTCTGAGATCTGGGACATGGTTCAGAATTCCTTAGCAAATGTATATTTCCAGCTGCTAAAGGGTAAGAAAAGACCCATCTACACTTCCAAAGTATTGGTGAGCTGAGGGTCAGGAATAAGTATAATTTCTTCCAAAGACCCATCCAATGCAAACACACAGACTGCAATAACAGGGGAATTTGAAAGGACTAGAATGCTGTCCTGCAGGCTCTGCTAGCTTGGATTCAGAGGGGGACAGTATCCACAAGGAACCAAGTACAGCAATAACAGAGCTACATGTTAGGTTATGAACTGCTTCCCGTTGGGTAACTGGGAAGGTTTTAGTCCAAGAGGCACCGCTAAAGTGTCCTGACATTGCAGTACATGGTCCATCTGACTGAAACCTGCACACACCTGCAGGTTTCACACCAGCACAATGAACATGTAACATTAGCAGACAATCTTATCATTGATTTCTATCCAAAATCACACTGCAAGGGTAATCTCCTTTAAACCTGGTGCCTGCATTGCACATACAATTTTCGGCATCTCCGTTGCAAAGAAAGACCCGAGACTCAGACTCAAACTGAAGTCCAGGATTTTTCTTGGACATGGATTACCATTCCTTCTTGTTCAGAAGGAAAGAGAATTTCCTAATCTTTTTCAGATAAAATTTCTCATTCAGTTTTTGTCTTCAGCTAGGCTGATAGCTCTTCCCATTTTGTAGTAAGCTTTGCACTGACCAATTTAACAGCCGGTACTCTTCCCCTGCTTCCTGTAACTGTTTTCCTACATAGCACATACGGTAGCCTGTATTTATACAGGTATATAGAATTATACAAAATACGAATGGAAAGGACTCTTGAAGCCATCTGGTATGTGACCCCATTCAAAGCAAGATCAGCTACACCTAATTAGCTCCTGACATACGCTTGCCTACCCTGTTGAAACAGAGACTCCACAAACTCCCTTGGATATTTATTGTGGTGCTTTGCTATTCTTACTATTAGAATATTTTTCTAATATTTAGTCCGTTCCAGAAATTTTAATTAAAAGTTCCCTTAGAGGAAGACTGGATTATTGTGCATTCTGATCCGTGAAGAAAAACACATACAGAAACACTTGACCCATTGAAATTAAGGTTCATAAATTATTTGTAGATCACATAGGTGGTTTTTCAAACTTTCTGATTCAAAACAGTTTAAATGGAACCAGCTATTTATGTATCCACCCTGTTGTTCACTTTAAAGAAGATCTTGATCATAGTAATTTTTTCCCCAATTCAAGTTTTGAAAGCTCTAAGTTCTCTGAAGAAAATAGTTGCTGGCATTTTTGGATGATAAACATCCCAAAGTGATGATGATAAATTACAGTGTTGCCCAATGATGCAGAAAAGTAGAGAAATGCAAACTGCTAACCTCTGATTTATGAATACACGCTCTTTATTATAGAGTCTAGGGATTCACAGCTGTAACAGCCGGTCATTTTCATCTCATTGCTTATTAAAAGTGTGAGAAGGAAGCACGAAGGGTGGCTACCATTTTGCAATGTATTGCCTAGATTAACACCTAATGCTCTTTGTCTCCAGTACAAATAAAAAATGATACAGGATTTCTTGCCTTTTTAAGGCCTACATAAGCATTTGTTAAAGTTCATGATCACAGAAAATGGGAATTTTTACATCTAGTTTTGCTCATTCATACTAGCAAATCTTCTCACATTTTAATATAATCATTCCTATAAAACTTTTCTTTACACAACCCCCCCCATTTTTCCAAGATAGTAAAAGAAATCCTGTGATCTGCTTGTTCAAACATGTTGGTGTTAATGACAAAATTTACTTCGGAAAGTATTTAAACAGAGACTTCCACCTATCAACAGGCATTCCCAGTGGAACCACCCAGCGCACTCTAAGTCACGAGGCGAGGAATCTGTTTTGTTGCACTACTGAAGTAAATTGTATTCCATTCCTTCATCACTCCTCAGCTTCCCAAAGCTTGGGGATTTTCTAATTTCTTCTTCTCTCTCCCTATCACCTCTCTGCTAAATATTCAAAGTAATCAACAAAAAGGAGTAGGAAAAATAAGGTTAATACAGCAAATTGGAAAGAAGTAAAATGTTTCTATACGCCATCATTTGGTTGTTACAGTTATCTTAATCAACCCAAACAGCTTCTTTGAGACATCTAATTTGATTTTTGCAAAGTGCTAACCCATAGCCATATTTGACTTTCCTTTGATTCCAAATGTAAAAAATAGCCTTTATCTAATGTTCAGGCATATAATCTAACTACACATGCATTTGCATTTGCATTACGAGGCAGTGAAACATGGCTGGAGAGCCATCTTGGATGTTATCTATGTTATTACTCAAGTGGAGAGTATAATCATAAATCCTTCTCTTCCCCTCCACCCCCACGCCTTTTTTTCAGAAGTACACTTAAAATCTGTTTTTAAGCTTCACTGGCTCCATTACATTTGAACTTCAGTAACAAGAATGTGATATGAATATGTAGAGAGAAAGCATAGACAAAAGGTATATTTTCATAATGTGGTTCGGTTTAACTGTTCCTATAATTAGCTACAACTCATTAGGCAGTAAAAAGACAAACAAAGAGATTATGAATGGAAGGGCAATATTTTCTCCATAAAACAAACAAAAAACTTGAACAGATGCCTCTTTTCTAAGGCTTTCCTTGCATAAATACAACCAGCAGCTTAGAAAAGATATTTCCATGATTGAAAATTTTTGTCTAGAAAGAAAACCTGCAATTTCAATAAAAAGTGCAATTTCAATAAAAAGTATTTACAGCTATTGTACATTTGGGATCTTTTGATCTCAAGGATAAAATAATGATACAGCAATGGTCTGCAGATGACTAGCTTTGATCTTTTATTAGTTCTTATAATTGTCTTTTAATTTGTATTCTGCATAATAAGCACTCACCTTCACCGTTTGTCCGGCTTCAGGTCCATCCTGTAAGCAAAGGGAGAAGTTTCAGGTTAGAGGAACTAACAAGGATCACACAGGGATTCAGAAATCTTACTGAATAATCATTTACATCCAATTTCACTATATGTTAATTTAGCATATTTTCCTGGGGACCATTCAACACAAAGTTTTTGGATAAGGTGCCTTTCCATATCAGGCCATGGCAAAGTGAGAAACTGTATCTTAGACCACAAAAACGACAGTTGTTATTTTTCATTCTTTCAGATCATATTTTTTAATAGCTAGCAATAGATTTCTGATCCTTGTGAATACAAAATCAGACACATAAGTGAGATTTTAATCAAAGCATGCTTGCTTAAATTCTTATTCTAATGAAATGGGCTTAGTCTCCTGATTTGCTTTAAACAGAGCTCTTTTTTGGTATAAAAACACCCAGCACAAATAACGGAAAGGCCAGAATTGATAACATATTTACATGGCTACATCTCTCTGCCTGCATATGAATAGCTGTGAGCAGGAATTACCCGTTTCCACCACAAGCAGTGGGTTACCTGCTGAACGGGGAGATGCGGCTGCCTTCTCTAGGTCAATCCTGCAGACACTTCTTTGAAGGAAGAGTATTTGCTGAAATACTCACAAGCAAGCACTGCATTTGGGAGTGTTCGCAGGCTTATTTCAAAGTTTTGCAGTTATTAATTATCCACACTTTTCTGCTGGTTTGCCTCTTAGTTTTTTTTCAATGGCAAATCTGGCAGACTGCAATGCAGTCATTGTGCTGCTGCTTTTTTTTTTTTTTTTTACTATTATTTTGCATTTATTGCCCCTTGAAGTTTGAACGTCCTTTTGTCATTGGACTAGGGACGAAGGTTGAAAGCTTGATAAAACAAACCATTAAACCTTTTTTAGTTGACTGGTTTACAAACCTGAACTGAAATGGTGAGCGAGGTGCCGCAGAAGTGTTTCTCCACCACATTGCCAACCCTTTGCGCCGTACGAAATAAATCGGCCACTTCCTCAGGACACAAGTCACGGAAACGCTCCACCGGCCGCAGAGGACAAACAAGGACATCTGAAGGTGGTATTGTCAAGGCACAAACGCAAGTCTGGGTGGTCCAGAAGGAGACGTGACTCAATCTCTAGCCTGTAAACTGCTTCTGATCACTTTTGAATTGCCTAAATTCCTCCTCTCCAAGGATTACAGCAACAACAACTAAAACATAAGGCTAAATACAGGGAATCATATGATGCTTTGCTCAGAAGTTTCCACAAACCCCTCAGATATGGGCAAAATGACTAAAATAAGGTCCCTATGTTACTACTGAGACATGTAAAGGAAAGCAAAGTTTTCACAGACTCGAACTCACCATTTTGATGGAGAGATGCTCGTATTTAACACCTCTGAAAGTCAGAGACATTTCCTTTTGTGATTAAAAATGGGGGAAAGCCAAAGGAATTTGATGGGCTTGGGTGTGTGATCTGAGACAGCAGTTTTACAATGCTTTTCCACATATGTGGTATGTATTTTTGAAAATCTTGATCTTATACCTCTAATTTTAGGTACCTAAATGTCAAAAAAGCTGACACTATGCTGATAATAGCAGATCACTTATTTCTACATCACGTTAATTACCATGCACAAGGAATGCTCACCTGTTATAAATATTATATGTTTTTAGAAATACATTAAGATAATTAAGACTACTCCCTTTTAAGCACGGTGTTCACGACACTGCAAATATACTTTGATTTTCTTCTACCTTGGTGACTGTGCTTCGTGAGTCAGTGAAATGAAGCTATAAAGTAAACAATGGAAGTACACAGACGCTGCTCACAGTCACCTGATCTGCTGTGTTCACAGAAATTAATAATTGCTATGATTCCTCACTTGAAAGTCAATTTTGTAACATTATTAATAGGGTGAAGAATTCTTTGCAGAGCCTCAGTTGTGTAAATCCAACAAGCAAGCACTTGGGACTTGATTCTCATTTCAGTTCCCTGCAGACAGGATTTTTTTTTCTGACTTACAGTATTGTGTTTGCAGAATAAAGACCTTAAAAACACCTTTAACATCAGTTGAACTTTCATGACCAAAGGCTATGAAAATTAAAAACTTCTTATATTTTCAGTATTAAGATGAGTGTTCAAAGGACTATTTGAAGAAAATTAAGTTCCATGCCATTGTATTACAGTCATTTTTGTTTTTACTGCATCTTGAAGCCTGCAGGTATTCAGGAATATTCTCTATACTCCAGGAAATGTAGCTAGGAGATGCTCTGTAGTTAACAGGTTCACACAAAGGTTACATCAACCTGATTTTCAAGAACTGCATGAGACATTTGAGATAAAGAAGGATTAATACATGTGAAAGATAATTTATTTCCATAAACAGAGAGACATGTTTACATTCACCAAGTTTATCATAGGAATCACATTTATAATTCTGATTGGAGGGAGAAACAGACATATTCTGGAAGTAAAGAAGTAGGGACAGGTTTTGATCATTTTTCAGAGTCCAGATGAGGACAGACAAGATTGTAATGGATATTTGCTGAAGTGGGAACAGATTTTTCAAGCGAGCTCCACAGCTAGCAGCTCCCAACAGAACAGGAGAAGACTGGCCCCAGCTGCAGGTGTTAATCTGCTTTGAAAATCTGTCCCTCATTTTTTTTAGTACAGCATCAGCTATGCCACCATGATGCTCTTTTTCTCTTGTTATAACTTATGGTATTAAAATTTAAGAAAGGAGGAATATGTATTTAGAAAGCAGGTACTTGGAAATAAACCAGTCCTGGACGGGGACAAAAAGCCTAGTTTTGTGGGGTTTTAGTTCTAAAATGCTGTTCCTCTTGGAAAGCTCCTGGGCATAATAAAGCTCCTGTAATTTATTTGTGCCTTCCCAGCACACTGTACAAAGCCCCTCCATAAAGGATGCTATTGGCTGAAGTTAGGGCCCAAGGGAAGAGCTGGAAACTTGCTTGGCAGACCTGATTTCCATACCAGGAATAAAGGAATAGAAAAACTAATTAATTTTACTCATAAAAAGGAAATCCATGTCAACAGTAAAACAGGAAAAAGGACATTCGTTTAATCTGAGTTCATTTTTCAAAAGGAGAGAAGGGAAGCTTTTACCCTTAGGGCATCTGATACTTAAGTAGATAATTATCCTTCTTCTACAGCACTGCTTTATTATCATGGGTCAACGAACCATTTATAAATGAAGAATTTCCCCTCACTTACCTCTAGCAAAACTGCTGCTTACATTAAGACAAGTTTCCTTTCCTCCTTCAGAATTTTTTCCTAGCAGTTTCTCGCCCTCCCAGACTCGCACACGCCTCACCAGCAATTGTTTGTTCTCTACCTAGCTCAGGGCCAGAGCCACAAGTATGAATTTTTGCATTAATCATGGTCTCTACAACCTTGTATTAACACTGTACTACTTGTCACTGTGATGCATTGTAGAAAAACATGGGCTAAATGTTACTTGTGAGAGCTCTTGTTTCCATAGCACGTAGCAGAGGGAGAAGAGTGCAGTGTGAGTGCTGGTTGCGACCGAGGCAGGACATCTGTTTTCTCTTCTTAATTCTGTCACTAATCCGCTCTGTCATTTGGGCAAGTTGTCGCTGTACCTCTCTCTCTCTCCTCTTCCACACTTTATCTGTCTCATCTGCTTAGATAGCATTTGCCAGTTAGTGCAATGGATGTTTTCTTATTAAGCCGTGAGGCTCTCCGCTCACGTGGGGCTGCGACGCGCTCCCGCGCTATCAAACGATGCGCCCATAAACCATGTCGTTCTGCAAAAAGGATTTTCACTTCCTCCTCACATTACCAAGACTCATTTACAACTCAAACTAGATTTTAACCATACTTCTGTCTTTGAATGTGATAAATAATTCAAAGGCACAATCACACGCTGGAGCATCTTTACTGAACTTTCCATCATTTCAAAATAATTCTACAAAGAATAATGATAGAAATTCTGAATCAGAGCTAAATTAACATGAGAATGTAATTAGGACAACATTCAAGTTATATTTAACTATGAATATATAAAAAGGCAAATGTTAGGATGAATTCATGGATTTGAGGTCATTAAGAAAACAACCATCCACTGCAACTTTAAATCATAGTTTTTAACTACAGCTTTTGACACTAGCATAGTTTTTGACTTTATATCCTGGTCAGATTTTAATCTGGATAAATGCTCTTCACCTCAAAATTCTTCCTAAGTTTAAAATTAGATAAACTGTTCATTGCTTCCTGCAATTACCCACTGCAAACACTGCTATGAACTACTGATGTGCTTCAGGTGACTGTGTATTAAAGATGCAAGTGAAAGTGAGTCTGTACTTATGTCTGCGTGCAATTACTCCTTAGACAGAAGCATCTACTGCCGTCTGAGATGCCTCAGGGCACCCAGCTGCCACTCCAGAAGGGCAGGAGTCTTCCATATGCCCTGTGTCATATCTGTCAGCCAGGTGGGAAGCCTGAGTCATCGCAGGGTATCTGAAATGGCAGTAGGTGCCTATGTTTGGGCAACAGCCCCCCCCTTTACAGAGTGGCTCAGCAGGACAAGGGGCTGATACCCAGCAGACGTGCTGCATGATTGAAGACAGCATTCTGTCTTCAGAAAGCCTGAACTTTATGTTTCCTTTCTCTAACCACCATAATTAATAATTTTGTGATTTCTTCATTCATTCTAAACTGCTACTGACTGATGAAGTTTCTATTTTTAAGCTTTGATGTGCACAGCTGTTATTTCCTTCAAATTCTCTGAGTCAGTCCACATCATTAGAGTACGTGCAATTTAATATATCAACTTCTCCATTTTAAGGAGTGGAAAACCTTCACACCTTATTAGAATCTGTGATCATACATTCCTGTCTCTAGATCTTGCAGGAGTCTCTCAGCCACCTTACTTTTTTTCCTAATACTTAAATATGCATACACAAATCAATATGCATACCCTCACACACACTAAAGGCTCCATTAAAGATTTATTAAACAATTAGGAATGTCAGTATTTTCCAAAGACTACCAGTAGATAGTAGACTAAAACTCCAGGTACATTAGTGGAAGTGCATAACCATAAAGTAGCAGTAAAGCAACAGTGGATCAGACCCATTACCCTCCAACTGAGCTAAAACCTAAGGATGACCTATAATTTCAACAAAATCACTTGACCTTATATATTGGGCACAGCAGACCACTCCCTGCACAACCTCGGGCAGGTTGTTTAATGCACCAAAGCCTGTGAGCCCCCTCCATAATTCCAATTAACAGCCTGTGCCTTTCTCCCACTGTTGGTCTATTAAGACTGTAACCTGTTTGGAACAGCTCAGACTCCTGGGCAAGCAAGCGTGGTTCAACAAGCTTCCACACACCAGCAGAGCAAGGATGCTGAAACACATGTGCCAGCTCTCAGCCCTCAACAGTAAAGATTGCACACACTTCTGTAAATCGCCTTCACTTTTTCATTGACTTTTTAGACCAAAATAACTGGAACCCTTTGAGACTGGCACGCAAAGGTATTTACTGCAATGTGGTTCTGCAACGGGCACCTGGACACTGTCAAAGCTATGTTCGGTTGTGCCAAGTACAAATTCCCCGTGTACATCTAAGTATTTAAGGATATGCTCACACTGGAGATTATGGGCCACTACTGAAAAGTGAGCATTTGTTAACCGCATAATGACTTTAAGTTGCTCAGACAGGGAGGGCTCATAATCTACAAGAAAAGCAAAACACATGGCCAACATCTGCATGCTGACCACTTCAAATGTAATTTTCCTTCCACTAATACACATAAAGTGGAGGCTGAAATTCAAAGGCACAGTAGCAATTTTTATTTGCTTTATCTGAATTTTGACATTGAAGCCTAAATTATTGTAATTCTGTAGTTAAGGTCTAAGCCAGGCTCTGTGTTCCCTTCAATGGGATTCTGATCAACCCCACAAAGTGCCCATTATAAATTTTCACACACAACTATCGAGGTACACATGTTCTGTAGTTCTGAAATGTTGGAAAAATGGCCTTTGGGGGGTGTCAAAAAAAGAAAGAAAACGAAAAAAAGAAACCCCAAATAGGTTAAAACTCCTTTTATATGACAAGCTTTAGAACTAAACACAGCTTTTTCCTGGTTAAGTCCATTAGGTTGCTATATAGAAAACATACTTTCTGTTTTCACTTTTGTTTTATTCCTGAATTTGAACTTCAAAGAGAGCAATTCAAAGCTTTATAAAGGAAAAAATTAAAGGCTTTCCAGGTACTGCCATTCTAACAATAGGAATAACATTCTTTTTTTTTATTTTGTCTTTTCGAGGAACCAGCTAAAAACCTTAACATTGACAGGGTTTCTTAATATGTGAGGCTTTAAAAGACAAAATACAAGGGGGAAAAGGCAGAATATCTAAAAGTGAAAGGGTAACTTCTTCTTTATGAAGCTCCTGGGTTTGACCAATATCGTTAGTTTTCTAAACCCTTTGTTACAAAAGGTCTTAACTTAGGAAAGTTATTTATTTTTAATGTGTAACATGGTCAGGAATCCATAGCTCACATTGGGATGGAAATACTGTTCCTGTTCAGGAGACTTTTTAAAAGATTTTAAAAAGTCTTCCCTCTCACAGCAGCACAAGAGTCAAAATCTCAAAAAAATAATTAAAAAGTATATTTTAAAGATGAAAAGTAGTAGTTAATAAAATTTCCAAAACTTTTAAAACTCTTGAAATATCTATTTTAGCATTCCAACATTTTACACAAAAGGCAGCTTAGTTAATAATAAAAATTTTCCTTAATCATTTAAGTTTGGGAAACTCATCAAAACGGACTTTTTCATTAATATTTTGGCTTTGACTAACTGGTTTTCATTAAAAATAAAAAATAAAGTGTCCCAAACTACGGTACCTATGGAGACTTAATATTGCTTCACGTATCTCATAAGCTTGGGTGAATAACTTAAAGCACAGTAGCCTCTGCCTCTCCCTCCCAGCTGAAAACACCCCAACCATTTACAGAGCAACTCTAGCAAGAACTCCTGCCTTGGAGATCAGGGCTCTGCTCATTTTAGGATTAACACAGACTGTAGCACCATGGATCCTGATACCATCTCTTTCTAACAGCAGGAAGCATTTGAGAGCCACGTAGAGATGGTGTCCCTGGCGCACGAGGCTGCTCGGCGGCCACTTCAGCCTCACTGAGGTGAGGTGGTACCTTGGTACCAAGCCAGTACCTGGGTGTGGCTGCTGGCAGCTCAGAGGCCAGAAGAACCAGCTGCAGAAGACTGCAAGAAATGCTTATTTCTAACTACCTCACGCGTCTGTGTGAAAGACCCCTTCTGCACATCCATAAGCTAGCTGATAGGAATGCAGAAATAATGCGCTGTAGGGAGCTGAGTGAGGGACTATTCTTTTCTTACACTCTGTTGTACGTGAATTTGCATCAAGTGCCCCAAGCAGAGAGAATCAGTCAGACGAAGCTTCAGGTATTAAAACTCACCACAACCTTGTCCCCAGATTCAACTGAGGAGTGTAGGCAGGGGTATTGAATTCATCATTGCATCTAAGCAGAAGTTTTCTTTGTTCAAAAGCTCTAATTGCTAACAGAAAGAAATCCCATAGCTCAGAAAAAACACAGGAGAATGCATGACTAATAAAATTAATATAACTGAAAAACAACTGCCAGTCATTTATCTTTTTTCTGCCCTTGAACAATTATTCACATTTTGAAGGCTACGGGAGCAATTTCTCTATGCAAAGAAAACAATAATGGTTCCACAGACACTGCCTATAGGAGGAGTTAAGAAGGAAGCAAACCCAACTGAAATAGCGCACGCACGTACACATACAGGGCATCAAAAAGCCTTTAAAAAATAATCAAATACATATTCTGCTTCATTACGACAATATGTCAAGGTATCCGTTCAGTCCCCACTAAACCCACTGAATCAGAATGTACATAAAACTGTAGTAATACAAGAACTGACGTCTCCCCTCCAGGACAAATCTTATTCAATAAGATGGAGTGAGTCACTTTTGGAAGGAAAACTGTAGAGGCTATTTGGATTAAGAGTGAGCATCTCATAATAGGAAAAGGTGAAGGAGCACTCTTTAGTGGGTTTTACATGTAGAACTGGATTTAAATATATTTTAGAAGGTTACTTTGGTACAACACAGGAAATAGTACATCACAGAACTTGCTAGTTTGGGAGAAAACTTAGCTGTGAACAATAAAGATGATTAAGAACCAATGAAAATGCAATAAAATTCCAATAAAAACTTAAAAATTGCTTTAGACTATTAAAACTACACACAATGCATTTTTTTGATCTTGCTATGCCACATCTTAGCATTAATAAAAAAAAAAGTCATTAAGATAAGACAAATTATCTAAACACAGCTGATCTTGATAAGGCAGCTCAGTACATGCTTACACTAATGCAGAAGACCAGATTTATGCAATGAAACAGAATTAGTGGTTCCAGTGGAACCAAGAGCAATCAGTGTAAATCTTTGACATGGATCTCTGCACTATAAGTGTTTTAAGACCACACTGCAGCTTTTGTACAGTGGGTTTTTTTACTCTACCTTATCTTCTCACCCCACCGAAGCTACTTAAAATAATTCTTCAAGTCAATGAAAGGTGCAGTAGTTCCAAGAAATGAACAATAAATATTATTTTACTTTTTCTGTAGAAAAAAAGTCAATACATCTAATTTAGATATAGATATGACTTATAGTCCAAATCATGCTAGATAGCACACCAAAGTAAAAAGTACTACTACTCAAAGTACAGTGACTCCACAAGACAGAGGGCTACAGCAGGGAAATGTGAGATTCAGAACTGTTCACTTTTCATTTTAAACAAGCCTTTCGTACATTTGATATTCTCTTTAAATGCCTTTAGGGTATGTCAAGTAGGTCACTAAAAGCTCAGTTCCTCATAGCGAGTGGTATTTTACTGTAGGATTCATCCTTTTCTGCTAGCTACTGACCTCAGGGGCAGCCTCGGGCAATAGCAGGTACCTAAGTGGAACCACAGTGAGAATAGCCATGGGAGAGCTTGTGACTCAGAAACATGCCTCTGATCCAAGTTTCATTTGGTAGAAATTTACTACAGACCTAAACTTACATTTGTACCAGGAATCATGATCACATTCTAGAATCGCATTAAGCTTGTGATCTTGCAAGGCCCAAAAGCAGTAGCCAGTGGCCAAATTGGAAATGTAGAAGTCCCAATATGAAAGGACTTCATCTACAACTGCTATGATGCTCTGAGAAGATCCTGTAAAGAAATACTGCTGTACAATAACCCATTTCAGCTAAGAACTACATCTGTATTGCTCCGGATGATATATCCTACCTCTGAATATATGGCAAAACCATTCATAATTAATGAAGCTATCTATGCACATATACCAATTATAAACATACAAGACCACGAATTAAACAGCCATGCCTGAAGCTGACAGCAGAAACCAAACAACACTTGGGGTGCAACACTCAAAGAGCGGTTTTTTGGCCTAAACATTGGAGTGATGGCATATGCCATAGAAACCAATATGTTCATGCAAAGCAGCTCAGCAGCTACAAGTCTTGTTCAAATGACCTGCACCACCAGAAAGGTGCACTGAATTCAATTTACCAGACTTAACCCTGCTGGAATTGCAACATGTCGTTGCAAAGCCTCATTTCAAACAGAGGAAGTAAGCTCATGATCCAGCCTCTCCACCTAAGAATAAGAATAAGAAACAACTTGTGAGAAAATGCTTCAGCATTGAGTCTTAATTAAAGCTGTGGCACCACCATATTCAAAAAATAATGTGATCATGATGAAGTTACATTCTAGCTCATGATTCAGGAACTATAATGAGGGAATAATTAATTACTAAATATTAGTTATTACAAACTTCCTTTCTTGCAATTTATTGCATGCCATATTCCAGGCATTAAGTTTTATTGGAAAGAAGCTTGAACCTGCTAGAAAGACACCATAGAATGTGTTGGGAATTAAGGTTCTGTAGAAACAGTAAGCATTATTGACATCGTTGCCTATGGTACTTGAAAGTATAATATTTTTTTCTGTTCTGGACATCTACGGCGGGAGACAGCAATAAAATAAATGGATGAATATTTGGTGAATCTCCCTGGGATTTATCTTGCCTAATTTTGAAGGTAAATGGATTTGACCGACAGAGCAAACCACTGGATTTGGAACTGTGAAAAACCAGCCCTTTATGGCAGTGTTGAAGTATCTTGCTGCTTGGGAAGTTTCACTCCTCCCATCCGCTTCTGTTTTCTTCAGAATTAAGTTATCTCAGGGAAGGTTCTGTTGGACCTGCTGCTAGAGAAGCTGGTAACAGATCCACTTTCTCCAACTACCTATCAATGGCAGATGATAAAGACCTTTACGCATACTCTTTATAACTCTGCACTAAGTCTATGCTGAACAACACAGGGAAAGATGAGCTTGTGGTAGCACGTGCCAGACCAACAGTGCCTTCATTTCATAACCAGTGAAGCATCAGCTGGAGGAATGCAGTACAAGATCAATTATCAGAGTATCACAGGGGACAATGAATACGTTTGGATAATCAAGGGTTCAGGTAATGAAGGTAATTTTGAATGTAATTGACAGATAATGAGGAACATGAATAACAGGGAGTTTTGGAAAACTGAATTTGGATAATCCAGACTGTCTTACACTAAGTGTATTCCTCAAAGAATATTGTAACATATGCTAGGATTTTCAAAGTTTTTAAATGGAATAAACCACCTGATTCCCATTAATTTCTCAGAAGTGGTTTTCTACCTAGTTCTGTGTGGTGGGTTGACCCTTTCTGGACACCAGGTGCCCACCAAAGCCGCTCTATCACTCCCCTCCTCAGCTGTACAGGGGAGAGAAAATACAACGAAAGGCTCGTGGGTCAAGATAAGGGAAGGATCATTCATCAATTACTGTCATGGGCAAAACAGACTCGACTTGGGGAAATTAGTTTAATTTATTACCAATCAAATCAGAGTAGGATAATGAGAAATAAAAACTCTATCTTAAAACACCTTCCCTCCGCCCCTCCCTTCTTCCCAGGCTTAACTTTACTCCCCAGTTCTCCACCTCCTCCCCCTGAGTGGCACAGGGGGACGGGGAACGGGGGTTGTGGTCAGTTCATCAGACGTTGTCTCTGCCGCTCCTTCCTCCTCAGGGGGAAGACTCCTCACACTCTTCCCCTGCTCCAGCATGGGGTCCCTCCCACGGGAGACAGTCCTCCATGAACTTCTCCAATGTGAGTCCTTCCCACAGGCTGCAGTTCTTCGTGAACTTCTCCAGCGTGGGTCCCTTCCAGGGGGTGCAGTCCTTCAGGAGCAGTCTGCTCCAGCATGGGTCCCCCCCGGGGTCACAAGTCCTGCCAGCAAACCTGCTCCAGCGCGGGCTCCTCTCTCCATGGGTCCGCAGCTCCTGCCAGGAGCCTGCTCCAGCACGGGCTTCCCCCGGGGTCACAGCCTCCTTTGGGCAGCCACCTGCTCTGGCGTGGGGTCCTCCACAGGCTGCAGTGGATATCTGCTCCACCATTAACCTCCACGGGCGGCAGGGGACAGCCTGCCTCACCATGGGCTGCACCACGGGCTGCAGGGGAATCCCTGCTCCGGCACCTGGAGCACCTCCTCCCGCTCCTCCTTCGCTGACCTTGGGGTCTGCAGAGTTGTTCCTCTCGCATCTTCTCACTCCTCTCTTTGGTTGCAGCTGTACAGGGGGTTTTTCTTCCCCCCTTCTTAAATATGTTATCCCAGAGGCACTACCACCGTTGCTGATGGGCTCGGCCATGGCCAGCAGCGGGTCTGTCTTGGAGCCGGCTGGCATTGGCTCTGTTGGACATAGGGGAAGCTTCTAGCAGCTTCTCACAGAAGCCACCCCTGTAGCCCCCCCACTACCAAAATCTTGCCACTCAAACCCAATACATTCTGTTAGGGCATGTAGAAGGCCTCTCCAGTTAAAGTCAATGGAGAGCTGTGTTTGTCTTAAGCTGGAAGCTCTCATGGCGTATTTTGCACGCTCAGTTACTGAAATTGCTTCTAAAGCAACAGGACGGGCTATACTGTTCCAGGGAAATATTGCATGAGAGTAGAATGAGCCTAAATTACAAAGGAGAAAAAGAAACTCTCTTGCAAAAAAGAAATGCTCTCTACAGCCCTTGCAGGAATGGCTTAGCCCTCCATACGAACATCAGCACCTTTAGGAACAGTCTGAAAAACAAGAGAACCTTCTATCTGCCTTATGAAAGAGCTGTTCAGCACACACGCACAGCATAAAGGCAAATCCTAGTACCTTTGCCCTGCAAGATCACATCTTTGCTGCTGCACCTAAAAATAAATCTGCCAGTGTATTTCCATCAGTTCCTTTGAATGCTTAAAATTGCAAAGTCCATGATAAAGGACCTAGATGATTATCTTTACTGCATTGGCCAATACACAGTTGAAGTGGATGTAGCAGATAGATGGCTTTGCAAGTAAAAGAGTTTATTATTGGTTTTGCAAATGTTATTACTTTTGTGCTGTTTAGCAGGACCTGCTGAAAACAGTACTGTTGTCATCCCAAGGAGTTCTACATTATTCACCACTGAAGCCCAGGAGCATGCACACACCCCTCTATGCATTCAGGAGACAGGGGGTGACCCTTAGAAACGTTAATAGTTGGAGGACGAGGACACTGAAATGGTCAACAAGGGAAATGTAACTGGGGGCTGACAGAGGTATTTCAAAACGAAGAGGAATACAGCAATAGCCTCTTGTACAGTTTACGTATCTGGGGATTAAAACAATTTGTGCAGCAAAGCAGGGAATCGGCCTTCACTCAGCTGCAGTAGAGGGAAAGGTGGGGTGGAAGTACCAAAGACCCTGTGTAGTGTTTAAGCAGAGACTCAGAGGCAGTCCAACATGAAAATAAATTATTTTAAGCCACTATTCTTTAGCTACTTAATTTTGACAACTTCTTTCATATCTGCTTTAACACAAAAAGCTTGATATCAACAAGAACATTCACAGAAAGTGCAGGTGTCCAGGGAAAATGCTCCCAAAGATGCATTTTCCCTCACCTGCCAGGGGAGTCAGTTTTGGATAAGTCATATTTAAGAGCTGAGAAAATGTAAAACAGATGTGGAGTACATCTTCAACACGAAACTATCTGTATGAAGCCCTCCTTTTAATACAAAATAAAATTCAAGCAGAGATGGTAAAACATAGCTTAAAAAGCACCCGAGACAATGAAAACTATAAAGGAGAAGGGAATCAGAAAGTAGGTCTCCCCCCTGTTTTTCACTTGCATAATAAGCCCTCTTGGATAAGCACAACAGGGCCCTGTGTCATGATTGCCTCTGTAGATGCTGTTCTAATACTATTATTGTCTTTAATGCTCATTGTTCCCAGCTCTGCACATCACAGCTAGGCGTTTCAGCATGCATGGTACATCAATTCATACTCTCATCCAGGACTCCTGCAATATTCAAGAACATGCGAATGAAGAAGACAAACTAGCAGTTTAACTCTGAATAACCTTATTTTGTGTGTGTGCCATCTGAAACCATTACTTTAATGTGATTATCTGTTTTTATTATTTCCTTTCTGTGGACTTGGAATAAAGACACAACTGAGACTCTCTCAGACACGGTCATTGGCATCATTACAGTCTTTCTACTGTCATCAACAGAGATCTGATCTGTAAATCAAGTTAGACTGTAAGGGCTACTGAAGAGCAAGCACTCTTTATCATGCTATTACATACTCAAGCTACCACTTCCTCTGGCTCACTGAGAAAAACAGACTGTTTTAGTTCCTTTACATAACCAGAGGAGTTCTTAATGCACAGATTATTGACTTAGTGGGGTTTTATCATGTCCCAGTGTACCAGGGGATTCCTTAATCCAGGACTTCTTACATGATCTATTTTCATGGCTCTTTTTATTGTCACAGTCTGTCATTATAATGATTTGCAAATCCAGAACCAGCGTATGCTTAGCTCCTTAACAGGTGCTCAAGGAGGAGAGGGGGAGAAGGCATTTCCCCCCTCTCGTTTGCCCTCTCACACTCCATAAGTGCCAAACCCCATCACACACAGCATGACAAAATCCCTGCGGGGCTGAGCGCAGCAGGGAGTTGCATGGCACAATGGTGGCTTTATGCCTACATTTGAGCATTTCCACATCAGCCCATCACCTTCACAAAACCAGCAGGATGGAGATCCTCCTTTGCCGCTCTCCACAGAGGTCAGCCTTTGTGGAGAGGCACAGAACGTGCACACATTCTCGAGGAGCCAAGTCCATCAGACCAGTGCTCTACAGAAACAGGACTCTCCAAGAGCAAATATGGGTCTCAAAATGGTCTGCTGCACAACATCGGTTACTAGTACAAGCTACTGATGTTTGTTGATACTACTGAAAGTAGCCAGAGGTGTTCATCCCTAGAACAGGGTCACTGCTGTGAAAAGCAAACGGGTGATATCACACAACTGTCCAGGGGAGACCCTGAATGTCTTGTAGTTGTAAGATCAACAAAAAAAATCAACTGAACAAGGGGTATGAAAAGATGTTTGCAGAGATGAAAGCTCCTGTGTCTCCCTCTCTGGGTTTCTGCTCAGTAGAGACCTGAACCTGCTCTCCTCCCTTCCACTCCCTCCTCCAATTTATTGAGCCCCAGTTGCATAGGCCCAAATAGAAACATCCATATGAACCTCAATACCTGCATGAAGCTCCCTATGAATGCTGTACAGTGCGAGGACACAGTTCAAGGTTATCAGATGCTTTAGGCTGGGGTCCATCAAGACAAGCATCTGATTTTATGGCCCTTCAATCCTTACATCCTACTTCACCCTCATCAATAGAGATTTCTCTTGCCACTGCTGGTGTGGGAATCTGCAAGACCGCTGTGCACTCCTAATTAATCACAGGCCTAAAAGTCTCACTGGGGCAAGGTCTGAGTAGCTGTTAGCACTTCACAGCACATCTACATACCCCCAAAGATTTGGGCTGTGATCTCTGGTTTGGACCTCTCAGTGTTACCATAATACAAGCTGATAACAACAATATGTCACTGTGCTTGTTGCTAGCAGACAGTTCCCTGGAGTGAAGAAAAAAATGGTTTAAATCTGACATGTTATCAATGTTAAAAAAGGAAGTAAGTTTATGCCAAAAAAACCACCAACAAAGAAAGATGACAGTACTCCAACTGCATCCTGGATGTGAGGGAGAAAACTGATGCTGAATTTGGTATCGCAAACTTTGTTCCAGCAAATAAATTTCTAGATCTCTGTGTTTCTTCCTTAAATTACAAGCACATAGTGTTTCTTGGGGGTTTATGATCACCATCAAAGCCGTCTTGCTGAGAAACGTGGATGTCTTTCTCTTTCCAAAGGTCACAAAGTAGATATCCCATATCTAGGGGCTGAAAGAGCAGGAACATTTGGTACTCCTCCAAATGAAAGCATCTCCACTGTCATTTGTTCAGCTTCCTCTTGTTAAGCTGCTGGATGTGAATCACCCAGCGACCTCCCAACATGTCAGTGATGGCTGTGTATACTGTTATAAAACTCGGTCTTGCAAAAGTGATGTGCATGCTTCTTGCTCCAGAAATTAAATGCGTGTTCTCTACAGAGTCCCCTTGAATGTGCCTGTCTGCATTTCACATGCAACCCCATGTTGATATTTACCACTGGTGTGAAAAACACTTGCGAATCGTTTTTCCTGGGCTTTGCATTACTACCTTAGGCTTCTTATCAGGCCAGTCAGAAACTGGTGGCACAGTCATTCCTGGCTGCATGTCACTGATACAGAATGGAAGACACAAGAGATGCCTAAGCGGAAGCAAGCAAACTAACAGCAGTATAACTAAAAAAGGCAGAAAACACTGCTTTTCAGTTGTTTATAGGAATTTCAAAGTTCTCCTCAGTTATAAATCATTCTGAGCTACCAGTCTGACTAAGGATGGCTGTGCTTTTGAAGGTGAAAGCTTGAAGATCAGACCTTGGGTGATAAAAAGAATGTTGGTTCCACTACAGACAAAGTCAATTGCAGAGGAGATAAAATGGTGTCCAAGAATAGGATAGATCAGGCTGAGATGTTTTTGCCATGGAACTAGTCACCGAGAGATAAAAGTGCTTCTATAGGATAGATTTTCAGAAGGAGAGAATTAAGCTCTTTTAAGCCATACTTGCCATCAGAAAGAGAAAGAGTAAATAAAATTTCCATTTGACTACCACTTTCTTAGGACATTTGATTAGAACGGAAAGTTACAGAATAAAACCCCCAACCTTTTAAACCAAACTTTAAAAAAAAAATTAAACCAATAGTGAACAATTTTAAAAAACCCTTGCAGCCATGATGCCAAATCCAATTATGTTTGTACTACTAATTTATAAGTGCAAGATAAACAAAGTTATCAATGGAGATGAGAAGCCAAAGAATTGTAAGAGGGAAGAGAAATTGTTCTGTAGCATAACATGCTCAGGCTGTCCTCAAAAGAGAAACGAAAAGGCAATTTAATGTTGCTTCAGTCTCTTCTGTTCCAGAAGCAGCTCATCAGACTGCATATGAAAACAAAGAACTGGCTCATAAAACTTTCAGACAAACTATGTTTAGAAAGCATTAAAAAAAAAAAATTAAAAAAATCAGCCTTTTCCTGGAAGAAAGTGATTTGTATGCAAATATACCCCAACATTTGTCACCAAAACTAAAGGATTTTGAAGTGAGAGAAATTTTTTTGAATATAAAGTTTATCACTGCTTTGATGAAATGAGATGCCAGCTGCGAGGTTGCTGCTGTCTCCTTTAATACCAATTAAAAGGATGGAAAATGGAGCTCTAGCTTGTGCTCACAGGCAGAGCTGACACCACACATGTAGCACAACTTTGACACCTAAACCTCCAGTGGCAGCAGCTAAGACATCAAGGGGCCTACATTTAAAAGTAAAACACTAGACTTACTGGCAACCTCTATAACCTCAAGTATTACAAAATGCATGAAACACGTATACTTAAAATAATTTAATGTTTGCCAATGAGAAGAGGAATGGGGAGCCAATGTTTGAGTAAAATAAAAAGCACACTCTGCTGCTGAGAAAGAATGGCCAAACTTGTGTCGTTTTACATGTTTAAACCTTCTTTCAGTTTGTTCAGAAGAGTGTGTTTGCCCTTGGGCATCTTGGATGGTTTCACTTGACCCTTCTAGCCAGCAAGGACCGAGCAGGAAAGAAGTACCATAAATTGCACCCAGTAGCCATGCCTCCCTCCCCAAGCCCCAGGGAAGGGACAGGCCTTCCAGCACACTTTAAAGGTCAACAGGAGCAGACGGAGCTCCAAGCCATGGGGCCCACTTAGAGAATGCCTTGTCAGCAACTCTGTCTTACAGATGTTGGATTTGGAAACATTCAATAACCCCTCCACTCTTTTTAATAACACACTCTGCATCTTTTATCTGCACTTACAGAAATCCTGAAATAATGAAATCCTGCAAGGAGGAGCTTCCTCCTCTCCCAGTAATTTTGACCTCAGCAAGTACTGGAAAATTCAAAAGACTTGCTCAGACTTAGAAAACTATCCACACTTCCAGATGCTATCGCCATTGTTCTGCAATAGTCAATTGCTAATTGATTTCCTTTAAACTTGTGTAAGCTATAGATATATAGATGTGTGCGTGCATTGAAACTCAAAGTGTGTTTCCTTGTTCAGAACTCCGATATCAAAACATCTACAATCTCCCCAGGTGTGCTCTAGGACAAAAGCAAATCCGTTTTAACAAAGCGGGAGAGATTACTAGAGTAGTGAACGTCTCCTTAAAATACAATTTTTTAAATTATTTTCTTGCCTTAACTCACGTAGCCGCACAACAATTGTGTTTTAGAGGATGACGTTGCTGAGACTGCCACTGATCTGTCAAAAAACCCCCAAAACTCACCAACAACCAGAGGACTCTCACTTGGACCTTTAGTTTACATGCCTGCACGTACACACCTGCTTGCATTCTATAAAGATTTTCCAGAAATAAGAGTCCCAACAGGTGAAGGCTAAAGTCATTAAACATCATTTTGAATACATCAGAGAACAAAACGTTCCCACAATGGCAAGCACAATGCAAAAGAATACATCTGCACATAATGGCAAGTAAAACATTGTGGAAGCAGTTGTCAAGAAAATGGTTTTACCTTGATGCAGTTTCCGCAAGCAGAAGGATTTAAAACTGTTTTTCCAAAACATGGCTTAACACTGACGGACAAGAGGCTGGGCTGAGCAGCCGGGATATTTGCAGCACCCTTCTCCCACAAGGTATTTGTGGAGGTGATAGCACATCTGGATCACTCTCCCTGCCTTGGGCACGTGCAAGGTTGTGCTGCTAACACGTGGGAGGCCATACCCAGGGAGCGGAGGCACGGGCGGCCAGCAGCACGCACCAGCTCCGCTGCAGGCAGGAGGATGCAGCGAGGCAGGGACGCAGCCCCCGCCTTGTGTGTTAGGCCTTACCGGTGTCCTGGTGCATCCTCCCAGTGCTCAGGGGCCATCTCACAGCACAAATCATCCCATCAGGAAAATGCAACTGAAAAACCTAACATACGACATTACGTATCTTTAGCTACAGAAATAGATGCGTGCACAGAACAAGTCTCTCTAGAGCTGTCAAACAAGATTCAAAACCCAGTTTCTCTGGCATGGGCCACACAAATCTGCAACAGCTAAAGGAGATCTTGACTGACGGTGGGAATGGCACACCGGTATTGTTTGTTTGCTTTGCACACAAACCCACAAAAAGCAGAAACAGTTTTCGTACTTCAGCTACACAAAATAGTTTTACTATTCAGAAATGCTAACCCTTGAGAGAAAAACAAGCAAAAAAGTTTTCCAAGATAACAACTATTTTAGCTAAAAGAATGCTTAAAAAAAACCCAACAAAAAAGTAGTGAAGAAAGGACCCTGGGATCCATCCATCCTGCTCCATATAATCCCCAAACAGGCTGCGTGCAATAAGGAATATATTATTATTTAATATTTTTGCCTTACATAATTTAGTACGGTACTGGATGTTGCAAAACCTTTTAACCCCTGCATTTTTTTCACTCTCAATTTCCGCAAAAAATGGTGACTTTTCTCTAAGGAAGTAAGGTATACAAGTTAATAAGTTGAGTAGCATTTCATCCTCACATAATAAAAATTGCTAAAGAATTCTTTAAAAAACAAACCAGGAGATATCCCAAACAGAAGAAAGTCATTAGTGCCAGAGTTTCACCAGAGGGCAACAGAGATGGCCTCACTTAGAGCACAGTCCCTCACTCAAAAGAAAAACCAAGGTTATCTATTGCCTCTTTGTACTGGTTTTGGCTGGGATAGAGTTAATCTTCTTCACAGAAGCTAGTATGGGGCTGGGTTTTGGATTTGTGCTGGAAACAGTGTTGATCACCCAGGGATGTTTTCGTTGCTGCTGAGCAGTGCTGACACACAGTCAAGGCCTTTGCTGCTCCTCACCCCACCCCACCAGCGAGGAGGCTGGGGGGGCACAAGAAGCTGGGAGGGGACACGGCTGGGACAGCTGACCCCAACTGCCCAAAGGGACATTCCAGCCCATATGGCATCATGCTCAGTATGTAAAGCTAGGGAAGAAGAAGGAAGAGGGGGACGTTTGGAGTGATGGCGTTTGTCTTCCCCAGTCACCGTTACACATGACGGAGCCCTGCTTTCCTGGAGATGGCTGAACACCTGCCTGCCCACGGGAAGGAGTGAAGGAATGCCTTGTTTTGCTTTGCTTGCGTGCATGGCTTTTGCTTTCCCTATTAAACTGTCTTTATCTCAACCCACGAGTTTTCTCATTTTGACTCTTCCGATTCTCTCCCCCATCCCACCGGGGGGGAGTGAGCGAGCGGCTGGGGGGGGCTTAGTTGACAGCTGGAGTTAAACCGCGACACTCTTTTACAAATGCAATTTGGAAGCCACAAAAAAGCAGTTGTAACACCATGTCAGGCAATGTAAATATGCAGGTAGGTGTCCAATTACTTCAGCTTTAAAGATCGGTGCAGTCTATCTCTTTATAAGCAGACAGGGTGCACACAGGTTTTGATAGGTAGAGTTGATGTATTTACCTTTGAAATCGGGCACTGCTGGTGACTGTTGTTGTTCAACCAAAGCGTAGGTATGCAAAAGCTAGATCATTTTCATCATACTGTGCAGTGTATAGCTGCACCTTTCAGACTAAGTACCTATACTGCTGAAGAAAATGCCCTTTTTCTTTTGAAGTAGGAGAGTACAAACCTCAACGGTTCATTTCTTTGCAATGACTAAGGCCCTAATAAGCATAACCAACACACTATTACACCAGCTCCGGAGTTACATGCAAATATATCCAAGGTAGATCTTTGTCAATACATCTCATAGCACAAATCCACATTACAGAGAATAAAGTTGGTGTAAACTATGCTTTCATATATTACTTCATATTGAAAGAAATATTGGTGACCTTATCCAGCATGACTGTTATAATAGTAATAAAACTGAATCTTGGAAGATTACACTTCTGGTCAAAGTAGTAAAATGTGACCTTATGCTATTCAACATTGACATTTATTATATTAATTCAGACACAAAAACTGCATTAAAATGATGTTAAGTGTCTGGTTTTCAAGCACAACAGCTAAGAAATTTGATCTGCAAGTAAGACTTCTTCACCACCTCTTCATTTTGCATTTCACCATTGCAACACATATGGCACAAAATCCTTACAGCTGCCCAGAGGATTTCAAATCTGGTACTTTGGGCTCCTTAAATAAAAATCGGCTTGTATCTCAGCCACAGGGACCATGGCAGGGGTGACACAATGTATTGCATTTACAGTGTTCATACATGGTGGCCTCAATATAAAAACAAAAATCAACCCCCATCCCACACCCCCGAATCAGGAGTTCATCTTTGCTCTTCAAGTGGAAATACAAAGGGCTAAATGCAAAAACGTCGACTACCAGACTGTAACAAGAATGAAATTTTTGACAGTCATTTTTAATGTTGCAGCAGCACATCCATTTCAAACACAGGAAAAAAAAAAATCTAGTCTCAGGTCAGCAAGGAAGATCGAGGGTTCTGCAGTCCCATGTACTCTGAACTCCCACTGATTCCACTAAAAACACAGGACATACAGAGAGAGCAGCATATCAGAGCAGAGATGTGCACTGCAGATCTCAGAACGGAATGAGGTCCAGAGCTATTTTGGGATAGAGGAAAAGTTGAAAAGTAGAGCTATCTGGCATTCTTTTTTTATTTTTCTTCTGTAGTTAGTGTTTATCCACAGGCAAATATTGCTATACCGAAAAAAAAAAGATTTTTCAGGGTTACAAGACAATTCCTGGTTTAAAAAAAAAAAATTATTATTAATAATAATAATAATAATAATTTTAAAAGACTTCCAAGTCTAAGTGATCTCAGATCAGGCAACAATAGGGGGATTTGAGCATTCATTTGGAGTGTGGTAATTCTGCACAGAGATCTGTCTCCTGTTACGAGTACCCTGACTGTTCTGTGCTGTGTTACATGCTCACAGTGATTTTTAATGAGAAATTCAACAGCCATTTCAGTAACAACAAATAGCAGAACATCAACCATTTTTTCCCAGAACAGAACTCTTATTTTCTGGCCAGCCTAAATTTGCAAATATGACTAATTTTAACAATTCTTAGAATTAAATGAGAACACTAGTGTTCTAAAGAACACTTTAATGCTTCCCACTATGTTGGCAAGTTGCAAATTTCTGTTTTAAATTTCAGACAGAAAGAAAAGAGAAAAATGTTGGATTTTTATAATCCAAGTTGCATAATCTGTCAAGAACAATGATTTGCATCTGGCAACTGCTGATACGCATTTTTAGCAGAGCTAAGCAACATCAGCTCAGTGAAGAGAGCAGAATCCACCACCCCCCATTGCAAAATGAAGCTTAAAAAAAAAAAAAGAAAAAAAGGTGAGTTTGTCATCAGGGTGGCAGACAACCACATCTATTTTATTTCAGTAACCTAGAATACAGACTTTGCTTTTTTAGCCTATGACTGACAGAGCTGCAGCTCTCCTGTAGTAAGGGTGACATCTCATTTCAACAGCAGCTCACCCCAAGACATCTTTCGGGTATGCGCACCAGGCACACTCTTTCCAGACCCTCCAGCTTTGCTGGAGCATCTTGACAGCACATTTGTGCAGGAGATCTACTGCTCTTCTGCCTCGGCAGAGGCTGTTCCCCCAGGGATGGGCTGACAGCGCGGTGCTCAGCGCCTACGCAGATCCCTTGATTGGGTTCCCTTCCCCTCTCAGGGGTGCAACTGGGTCAGGCTTCTTTTTTTTTTTTGAAATCTCCTTTTTGACACATTTCAGCAGGTTTCTCCTAATCCACCCATATTCATGCCTCATCTTCATATAATGTGCTCTTTTAACAATGTGTAACGCACAGCAGGCCCCAACACCTGGATATAAAAGCCTTCTTTCTTTGCACTTTACCTCTTCTCCTACATTATTTGCATCCCACTATGATCCATCTCCTCTTATTTAAGAGGACAGAAATGTGACTAGTAAGGCATGTTATGAACCAGAGTATTTCACAAAAAAAATCTGCCAAGCCCTCCATGGCCAAACTAATTATAACTGTACTCTCTCTGGCTTGATGAAGCTAAATGGAGACGTACAAACTGTCTTCGAAAATAGAAAAACATGCAAGTGAAAAATGTTCATATGGAGAAATATGCATAGAGCATCAAGGCTTCAGGAGCAGCAGTTTATAGACCCAGTTACTACTACATGCATTTTAAATTTGAATGCCTCCTCAGTATTCATGAAGTGTACCACAGTTCAATAGTTGTTTTCATGAGTTGTGCCTTCATTAGGTGAACAACATTAAACACCTGGGATACTGTTCAAACTAGTCCTAAGGGGCAAATTTTCATGACAAATGAGCTGAGATAAATTTTACAACTGAAAAAAAAAAAATCTCAATTTTGCAATGGTAAATTTACTACTTGTTTCAAAGAAATAAAATAAAGCAACAAAGACACAAAGTTAATATTAATATTACTTCTACAAAATCCCCACAGAAAAGCTTTCAGTTGGCTGCGCAAATAAGAACACTTTCAAATACCAGAAGGAGAGTAAATATTTATTGACACATGCGCTTTTTTCCCCCCTTTCAGGTTAATGGGGTTAATTCCCCACTATCTTTGGAAACTTCTGTGTGTTCATTATCAGGGTGACTTCTTATGCCTTTATGACTAGCAGTATCTTACAGATTTTGTTCAAATCTGTTTCCTTTTTTCCTAAGGCTTGTAGCGTGCTTGTTTCGGTTCTTATTTGGATAATGTTCCACTGGAGATGCTACCAAATGTACATTTTTATCCGCCCCCTGCCTCATCGGGAGCCTTCCTTGTTCAGGGCTGAGCGAGAAGTGCCGCACCGCACGCACAGCCCTCTGGCTCAGAGGCAGCCACAGGTATTTTCCCACCCAAAAGCTTTGGGAAGGCACAGAGACAGCTAATTGCAAAGAAGTCCTCTCGCCCCGCAGGCCTGCCATGACTTCCCACAGCTCTGGCCATCCCCACGGCACACGTGGGAAAGGTTGATTCCCCTCCGGGTACTGCTATCAGGACAGAGGAGTGTTTTGTATATGGGGTTTTCTTCTCTCTGCTCACAGCTGGCCCTGTCCAAATGGGTGTTAACCTTGACAGCTTACTGAACTGTAAAAAGACTTAAAATAATTCAGACTGGAGGTCTGACAGCTCAGGACTTGGTATCAGTCTGATATAAATGACTGTCATACAGTCTGGCTGGGTCAGGGCCAGTCTTTTTCAGCTGGCTCCATACAATCTAGGCAGCACGACAGTCTCAGTCTCGTGCCCTGCAGAGAAATATTGACATCGTCACCTACACTGTGAGCTGACACTCATGCCAGAGGCGATAAGGACACAGAGACAGACTTACACCTCCTTTTTGTTCAGACACCAAGGTCATGGAGAAGACATGGTGGAGAGGAGGAAGGGGCAGGAATGACCAGCCCGCTACTCCTAATGCTGCCGGAATCATACGCAGAAGGATTCAGTTTGTGGTCCTTGCACCTGGTGTCTTCTCCTAAGCACCACAACAGTTGCAAATAGGGAAAAGCAGCTGTATTTTGAGATAATTCTAATAAAAATTACTATTTCCACAAACCTTTATTCTAGCTTCTTAAGTCACAGTTGCCTCCTCCTCCAATGACAGCATTGCAGTAAGATAATACTGCCTAGTTGAGTAATATGTATACATGCACAAACACCCCTAGCACAGTAGAAGCTCTCAAGACATTTTCTTCTCTGCCTCTTTTTACTGTCTTTCTGGTTTATTATACCCTAAACAACCCCTCCCTCAGGAGACCTTCCAGCTCTCTTCCAAGCAGACACTGAGCCTTTCATACCTAATAAAACATAAAAATTAAAGCAATGAATATTAGAAATATCCATCTTACTCAATTAGCTACTCCGTAGTGGACTGTAACCCTTTGAATGTGGTCGGCTAATCCCATTAGCTGGTCAAGCAATTTTCTCTACAGCTTCTAGGAGTACAGAGCTCACTAGAAAATACATTTAGAGTCATGCTCACCCTTTAGATTAGATTAAGCTGCCTATACAACTCCAAAGTGTTTCCCTAAGGTTTAAGACCTATATAGTAATCCCTGTATTTTTCACAATTCAGTGGGTATGCACTGCTCCTAAAAATTACTACAGGCTTGGTTTCACTTACAGGTCAGACACTCCTCCAAAGTACCAATTATTGTGGAATTACAGGTCAAGGGAACAAGGAATTCCTTTAAAGATTAATAAAATTATCTTTTTCCTCATAGCGAGAAAGAATTCCCCCAAATTTAGTTTATTAGCAAATTCGAGGAAGGCTTGAACAGGAGCAGGCTGGCTCCTCTGGATGGCATTTCAATGACTGCTGGCCTTTGCTGCGCAGGAGGTTGCAAACTGACTCAAGACTCCCCGGTGCTGGTGCCCATTCATAAGGACTCTGTGGTTCATTGCTGTAAGCTCATGCTTCGAGCCCTCCTTGGGAGAACAGGAGAAATGAGGAAGGACAGTCGGAGCCTGCCTCCTGCACTCAAACATCTCCATCCAGTTACCAGGGAACCTCTGAGAACATAATATCCCCCTGCCCTTCTCACCACTTGAGAGACCACTTCCCTGTCAAAGTTGGTTAACAGGTTCAAAGCATGGGCAGGCTCCAGGGGATGTTTGGATCTGAATCCAATTTTTTCCTTGGTTTGGAGGTGGACAAGACAGTTCATTATCAACATCAGTTATTTTTTATCTGCACTATAAAATACCACTCCCTTCAGGCCCCAAAAGCAAAACTAGAGGCAAGGTGCTACGTCCTGCACAGGTGAAGTTAAGAAATAGTCCCTGCTCAAAAACCACGCAGGGCAGACAGGGGACAGGAACACAGAAGAAGAAATAAAACGCTTGTTCAAACCAGAGATATACAGCACAAGCATAGAAACATCATTTCCTAAGGAAACTGTGCTAAAAATCCGTCATAATCTAACTCAGCAAAACAGGCTGCGGATGACTAAAAAAGCAGTAGTGCTTGCAATGTAAACCCTATCCATGTGGACTCATTTTAAGAGTGCAAGAAAGCACATCAGTACCAAAGTTTAGCTATTTACATCAGATAATAATGTCAGAAACATGTTACGTCACTCTGTATTATATGCCTAAACAAAGGATGCTAGAAGAGCAGAAGGAAGATATTTGGAATCAGTAACTAGAAAGGCAAATTATTTTAATTTTAAAACAGTGACATCTTGAAGCATGTTTTCATGAAAGGTTCATAAATTGGCTGGTATTAAAGCTGAGTTTAGCTCAGAATAATCTTCATAGGTGAATTATTCAAACATGAGGCTACTGAGAAAATGTTCTCTGAGCTGAACCCTAATTATAACAGTGCAAAACATACCACTTCACTAATAGAGCACCTCTTTCAGTGACGACTGTTCCAAAAAATGCTACTTTTTGTAATATGTGTGAATTCTCTACATTTTCCAAGAAGCGGCAAAATAATAGTAAATATTTGGTTGGCACAGCTTCAGCACACAGATCACATACTCCGAGATTTGAGGGCTCCGAGTCAAGAAAATGCTTCAGTGAATGCTTAAGTTTGAATATTTACACATCAGCCGCCTTCCTTCCCCACAGTTGCTCCCCACAAGGCCCCTGCGTTGCAGCACAGCCCAGTAGATGAGACAGGCTCTGCTCCAGCTAAATCAAAAGCAGGTAGTGCTGCGAATCCGGGAATGGCTGCGGAACAATGTCTGCCCTAAACCAGGGACGTAAGGGCCTTATTTTCATACATGAAACATATTCATAAGTGATACACAAGTGAGGACTTAAACAGAAAAAGGGCAGACTGCAGAAAATATGCCACATCACAGGTATGCAGAAAAATCAACTGTAACATTTGCCCAAGAAAGGAGATAAACAGGGCTTTGAGGGGTAGGTTCTTAAATAATCCCCATGGAGATCTTTAATAGGAAATGCATTTAGAACCACGTTTCTCTACTTTGAATAACAAGGCCCACGTTTTTACAAAGCCAGGCACACCGAGCCGAGCACACACAACGCAGAGGAAAGCACCCAGACAGGGTCACGGGCACTCGCTCTCGCCCAGCGCGAGCTCGACGGGGAGCAAACAGACAACAGTGCAGCTCCCTGAGCGCACAGGGCCCTGGCTGGCCGCACAAACCTCCGGCATGGGAGCGGAGAGGGGTGCTTGCCCTGAACACCTGCCCAAATTGAGCCACGCGGTGTCGCGCTGACGTGGCTAAGCGGCCCCATGGCCACGCTGCTCGGTGTCACAGCTGCGGCTCTAACCCACCCTGGGCAGTGCCACAGGAAGCTCTGAGCATCGCCGAGGCTCTAGACGTCTATCTCTGAAGGCTGCCGCTGGGTACGTGCGTCGCTGTGCTCTTCCTTAGCCATCCCCAAGTCCAGACGGGTTCACCGCTGCTGTGTGTAATTTGGAGGAGTCTGGGGAGCCAAAGCACCACAGCCTGGAGTCATGTTGTTTTCAAACTTTAACCTTTGTCACCTCTGGCCCTCAAAGAGCCAAGCTGAGCTCTGGCACAACTGAGGATCTGCATCACGATGGATCACTTGGTATCAGAAATGCTGGGCACAAAGAACTGAGTCCATAAGCAGGACGATATGAGTAGATTCATCTCATTGCAGACACACCTTTTATCTACTTAGCAGCATTTGACATGTTAAGGGAGCCAACATGCGTGGAAGAGAGAATGCATTTCAGTCGGTGACATTTTCACTACAATACTCAGAGTTAAAAATGCATTAGCAGTAACTTTCCATCTATCAAAAGCATGAGGCAGGAAGCAACACTTGCCTGGCAAAGTCTAAGAATGCTATTAAATGTGCCGGCGGCCAGACTCCGTCCTTTTTTATGATCCATTTGCATAAGTAGGACATTTTCACATAAGTCTACATGGCTCTAGGGCAGCATAACTTGCCACCTCTCTACCTGACTGCTACCTGGATTGCCTGACTACCAAGCATCAAGGGCTGACTAAACATGGGTTTTAAAAAATGTTTATACCCTGACCCATACAGTATTTGCTCATTATTTGAATTTCTATAACATACAAACAGCAAGTAATTACAATCTTATATGGCTGGAATGACTGCTGGGGGTAAGAAGCTACCACACACCAGCTGATTCACAGTAGCTGTACAAGCACACACTATCCGCCTTCAGTGAATACAAGGGACTTAGCTTGTGCTCAAGGAAAGAAAATTACTATTTAGCGATGAGATCTGGAAACCCCCCACAAGCTGATGTGGACACCTCTCCCTCCATACGTGGGGTCGCTGAGTCTCCACCTTGCCACAGACTTGCCTGTGATTTGCAAACCCGTGAACCACCCCCTCCTCCCTGCTCTTTTCCTGTTACACAGAAGTGGAGATCACTTGCTATCCCACAACAGCAGTTCATACTTGCAGCTCCCCACTGATGCAAGAAACGCAGCTCATGCGAGACCGGCAGAAAGCTGAGGACGAAAGGAATTAAAACACCGCTCCACAGTGCCATCTTGTAAGACTCTAGACTGCTCCATTCAGAGAGGCTGTGAAGTTTGTTAGCAAAGGCTAGCAGTCAAAAGTTCCCCGGAGCCTGCCGTGCCAGAGGCCGTGCATCCATCCAGCATGGCCCAACACTGCCCGTAAGAGTGGCCAGGGCTTTCCTGCTTTGCCTGCTAGTGCTCCACCTGCATTAGCTGCTACTTCCCAGGGGCTTCTGTGTTTATAGAATAAACACTTACCAGAGTCCAGTATCCTGTGTTACACAGTGCACTCCGTTAACTTTTATCTGCATATTTAGCTCTCTACAGAAGACTTTCAAAGAATCTCCTTTGAAGTGGTGTAAGGTAGGAGCCAGCCACAGGCATGCTTGCTCCTGCTCTCCATGGGAGGAAAGGAGGAGGGCAGGCAAATACCCTCGGTGTCACTACTCTTTCTGCTATTCTAATGAATGCTCCTCACAGCCACCTTTCTGACGGAAAGCCTGCAGTTTCTTTACATAATGACTTCAGAATAAATGGCATGGGGATCAGAACAGAGAGAAAATTATAACTTGCAAGTACAGTTCCCCGTCAAAGGCTTCTTAGTTACTTCTTTATTTGGATCATACTCACCATGTTTCTGATGATACAAACACATAAACACGTGCAGTGCCTTTACCACGACTAGCGGTTACTCTGGAGTAAAGCCGCCTGTGCGTGGGCAGGCATTTGAAGTAGCCAGGTGCCTAACTGTGATTAGAATAAAAACAGGTTTCCTTGCCATTTCTGCAGGGTCCCAATAGTTAATCCTAAAACCTGTTACCTGTCAGTGAATTTAGGCACTACTTGAAAGCAACCCACAACTTTAGGAGTAGGCAAACTGTCTTTTATGTCTTCTTTAGACGTCCCTGTTGAGAAATATTCTTTAGGAATTGTTATGGGCATCTAAGGATTTGGGCAATGTAGATTCTTCTCAGATAATGTTGTTCTCGCAGTCAGTGAGATGGCCAAGAGCTACTGCAAGTCTTGCCTAGCAGCACTTGGAATGGCAAACCTATTTCTATTAGCGAGGGCAGGGGAAGGAACTGAGAGCAGTTGTTTAAAAATGTAGTAACCAGCCCAGGCAGCTTCCTGCAGACAAAAGTTCTCAAGACACTAAAAGAGAAAAATTTCTTCTGTTCTTGAATCCCAGAGATGCTGTGGGGTGAGCCAAGGGAAAATTCTCCCTGGGCCTGAAATATGATAGCATGAGAGTCATAAACTCCCCCTCTCATTTCTTGCTACACCTTGGGCTCACTTCACCTAACTTTAGCCACCTAAATATTAGGGTAGGTCAAATGTGTTTAAATCCAGTTTAAACCTGTCCTCAGGGGAGAGACTTCTCTAGAATGCAGTTTTCCTGTCCTACGGCAGCTGTCTCAGGTAACCAGAATGAATTGCCTCCTGGAATTATCTGCTTCTTTTCAGCCTAGCTGACTGCCAGAGACCAGGGCTGACCCATGTGCAATAAAGGGCCGGGTAACTACGAGGTGTGCGTGTGTGGGGGTGATACAGTTAGGTTTCCAGCAAGCACAGAACGAAGATTTCAGCTTACCCCAGGAAATGCATGTTATGAGGGTATTCTGCCTGGTTCCTGCCTTTATCACAAGGACTGCTTTCTGACCAAGGAAGGAAAGGTTGCCTCTGGCTTTTAAAGACCTGCAGATCCAGACCTGACAGACTGCAGGCAAATGGCAAAGCCATCAATTCCTGTCTTCTGCAAAGTGTAGTGGGGCAACAGAGGAAAGCAAAAAAGGTGGCAGTGTCAGGAACTTGTGCTGAATTATAGTCTAGTGTATCAGGACAGCAGCCAGGCAGGCAGTGGGAGCTACAGAAGCAGTACCAATTCTGGGAGTAGGTCCCAATTTCTAACACTTAGATTAGGTATTGTGTCCAGGTAGCTCAGTGTTAGCCAGCCATCCTCTCTGTTACTTGCCTCTCCCTGGTCTGTATTCTCTGCAAAGCTGAATAGTAACAGTCCAGTGCTTTCATCCTGACCACTGATAAAAATACTAAAAGTGACAAGCGATATGGAAATGGAAATCTTACACCAGTATTATCAGCTTTACCAGCACAACTTGGAATTGAATTTAAGAAGTCCACCCAGCCAGTCTCATAAGAAGCATTTGCTGCAAACAGTTATAAGCATTACCTTCTTTTCATTTCTTCAGCATTATTAATTAAATCTTACATCAATTGCTCTGTTATTTTGTCATAAAAGTCAAACTTACAATTTTTAAATAGCAACACAACATTAGATTTGCACTAGTGTTCTGGAAATCACACAGCCTTCTGAGTCTTATTAATAGTCAACATTAATGGTCAACTCTTAAAAAGTTCAAGAATGTAAGCTACATGTTAAATGTAATAATTGAAAACAAACAAACAAACAAAATCATAGCTGGCTTTTGTTTGAGTACCAAATTATTTTGCAACATTTTAATTTCTTAACTTATAATTCCTGTTCAATCATTTTCATGAAGTGACTACCAGGCTTTCTTTCTGTTCCTATCCTTCCCACATCACATTTCTACAACTCTTAGCTTCTGATTTACACTGAAGTATTGAGCACTTGGGGCATCATTTAAAGTTTCAGGAAACTTTGAAACAGGTTGTGATTTTTTCCCCCATTATTTTGTCACAGATCATAATTTTAATTTTAGAAAATAATTAAATTTAAAACCCCCAAAATGTTAAAGTTACAAAGTTGCCATAGACGCCTAGCTACATTTTGAATCACTAGGATATAAAGCTTAGGGGAGAGAGAGAGAGCACAAGCAAGCAAGCAGAATGGCCGATATATTTGTAGGAACCACATACATGTCTAGATTGATAAATATATCTGTCTGCATAGGCATTTATCTAACAAAAAGAAACAGAGATAAAATGTGCAAAGAGAAACAGTAATTGTAAATAACAGTCTCTGTTGCTCTCGTTTCTTTCTAAAATTAGTCAATTTGATTTCTGAGGTCTTGATCTACATTTTCTATTGCAGACTATTTATTCCAAACACAAGAAATCAAAGTGTCTACAGAACTTCAGTCTATTATAAACCTTGGGACTGGCAGCTTATTAAAAGTCATAGGTTGAGTATTCCAATTATCAGCCAAGGAGATGGAAAGAAACAAATTAAACATTGTGGCAAACAACAAGGGTCTCGTGGCCCTCCGCATGCAGTAATATCTTATTTTGTCTAGTGTCTATTATTTTGGAATGGAGTTCTCAGAGGGCTGAAGATTGGGGATATCGTGCTCTTATTCAGAGATTCTTGTGTATTTGTCTCCGTTATGTAAATCCCTGCACTCATCAGGGATGAGAGCTATTAATAGAGACCACAAGGATTCAGAAAATTGCATATTTCTCTTCCTGTACTACTTTAGACTTTGATCCTGTAAACACTCATGCACATTAAAAAAACCCACAAACTTGCCGTACTTAGAAGTGCAAGTGTCCATGCCAAAATGCATACCATATTTCCTACCTTACTTCTCACCTGCTCATAGAGGTACTTTTTCATTTCAAACATTAGACTCTTGTACTATAGGAAATTCTTGCTCTTGAAACCTGCCAATTACACAGGCTGTGCCATTTACAAGCTTGAAACCCATGTGTAGGAATGTACCCCCTTCCAACAGCCTGATAAACTGTAAATATTGGCTATTTAATGTCACACTGAGATCACAGTTGTTAGCTTATGTGACAAAATCTCTCGGTTTGGGACAGATAACCTATGTGTTTGCATACGTAAGAGAGGACTTGCAGGAGCTCTGTGTTTTACAGCATCTTGACTGCCTCTTTTATTACTTCCTATTTCTATCATCTACACAACTTTGTAGCCACAATCATGCATTTATGCATGATTTGCCCTGCTTGTATCCAAATAGCTTACTGGTGGGAGGGACCATAAATGAAGCTTCCTCTGCAGAAAAACGAAGTGGCATGAAGAAGCTGAAGCTACTGTTTACTCCAGTGCCAGTCTTTGCTCAATCACACGCGTTGCAGCCTTTGACCGTTCATAGTGAATTTGTTAAGCTGATGCAATGTGGAGAGAGCTGCATGTTCCTTTCCAGGGAAGGAAATAGTGTCTAAGACTAATTATTTTTTATTCACCAGTGCTACTAACAGAATTGCAGTGTGGTCTTGTTTTCTACCTAGCATTAAATAGCAAGTTTGTTGGAAGTAGGTAGCACCACTACAAATGCTGATATAGGCACTACGGAGAAAAATCTGAGGTATGTTTTTTCCCCTTAAGGACTGTGAAGTGAATCTAAATCAGTCATCTCCATAGATTATTATCTATTTTTTGTACTGACTTGCAGTGCACTATAGCTCAGAAGTATTTATCCAAATTTCTACTTGAGTATGCAGCGGGTAATCATGGTATCAGATTGAGAAGAAACAAATATCCTTAAGACAAAATGGAAAATGACATTTTCTGCAGAAAAACTATCCTTACTAATTGGAAGCCAAATTGCCATCATACAACTGTACAGAGGCAATTTCTGTGCCCCACTTGGAACACAGGCCCCACAGAGAGATACCAGTTAGGAAGAGATAGTAAGAATTATTACACTGCACACAAATGAGCTGTGGAAAACATTTGTGTTACTCCTGAAGTGTCACAATTAAAATGCAGAATGGTGTAAAAACGTATGAAGAGTGCTATAAATGCATAGCACATCAGCACTTTGAAGGGAAATATTTTTTTTCTTTATATATCTCTTACTACTATTTTTGTACTTCAATTCTGGTATTAATTTCTTATATCCAATCACATTTAGTGACTCAGCAAGAAATAATGCATATTTTTTTTAAATAGCCAAAAATCCAAGAAAGCACAAGTTTTCTTCTCTTACCACACCCTAAAAATATAAATAAATGCTAAAAAGGGATTGTTCTGCAAAGCAAATGGAGGAGAAGCCCCCTAATGCAGACCAGCTGCATAGCACAACAGTAACAAAAAGAGTAATAAGATCTGAATGTCATATCATAATATGATTCTCTACAGAAACAAAATACTTTATGAATAATAGAACACTCCCATTCAGAATTACGGTCTAACTCTTTTGTATTTTTAACCTCTCTTCTTATGTGATAAGGAAGGTACCCTTGACTGCTTTGTACTTCTATCCTCTTGAAGCTGAAACGCACTGGCATATCATCTATGAGGCACAGAAGAGACTTCATTAGCAATTCCAGGTTCAGGGTGCTATGAACTGACATCTCTAGTGTGGATCTCCTTGTCACTTTACCCTTCCTTAGCACACACACACACACACAAAAAAAATCCTGTCAAACACTCTTCTAGACACATGAGTCTCTAGATGGAAAAGAGTATTTTAAAACCAAATCCTCTAACCAGAAAAGGCAATGAGAAACCTGGTTAGTAATGCACAGTGACAATATTCCACATTGATTATGAATCTTTAAGCCCAGTGGTATTACTCTAAAGGTTTCTTTTCTTCCATACAAATACTAAAAGTAGCTGCTTAAGTATAAAGAAATCTACCTACAGAGTAACTGGAATATTTATGAACAAATAAAACTTCGTGAAAGTACTCGAGAGTAGAATTACACATTGGTGATGTCCATAACACCCAGGAAATACATCACGATAACCATCGAATAAGCTTCTAGTTCCCTAATTTGTAGTGTACAAAAATAAGCACTTATTTGTTTATTGAATATCCTTCACTCTGGTACAAAGAAGGCTTATGTTACCCAATCAGTTCTTTTGGCTTTGAAATATCTTATGGCCAGCACATAAACAAGAACCTGCTTCCAGCACCAGTTGGCTTGCTTCCACACTGAGCAATGTTGAGAGCGGTCCACCTTGCCTCTTGGAAAGCAACCCTTATGGACCTGCTATACCCACATGTACAGACACAACTGTCAGCCACAGGGAGACAGGACGGTTCCGGCATCACAATTATTTAAATGTTTTAAAGAATTGGAGAGGGTTGCAAAATGAAATTTTCCTTTTAGGGGAAATTCTAGAAGTTCACCACTTGTTTTCACCTTGAATAGACAAAAATTAAAGCTCCCCCAAAATAAAATGTTGATATTTTGACATTAAGGGGGATAGTTTTTACATTTTAAAATAAAAATACAAACTTGATGGAAAGACCGAAAAATGTAATCAAGCCAGATGTTACATGATTGGAACCCCATTTTTAAACAGAAACTATTTGCAGCATGACATGGTAAAAAGATCTGTGCTTTTTAAATATTGTGGTCAGAAGACAAATCTATATACAGTCAAGTTTACTGTTTTTGAATTAAAATGTTCAGATGAGGGCTAATACCAAATCTGTAGCAGCATATTTACTCTTCAGATTTATATATTGCTCCTAACAGTTTCATCTAGAAGATAGATGGCACTTTGCATTCACAAAATACCATGCGAAACATTAATCACATAATCCTCACTGTCTACTCTGTAATATATATTAGTAAACCCATTTCACAAAGAAAGAAACTGAGAAGCTAGACAGGTCGACCACAGGCAAAGCTGCCATTTATGCTTAAGCCTTTCTAATTCTACTCTCGACCCAGCTTTGCGCACCCTCCTGCGCTGCCTGGGCTCGGCACAGCCTTCTCCAGTGACACATCTGCAACTTCTCAGCTCTTCCAGGCTGTCTCATTTCCAGGTAGTTTTGGTTATTTCAGAATAAGGAACCAAACACTTAAGAACAGAAACTCAGCTAATTGGAGATATTTTAACTACATGACAGAAAGGTGCTCTGCCCGGCACAGAAGGAGCACACGACACACCCAGCCAGCCAGCTAACTACCCAGGTATTTCTTTCAGCCAAAGATGTAACCTAGGGCTGGGTTTCAAATACCTGTGGCCCAAGGACTAGTTTGGTGCAACACCGCTGGGTGACCTTCGTCCAGCTTTACTGAGAAAACTGTTGCTGAGCTGGGATAGAGACCGTGAGCTAAAGCCCTGCAAGATAAGAGTAAAAAGACCAAATTGTAATTGTTGAGTGGATAGTCATTAGCTACTCAAGCAAAAAATACTGACGTGAAAATATATAAAACTATAAGGAAACAAAAAAGGCAAAAAAGCAGAAGGCAGCAACTCAGCAAGAATGAGGATCAGCCTTTTCCGAGAGGCAATGGAGGTCAACACTTCCCCTCCCTCCTGCCCAGCCACCCAAAACTCTTTGGTGTCTCCTTGGTGGTGGTGAGCATACTTATGCTAAATACATTATGTTGTGCTTATATATATATGTACATATAATTACATATGTTATACCTAAATACAATGTGTTGCCATGCCGCACATTTGTCCTAGCTCTTGTATATGTGCATTTTGTACTAAATAGCTGATGTGTCCTCAGATTACATCTATTCTGCCTGCTGTTCCCCTGTGCATGGTAAAAGATGTCCAGACAAAAGTGGCCCCCAAAAGGGAGGGGTTCACAAACATAAATTGGGACTTCAGTAGTAAATCCTACCTTAGGATTCAAGGAGCTTAGTCACACTGAATGGCAAGTTGGAGATGGATAGAACAACAACATGGCTACAAATATTGGTCAGCAAATTGACTGAGAAAGTCAAAGACAGCTTCAGGCAAAGGATGTGCATGGCACACAGTAAGTCTGGGAGATTTGTAGAATTGCCTGCTTGGTCTTCTGCTGCCTACGTTTTTAAACTCCTGTACTAGCCAGAAAGGAAAACTGAAGAACTATACCCAAATGCAGCACATGCACAGCCATGCCAGGCAGTAAAGGAAGCTCTTTCCACTAACTGGCTCAACCAAGGGCTGCATCTCAGACACCAGAATGCAGGAAGAGTCTTAGTGACCCTTCATTGCTATGGAAAACTCTGAGCACCCTAAATACCTTCCTTTGCAGAAGAAGGAAGAGTGGAGCCTACTAAATAACATGGTGCTGCCCCAGTGAAGCAACAACAGTCAGTGATTCATTAAGAAATGCTCAACGCAGAGCACTTGTGCAGGTGCAGAGGAGAACCAGGTAGATGCCAGAATGAGCAATCAGCAGCCTTGTCTTCTGCCCATCATGCAAACATCAGTGATCAGACCCTACGTTCCTCATTGCTTCACCACCTGCAAATCCAACCTCTAAGTAGGAACAACATTCCTCCTTCCCCAGACAGAGGTTCAGAGCTGCCACATCTCATCTCACTGTGCACCATTGCTTGTAAGCTAGAAGTGAAGTAGAATCTCTAAAATCCAACTTGAAGTCCACAAGCAAAAGTTGAAACAATTAAATGGTCTAGGATTTTACATAGTTAGTGGGATTAGTGGGATTAAAAAACCCAAAACAGTGCAACGTTAGCACCTGCCAGGAACATTTGGGATTCAAACATTGTTAGAGCCTGCAATGAGTAATGCATAACACGTATACCCTCCTATAACATACACACTGACAGGCAGGTGTCCCTGGACATGCCTTGTTCCCCATTCCTCTTCAAGCCAGCACAAAATTGCCTCTGGTGACTGAGAAAATACACTCTAGGCTCAATCATCTGTAGCTTCATGAAGTGCTGAAGGATGTTTGGCTTCAGGTGTGAAAGCAAAGCGAGATATTTTAGTAATGGATTTTAGTAGGTTCAAAGAATTTACAAAAAATTCTACTTGGTGAGACGGTGAGACTGCCAGAGTATGAGAGGTCTGCACAACATCTAAAAACAGAGTATGATCTCCATCTCTTTAAATCCAGACATGATTTGAAAGGCAATTAATTTCATTACTGTTCTCCTTGGCATGATAGTGATTTCTTTTTATGCCAAGACATCAGATCCAGAACTAAACAGGATGCTCTTCCAGTCAAGAACATGTGGCATCCCATTTTCTCTCTCAGACTCAGACATGGGTTTCTCAAGATGAGACACCAATTATCTAAACATTTTTCTTTATTCCCCATTTCAAAAACCAATGTGGTGAAAACTTAACTGAACCAACAGAATGTGAACTGATAACACATGACACAGAGTTGAACTTATAGCCCAAGATGCTGAATTTCTAGAACCAACCTCAATGAAATTTAATTGCACTTCACTTTTTGTGGCTCTCTTTCAGCAATAATAATCTGTAGCTTACTATACTTCCCCAGTAGGAGTATTGGGTCTCAAGGCTGACTTCGAAGAGCCAGGGAATGACTACACAAAAATGGGAAGTGGGCCAAAAAGCAATTAATTTTTTTTCTACCATTTCATTATATTTACGCATATATGGAAATACATAGCCAAATATCATTCCAAGGTTTTCTTTAATCAGGCTAAACAAGCAATGCTCAGCAGATGTCTAGTGGGCAATGGTCAATGAAAAGTTATGTCTTGGACTGCTGTGGCTTTCCTGACTGCCCCAGAGCATTTGGTTTCTCTTACCACACTGTCATTCCCAACAGTGGAATCCCTGCACACACACGTACGCACAGGTCTCTTAACTACTGCTGGATTCTGATATCCCAGACCGAGCTTTCTAGTTAGTGCTTGACTATGGGTTTTGTTTTGGGTTTTTGGGGGTGGTGTTTTTGCACATTTGGGTATTTTCCACCATGCTTAGTATTTTCTGAGAGTTCTCCAAGTCACTGGAAAGGCTTTCAATGAATTGCCTGAGTTTCAGGTCAGGTCCTATGGAGCTTTTTCAACTAAAGCATAGCACAGCTCCAGGCTCCAAGCAGCAGATAAACAACAGACAGTGATAAATTCACTCTAGGCGATTGTATCTACCGATTTTAGGGGCAGGGGAGAGAACATCTTAAATAGTTCTTGAAATCTTGTGACTTTACATGATCAAGCAGATAACGTGATGCAAGATGGGAGCATAAATAATCTGCATATAAAAAACAACAGCTCAGCTGCTCATAATATCTCCCTGAAGCAAGATAGTCCAATCTGAATAATGAAATTGTCGATATCATGTAAAATATGAATGAGACAAACTATTTTTAAATAGTACATTTCACATTTCAAAGGTACATCTAAGTAACCTATTTCCTCATATGTACCTAACACTTCACTAACTGTAACAGCAGCAACATAAACTAGACTGATTCTGTAAATGCAGTGTTTCCAAGAAAAAAATCCAGCCATTTTGGGTGCAGGTGGCTGCCCGTTTCAATTGACTAAATAAGCAAAATAAAACCTTTGTCTGTATACTACAGAGGCCAAATTTTAAATAGCTTCAAATTGGTAACTTTCTGGAAGTAGGAACTTTGTAGACCTTTACCAGTCAATTAGTCTTGAGGTGCTGCTCAAAATCCCTATCACAGATACTGCTCATAAAGAAAAGTGTCATGATTTTAAACATGCATGGGCAAGAATCCCTATATGCTTTTATTAAAATCCACTCAAATGGTGAGATAAACCATATCCACTTAATGCCAGTGCTGGGTCAGGACCAACCTGCAAACATATTAGGGCTGCAGCTGTCACCTCCAGCCTTACTGTTACACCCATAACTATGTTTGCTGTCATCCTTGTTCCAACATTGTAATCAAGATGTAGACTCACTACAGATAGTAAGGATGAAGAAGTGAGTCTTCTTATCTGCTCCATAAGGTACCTACCTATGCCTCAGGGCATTACAAACTAATGAAATTCAATTATATAATATCTTAAAGACACGTAAAGCAAAATCCTTTTTTTTTTAATTGCCTCTTCTAAGGGCCTAGAACAGGTAATTCATTCAACTGTACTCACCGTTAACTTATGGTAACTGGTAACTCACTGTTATGAATTAAAGCTATTGGCTTCAGCATACTTGACTATAGCAGCGTTGTGAGCCAAAGCTATACTGTGAAAGCTATTTTGAGAAGAACTTGTATAACTTACAGGGCTCATTTCAAGACGTGTCAGAGACCTACATTTCGTAAAGTGCTGTACACAAGTTTTCTGGAAGTCAGTGTCCAACCTTTTGTCTTTCAGGTACCCCAAAACTTAATCAGTTTTGGTTTTAATCTGAGCCAGTATTTTTCCCATTGTAAAGAAAAGTTTGATTATTCCACGTTTTGGGATCCTATACTTCTTTTTTTAAACTTTCATTCTTACTTAATTGCTTTCAGGCAGACTTTAGAAGGAACTCGGGATCTAACAAGCTCTCACATGTGGAAAACCTCTGCTCTGTTAAAAGGCCACAAAGAAACACAACCTTTTCATTTTCTACCCAACTGATCGATACACAGAAACTGTATTTAAGAAATTCACATTCTTATGAACATCATTTTTGAACTTAGCTTCCCACTAGCATCTCCCGAGTGATACTTCATAGCTCAAGACATACTTCACAATACTGTCCTAAATAGTGCTAAATTGGTATTCTCTGCTCCACTGCGCAACCTATCTAGATGTGTAAAGAAAAATCAAGAGACTCACAATTATTTAGGCTTGACAGACACTGGCAACAAGAAATTGCAACATAACTCTTGGAAGCTCTATACCTTGTTTGAACCATAAAAAGATGAAGCTTCATAGCAAATTCATTATTATGATTAGAAGGCAATAATAACCACCCCAAGCCAAACAACTACCTCAGCAATCAAAAGTCAGTTAAATTGCTTGATTCATTTGACGTATCTTTAATGCAGAATACATATTAATATAACAAATGAGGAGTACAACCAAGATTTCAGAGGACAGCACTCCAGTACAGCCTGAGAAAAATCAACTTAAAATGAATTTAGATCACGGAATCAATATCTAGGGATTAACTAAGGATCACTGAATCCTTCATTATTGATCTACCAAAATACCATCCTTTTACTATGCAGCACACAATTACTTGTTATTTTTACAAATTCACACAATAAGAATCAACAAACTGTGTACTGATTAAAATTCAGTGCTGAAGAAATTACATGAGGAATTAAAGTTGTCTCAAAAATGAGAGCATGTTGTTACGAAACTCATTGGCTTCATACTCTTAACTGGAGATATGAAATGCATGCTTGCTTCCTTGTCATCTCATTTCAGTCTTTCTGGGGTTTTGATGCTAACTGGTCCTCTACACCTTCTCCTAACATAGAATTATATTTTAAATGGAAAATTAGTCAAAGAAACTCTATGAAAAGTTTTCATTATATATTTCTACTTTGTAAAGACAACTGGCTTGACTTGGTTTTCTGCTAAAAACCCCATAAACAGACTGCATTGTATTTGTGCATTCCAATCTCTTATTTTATCAGTGGCTAACTGCATTACATAAAAAGAACACTGCCATTCAATTCATATTGCTAATAAATTGTATCATGCTAGAATGCGTTTTTTCTCTCAGTTTTGCACCTTACCCTCAAAAAATATTAAATGGGGTAAGACTGGTAAACAAGATGCTTTTCTAACAGCCACATTAAACTTAAACAAACCCTGTTCTCCATAAACAAGCTGCATCTCCACAGAGCGCATCACTTTACATTGGCAAAGAAAGTTCTAGTCTTGCATTCAGGTCTGAAAGGCCCTGGCTGAAAAACCCAGGGCACAGTTAAGTTAAATCCACCTAAGAGCTTTCAAATAATGGAAGCTTCATTAATCAGCTACACTTTGAGAAAAATATGATAAAAGCTATTCATCTAAAAATCTACCACACTTACAGGAATAACAAGTACCTTATAAAGATATATCCAACTGGTTTTGAACAGGAACCTCTCAAAATTATTTTCCCTGAAATAACAATTATTGCTATTTTATTCTGTGTCAGAATCCCACGGGGATATTGTCAATGAGCGAGCACGTTTTAATCTTCTGTTTGGCATCAGTCAGAACAGTGGAAGTCAAGACCATGTCACAGTTATGATTATCACAATAGCCTCAACCAGAAATAGAGAAGACATTTTATGTCTATTTTATATTTGTCTTTTATATATATATATTTTTTATATATATATATATATTTTCGTATGCACAAACAGAAATCCGTTGATATATAACAGATTTCAGACAAAATTGCATTGAGACCCATTAGCTATGAAGTTCGTACAAACAAAAACATTTGCACCAGAAGAACCTAATGTAAAAAACAAAACAACAAATGAATGTTCAGCTCATGATTATTCTTAGCACAGTCATATATAGGTTTTAGGTTTCTAAGTAGATGCAGTCCCAGAGCATGCAGTCACACAACAGAATGTGCACACACAAAAAAAAAGAAAATAAAAAAAAAATAAAAAAAGAAAAAACACTCACAGAGTCCAAGAAGTCAGAACAATTTTTGGATAGTGGAATTTTGTAACATGTTATTTGTTAGAATAGAAAGGATTAGGAAGGTTCCAAGTGTGGAAAATAATGACATCCCACAACATAGAAATCATATAAAATATGAAATGAAAGTGCTTTCTAGCTAATTTTTAAAAAATGGTAAATTAAATTAGGCAGTTAGGAGAGGCAAATACTCCCACTATCCTGCTAAATTATCCTGCCTTATATCCAGAAATCAGCCTCCAAAGCTTCTCAGATCTCACCTTGTGAGGCACAGTTCCCAAAGGATGCCTATAAATACAGCCCTGCTTGACAAGCTTTCCACTCAAATAAAAAAGCTGTTGCATTGCAAGTAAATTTAATTTCTAAAATTTCATTCCCTAGCACAATCCCTCTATCTTTTCAACTTCGAAAGTAAGACAAAGAAAAAATAAATCACAATGTGGAGGCAGTAAAACAATGTGGTTTATAATTTTCCTTTTTCTGACCTTTGAATGTGTGCAGTTCTGTCTGAACTTACTTCACTGAGCTGTGCAGTGGTTGGCATTTTTCAATTTGAAGCAGTAATGAAGGAGTGTAACTATGACTAATGTGCCATAGTTGCTTCGCTCTATTCTGTCATTTCCTTCCATCCTAAATGGTAATATCTACCATGCATTTTAGAAGTACACAGTGAAGCTTTTCAGCACGCTCTCTATACCATAGTGCCACCGATTTCAACCCTGTTGTAAACAAGCTGCAATGATGCTCACCAAGGAAAACAGGTTGCACCGCAGTCTAAGGAGAGCAACTGCCGCTGACAGAGGAACAAATGCAGACACATCTCGGGAACGGACAACAAAAGCTGTTAACTTTACCTATTTTTATTTTTTATTACTTTTCCAGTTTTTCCATAATGCATCTTTAATGTATCACCAAAGGTATAACATTTTCCGAGACAATTTTTGGGGGAGGTGGAGGGCTGGATCCTTAGCAAAGAGAAACTGCAGAAACTGGGAAACCGGCACCAGTGTATTCTAATAGAAGGTCCTCTTCAATATCTGAATTATCCCTGTAATCTACGTTTCTTTACTAGAGAAGGCGAATTTAGCAAATCACAGCACACAAGCTATTTCTGCTGGGTTCCTTCTGGAGGGTTCTCCATATTGGTGCCAGCAGGGTATACTGGGAAAAAACTATAAATTTAATTGTACATTATCACGCAAAATGGGCTCTCTTCATAAAGGGTGGGCTAAAGGAAGTGAAAATACGGTAATATTTGGGTTTCTTTTAGCACAGAAAGAATAGTCCCTTAACTAACAACATTTTTTTCCACACAGTTGGAAAGCAATCCCTAATTCGGGATGACTTTGTATGTTAGCTCCATATTTTCACTGAAATCAATTGAAAGTGTGTCTTACTAAATAAGCATTTCTTAGATTCAAAAGAGTATTAAATACACTGCATTTCAAGGCAGACCAAAAACATTTTTATAATGATCTGGCTATTGAAATGTTTACTTTCCAAGCACTGACCTTAAATACTGTTAAATTGCAGAACAACAGACTCCAAGATGATTCTTTTCTATATGATTACAAAGCTGAATTCCCTTTAAATTATTTACAACATGAAGAAATATTATTAAATACTTAATGTTCTTAACATACTGCAAATATGTTTTAAGGAAGAATTGACTACCAAAGGAAAAATCCTCACCCTCTGCTCCACCTTGGGCAGTGTGACATTTACCACTTTCAACAAACTAAACAGGGAAAACTTTAACAGATGTCTAGAAATTACGCACTGCTTGCTTATAACTGAAACTTTTTTCCTGAAAAAGTTCTGTGGACGATCTGAGCACTGCCTATTCATATTACACACCTCACAAGAGAAACATAAATAAAAGCTTGCATCTCATTAGAATTGCATCCTTTTCCCAAAGTATTGGGTCCATTTCTTTTGCCCAAAAGAAAAGAAAAAGAATAAGGTCTTTCCCTTAGACTGTAAGTCTTATCTGAATTTTTTATGTCATCTAACTGCTAAGTGCATGCTCGGGAGAAGCAGTTGTCTCCAGATCTCCTAAGGGGAGGAAGCCCAGGCAATAAACCTGCTCTCAGTCTCTTGCTCTGGGCACCAGCCTCTCTTCCCTGCCTTTCCCATCCCCAAATGTTTTGACCTTGAGCAATGGGGTCAGATAAACCTTAGCTGGGAACAGTCTCAACATAAAAATTCATAGATATTTCAAGGAAATTGGCAGGTAGGAGGAGAGAAGAGAGTTGGAGATAACACCACACTGAGAAAAAGGCTGGGGACATTCAGCAGCTGCAGCCTGCAAGTGCTGTTGGGGCCACTTGGCTGCATGACTTGCAGCCACATTTGGGATGTCAGAAGACATATGACGGGATGTGTGCACCGCATATTATTCCATTCATGAACAGACAGCTGCTCTGAGAAGCAGGTAATTTAGGGTTCAGACTGCAAACAGAGGTTGGGGGAGATACAAATGTGGATCTGAGAAGGGCCTTCTCAAACTCCCCCCTCGCACAAGTTCTGGCTATGGGAGAAGACAACACGAGTCCCTAGAGGGCCACGACTAACCTGGAAAGTCTGAAGATCTACAGAGAAATGCCCAACACCACTGGAGAATGGGAACATCCATATTTTCTGAGCAAACAGAAGGTGTGTGAGAAGGCAAAACGTTGCAATACTCCTCTTCTGAGAAAGGCATACATCTTCCCCCAAGCACTAGAAGCTACAGTTGCTCTCTAATTAGGAGTGTTAGAAAAGGAAAGGACCACTCTCGTTCCCTCTATGATTTCCCTTGAAATGACACACAACTGAAGGAAATTTCTAAAACTGAAACCATTATTCATATTTGCCAGGGAGCTCGCAGTGTGCAGTAAACATCTGGCTGTTTGTGCACTGATACTTGCTCGCTTGTCTTGAAGGCTGCTTTACAAAGGTGACAATATTTGCATGGCTCTTGAAACCTTATTTTATCACTACCGGATTTCACGCAGTACTGTATGTCCTAGCTCCCTTCGCACCGTCAAAAAAGAGCACCCTACATTCTGTAGCAATCTTGAACAAATATCTCTGAGCAGACCAGATACTCGCTGGCGTACAAGATGGTGCTGGTCAGAGGAGCTCTCCTAGCTACATCAGCTGTTGAAGCCACATCACTTGAAAATAGGAAAACTGTTTTATTTCAGCAGGGAGGATATTACAGTCTCTAATACTATTACCCAAAAGAAGTTTACTAGTGGGAATCAACATCTTGTTGTATTTGCAGAGGCTTTTCTCATCCCCTATCTCATTTCCCTCTGGGCTCCCATAAAATTAATATATTAACCCAGCGTTGTGTCAGTGGTACTGAAAATAACCCAGGAGTACAACCTATCAATGTTATGGCGCATTGTGGGGAACCTTGCTGAGACTGATGACCATAATAGCTGCCCTTCATTTGGGATAGTTGTGGGGGATCACCGAGCTCTCTTACAGACTCAGGAGGGAAAAAATACAGCAGGTTCCAGCCCTCAAACACAGCTATGCCTCCATCCAAATAAAACCTAGTTTTCTGAATATCACTTGAGTTAAGTTTGTGGTCACGCACCTGAGAGAGAGAGGCCAGAAGCAGATTAAAAGGAAAGCACAACCCAACCCAGCTTCAGCGATCCTGAAACAAAGGAAAAAATCTGGGGTCATGGTGGCATGAGCAGCAAAATTATTTCTGGCTGATTCCTTCAGTGCAGGGTTGGCATTTTTTTTCCCTGAGTAATGTGCAATGGATCAAAAGATCCACTGAATCTAGCACCAATCTTACCTTTTAACTGAAATAACCCCTGGAGATCCTAAATTTTGACAAAAATTTTGGCTCAAGAGACTACAAAATTGCTTTACTTACACGCTCCATTTATATGGCAACTCTGGAGCACTGCATTTACTGGCAGAATTGTCATATCGGCATGTAGAGAAGTAACTAGCAATAAAAGCTTTAGATTTTGCTTTGGGTGCTCCAGATTCTGTATGTGGAAGTTCTAGAGTCTCCAAGGATATTTTGAATTGCTTGTTCTCTGTAGAAAGCCCAGATGCTTCCTGGATTGGTTATTACCTTCTTAACATAAAAGAAATAATGTCTTGTCAACAAGTAATACTCCTACCTTAGTAACAGAGCAGCATGGTAATGGCAGAGGGCAAAGAGAAAGTCTCTTGGTTAAAGCGCTGAGCAGAGACACCGGAGATGAGCACTAAATACCATATCGCACTGTCTACTTGTCCTACACACGGTCTTCCCTTGGGCTGTATGGGTAGTTTCCAACCCTATAGAGATGATGTGATGAGACCTTCAGTAATAACTAGGGAACGTAAAGATACTACACTAGTTTAGACAACTGGTTTGCTGGCCATTTCAGCCAGGACTGTTGGTCATCCCTTAAGGTCCACACAACATCTTGCTTATCAATCATTTTATGATACATCTCCTTTGTGTTTCTGCCTAACAGGCAGAAGAATATAGTTCACCACTCTTTGAGAAGTGAAGTATGCTGTCTGTGCTCAGACTGAAATCCTTTATTATAATTTTTCCAAGATTCTGAGTAGCCTGCCAGGAGATATTTAGAAGAATAATAAATCTTACTGGTGCCAGGGATGTGGGAGAAGGGCTCAGGACTAATGCAGAGATCTGTTTTATGAGTGTCATCTGTTCCTGTTCTGCCAAAGGAAGAATGGCATATTGAAATTACGCTGCTGTAGGCAAGAACAGCAAGGACAGCACATTATCCTCTGTTGGCACCCGGGGGGCGTGTGTGTGTGCGAAAAACACATTGATGCTAGTACTAGGAAATACAGCAGATGATGTGGTGCAAGTTAAAACACTAAGTTACTCAGTTACTGAAGCAGCACAAATTCCAGGGAGCTGCATACAGTAGGCTGCTGTTCCTGTTTCTTGTGGTAGGAAAGATTTTCAGTGGCATTACAGCAAATAAGCATGATAGCCTGTAAGCAGGAGAGTGGAAGACACACACTAGTGAAAACGAAATGGCTCTCTCAATTCACAGGTCTGCTAATGGAGGCAAAGGAGCCTGGCACAGCTGAAGCAACCAACACATATCAACTGTCCACAAAAGGACATAACAAGCTTGGAAAGATTTTACTGCAAAATTAAAGAGATCTTGCACATCTTTAATCTCACTTGGCAAAGAAACTGTAATGAGGGCAGCTACTTCTTTCATGCTGTATGAAAGAAGGTCTAGAAGATGTGAGCATTTAAATCTTTAATGGGGAGGATATAATAAATAAAGTCGAGAATAAAGGGATTTTTCTTCTTCTTTTTATCAGGTTTTGGTCAGCATGTACAACATCTACACTGATGATGTTCATTTATGATGAGCAGTCACACATCAGTGATCAGCTCTTTGAAATGTCTTCTGCCTAAGGAGGGTGCTGGAGGCTTCAAATAAAAATCTTAAATGACATCACTGGTAATGGGCTACAGGAACCTAAAGAAGAAAATACGGGAACATAACAATCTTGAGATATATATGTATCTGTTGCAAAGAGGAGACACTGTTCTCCCTGTGTCTGGCGGCCAGAAAACATAATGAGCTTAAACTGTAGCATGAAGGGGCCACTGGAAAAAGGAAAATCTTTCTGTTGGGGACTGGGGTAGATGTGTCCAAAGAGCTGTGGAACCTTGCAGTGGTGACAAAGACATCGGTGATTCTGCCCTGGGGCAGGGAACAGATCAGAGAAGCTCTGAAAGTCTCTTTCAGATGTTTTTATGTAACTCTGACAAAAGAACCTGTTGCAGTCATCATTATGGGGAAGCTGTAATATTTGATAAAGCCATAGAGAATGGGTCCTATACCAAGTTGGGGAGCGGATGAGATCTAGATAACAGCAGATGCTAAGGAGAAGCAGAATTCAAAGGAAAGATGTTCCATTTTCCATTGAACAACGATATTAATTTGGAGTAACTGGCTATAAAACAGACATCTGTGGTGACGAGGCCCAGTTGGGGTCTCATCATTGGGCCCATTGGTGCCAAGATAGCCAATATCGTTTTGCCAAGTGCAGAGGATAAACTACAGACTGGCACTCCTGAGACTTCCCCATGATTTTATCTAAGATTTTGGTCTTCTATTTTTTTTTTTTCCCCCAGAGACCCAGAAAGGCTTAAAGTAGTAGGCTGTTTTCTTCCAACTGCAAAATCCAGTACACATATTGACATATTTTTCAAACTTCAAAAAGGTATAATTTCAGTCAGTAGAACAGGCTTGGCTGGTTCTTAGGGTAACCACATCAAGTGACCCATCAACAGCAGAAACTCATTTTCAAAGACATAGCTTTCAAGCATGGCTTTCATCTCCTGAGGAGGAGAAGAAAGAGTTGCCTTTATTTAAAGATCCTAAACCCAGTGCCAATTACTTATAAGAATCAGCCAGAAAGAAGCTCTTCAAACAGAAGCATGGACACACAACAAGTGGCATTTCAAGTGAAAATGTCTCCTGTTTTTCTCAAGAAACCCTGGAAACTGAAGAGGGGAGGCTCCATATGTTAATATATTCCAGGCAGTGAAACTCTCCAGATTCACAGCCCTCTTCCCTGCTACCAATGCTCCACGCACAGCACCATCCAGCTGCTTTTTTGGGCACCACCACAGAACCAGCGCTGCAAGTGCTCCTCAGGCAAGCTCTCAGTCATGGAGCACTGTATTCAGAAAAAACCTGAAATATCAGGGCTTACGTGTAACAAAGTAAGAAAAGAAAACAGCAAGGCATAGACAGGTGTCACAAAGTCGCACTTTTTTAAAACAAAAAAAGCCTATTTTTTAGCATGCCAAGTAAGTGATGTTTTCAGACCGAAATCGGATCAAATCCTCAGACAATACACTGTAGAAAAGCAGGCACCCTCACTGAACTGTTCTCATTAAAACACTCTCCTTCTGTCAATGCTAACATTACTTTTTTTAAAAAGGAGAAAAACAAATCAGCTTTCATTTTCAAGTGACCTTTTAAAAAAATCCTTTCTATGAAATATTAAAAGCATTGTTGAAAAAAAACACTCCTATTTCTGTGCTGATAAAACCACAGGTTGATTATAAACCTTTGTGTTTTTTCATGTATTAAGGTAGCATTGTGCAATCGTTGCTGACCTGCGATGAAAAGAAACAAAACAAAACCAAACAAGCATAAACCCACAACTATCATTACCCATGCAGGCTCACCACGCAGATGCTGGGATATTAGCTTGAATTGTGCAAGTATGAGAGAGGAAGAGACTGTGGTAGATGAGGAGATAATATCGCACAATGTCACCTAGCAAATGGTGATCACTGTGCTCATAGGAAGCCGAACAGCCACGCTGATATCCAGCAGCAACATAATTATATTTCAAATTAGTTTTCTGCAATGCAAAAGGGAAAATAAGAAAGATCGTCTGATGTGATCAAGCTACAGAAAGAGACTTGAGTAATATATTTGGGTTTCTGGTCCATTATTATACACAGAAAATGAGGCTGTACAATTCCAGCTCATTTCTGAAAGTTCAGGGTCATCCTATTAGGAACAACATATTTACTGTGAACCTGAAGAGCCAGTATTGATTTGAATATAAGTGTTTATGCTTGGTTTTAGGATGCCTCTTTTCCTGTGCTGTCCTAATGAGCCATGAAAATAACCTCAGCTAAATCAGAAATGCCCAACCATGGCTGAAATAGGCCTTGTAACCGTGCTATCGTTTGACACCAGTAACATGGAAGGAACAAATTTCCAGCTCAGTGGTTTTCAGGAGATACAGGAAAACAGCAAGAGGATATGGGAACACCAGGACCGATTTGCTGTAGTGAAATGTAGAGGCACAATCCAGGCCTGCCACGTACGTGTAATTACGGGACCAGCCAGTTTTTGTGCTTTGTCTCGTCTCCTTCTGCATTGTCTGAAAACATATAAAAGGTGGCAGCATAGGTGTTGCCAAAACTGGAGATTTGGACCAGTTCACACATGCATCAAGGAAAAGCAGAGTATAGTTGAGCAATACCTGAACCAACTTGCATCCTAAACTCCATGCTAAGAAGACATAGGCACGCTTCTCCATGACAGAAATAACGTCCAGCTAACCAGCGTATCATCCTGGTGGGGTGTGTTTACTGGATTCATTACAAAAGCAGAGCCATTTGGAGAATTCTTTTTAAGTAATACACTGAATTCAGCATTTTTATATTCCTTTTTATTTTAATGGATTTCCCGCTTCTTGTTTGCTATTTTGCTAGAAAGAAAATGCCTGCCTCTACGCAACAAACCTAGGAACTAAGTCAACAAGGTACGATTATGAGTGAAATCTGTTTGAAGCAGAGGCGTTTGGCAGCTCCGTTTCATTTGGACTAAATGTAGGAAGCAGTTAGAAAGTAGAATAATTGAAACAATACCGATTCATCCACCCAAACACAAACCTCAGGAAAGGTTATTTAGGAATTGGCCTATGCGGACGGGAATGTTTTGCTAGATATTACTGTCATGAGGGGTGTATGTATGTTGAAAGCAGAAACAGAACAGAAACACCTTAAACCTTTTAAGTGTTAGACAGAGAGAAACATCCCAAAAGTTATACAGTAAGAACAGAACTGTAAAAGTTGCCCTGCGAGACCAGAAATGGAGCCTTTCAGCAAAGCACGAAGCAAGAAAGAGGCTTGGCCTCATAGACAAAGAAAAGTAGTCTTGTTATCTGCTGCCTAATGTGTCTGGGGAAACAGGTCACAGGGTGCTTTCTTTGTGAATAAACTTGATGGCAGCAAAGAAATACTAGACTGCATCATCAGCTTCTCCTCCCTGAGGAAACAGTCTGCTAGACTCCAAATGCTGGCTGCCTTCTCGGCAGTACCTTCTCAGCAATAGTACTGATTTATGCCTATAGCTAATTTTAAGCCTAGGCATTGTGTTTAACCTCACTGCATAATGACAACTGCACAAGATAAAGGAGAAACCTTTATTTTTGCAAGTAATTTCCTTCTGTTTTGGTAGCAAGTTGTTACTGATACTAGGAGTGCAAACTGTCACTTTTGTGCATAAATGTAAGCTGCAAGGTGACGGTGTCTTTTAAAATGTAGTTTCTTTATCTACCAGGACCAGGCAAGCACTGGTCCTACTGAGCTCATTGGCAAATCTGCTGCTTCGTGTAGGACCAGGGTCAGACCCGTGCTTGTGAATCCTGTCACACAAATAAGCTCTGTAAAACAACAACACAAGGCTGGCAGCTCAGGGGCACCATGAGGCTGATGGGGGCAGAAGGCCTTATTTAATTTCATTTTTGAAGACATCATCCTGTCTCCTTCTTTCTGCTTCCATCCCTTTTCTTTCTTCCATTTCTATCTGTCCAGAACCTTTCTGTCCATTCACTCTCCTTTACTCCATCCCTCAGCTATTTCTCTGCTGTCATTTGTCAATTTTGTCCTGTTCCAGACCCCCACCCTCACTTCACTATCGCTTCTTTTAAATAAGCACTAATTCAAGGATTAAAAGACAAGAAAGAAAAAAGAGAAAGACTTTGAAAAAAGCTGAATATTGCTGCTACTGCAGTTTATAACTCATTTCTATGGCTCCCCCTGAATCCTGCAACATTTTCTAGCTATCAAAGAGTCACAGTAAAATATAACCCCTGATTATGAGGGTGGGAAGAGCAAGTGGCACAGAAAACTTGGTAATTCTCATCTAAGGGCTGCAACTATCTATTGGCAGCAGGACTGCAGTGACACAGTCTGTGATTTAGAGTCCTTACCAGAATGTACGCTGGTGTTATACCAACTAATAAAGAGTTGCAGCAGAGATGTGCTAATTATATTTTTCCACTTCAGTGTGTACTGAACATTGTAAACTATCATTTAGTGTCATTATTTTAATGATATATTATGTTGATAATACAATCTGGGTTAATTCCTAAATGTGAAATCTAGGGAGAAAAAGCTACCCTGATATTTTTTAAATGTGGTTTCTCATTAACCCTAAAACAGAAACTACTATAGTCACAGCTCCAGAGAAAGCATTAATTTACCAGCAAAGGTAGCAACTGTAATTATTCTGGAAACAGTTGTCCTAAACCAATTGTAATCTCTGTTATTTTAGTAGGGGGAAAAAAAACCAAAGAGATAAAACCAGTATTTTGTATAGTAAGGCCCATGATTAAGTGCTTTCTTTTAAGGCATCTCTCATCTTTTGCTGAGAGAGGGCAAACAGTCAGCAGTGTATTCAGCACTGGCACAGAAGGAGAAAATAGATATACTTTTGTGTGCCTGTCTCAAAGGTATGAGGACATCAAAGTGTAACAAAGTGAAAGCAAAATACATAATTCTAATCACACGTTCCCCATCATTTTAAGCAGTATCAGGCACTTGATACTTTAAATGGCATTTTCCCCCCTAGTCTATTAGCCTGCAATCAGCAAGTAATCATTATCTCTGAAATTCCACCTGAATCAAGAAACGGGTATTTTCTTACATATTTAGGCAACGACTCCAACGCAACCCAGGATGTGACGACAGCTCACGCAGGTATTTGCTTACGACTTTATACTTCACCGTCCGGTCTCTCCAGACTGCTGCAGAAGCAAGGAGCCCTCCGTGGACAGCTCACTGCCCACAAAGTATTTAACTAATTGCTCAAGGGCAAGATGGAAGCGTTTATTATTCTGACTTTCAGAATTACATTTTCTTCAGGTAGGTAGTTTTACCTACCTTGGTGTTATATATTCATGTTTAATATCCACATATGTCTCTAAAAGAAGTTTAAAGATTGTATGTGAGATTTAAGCTTTAAACATGCTTGAAAGTCAAACAAAAAATTTCTAAATGTCTAGGGGTTTGAATGGTCCTCTAGACATATGCATTGTGCCAAGAGTCTGACTTCCTCTTCCCTAACACTTATGAAACCAGGAATGACCACCTTGAGTAACAGAGGGGTCTGCTAATACGGGATATGCCAGTGGGACAAATGAATCAAGTCTAGGATCTTCAACGTCTTCCTCTGCTTCCCACAGAGGCAGCTGGAGGAGCACAGATCTACTGCAGACTGGCAGAATAGGCTCTCTGCTAAACCCCACACCTCTTCAATGCCAACTACTTGTTAACAGAGCCCAAACAGCTTCATCCAGTGTTTATCAAACCATGGAAAAACGATGTTTTTCCCCACACAGAGAAAGGCAGAAGAAATCAAAAGGACTCAGAAAGCATTTACATTAGCCACTGATGGCAGCAGCTGACAGGGACAGAGAATGAGTCTTTGCTACTGCAGCACTAATTACTGGGTGCGGGTTTCTTTGTCCCCAGCCCTGGAGGAAGGGCTGCTCCCAGCAATTACAGGCAGCAGAACAGTTTGAAAAACAATGGACTTAAGATATCCAGAGGATATATTGGAGAGTGGTTAAGGCATTTCACCACTGCGTCAAAGGCAAGGGCTTGAGCCTCACTTCTGACTGTCATTAGTTGACCAAAGCACAAGTAGAAGCTTGTCAAGGAGATAAGTGATCCAAATCCCTTCATTTTATCCTGTGCTGTCCTATTTTTACCCCAAATCTACCCCAGCATAGGGAAGATGTGAGAACTTGCAGGTTACGCAACCCTGCATTTTCACAGTGTTGTTTAGCACTGTGGTGGCTATAATTGTGATACACTGAGAACATTTGCAACCTTCTGCAGATCTCACACTCACACTTCTGCCCAACTGGTGTGATGTGCTCTTATTATAACAGTTCAGCGTGTTGCAACCAAAAGCTGTCAAGAATTCCGGCTCAAATGTTTTTTCTCCATACACTGTCCTTTGTTTAGGCCTTTACATCTAGCAGTCGGAGCAGGAGATGGAGACTCAGTGCTATTCACAGCCTTTCCAATTCCTTATTATGACACTGGGAAAACCATCTAATCTCTGTGTCTCAGCATCCTTAGTTGTCAGTCTGATATACGAATACCCTGCTCGCAAAGGTGAGCAATCACAGACTTTGGAAATGAAGGACCAGGTGGGTGGCAACTCTCTACAGATAAATTAATTATGTAAATCAGATAGAGGTTTATGACAGATTAGGTATTCCAGGAAATCTAACGATCTTGGCAATCCTGGTCATATTGCAGAGCAGTCAGCTGTATTTTCCATCAGGTTACTAATGCCTTGAGGCAAGAATAAGAAGAAAATGTTTCCCAGCAGCTGCACTCAGACAGAACAGCAAATGTTCTTAGTAAAAGATCCAGACTGTAGTGTCCAAACCTCACAGAGTCTGCGACGGAACTAACAACAAATGAAATCTCTCAAAGAAGCCGTTCCTTTTCCATCTCAGAACACTGCTGACTCGCATGTTTTGCCTGGGGGATGGAAACAGGGGGATTTGTTTGAAGCTCTCTGATTTGTCTGATGTTTTTTTCCCCTCAGACTTCTTGACCCCTTGGGAAGCTTCTGCTCTGTCACGTGCGTAATCAAGCCCAAGGGGAAACTGAATGGGCTCGCTTACACAGTCATTATTGGTCCCTACAAAGCCCGAGGGGCTCCTTTGCTCATGCTTTCTGAGATTTGGAAAATAAATCGGGAAAGGGTTGTAAAATAAAGGAAATTAAGAGGGGAGAAAAGTTGGAACATATGATTGAGGAGGTCTACTGGAGGCACCCCACTTTTTGCAGCAAACCCAGCAGCCTCTGCTGAGATTTGTTGTAAGAAAAGAAATGTCAGATCTGAATCACTAGTCCTTTGCAAAGTATTTTCAATCTGCACCACATGCATCACCGCAATGTTCTAGCTGCAGACAACCAAGGTGTCTTTTTCTCAATAAACAGATTGTCTGAAAAACGTCAGGATAACAGGTGTAACCTATTAGGAAGGGCTGACAATAAATCCCTTATCTTTATTAAGATTCAAATCTTGCTCCACCCCACACTTATCGAATTTATTGATTTCAAAGTAAACAAAACTCTCTGTATAGATTGGCTGTATGGTGGATCTTGAATTTAATCTAAGTGTGCAGGTACCATGATTTAAGCAATAGAAAATTGTACCATCACAACAGGCTAGGAGATCATCTTGAAAAATTTGCAGTCAATCAAAATGTATGCTATGTACTTTATTTGCTATATTGTGTCCTTATATTATTTCTGTAAAATAATTTTAACCCCTCACGAGTCACACAGCTAGACAACTATGAAGCATTTGTACATAAGAATCTAGGAAAAAAAGACTGATGAGTTGATCTGCAATTTGTTTTGGGAAAAAATTGTTATCCACTTCATATCATCATTGGAGAAATTGCTTTTCAAATCTATTACATCTCAGGCATACTAAGTACACTCTAATGAGTTCAAAAATATGTAATGACACTGTTAATTCTATGGCTAGCTTGGAATCAAGACTGTTTCTTTTCTTCAAAGGAAAATAGGATTATCAAGTGCACTAGGAGAATTTCCTTAACATGATTGATAGGAAGAAAGAGTAATCACCTTTGAAGTGCCACTACATATAATACCTCTCTAGTGTTCTCTTTCTCTTCCTGACATCCATGAGTAATTGAAAGTAAAGAAGCTGCTTAGTGTGATCAATGAAGCCCAGATGACAGCCCCTTCTACAACACCTACCAGCACTGTCGGGTGACAACAACATCATCTTTGATACTTTAGAGTTGACACAGGGCAACATGCTTTTGAAGTGCCAGACTGCAGTTTGGCAGGTATCACATTTCCAGGAACACTAATGACTTGTATTAGGTGCTCCTCCGTCAGCACAGAGGGCCTTGCACTTTGTGGGAAATAATGCTGGAAGGTGGGTTGGAAATCTGAGCCAGACACCTGCTGGGTTTGGACTCAGTCTCATGCCACCAGGCTTCTGCTACAGAAAAGCCTCAGGACCTCAGTTTTGTGGCTATCAAATGTATGGTCCCCCTTCCGACTCTGGCTGCAACACAGGCTTCCTAGCCCTTCCTAAACACCATCTCTCTGATGTTGCACAGGAGAGCAACAGTTCTGCACAGTACCTTGACAAAAAAGTCAAGGTAGACAAGGAGGGGGGGGGGGAATTCCATGTTCCCGAATGTGTGATAAACACACCAAGATGCATATACTTTGTTAGTCACAAATTCTGGTAATTAGACAAAATAAAACAAAATTGCAGGGCCCAAGTAGACTGGAGTTGACTCACTGCAGGTTTCTGAGGGATTACATTGTCTAAAATAATACCTGTTTGGATTGCTTCACATTTATCCATGTAACATCCTCTAATATGGTTTTGGTATTAACAGCTTATTTATGATGAATTAAATTACCGTTACTTAAGGAAGTAGCAAAACAACTGTATCTCTTTTACTGAATTCTTTGCAAGATGACAGGCTGGTCTGAGCTGACTTTTCTGAGAACAATTCTGATAAAAGATAACCTACAAATCAAGAAAATGTGAACAAATTGGGCTTCTATCCTGAGCACCAGGAAAAAATTCTCCTATACACAGAGCATCTCTTAAAAAAAAAAAATTAAATGCAACTTTATTGAAGTTTCAACAGCTCAGATCAGATCTATTGTTTCACAGTCCTAGGCACTGAAATTGGAGGTAGCACACCAAGGTTAAATCATAGTATTGACAGCTTCTTGTGTCAGACAACTGTCAAAACGTAATAAGGAATCCGTGAAAAGAAATAAGATGCCAAAAGCAACAGGTTTTTTTCATTTTCATACATCATGATTCATAAGTCACAGAAACTGTATACCTATGAAAACAAGGTGGCAGCTACATGCCAACACTTCTTGTTTGGCAGAAAATTAGACTGGGTCAAACCCTAAAGTCCTGCCTAAAGTCCTGCCCAGGCATGCTCTAGAAGGCTCCGTAGTCCCATGCATAGGAATAACCTACACAGGGCAGTGGAAAGTGGTAAATTTCTGCTTCACCTGGTAGGGCTGGCAGAGGCAGCGGAGACTGCTGAAGTCTGGCCAAATCAATACCCCGACTCAGCACCCTGTATCTGCTGTGGCTGCAGCTTCTCCATGGGGTCTCCTGCACACCTATTTTCCATGAGTCCACAAATCCAAGCTCCCTTTTCGTTACAAAGAACTCAGTGAGTATCAGACACACTGACCCAAAACAACAAAATCGTTTAAGAAAAATCAAAGCCATCAACCGAGTCAAGCCAATATGCTCAAAAACATATTTAGTTAATGTATTTATAGGAGTCCTATCAATACAGTAACTGGACTAGGGCATTGGGGCTGAGGAAAATGGGACAATCACAAGAAGATGGACACTTTCAAATCTGCAGATGGATCCATGAGCACAGGAAGGAAACAGGTCCAGGGCTGTAGCACTGACTCCTTTTTGTGAAAAGTGATTATTTTAATTTCTGTTCTTTGTAAAAGTGAAGTGACTTTCACACAGATGGGCTTTCTGAATGTTATTCAAGTTATCAAATGATGCAGTCACAGAATAACTTAAATACCATGCACACCTCTTGGCTTGCAAGCCTGCTTTAACAAATTCTAGCTTTACAGCAATAAGCAAACTCCAGTAAATCCCCTTTTCCATCCTACATTACCTATATTTATATGAGAAAAAATAATGAAAACAGTGGCCAAAAGATGTACATACATTATGTAGAGGCAACATTCATTTCCACGCAGACAAAGATGACTTTCCTTTCAGAGCCCAGTCAGCTTTCTCTGGTTCGTTTTAAATAGCCCTATTCTGCAATATAGGACAGTGCTGTATTTGCTTGAAAGTCTGCTTCTTCAAGTCGATTTCTTTAAAACTGTGAATGATACTGTCTGTTCTGAGCTACCTATGCAGGGCTTTGGCAATAACACTCCTACTGGCAGGAAGGGGAGTTTATAGCTGCAGCTTTGCAAGAAACAAATAACATTTTCCTGTGATTATTGATTGCCATCTATTTTTATGGCACATCTGTGACTTTCAGTGACTTACACAATAAGTGTTCTGCATTAATAATATATCTGCTCCAGTTATTTATATATTTACTCGATAAATTAAAAAATACATACTAATAAAACAAGTCTAAGATTTTCCACAGAGAGGAAAATATTAAATGACTACTTTTACATGAAAGGCCACAGAGCAACACCCGACAAAAGACCAACTTGTTATTTGTACGTACACATGCATACATATCACACATCCACATATATCAATGTATATACAGCATGTTCCCTCCCTTTTCCTTCCTCCTCCTCTAGGTGGTTCAGTAACCTGCTACCTCCTCCCCTGCCAGAAGGGCCAGCAGCTGGGCTCAGCACCACCTGCTCCTTCAGGGGGCCTAGAAAATAATATTCTGGACCTTAGGCTTGACCCCTATCACAAGCAATTTGAAAGGGACAAAGTTATCAACAGTGGTCATTTCCCAGAGCCTCTTCATCCCTCTGCTACTGGCAGGACTTAGAGAGACCAGCCACAAAATAAAAATTATTACTTACTATTTTTTTCCTGGCAATTTCTAAACATCTAAAAAAAAATTAATTAAAAAAAAGTCTCACTGTGCTGGGTGCACACACCCCCCATGCCCCCCCCCCAAAAAAAAACCAAAACCACCAACAAAAAAACAGTCTTTGCCAAAAGGTTTGCAAGCCAAGTGCCTTCTCCTGTACTTTGGTTAGTCTCACTCTTACCTGCAGTCCAGTCAATGTCACATCCTCTGTGCTGCATACTGCAACAGTCTGCATGAACTTACACCATAAGAAGGCAATATATATATAAAAAAAAAACCAGCTTAAGTGGAAATAATTTGTGGCATCTCCAAAAAGTTATTTCTATTTCTATCTATAGCACTGTTTTCCAGGCTGGCATTTACTCCTTAAAGTAACTACACTTGATGCTATCCTCTGTGTGTCTTCAAGCCCTCCTGCTCCTCAGCAGTTCATATTCCCAACAGTCCTGGCTCTGGCCTTCTTGCACTTGCTGCAGTCTGATGCAGCACCGCTGTGCTAACCGGTAGCTCGCTTACGAACTAATCTTTTACCAAAAAGTTCAGAACAAAGGCACTTGGGTGTTGGTTCTTGCATATAGAATTGCAGGAGGTCAAACCTTATGTGACCTTCTATATTAGCGATCAGTTCAGATGAAACGTAAAAGGATATGACACTCCAAAACTGTGCCCCGCCGCTCATCTAATGGTAGCTACAGCACACAGAAATATCCTTTAATCAGAGTTATCCTATACTATCTTCCAGTACTCTGCATTTTATAATTAAAACATGCTAGCCAGAAGGAAATGTTAGATTAACTAGCATTCACAACATGCCTTTGAGCAGAGATTTACAGAGAACAAGTCATTTTAAATTGAAAAGATTTCAAATCCATTCTCAAAGTTCTGCAGAACATGAGCAGAAGTGCGAAGAGAATAACCAGAACTATTCATACAGACTGCTAATGTCAAAGATGATGAAAATACAAAGTTGTGTATTCCTGTTACTGGAGGAAGACAGATTCTGCTGGGCACTGAGCTCTGCCATCAGCCTGCCGGCTAACCCTGGAAAGCAATTTCTCCACCTGCATCTCCCATTCCAGAGAGGTTCCTCATCTCCTCCTCTTTGCTCACATGGTTGACCTTTTAAAAAGTGCTTTAAAATCTCATGAGCATTTTGAGCCTGTATTTGTGAGGCTGGGGATCCACATGATGGGTTGTAGTCCGACACGGAAGTCCCTTGATGCAGGTCACCATGCTGTGCCGCTCTAGCACAATAGGTGGCACGGAGTTGAGAGCAGGAGCCAGGGGAACATCAAGGACAGAAACCATTAAGCTGCCACTAAATGTGAAACCACAGCCCAACTGAAATGAACTGGGCACATTTTCAGTAAAACCATGAAGCAAAGGACTTCAACAGCGAGGCTGCCATGGGGAAAGAGCAGGAGTCAAAGACACTGTAGCATTATATGTGTGTCTGAGTTGGTTTATATGCTCATAAAACTGCCCACTCCTTTCCACCTCTAAAATCAGGCACCTAAGAGAAGCTTCCTCACACTGGGGTCCCTCAATAGTCTATTAAGAGATCCTTTCATCCTGTGGAAGTGCCTCTGGTTGCCCCCTGCTATGGAGAAAGTATTCTGGACTGAGGTGCCTTAGCTCTGTGCCCGCTGCTAAGCTGGATGAACCCTGAGCCTAGAGTTAAACGTCCTCTTCCATGTTCAGACAGGCGTTTCTAGTGATGCTATGGAAACCATTGCTTTTCTCTACAGAGACTCAAAGCTGCATTAAATACTTCCTTTTACAAGCTAAACTTTGCTTCCTTCAATGTTGGTACCATTATGAAAATGGATGCTGACGGGCTTTGCTCTTGACCTCAGTTCAAGCTCCCTGTGTTTCTCTATTTAGTCCAAACAAAGAGGTAAATGCTAAAGGTGGCTTACAAACACTAATGTCTGGGGAAAGAGTGAGGAAAAACTGCTTATATTATCACACTGCTACTGTGTAAATAGTTAAAGCAAGGGACTAGGTTAGATGCTGCATTTAGCGTGTTATAAATCTGGAGGTTTCAGTCTTAAATCCCAAGGCAAATGCTGTTCAGCCAACCCTTCTCTTTCTAGCCTTTAACAACTGCACCTCATCCTCAGTCCTTGATAACATGCAGCTATGCAAAAGCAGAAGATGCTACAACTCAATCACTGAGCCCTTTCTTAAAGGGCAGGTTTTCTTTTATGCAGCACACTTCAAATATGTAACATAATAGGGCCAACAAAAGGAGCAGGGGTCATTACTCCTCAGGTCCTTCACTTTAAGCTTCTGGGTTTGAAATACATCTGCCTTCCTAATTGGATAATGGTTATGTTGCTGTTTTTTTAATCATTTTACATATAACCATTCTCTCCAAACAGATTAAGATGAGAAAATGGGTCACACACCTACAACTACTGAATAGATACTATCTACCAAAGTGTTATTTGCATGCATACCATGCTGCTACAAATACTGAAATAAAATGCCTGTTCCACGGCATGTAAACTAAATCACAACAAGAGAAGAAAAAAGGAGCTAATTAAAATGCAAAAGTGAAAGACAAAATAAACAGAACAAGCAATGAGCCAGATGACAGTGTTCTTTAGGTCACTACAAGGAGGCTACTTCTCCATACATGCTTGGCAGAAGCACCCATCTCTGATAGAGAGATTTCTATTGTCCCCTGTAAAGGCTTTGGTTTTTATTGGTACCAATCTTCATTTTCAAATGCATATTACATGGGTCAAATCCATTTTGGACAACTCATATAGCATGTCTCAAAGAATGTTATGGTCAGAAGACAAACTAGAACAGTCTCATGCTTGACCTTCCTGGAGTGCTATTTACTGTTGCAGCAGCTGGATTTTTCCCTTGGTTGCTGGGATCAATGGCTTTCAGGAACATTCCTGCTTTTACCGAAAACACAAAGCAGTTTTTTAATCTTCTTGATGGATGAGAGGAGCCTGAAAATGTATCTCAATGCACCCAAAATGTTCAGAAATCAAAAGACAAACAATAATAAGTCCAAGTTTAGTCCTCCTCTTTCCTCTCAATCTCTTATTTTATTAAGCCAATTTTACAATTTTCGGAGGCCAACTCATGCTTCCTGAAAACCTGAAGGCAGTCATACCCACTACTAGGAGAGCTTAATAATAGCTTAAGGGAGCTCCTCTTTTGCAAAGAAATTACCACGTCCTGAGCTAAGGACTTTCTCTGACCAAGAAGGGGCAGTTCTCCAGTTAACTAGAGGCCCAAACAATTTTATTATACTGAATAAGCTCTCTCTGTTATTTCTAGGGTTCTGCTTAAGAATTACAAATTAACTGCACAGGTAAGTGCCTTGAGAGACCAATTACCCGTATACCTTTGCTGTCTCTTTTACACAGGGTCACTGCAGCAGTGGGAAACCTAGCCCCAGCCCATAGCTGTGCGTACGGCACTGAGCACAGCGGAGTCGAGACCCCACCGCGGGTCTGTACGGTGGACACTGCAGCTTGATCAGCCACCCAGCCAACTGCCTTCTACACTGACTTAAGGAAGCTCTGGCTTTTTGCCCATGTAGATGAGTCACAGGAAACCTTGCACTACAAAACATCAGAGAGAAAACCACTGGAGTTCATCTTCCCTTGTATTACCCATATGCCTGCAGCCAAGCAGAGAGATTAAAGATACAGTTTGTCTCTTAACTCTTAAATATTTAATCCAAGCCTTCTACACAATATTCTAGCTTCTAGATACACTCCTGTAAATCACTGAATGTCTGTAAGTAGTTGCCCCATTCTAGATTTTTTATATTCCATTCTGTGGCATATACACATATGATGTGAAGGCTGATTGAGTTATGCCTTTACATATTCTGACAAGGTCTTCCCACAGCACTCAGGAATATTTCAGGCAAGAGAAGGAAACGGTACTGAAACACAGAAACTTGCCAGTTCGCACCCTCACAAATAGTTTGCCTCAAGTCCATCCTAAATGCTAAATCCTGCAGAAAAACAGATGTAGTATGTAAGAAATAGAGCAAGAGCAACATAGCCAAGGAGAAAAAAAAGCATACTTTATGCCAAGCAATAATTTGTGCTTCTCTACAAATACACAACAAATTAAACAACTTATTTCCCAAAAGAAAGACACATTACACTGATAAATTAAGTAAACTGTTAAAAGACCTTACCCTGGGAAACCTGAGTCATCACTGGTGACTGCTCCTAAGAGGACATAGCTGCGTCATTTTGTAAATGACACTTTGTTGTCACTGCATTTCACTACAACTGAATAATAAGGGATTTCTGAATTGTGGGAAAGTCAGCAGGATTTTAAGTATCACAGGTGCAATTTGCATCTAGGCACCCAGTGAATGAAAGACAAATGTCCATATTTACTTCAATGTATTTAAGGTAGATTATATTTTTTTGATAATGCAAAAATAGCACTGTGTCCTGAACAGTGCTTTTGCCTTTAAAAGATGTGAAAGGACAGGATTATGCTCCGTTAGAAGGATAAGGTATGGCTGAGTGCTTGACTGCTCAGGAATTTACAGTGGTTTCTAGAAGAGTCCTTTCAGGAAGGGAGTTACCTGGATCATTTTCTCTTCTATTACGAAACAAATAATCAGGTGTATTTTCCATTATTGTTCACTAGAAATTAAGTCACCTTGTTTCCCAGGATGAAACACTACCTGCGAGCAGAATCTTTTTTTTTTTTTCTTCTTTTTCTTCTTTCTGTTTAATGGGAAATGGCCCAATTGCTAAATGAATATGTAACTAAGCTCCACAAGCAGGGCTGAAGAAAGACTTTTACTAACTTCAGTAGACAGGGTTTTTTTCACCTTTATAGTATCCTTTAAATAGGTTTTCAGGATAAGTTTGTTTATTAATTACATCTGTCACACCAGGGACACAAATAGCATTCAGATGATTTTACAAAAGGACAAAAAAGCCAATGTCACCTGCTGGCTCTTGAAAGAAGCAGAGAACAGAGCCCAGAAATCCGCATTTCCACATTCTCTGTCTTCATTAGACCACTTCAGCTCACACAAGTTTGCTGCCACACATTACAATGCCACGAGCAACAGCCATGGCTGCTCAGAAGTAACAAGTTACTAGAAAGCCAGAGAGTAACGGGATAGGTTCTAAGACAGGAAACTGATTAAGAATTCCAAATATAGATTAGATTTTACTTATTTCAGCTCTCCTAGAGGGGATCTACTGTCTCCAAGTCCTTAAATTAAAACGACAGCAAAAGGATGTGCTGAATCCCAGATGTTAATTGCACAGACTCACTGGATTAGAACTGCAGATAATTAATTGCCAAATTTTAATACATGCTGAACTAAATGGATGATAAGATTTCCAGTAGGTAGTTCTGAGGTCCAGAAGGGGAAGATTATTTCTTAAAATGTGAGAGCCCTAGAGGCCAAAGTAATCATAAATGTCTGATTTCAGGAAGTTAGAGAAGCTTGGGAGACTAGTGGAAGGGCCAAGTGAGGAGCTTTAATGCTTGGGTATAGAGTGCAGCAGCTCAAGGGAACTTACATGCTGCTAAACTCCTTTTGGTAAGAAGGAAGCAGCTTTTCAGCTTTTAGAAATGGGCAGTCATTGTTTGCTATGTTTCCTGTAAGGTCAGCTATACACAAAATGCTTCATTAGATTTTGCTTTAAAAAAAAAAAAAAAAAATCACAGCATTTACTGCTATGATACCATAATCTCATTGTCCCAGTTCTTAGGAATTCAGTTTGTCAGTTAAAGCTCAGAGTAAAATAATGTAATGACAGTAGAACTAAGATATAAACCTTTTTAAGGGAAAAATGCCTACCTTCAGGAAGACATTTTTTATCTGGAAAGTACATAAAGCTAAAACAACAAGACTAACACAGAGAGGAATTATTTTTATCATTTAAAAATGACCTCAGCCACGATAAAAGCCACACTGTACTTGGTGTTACCTGTTCGTTAAAATCTGAATTGAAAAGGAGGAACAAAAGTAAATAGTGGCATAGGCTTTAAGACATGTGTAGTCTATAACGGACCAGGGAATTGAACCTCGGCCTCGTGTCCCCTGCCCAGTTTCTTACCCTCACCACTCCTTTCTAATTCCATGCACTAGAGCACTACCCTATTGCACACTGCCTTCCTGGTGTTCTCACTGACACAGGCAGAATATGATTTTTTTTTTTTTTTTCCTCCAGAAATGTGCTATGGAGACTCTCAGACCTAAATTCACAGGTGTCTGCTGTGTCCTCCTAGGGCTTTATTAGGAACTATGACCGAGAGGCATAATTTGAAACTATTGTTACACTGATAAGGCCACAGCTTATTTTCCTATAACAAGTGACCCAAGGGAAGTAATTTCCTGTTTGATGAGACACCTAAACGATGTTTAGCTGCAATTAGATTTAAAGAATGTTGAGCTTATTTTGGCTGGTGCCTGATACCTTTTGAATTGCACTTCATCCTTTGCAGCTCCTTTTAAAGGAAGTTTTAGAGAGTCTGGTTTGAAGGTTCATGACCTGGAGGTCATCTTTGATATCAGCCCATCTTTTGATTATCAGTTTAGCTACATGACAAAAACTTCTACATCTGCAGAGGATATTAAGTAAGGCTACAACCAAGGCTGTCTCAGGAGGGTGCTAGGCTGTCATTCATGCTTTCATTACATCTCAGCTAGATTATCGAAACACATTGTTCATGGGCCTTCCAGACCAGACACTTCAGAAACTGCAACACAGCAAAAATATTGAAGCTAGAGGGATAAGTAGCTGTCAGTGAGCACAGCTCACTGCACCCATGCTGAGAGCTTAACAAGAACCTCAAGCAAGACAGCAAACTGCACTTCTGGTCTCCCAACCCCACCTCTAATAATAGTTCTCTGCACCTGCACCAGCAGTGAACCCAAGAAATAGATTTGGCCCCTCTGGGTGTTATTTGGTTATTAATGACAGGGCAGACAGAGGTTCAGGACTTGTTGAGCACTGTCTGGTGCTCTGCACATCAGGCACCCATGGGGAAAGCAGATTTGCCTTCACACTTGTCATGGTTTAACCCCAGTTGGCAACTAAGCATCACACAGCTACTCGCTCACCCTCCCCCTGCCCCCGGTGGGATGGCAGAGAGAATTGGAAAAAAGGAAAAAAAAAAAAAAAACTAAAACCTGTGGGTTGAGATAAAGACAGTTTAATAGGACAGCAGAGGAAAATAATAATAATAATGATAAAATAATATACACATAGAATATACATATAGACACATAGAAGATAAAACAAGTAATACACAATGCAATTGCTCACTACCCAGTGACCGATGCCCATCCCATCCCTGAGCAGCGATCGCTGCCCACCGGCCAACTCCCCCCAGTTTCTATACCGAGCATGACGCCATATGGTATGGAATAGCCCTTTGGCCAGTGTGGGTCAGCTGTCCTGGCTGTGCCCCCTCCCAGCTTCTCACTGGCAGGGCATGGGAAGCTGAAAAGTCTTTGACTAGTGTAAGCACTACATAGCAACAACTAAAACAGTGTGATATCGACATTATTCTCACACTAAATCCAAAACACAGCACTATAGCAGCCACTAGGAAGAAAATTAACTCCATCCCAGCAGAAACCAGGACAACACTGTCCCAGAGACCAGGGCTTCTCCTGTCAAATTTAACCAACAGACCCACTCTTCATTTACTCAGACCTATTTATTTTGTCAAAAGGAAAATGCCCCAGACCACCTGAGCTTTCTCACTTCTCCTGGACGTCACCCAATTCACCTGGGTTCCCCAAGTCTCTAGTTTGGAACCAGAACTGTTTATTAAAAAAAAAAAATTACAATTTTGACATTAAAACCAAGATATTTATGTAAAGTGAGAAACTGTACTAATGAGGCAAGAGCTTAAAACACTACTCAGCTGTGAGGTTAAAATACAGAGCAGATCACTTGCTCCCTTAGCAGAGGGCTGCAGCTCTTCCTCCCTCCTGAACAGAGCTGCAGAGGGGGTGTTCACAGGAGAGCCTCAGGCCAGATGGGCTTGAGCTACAGGTGAGGTGCAGACCAGCTCCACCTGCACTCTCATCTCCAGGCATTGCGGTTACAAAGTGATTGTACAGCTACTTTCAGTCTGTGTGGAAATATAACAAAGTTATACCAAACATTCTTGGAGAACAAAAATTAAGACAGGCCAAGTATGACGCCAATATAACCAGGACTTCTGATGAGAACAAAAACATCCAGTGCGTATCTTTAACATAGAGGTTTTACATTAAAGTGAGTTGAGCCATAACTCACTGAGCATCACACTACAATCGTGCAATACTTTTAAACATAGACTAAATATATTTATTCAGCTGCATGTATTCACAATGGTATCTCGATATCTCTTCCCTTTAAGTACTACCTCAGCTTTCATTCTGTAGTTTGTTACTTCTGTGATTTTCCTACATATGAAGGGCATTCAGAAATTTACTGTATTTTGTAATGTATTGGTATAATTACAAAATCTCATTAAGGAGGACTTTATTATTGATTTACTGGTTTTCTATTCATTAAATTTCACTATAAAAAGGATTATTACTTTTAAAGTCAGCATGCTTAAACACAAATGGAATTATCGTAAGAGAAACAACATAAAATGGAGCTATTAATATTAAAACAGCTATAGTTTGAAGATTATTCATTTAATAAATCTTTGTGATATTAGCAAGATTGATGAGTAGTAATACAAATGAGGGGAACATGGGAGAGATGATCATTTATTATCATTACAGAGATATAAAGTATGATTCAGTGTTTCATAATGGATGTTAAATTTGATTTAACATATGGCTGACTCATTCTCTGAAAACTATTCTTAAAGACATAAACTCATCGAAAAGTCAAATCCATTGTCTTAATAATACACATGAATTATCTTTTGATAAGAAAATAACTACTATGTCCTGAGACAAATCAGGCAGATTGTGGCAGAGCTGCCACGCTATATGCCAGCAGTACAGAAAATGCACACCTATAGGAAGAAACAACGCCTCAAAAGCATGCCATGGTAAGCAAGAATAGAAAATGAGCAGAAAGTGTCTTCTCCTTTTGCAGCAAACCCACGTGCCCACAGACTACCTGCCATTTGCCCTGCGCATGTATGCCAGATACTGTTTTTACCCACGCAAAACACCATGGCAACAGCATACCTGATTGTGAACAGGGGCAAGACTTCCTAATTCACATGGTACATGGCCTGCTTGCAGCTCTTGGAATGTGCAAGCAGGGATCACTTCTCCATACACATATAGCTCATCCCACACTTGGACAGAATAAGTTTTTACTAACATCAATGGGCTTTGAATCGAGTCTCTGCACAAGAAAAATTACACTCAAGTGATGCAGCAAACCTACCAAGGTTCACTGAAAGCATGCTTTAATCCCATTCGAGAGGTAAGTTTCAGTACTTGGTATGTACAGAGCAGTACCTCCGAGACAGAAACACGCAGTCCTAAGTTAGAACATCTGCACAATTCAAATATTACAAACTCCATACAAATGCTGAGCAGCAGGAACTGAATTTTGTTACCCTGTTAATGCTATTTAGTCATATAAAATCAAACATACTGTAAGGGAGGACACTTAATTGCCTGATCATCTAGGAAATATTACTGCTTTAAATATCCTAGCAGATTAAAATACGCATTTAACACATGAGTCATCTTTAATGAGTGGCTAGTATTTCTTGGTGAATAAAGTCCTGACAGACATTTTCTGAGTGTATATGTGAAAGAGATGCTATCCAAATCAACTGTGTGTTCACAAATTCTGCATCATGGTGATGTTTCTGCTTAGCAAGCCTGGCCACAAAGACTTCTGAAAAATACTTCTGCAGATCCATCATTATTTTTGATCATGAATTAAGAACAAACAAAATGGCTTCTCGCCTACCCTGTCCCCAGGAATTTCACCCCCACACAAACAGGACACGGGTGAGACCGAATGAATGCCATGTAGCATCCTCGGTACATTCAATGCCTGTATCACATGCAAAGTGTCACCATTTTCCACAGAGGGCACTTCTGCTGCGTTTTTCCTTACCTGTAGTTATTTGCAGTAATTTTTGTTTAATTAGGAAAATCACTGAATTAATACCTCACCACCTCACTGTTCCTCTCGCCCGAGATGTGGCACTAACAGGATATTTATTTATTTATTTGCCCTACTGTGATAGTCTAGTCCTTGTTAAAATATTGGCAGCACAAGTCCCAGCAGTATGGTTTACTGGAAGGTTTATTGTTCTGGCCTACCAGGTTCCTGCTTAGAAATCATCCTCATAAATAGACTCCAGTAAAGGTCTGATGTTTTAATTTCCCACCTCTACAGAGTTTTACTTGTTTCTACACTCTGTCATATGCTATAACTAATCCAGACTTGTACTTAATGGAAAAGGATTGTTGAGCTGCTCTGTTACCCCTTCTTATGAAGCAATTTACATTTCTAAAGGAAAGGCTTTGTCTTGTTCTAACAAATTATAGGCCTAATCCTGGATCCTGTTGCAGGATCTGGCCTATAATAACTGACATATTCCCGTACATATGTCTTCCCAAATACCATCTCATTTAAGTGAAATGTGACAGACTTGAACATGCAGAAGAGTAACGGAGTAATAGAGTCTTTATTCTTTGAATATTATAATAATGATATCATCTGCTAAAATGTCCTACTCACTGCCTCTATTCAGCCATTTGTTTATTTAGGTAGGAATTGAATCTGCACATCAACATTATGTACATCTCTGAGACACTGTCAAACTTTGCCTGCTTCACCTCTTCTCCATCTCTTCTGTGAGAATTTACTTGCTCTTATGTAGCACTATTCAGGCAAACTTCCCAGTTGTTAAATGCACTAAAGAAGTAGAAGAAAATTGCAACAGGATGAAAAGGTTTCAGAACATTTGGCAATGGATGGATATGCAGATAATCTACTGAGGCAGAGATGATTCGTAATAGGAAAATTCTAGCGTCTACATAGGTTTTAACTCACTCTTCTTTCTAATTTTACAGACTGACAACGGATTGAAAAGCTCCCAGGAGAAAGTGAGCATGGCTGAAACATAGGAGGTCTAGTACAAAGATGAACAAGCCTTGTTAAGTGAAATATACCCTTTTTTGTTTGCTGCAGTGAGTTTCTCTACTGCTAGTAATTCACTTCTGCTTGTTTACAATTAAAGGATAACATTCATGTTAGAATACAAAAGTGAAAGCGTGCCTTCTGCAGATGATTAAATGTCACAGAAAGATAAGGATGTAAGTTAGCTGTGAAAGATGTTAATTGCAAATATACTCCAACATTAGCAACACTGTCCCTGTTACACTTTCCTTCCTAGCAAATCACACCAGAAAAAGGACATTTGCGAGTCACATGGAGGCATGGCCATGTTTTACTAATGCTTTGCTGGACTACCCATTGATTCTCATTCTGTGCAGTTTCTCACAGGTGAATAAACTGTCCAAAGGTAAAGCCCTGAATATTCAGTGAAGTGCTGAGGAGACAGAATTAAGAAAAAACAAACCCCTTTAATTGCTTTTGCTTAGTTTGTAATTAATCAAAATTATGTCTCTTCTCATGATAACATAGCAGGTATTTGCAAAACTCTTACATTTTAATCAGACACATATACATCTTGGGCCAAATTAATCAATGGTGAAATAGCAGATCATCCAGATTCAACCAGCAATGAGATTTTTCCTAAGTGTATAGAAGTAGTAAACATAACCACAAGATTTGCACTAAATGGTAATTTGTTGCTTATATAAAGATCAAAAAGATACTAATCATGCAAACTGTGGCTTCAAGCACACTTTATCCCAGCATCATTCATTCCAGTATTGGGCCCATCCCAGGTCATTATCCCTGTACCAGCATCTCTCTGTTAAAATAAGCATGTTCTGCAAGGCTTGCAGTGTTTCACCGGACGGATCCACTCTGTCAGATACGGGTTCACCTTCTCTGATTTTACTTCACTTTCTTCAGAGTTTTATTGTTGCCTTCAGTATGGTTGATTCAATCTCTTTTTTCTTTTGTGGTTTGTTTTTTTTTTCTTTCTTCCTTTTCTTCATGTGATGGGGATATTTTATTCCACAACTTTATCCTTTTGACTTCAGTCTTATTCCATCTCCTTGAGCATTTCTAAATGGAACAGGTATCATGTGAATATTTGAAACAAAAAAAGACTGGTTCATTATAGTGCTTGGAAATTCAAATAATGTTGATCTATCTTTGATGCTCATCTTCTTTGGCCAAGTTGTCATAGAATTCTTAATTAGCATTCACTTCTTTTACATCCACTGTAGGTTTTCTTATTTCCTGGTATGGCATATATACATATATAAAAAACTTTGTATGAATTTCTGAACTGAAAGATTCATAATTTACTTTAAATTATCTGATTATACTTCCGTTGTCTTTATGAGTTTTTGAGAATGAAGACAACCAAAACCAGTTAGTGGCCGGAACACATCAAATACCAAGGATACTAAATTTATAATCTTGACAACTGCTTTCTCCTAGTGTCTCTTCAGTAGGACTACCTTAACTTCTTTACACACCCAGTCATCACCAGACATGAGCACCCTTGATTTGTAGCAGTAGGACCTATCATTTCTAAGGATACTCAGGGCTACAATCTTGGGTGAAGAGTTGAGCACATTTGCACCACTGGTAAAGTACTACCAGCCTATGAAAATGATCACAGCCCCAAGAACATGAAGTACCCAGGTCTGAAAATGCTAGGCATACATATTGTTAATTATGTCTCGTCCTTCTCATGATCCTAGCTCCTAAAAAGTCTCTCCAAATAGGAGGTGAGGATGTAAATGAGGTAAGGCCTTTTTTGTGCAGCACCATGTTTTATCTGGATCTTTTCATCCTCTACTACCCAAACTTAAATGCCATGGGGATGATTTTCAGAATATATGGCTTTTCTGTTCTTTTTTCTTCTTGGGCTTCCAACACCGATGCTATTGTTGAGCACTCAAAGGCTCTTTGTTGCCCAAAATAGCTGTACCAAAGACTTTGCCCTATTCAGTCATTTTACCCAGAACCTGATTCTTATTCTGCAGAGTAGTGATGAGTCTTTTAAACCCTGCATGCTTTTGCAGGCATTTAAGGTACAAAAGTCCCTGATGCCTAGTTAATCAATACTTTAGGAAGATCTTGTGTAGTGCTCATTAAAGCCTAATGCATTGTATTTCTTCAGCTCCTCTGTGCTCTGTGCTCAGAACACCCTGCAGCTTCTCTCCAGCTAAATGGCCTTCGAGTTCCTCACACAGCTTGTTGAGGTGTTTTCCTGCCCACTTTTCAGTGATACAGCTTAACATCTCAGATAAATCTTTTGTCCTAAATCCTCCCTCTCCTATAGACAATCCGTCAAGAAAATAAGAGGGGGTGGGGAGAACCAACTTCTCAAGTGTTAATTCCTGGAGCTGCTGCTGTGCTTTTTGCTCTAAAGTGAAAAACCTGCAGGCTGTTAGAGGCAGCTGAGCACACAGCAAGGACACCCTCGCACTGCCCCAGTCCACACGGATGAATGGCCAGATGTCTTTGAATGACAGTTATTTTCTCCATCTTGCTCTTTGAACTCAACTGTGGGCAAAGTGGACAAAGGCTATATTGCTTCCTCTTCTGTCTGCTGCCTCCAACACCAAAGAGAATCCAGGTGATGCCAGTCCAAACAACTCTAAGTGTCATTCAGCCTTTAACCAGACCTCATCTCTGTGGGGAGGGCTAGAACAAAGCTTATACACTGCTTATTTACTATTTCTGGCCTATTTAAAATGTTTAAGTTGTCCACACATACAGCTGCTAGCTATCTGCTCAGTCAAATATCTGCTAGGTATCTACTCAGGACTACATTTCGCCCCAGACTAATTCCCCCTACTCTGAACCAGTAGCCTGAGCTGCCCACAGCTGGACCTCCAAGGGCTGGACCTCCAACAGGCTACTTCGCAAAATTTGACTTCAGCAGTAATGATCTGGACAGACCTACCAGAAATAGCTAGGCTGGGGAGAAGGAGAAGGCTGCTACGGAGAAGCATTATACTACATAACTGCCGCTTGGGCATCATTTGGCATATTACTGGCTTCTGACCAGAGGCACACACCAACCCTTTACATTACCCGAGAGAAATATGAAATAGTACAGCAAACAAAATCCCTATTTCACTACTCCTGGCTGTAAACCCAACCCATCTTCCATCCCCGTGTTGGGGTGACATTCAAATGAGCATGCTGTTTGCATTTTCTCCTTCCTTACTTTCTCCATAGTTTCGTTACTATGAATCAAATGAGATTATCTTAGTCAAAGTAAACACACCTGACAGGAAACTTAGAAACAAAAGGCCAAATAATTTCTGAAAATAAATTTATATTCTCCTAATTGCGAAGAAAGGATTATAAAATGACCAAACCAATGGCTAATAGCTATTTAGACAAGTTAAGATGGGATCTTCTAATCTTTAAACACCAAGATAGGCTGCTCTCTCCAAGTCCAGAACGCAGAAAGCAAGTCCTGCCTCCAGAAAGGCAGGCCAGTGTTTAAGCTCAGCCTGTGCTTGTTTTATCATGCATAAGCTAGGATGTACTAAGTGACCTAAACTGCAAGCTACTGTCACTGTCATTTGTAGTCGTGATGCTTAAAATAGCAGCTCAGAAGATATATTTATCTTTTGCTACCTTATCTGGAAAGCACTGTGAAATGACCACCAGTCAGTCTCAAATCAGAGCTCATGACAAGCAAGAATCGTATGTCTGTATTACCAGCATAATTTTACATTCAATTGATTTTTTAAAAGTAGATTTTACAGAAATCAAGCAGCAATATAATCATGCAGGTAACAGCTTCACAACATAAGCCAGGATGCTTCTTGGTGTGTAAAGACACTTAATTAAAAGACTAGATGAAAACCACAGTTCAGAACCAGATGCGTCTATTTTCAGATAAAGAGTTCACATGCCTACCCCACGAGTCTGGCAAAATCTTAGTTTGATAAGGCAGTCATGGATTTGGGAACGTGAAATACATAAATGCAATCTATACTCCCCCACACATCCAGAGCATTTCCCCAAAGACAGCAGAATGATCTCCATTCCATATAATATGTATTTGCATTCTTTTCTTCAGAATGATATTAATAACCTGATGTGACAAATTATCAGACAGCAGAAACACAAAATAAAACTTTCTTTGCTAAAGATGAACACCTGTACTCACCCCACCTCAGCCTCGCTCTAATTAAGCAGTGCCCATACCAATGCTGAAAGGAAGGGTCCCCACAAAAAGGTCAATTAGAATCGCACAGTAATATTGCTGGCCTTGGCACAGGGCACAGCTTCCTAATGGCAACAGCTACTGCAAGGAGATGCTGGCTTTAGACACTGTCTGACCCGAGCTAGTTAATACTGTCAGAACTAGCCATTTCACCAAATTGAATCACAGTTCTCCTCTGGAGGATGACTGGCATTTCCAGAGCAAGTTTGCTCAGCTTTCTGCAAACTCAACCTCAGACATATGAAAGTCAAGCTGTGCTCTTTCTGGTTCACGCTGCAGAGGCGGCAGCAGCAACAAGATTCTCCTGACCAAATCTTGCCCTCAATTACGCTTGTGCAATCCTGGCTCTGTGAGGCTAACTGGAATACAAAGCAAGTACAAATGCGACAAAGACAGCGCACGTGGCTCATGATATACATGAGACTGGTTTGTTGGCAAAGAAGGTGACATTCTTCGGTGATTTTTCTGATCTACCCTAACTTTAAAGCAATGTCTGTAGCAAGCTATTTGTAGCAAGCAGAGGAAAAAATTGCTGCAATTTGAACAGAGAATCTAAGTAAGGATTTTTAGATGAAGCCCATTCCAAGCTCCAAGAAACTCCTCTGGGAACACATTTGAACATGTTTACTCATGCCTGTGAACACTCAAGGAAGGGTCTATTTGTTTTTCCAGTACCCAGCACAGGGCAGCTGACTATGCCCTAAAGAGTGCACAGTGCTGATTTACCTGTTCAGTGACACAGGAAGGAATGCGGTGCTTTAATTCTCCTTCAGTCTTTATTTTGATTTCAGAACATCTTAGTCTTGGACTCCTAGTGTTCATGGAAGCAGCAGATGCCAACTGTTCAATTCCTTTCCTCCTAAATGAGGTCTATCCTTTCTATTGCAACCCAGTGTCAGGTGGAGTAGGTATACAAATCTGGGACTTACGTAGTAAGTTCCCAACCATTCTTGATTTCAGCTTTGGAGAGTCATAATGATTTCCTAAGGTAATACTTAGGAAAGAAATGCTTATAGCTGATTTTGTTTTCTTCTAGAGAATGAAACACAATAAACCTACTAATTTCTAAGTGCTTTGGAAATAATTGCTCTTTTATTTAGATGATGCTTCTTGTTCTCAGTCACATGGAGATAAATCCAAAGCAACTACTTGAAATCAGTGCAATAACCTCTTCAATTTGACCCTTTGTTTTCATAAGCTTATATAAAAATACTTGACTAGCAAAAGCTACAGATTATAAATAATAATAAACTACAATTTTAGTTTGACTGAGAGGAAAAAATTACCCTAATTTTACCTTAAAGAATAAAAATTAAAGCTCTTACAAATATTGCCAAAAGTTAATGGAACTGTGCAGCAATAATTACAGTAGGAGTGGCAAAACAAGAGTGGCTTCAGTCCTGACCACAGACATGAGCCTTTTAGAACAGTCAAATCACTGGCTTCCCACACAGATTTGCAAGGTGTGCACTGCCCTCCAAACAACAAAAGAACTTCCTAACACTTTATAAAGCAAAGAACTCTATTTTACCGTGACAGAAGCAGTATCCTGTCACCAGCCAGGTGGAATAATCCCAGGCTCTCTGTTCAATAGGATCACACCCCTATCCATTTGTTTATTATGATACTGAGCTTTTCCTTCACGTATTTCCATGACCTTCACATTTCCATGAGACAAGACTAAGTACTGTCACCCTACCCACTTTCAATTATTGCTTTGATATTTTGTTGCTCAAAGCTATCAAATTCAGTGTGATTCCAGTCTTGCAGAAAGAAGAAATAGGAATGTGATTATTATTAGGAGAAAAGTTTTGAACCATCTGCAAAAAATAGCAATAATAATGAAACACGCTTTCCCAAAGACGCTGTATATCACCTTTGTTTAATATTTTTGTCAGTTCCGCTTAGACAAATTAATACCTTGGGAAAAAATAATTGAAAGTGTCTTTCTGGAGTACTGTAAGCATCCCCTTGGGGTCTTTAATATTCTAACAATTTCCCATTTTAAAATACACAGGTACTAACAACCAACAAATTATTACATTTCCTTTAAATGAACTGAAACAACAAAGATAATTAACTAAGAACATAAGCCTGCTTTCCATATGGTAATACACATCCCAAGGGCAAAGCACTTCTCTTTTAAGGAATTCCCCACAGACTTCTTATCCACCTTGTAAGGGTAATTAACAACTGCAAAACACAACTGAACTTGCTTAATGTCACAATATTCTGCAATACATTACTTTTTCATGGAAAATGAATATGATCTGTAAAAAAGAACGTAGGACCTTGGAAGAATAAGGCATTATTTTCTGTGATGGAGCATGCTGATGTAACTAGCAGTATGATTTAAACTCTGAAAAGGTGTTTAGAACAACGTTTACATCGAGGGTTATGTCAAAAAGAGAGCTAAAGTGAGAAGCTTGGTTTCCCACTTAGCTAAGTAGTAGTTTATGGTATCTCCTGTGAACAACAATTTTTGGGGAAAACAGAAAGGAACACATTGGTTAATAGATATCTAATGTGTTAAAATTTAGGTTAGATAAGGCAAACTATGGTTTTATTATAATTTCATTAGTTGAAGCAAACAGTACACAGAATACTAATGCTTTCTTAGAGCACACAGCGCATATTAAAATTCAAAAGCATCTTGTCTACACTACAATTTTAAGCTTGGAAGGCATACTAGGCAACAAGCCTATTGTTACTAGGAATAATATAAGGAAGAATGTGGTAAGTGGAATGAAATTAAAACTCAAGAGCTAAAAACAGGGTAAGCACAGGGGAGCAGGGAAGGTAAAGGGATGTCTTTGGATTGGCTGTGGATTTACATGGGAATACAGCTAAAGAGACAAAACCTCACTCAAAGGAATCCCAGAGAGGAAAGATATGCCCAAAGTAAATAAAACTGCAACAGGAGAAATTATCACAACTTCCATCTTACTACAGTAGTGGCCTGTTCAGTTTTCCAAGAGAATGTTTCCATGGCTGTACAATCCCTTCACACCAATGATGTCTCTTTCACCACACAGGAGACCGAACTAGAAATTCAGAGCTACCCTTCCTGTGCAAAAGTCTTCAGGCAAAATTCTGGACAGGTTAAGTCAAAGTAAACTTTGCCATCAACTTCCATGGCACAACTACTTTGCTTTATAGATCTTTAAAACAAACAAACAAACCACCACAACTCCACAAACAGAAAAACACAACCTTATTTCTCTAAGGAAGATGCAAAGTAGTATCTCATCAAAAGTAGTCTTAATGCTTGCCAACAATTGCAGGATGGCAGGCAGGCCATGCAGTGCTGAGAACTCTGGTTAGTGTTCAGGTTTTCATATTTTATGATATTGCTTCAGTGCGGGATTTGACACCTTACCATTGGTGCAGTGTGGACCAGTTTTAAATACAAGAACATTTTACATGGGATAAATCACTGAGCTGGAAGAAAGTGAATGATTGGCACAGGCCAGAAGTACTTTTTGCTTCAAGGCTCTGGCCTGTCATTTGCTGGAAAATCTGTTTTATTAAATGCCATTCACACTTCCCAGATAAGTCACCGAGGGATATGCCAGATTCTTTCCCAAATACTACTTGATACTCAGTGCTGATCACTGATGCGAACACAACATCTCTTTTGATGTTCCTAAGCACTGAAGTGTATACATTTCCCAATGTACCAAATGTTTATAAGGCTAAAAGAGAGAAAGATCTCAACCCTTTGGATCTGTCTGAAAGGGCAGAGGAAACTGTGGTTTTATTTAAATAAACATATTAGATACTTAAAAGAGTTCAGGAAAACCCAAAGCAGTGCCAATTGCCTATGAGATTTTTTTTTTTTACTGTATATAGCAAGTTTTACTTAAGTGTAATTTCAGTCAATCAAGTAAACATTTGTTACCAGGAGACAGGATGCAAGAGGGTAATAAGGTCTACTGTGTAACAGTGATATACCAAGAGTCCTCACCGTGGCTTCTGATCTGGTCCTGTCTCTCTGTAATCTACCCATGCAGAGCAGGGTGCAGGATCATGGCCTAAGTTTGCAGGTGACAGTGAAGGTCAAAGGAGGAAACAGAAGCTGACTTATACACACATTTGACTGTAGATGCACACAGATGCATTTCGTTGAACTAAGGCCCCTCATTTGACTCAGCTGGTCTTTGTCAGATGTGACAGCTAAACACACTGATATTGTCCACATCAATGGCTGCTTTTCACTTCTGCATATGTCAAAAGAAAATAAACATATTCCAGTGACACCCAGCAATCAGGCAGATTATTAACATGAAAATAATACTGTTATTCAGGGACCATACAGAATGCTTTTCTGCTTAGTCCCCTTCAATCATACAAAACATATTAAATAATTTTTTTCAAAAAAAACTTAGGGGCCTAGATCACCTTTAAAGAATTGCAAAGTGTTTTACATCAGAAGTCCCCTAACACTGATCATTTGTGGTGGGTTGACCCCGGCTGGATGCCAGGTGCCCACCAAAGCTGCTCTGTCACCCCCCTCCTCAGCTGGACAGGGGAGAGAAAATGTAACGAAGGGCTCGTGGGTCGAGGTGAGGACAGGGAGAGATCACTCACCAGTTACCATCATGGGCAAAACAGACTCAACTTGGGGAAAATGAATTTAATTGATTACCAATCAGAGTAGGATAATGACAAATAAAAACTCTATCTTAAAACACCTTCCCCTCACCCCTCCCCTTCTTCCCACACTCAACTTTACTCCCCAGTTCTCCACCTCCTCCCCCTGAGTGGCACAGGGGGATGGGGAATGGGGGTTGTGGTCGGTTCATCACACGTTGTCTCTGCCGCTCCTTCCTCCTCAGGGGGAAGACTCCTCACACTCTTCCCCTGCTCCAGCGTGGGGTCCCTCCCACGGGAGACAGTCCTCCATGAACTTCTCCAACATGAGTCCTTCCCACGGGCTGCAGTTCTTCGTGAACTTCTCCAGCGTGGGTCCCTTCCAGGGGGTGCAGTCCTTCACGAGCAGACTGCTCCAGCATGGGTCCCCCACGGGGTCACGAGTCCTGCCAGCAAACCTGCTCCAATGTGGGCTCCTCTCTCCACGGGTCCACAGCTCCTGCCAGGAGCCTGCTCCAGCACAGGCTTCCCCCAGGGTCACAGCCTCCTTTGGGCAGCCACCTGCTCTGGCGTGGGGTCCTCCACGGGCTGCAGTGGATATCTGCTCCACCATTAACCTCCATGGGCAGCAGGGGACAGCCTGCCTCACCATGGGCTGCACCATGGGCTGCAGGGGAATCCCTGCTCTGGCACATGGAGCACCTCCTCCCGCTCCTCCTTCGCTGACCTTGGGGTCTGCAGAGTTGTTCCTCTCGCATCTTCTCACTCCTCTCTCTGCTGCTGTTTCCGCAGAGGCATTTTTTCCCCCCTTCTTAAATACATTATCCCAGAGGCGCTACCACCCTCGCTGATGGGCTCAGCCTTGGCCAGCGGTGGGTCCGTCTTGGAGCCGGCTGGCATTGGCTCTGTTGGACATAGGGGAAGCTTCTAGCAGCTTCTCACAGAAGCCACCCCTGTAGCCCCCCCACTACCAAAACCTTGCCATGCAAACCCAATACATCATTTAACATACATAGTATTTACAGCAATAAATGAAGTAGATTTACCATTAAGCTGTGAAAATTAAGGATGTTACTACAGCAAACCTATCCACCACCAGCACTTATTTCAAACGGCCTTATCTGCAGCTCAGGCACTGCACAGATTTCAGAGTGATATGTAATAGAACAGCTCGAACACCTAGCATGCTTTACAGCAGTGTTTAAAAAAAATAATGTGAAGATTCAGCCAACTAAGCCTTGTTGAGTATTTTTGCCTATATCATTTGCATTACCGTTTTAACCTCCCTTTTTCCTTTGTATCAAAACCAATGACAAACTGCACGCCCACATACACATTATCGAGAAGACTCACAACTAACCCTAATACATTATTCTAATTATTTTCTACAAAGGAGCACATTATACTTGATAATAACCAGCAGCAGATCATTATAAATTAAATTTACAAACAGTAGAGGCAGGAAATAAACATTTATAATGCAAGCAAAGATCACTTTACCCAAATGTAGCTCAGATTATGAAGTGAAAGACCATCGGTGTTTCTAAGGACTCTCAGTAAACGGAGTACATCCCATGTTGCAGACACGGTCACACAGAATACTAATTATCACTTAATATCCAAGTGAAAATAACATAACGCCTTTTTTATTCAGCTGAAGGCTCTGATTCCTGGCAGCTGCTATATGGGACTTGCCCAGTCTGCAAACGCAACCCACAGAGAGCCATTTCCAGGTGAGCCCCAGGCTCCCATGTAAAAAGGCCCCTCACACCCCAGACGCTGGAGTGGCACTGTCAGATGTACCTCTCAACCTGGAATTTCCCATCCTGCACAATCAAATCACCAGCCCCAGGTACCAACATATGCTAAAAAAACCCCAAAATCTACCCAAGATGTTTTTTCCTACCGCTTCAGGCACACACCACCACTGCAGCTGGGCTCAGCACAGGAAACCTGGCACCATCCAGGACCACAGTCCATCCTCCAGCCACAGCTTCCCAAACCCCTGGGGCGGCCCTGAGCTCACTTTATTAAGCATTTTTGATCACTGTTTAGGTCAGGTTTTGTTGCTCCTGCTCTTAGTTCAGCCTGCTGATCGGAGCTATTTGTGGGAGACGGTACCGCTCGATACGAGGAAGTGCCAGCGTAGGCTGCTGGTAGAGTTTCTGTATTAACAGGCAGGCACCAGCGGCAAAACTGACAGAAAAATTATTGATCTCATGCTTCAGTTCCCTTCTGACATATTCACTATTGGGATTGAAAATTTCTATTCTTAGTCTTTTTCTCAGTGTTCATCCCTCTCGCACCCACCGGAGCTTTGAGCAGGGCCGGCATCTCCCCACAGCGGCCTCCTTCCCGGCGAGGCTGCCAGGGGCAACGTGCACGGCAAGGGGGCCAGCACAAAGCTACGGCCCAGAGGTTTTACAGTCGCTCCAGAAAAAGCATCGTATCCGCTTTCAAACAGGTGACTAAACGTAAAACAACTCAGTCTTGGGGCAAGATTTATTACAGGAACTGACAAATTCCAGCAGCTCCAAAATTTTAACTGAAGCCTCACATGCTTTTCTCTATTCCTCTTTCCTTCATAAACCTAGGCCTTATCAAACATGTTAGCAGCATGCTACCTCAGTACATCATAAAATAGGCAAGAGTGTACAGGACAGCAAAGCGAACTGCTCCAGAAGCAGCAAGGCCCTTGGTATTTTCTGACTTTGGGTTACTTTTCATTCTTTGTGTTATTTTTAAGTGTTTGATGCAGTATTAACTAGCGTCATGTTTTGAGGAATAGAGCTGTACAACACTGCCCAAAGGAAAGAGAAAATACCTTGAAATGAAATGTGTGATCGTTTACAATGCCGAAAGCTTTTCAGCTATCGGCATTATTTCATAGCCAAGGTAAGCACTCTCTCCTACGGGTACAACTACACAGCTGCTGTTTAAAAAGGAAATAGGGTTTCTGTTTCCAGCCTATCTTTCCTTCTTAAATTCACGTTGCTGAGAATCAATGTCCCGGCCCTGGAGGTGACAGAGCTGCCCCCAAACCAGGCCACAAGCAGCCGCAATGGGGCTTTCCTGCAGGCAGCCCCTCCAGCCTCCTGCAGCACACTCCCAGCACAAAGAAACGAGCACAGCCGTAGGGAAACCCGCAGAGCTGACGGACATACCTGACCTGGGAAGCAGAGGCGGGTATGAAATTGGGAGCTGCCATGATGTTACTTGAAGGCAGTTAAGGTGCCACAGGCAAGCCACTAGTGTGGGCTAGTATAACCCATGGGGAGCTGCCTCTCCACAGGAAAGATGAATCGGTGATAGAGCAGAATCCATCAAGAGCTGGAGACAGGCACACCCTCAGCATAGCTCAGGGCTGAGCTTAAATGAAGCCCGCAGAGCAACAAGCTGCGGGTGTGTGGGTGGAGGGCCCAGGTGAGGCTGGTCAGGGCAATTAAGCACAACCAGAGCCCTGGAGATGGCTGCACACAGATGCAAGAGCCTTGACAGGGGTGTCTGTATCTCCAACTCAGAAAGAAGCAGAAGGTAGCAATTTTCAGACCCCCGTGTTTAAATATATTCTGAATTGCAGAGCTAAAACAAAAGGCAAAAGGCTTCTGTAAGTGCTTCCTTTGCCTTCGGGCTCGCCAAACCCACCCTAGTTTGTCGAAAGCACAGCATGAGTGAGCACATGCAACCCCTCGGCATCAGCAGGAGCACAGTGAAAAAATGAGTTAACATTTGAATTAAAGTAAATAAATGCATATAGCATTCCCAGACAGACATTTTATTTAATTTCTCAGGTTCCTTATCCCTGAAAAAGAAATTAAGTTTCATCTCATGAAGACCTGAAAGCTGGACAATCTCCAGAAAAAATCTGCCTTTCAAGAATGCTAGAAATTGGAAAAATATATTCTATGCAGCATAAATAAACCTTAGCCTACAAAGAGGCTGTCTTCAGCTATACATATATGAATGTGCAAACATATAATTGATGCATAAATTTATTAATGCAAGCTCAGAAGCTTTACACCTTGTAGTCAAGTTGACATATGATCTTTTTATTTTATTTTCCAATAGGAGAAAAAAGTAGTGCAGAACTGATAAAACTGTTTGAGATTAAATTGGATTTTCCACTACAGAAAGCTGTTTGGAGACAGGTATTCCAACAGCGAGACACGGTACAAAAAAGTCTCTCAGAGCCTTAATGAGAGTGACAAGGGGAAAAAAAGTGTCTGTGCTTCTAGAATGTTACTCCAAACGCTGCTTTTGTCATAAAATACTTCTGCTTCTTTGCAGAAACTATTTTCTTGTTGTCATTATTTTGCAGTATTTAGCTGAAAGGTTGGAACAAGAAAGCTGCATTATGTAAAAATGTCTTATGTGCTATTCAAGTAAAATATGACACCAGTTTTGGGTGTAGTGAGTAATACACTCATTATGCGCTCAGATTCAAAGATCTAAATTCAATATAATGAATATGGTATATTAGTGTTCACCTGGCAGTACCGAGGGGTTGGCATTTTTGTGAAGTTATCATAAGAAATATTGGATTGCAGTGGATCTTAGCTCCACGGAATGAGCTCACTGCAGAAGTCCAGAGCTTCCTCCATGCTTCCCTCCCTTGCTCCATGCTGACCTCCTAGCTAGTCACCTCCTTCCCCTTCCCCACGCCATCAGGGCTGCCCGAAGTCCACAACCCCTCCTCCATGGCTGCAGAAAAGCTTGTCCCTCCTTCTCTCCTCCTTCCCAGGACAGAGGCAGCTCACCATGTCCCTAACACCCTCACACTCCTTCTGTCTTTTCAGTTGTCTTCCTCTTCTCCTTCCAAGGACTCTGTTTCACCTTCGCGTTTCTCTCTGCCACCAGGAAGGGTTTCTTATTCTCTCCCCTGTGCCAAAGACAACGTTCATTCCTCAACACATACCACCTTCCAGCGCATCCCAGGATCTCTCAGTCCTTGACTCCACCTCATTTCTGGGTACACATGTACTTCCTCCTTCTTCAGGATCCCTGTTATCTCCTGTTCCTGTGGGGTGTCACATGTCTTTTATTCCCTTCATCGTTTATACTCACAATTCTTGGATAAAGACAAAAGGAGAACCACAAATCCCCAATTCATGTCATGAACAGCAGGATAAATGAAAAACATCCTTTCCTTCAACTCCTGGATCTCTGCAGTCTAGTAAGAGATGAGCTCCCATTGAAGCTTAGACAAATTGAAGATCCCACTGAAGATGTGAAGTCCCTTACAACCTGAATTATTCTTGTGATTCTATGTGAATTTGATCTGCACTGGAGCTGGCAAAAAGGTAAAGTTGTGGCTCATGGGCAGCTGCGGTTGGAAAAGTGATGTTAACATTTTTTTCAGCCAGATCAGGCAGTTCCAGTGGCACTGCATATGCAGAAAAGTTCATTGAACCAGGAAGGTTTCAGCTGAAACACACTCAGCTAAATGAACCAGTAATTTCTGGTCCAACTTTGTCATTTCACAAAATAACTCTAAATTCACACAGATCAAGGAAAACTTCAGCTTGAAAAAATTGTATGCAATTTGTTTGACTTTACTGAAGTACAAAAGGATAGCAGGTTGTTGCCTGTACTGCTAACTGACCAGTGAAAGGGAATCTGTCTTTTCAGTGAAGAGTGTTTGCAGGCTGAGTTATCAGTTAAATCTATCAAAATACTCTGAATCAACTAGTGACAATTCAGAGAGTAAATACCGACTGGCTATGCAAGCTGCTAAAGCAGCTATTTGTTGTGTCATTCACCAAAGACCCGCATTAGCCAGTTCTGATAAACCCAAGGCTGTAAACACAGAATTGAAAACCTTGAGATTAATTTGGCCTACTGCGTAGGTAATGATAAGGCACGTCCATGTAGCAGCACTCTGCTTGGAGTGTCTGGGAGGTTCCAGCTGTAATATAATAAAGTTTGTCTTAGGCGACTAGCAAAATCTCATCTTAGCACTGCCATTTTCTGCACAATAATGCAAATATTCATACTTGTTCAGAAAAGTAATTTCTTTTTGACCTTTTTTCTTTCCAAACAGCACTCATTATGTATTTTGCCCTACCATCTTCAACACAGGCATTCGTCCCCCTCTGCGCTCCTCAGCGTAGCACTAAGTCTAGCTGTTGCTGAGACAAACAGAACATCACGGCAATGTCATGACAAATGCACAACAGCATCCAGTATGGTTCATGTTATCACAATCCAGAATTCAGCTTGTGCTGCTCATAACAGTTTCTATCTCACCTTTACCAAGTGAAAATGTTTGTCACCTCTAATAGAGACCTTTGCAATAGAAACTCTTTGAAAAGGATGGCTTGAACAACTCCTTAAAAGCAGTAACTGACACGGCTATGAATGTTTGAAAAAATCTGGAGCTTGGAATACAACATATATGTACTCTTTGCAAACAGCCCTGGCATGCTTGCACATGGGTCCTGGGGAACAGCGCTTCTCAAGTCTTCCAAAGAAGTGAGTCCCAAGAGCATTTCAAGTCCACAAGCCTGGGGTCACAACAGCCCAGTACATAGCAGAGACCATTGCAACAATGCACCCTAGAATTTTCCCTGCAAGGGAAACGGTATGAAGAAAGACCAAATCAGCGTGTCTAATTCTCTGTTAGACCACGCAATCTGCACAAGGAACATGCAGTCCCACCATTTTCTCTCCTTCCTTCCTACACTCTGTATGAAACACCACCTTGTGCCTACATAGGAGCTATGGACTTTTCTGAATTTGCTATTTTCTCCACACAGCCATTGCCTGCACCCACAGTTTCATGGTATGAAGATTCTAGCTGCAACAGTGGCTGACAGCTCTGGTCCATCCCCACACCACCCCTCTGCACCACGACTCCCCTCCAGTTGTGCAAATCTGCATTTTTTGAGGTCTGCAGTACAAAACAGGCCTCAGAATTGATGTCGTAAAAATCTTTATACTACTAGTTCCGTCACACATCTATTGTCATGGACTGGGTAACTGCTGTCAGCTCAGAAAGTAGCCTGAAATTTTAAGGGAACATCCCCTCTTATTAATGTCACTTTCCACATTGTTTACAGTTACTTAGTAATGTCAACAGATTTTATTAATTTGGACTGATATTTTCTAAGTTGCATGTCTCAAGATTTTTGTTTGTTAGCTGTTTTTTAAAGTTTTTTGGCCATAATGGTGAAGGTCTTTCTGAGGAACAAGCTAAGGAAAATGACTTTTTTTTTTTGCACAAACTTAAAGATTCCAACAAATCTTTGTTAAGAAGCTCCATTTACACTATATCTTCAGTCAGGAAATTGCCCAGGACATTTCTTTTGCCATCCATACAAATGTCTGCTCAAATTCAGCTAATTTAAACTTCTTTAAAATCATAGCTGTGGTCATTTATGCCATCCTATACCATTTTTATATAATGCTTATTCCTATAACAGAACAGTTTCTCCCAGTAGCATGTTAAGCAACAAGATTAACAGCAATAACGTTGTCTGGTTTGTTCCCTGATGCTCTTTACCGTAGGCATTTCCTGGTGTTTTGTGGCTTAATCCATTACAAACTCTGCAACAGCAACCTGTTTGTGTGGGACATCCCTTTCAGCAGCAACACCCCACCACGATGGGCCATGCAAGGTTTGCATCCAAATGGAAGGAAAGTGGGACTCCCCACACTCTCCATTGCTTCTACTCTGTGTTTGGATCCAAGTAGTGAAGAAAAGGAAGCCTTTTCCACTCAATGGCGCAGGCAATCTTAACTTGAGAATTTCCTAACTCCGCCTTGCTACTTGGGTATGTGCTTTTAAAATCATTCCGTGCACTGTGTAAATTACACAATTTTTTTAAAAACCAAGTTCATGCTTTTGATGTTTGACACATTTTAATAGTTCAACAATTCAGCTATACTCAGGCACAGGTAATCACTGGGAAGGACAGTGGTTACTGACAACTACCAACACTCTGCATGTACATTATCATTTTCAGAATTCTGTTGCTTTTTTCTAGATACTTAACAGTTATTTACCCAAATTGTCCTCAAGTAACTACTTTTTAAAAAGGAATTATCATCAAAATTCAGTGAAACAGCTTCAATTAATTTCAACTTCCAAGAGAAAGATACACTTTCTGAAAACAAAAAAAAGAGTTGGCAATCATTTATGGCAAATTTCACCTTGGCTTCTTGTCAGCTTGCATTTGATAACCACCCTGAATACAACTAACACATTATTCAAGGTTGTCTTGGGCCTACTAATCTTCGGTATTTCATGACTTCTGAGTTACTATTATTACTGAAAGATGGATGATACTAATAACTGACTCTTTTGGAGGATGTATTTTAGGGATTTCATTTCCCATTTTCAAATATCATTTATTCATAGGTTTTAAGAAAAATACTGATATTGAAATTAAAACCCATCAGTAAACTAAATCGGATTATTCTGTAGCATATAAATAGTGATCAGGAATTGATCTGACACAAGCTGAAGTCAATGGAAGGGCGGGTATTAACCTTTAGGTCATGCTCTCTAGAGAGTGAAAGGAATTCTTTAACAAAAGGATAGTGAAATAACTACAGTGCACCAACAACTATATCTAGCTCTCTCTGTATAGGTCTATGGTACACATTTTGCATATTTTAAGTGTGCGGAGCCTTTAATTGCTGGAGGAAACATTAAAGGGTACCTTGAAGCAATTCTCTACCCAAACAGACTGACTATCTGTTATCTGGGCAAAAAGGAAGGAAAGACTAAGCTCCTACATAGCAGGAGCTGGAAGCAGTGAGAGCTACCACATACACCATAGCATCATCTAAAAAGTTTTGGGCAAATTCTATTTCAGAGCAAAAACATGAAGCGTTTCTTGGAGATTGGCTGAAAACTCAGACATTGTCCCAGTACTTCAAATTAGTTAAAGCAGCAGAGGAAAAGAGTCATGGATATGGCTCCAAGAGCAAGAAGAGTGTGATTTCTGTGGCCCTAAAACCTGCTAGAAAAACCTACTCAGAAAAGCTAGCTCAAAGACTACTGAACAACTAAACCTGCTCTGTTGAGGGGAATATCATTCTGCGTAAAAAAGAAAGGTAGGAAAGGAATGTATGACTTGTGATCTCCACTGAGCAGAAAAAAACAAGTCAGCATTCAGGGCTATTATTTTGGGCCAAAGAAGGATGAGATGAAGAACTGAGCCATAACAGTTGGGATACAAGTGGAATGAACTGTACCCAGTAAGGGAGAGAACTACTGAGAAGAAACTTTCCAGAGGAATGTGAAAATAAGGGGCCCAAGCCTCCTTCCATCCTTTGGACCATTCTTTGATAAACTCAGAATACAGTCATGCAAAATCTGCCAGCACATATCCAAATTTCACCTGCTCTGCTGTACTGTATAACCACTGAAACAGGCTACTATCTGTAATTTATTAGATGAAGAATTGTTTTACTTTGCCCTTCACTTACAGGCTATTCACATATACATAAAGAAACATGACTTGTAGTAAACAGAACATTTTTACAGTACTTTATAAAACTTTTAGAACACATTTAAGATAAGAGAGTGTAGTGATACAGTGTACCAAAACACTACTGGAACAAAATCTGAACCCGATTCTTAGTTTCACATAGGCAATTTTCAAATAAAGTAAAGGATAAGCGAATTGCTGAAGGTCTATGTCTAGACCTGTAGCTTCTGAAAAATCTCAAAAATATGTGTAATTTACAGCAACTTCCCAAAATTAAACCCTTTCACCTTGCAGACTGTGGTATTTTACTTCCCTAAATAGCTAAACAGGTACTAAACATTCAGTCCTTTGTCAACACAAACTCACTTTACCTGCAGTTGGAATTTTGCTGAAGTATTTTCTACTTCATGAAAATCCACAAGATAATAATATATAAACAAAGAATACAGCCAAAAACATTTTACCTTTCATTTGTCTAAGCGGGTGAAACTCTAAACACAGAAAATCAATTGGAATTTTGCCTGTGATGTTATTAAATCAACCATTTATCATTTAACTTCATAGTTCTAGCTGGTCAGTGAGATAACTTCAAAGGGTAAAACAGGTATATTTTTTTAGGGAATTAGAGTGTAAGAGAGTAGATGGTTTGGGTGCAATTCACAGTAAGTGTTCAGGACCTGAAATTTGGGCTCAGTTTATTGCAATTGGTCACTCAACTGGAGGCCACCTGCAAATCTTCTTTCTTTTACTGAAACGTGTACATATTGTAATCCAGCACAAAGACTGAATGGTCACCATTAGGAATATAAATTTCCCTCTCTATAAGTACTGTGCCTTAGCTGGTAAATATTTGTTTTTCCTACAGCTAGCCTGCCTAGCGCATGCATTTGTTAAAATAATCACAGGGAAAGTTAACAGCGAACAGGTATGTAACTTGGCTACAAATGGAAGAAAACAGCAGCAGAAATTTTGGAGCACAATACAACCAGTACGAGGGCAGTACTGTTGAATCTGTAAGATTATCACGAAAATGATAACTTAGAAAAAGGCTTTCAGCATTCCACTGAAGCTGATAATTTTACTATTCAATGTCAATAACAATTTGTAACAAAGTTTAACAAATTTGTATTATCAGGGATTGTTGCAGATGTAGAGATTTTTTAAAAGGTAGATTTCAGAACATGAACTACACAGCTCTTGATCATGAAGTATATGTCTCTCTTGCTATCACCACACATACAAAAAGAACCGAATAATTTCTTTTTTATAGTAAGCATGTGTAAGCTTAACATATTCTATGTAATAAACAGAATTTAAAAGCTGTAGAGATAGCATTTTTAATTGTTGCCTAGTAACAGTTACAGTATTGAAACTGACCTTCAGCTAAAAATAAAGAAAATATTTAAAAACAAAAAGAGAGGAAGACAGTATTGCTATATTAAAAATATAAAATTATTTTTAAATTACTGTGCTACCATTTCTAAAGGTTCATTTTAACTTCTTCCTATTAAAATGCCTGAAAGAGTTAAATAATCCTCCCATTAAGCCATTTCCCATTTCACCATCCAAGCTAAGATTTTATGAAGTGTTGCTAAAACATGACACAGAGGATGAGTCTGTCACCTTGACAGCAAAAGCTAAATTGAAATCTAATGTAAGTGAACTTCAGATGTTTGAGAAACTTCAAAGAATAACATAAAAAATGGACTACGTATGCTGTATTTGCTAAATGCACATTACCTTTTGTTTTCACCATAAATCAAATATGTATAGAATTTGCACTCACCAAAAGAAATGAGCAGATTCTGGGGAAGTTCTTACTTGTTAGCATGCACTTACATGCAGCTGTGGCTGGAAATCCAATTTATGTGACCAGACAAAATGCAGACATATTTTTATAAGCACAAATATTTTTACATATGTTACAATCTGAGGTATATAACATCCCAGATTACAATTCCTCTTAGCTGTTGAACTACTCAGTTGCAAATATTATTTATATTAATAAACAGGATACAATAATGCTAAAACACATGGCTCTGTATACATAGTAATGGTAAAGTTCTTTCTGTGGCTGCTGAGTATTTCAGCATTGAAACAGATCCTTCAAAATTCAGAGGTAACAAATTTGGGGTCCCTTTGCAGTAGCCATATGTATCGGAGAACATGGTTCTCCAAAAAAGAAATTTCATAGGTGTAAAGGTGGTCTTATTGTTAACCATCTATATACCTAATGGGCATTCCTGGAGAAGCTGGCTGCTCATGGCTTGGACGGGTGTACTCTTCGCTGGGTAAAACACTGGCTGGTGGCCGGGCCCAAAAAGTTGTGGTGAACGGAGTTAAATCCAGTTGGCGGCCGGTCACCAGTGGTGTTCCCCAGGGCTCAGTGTCGGGGCCAGTCCTGTTTAATACCTTTATCAATGATCTGGACAAAGGGATCGAGTGCACCCTCAGTCAGTTTGCAGAGGACACCAAGTTGTGTGGGAGTGTTGATCTGCTGGAGGGTAGGAAGGCTCTGCAGAGGGACCTGGACAGGCTGGATCGATGGGCCGAGGCCAAGTGTATGGGGTTCAACAAGGCCAAGTGCTGGGTCCTGCACTTGGGCCACAGCAACCCCATGCAACGCTACAGGCTTGGGGAAGAGTGGCTGGAAAGCTGCCTGGTGGAAAAGGACCTGGGAGTGTTGGTCAATAACTGCTGAATATGAGCCAGCAGTGTGCCCAGGTGGCCAAGAAAGCCAACAGCATCCTGGCTTGCATCAGGAATAGTGTGGCCAGCAGGACTAGGGCAGTGATCGTGCCCCTGTACTCGGCACTGGTGGTACACTGAGCCCTGGGGAACACCGCTGGTGACCGGCTGCCAACTGGATTTAACTCCGTTCACCACAACTTTTTGGGCCCAGCCACCAGCCAGTGTTTTACCCAGAGAAGTGTACACCCATCCAAGCCATGAGCAGCCAGTTTCTCCAGGAATGCCCATTAGGTATATAGCTGGTTAACAATAAACTGAACACACAAAACTGTGTTCAGTTTCGGGCCCCTCACTACAAGAGAGACATTGAGGGGCTGGCGCGAGTCCAGAGAAGGGCAGCGAAGCTGGTGAAGGGTCTGGAGCACAAGGCTGATGGGGAGCGGCTGAGGGAACTGGGGTTGTTTAGCCTGGAGAAAAGGAGGCTGACGGGAGACCTCATCGCTCTCTACAACTGCCTGAAAGGAGGTTGTAGAGAGGTGGGGGTCGGTCTCTTCTCCCAAGTAACAAGTGATAGGACAAGAGGAAATGGCCTCAAGTTGCGCCAGGGGAGGTTTAGACTGGATATTAGGAAAATATCTTCACTGAAAGGGTTATCAAGCATTGGAACAGGCTGCCCAGGGAAGTGGTGGAGTCCCCATCCCTGGAGGTATTTAAAAGATGTGTAGATGTGGTGCTTAGGGACTTGGTTTAGTGGTGGACTTGGCAGTGCTAGGTTAACGGTTGGACTTGATGATCTTAAAGGTCTTTTCCAATCTAAACAATTCTATGATTCTATGATTCCTAAAACTGTTGTCTGTTTTCAGGTCAGTTCCCTTGTTTAGAAGGCTCAGCTTTAATTGAAGCAGTAAGTTAGCTGATTTTACACATTTGGATGGAAGAGGAAAATGGCTTTTGTGATGAGCATCTGCTGTTTTGTTAAAAATGTGGTTAAAGACATTAACAAAAGTGACATTACCAGCTGTTCTAATGTCAAACAGCTTAGTAAAACTGTTTTTTGTCAAATGACAACATATGACACCAAAATCAATTCCAAACCAATAACACTCTCTTAGTTGCAAAACAGGCTGCAATCTAGAAAAAAAATGTTAATTAAAGTACAAATTATACTTTTTTCCCCCTGAAAGAATAGAACGCCAGATTTACTGACAAAACTCAACCTCTTTTCTAAATTCATAAAAGGCAAAATATAATCTACAATAAGTTCTCTGATGTATAAATAACACCTTATTCCCATAATATACTCATAATAGCAATAGAACATGACAGGCTGTGCCTTTCAGGGTAATTAAAGCATGCCTCAGGTGGTTCAAGTACGGTGGCCTTTGGACTTGCAGCTTACAACCCCCCCGCCCTTTTGTGCTGTAATCATCAGGCAGGCACTGCCTGTTGTGTGCTGCTGTTCAGCTATCCCACGCTCGTGTTCACATCATTTATAATTATCAGATTATTAGAAGGTGACACATTAGCAGCCTTGTCAGCCAGCGTTCTTCTAAGGGGAAGATTATAGTCACAGCTAAGCTGTGTATTTGGGCCAATGCCCTTAACATTCTCTAAAAAATTACTTGGAAAGAAAGAAGCAGGAAAATAAATTACCAAAATACAAATGGCATCTTTTATACCTTAAAGGCAGTCAAAAGTGGACAAATTTGCCTTCAACATCTTAATCAACCTGGTAAGATCAGATAAAATGAAATCCTAAATGCCTGTTGGTGCAGACCTTATTTAAGGGGTATACCATGTTTTTTTTTAATTAGGAGAAAGATGCATATCAGAAATGTTTGGGAAAATGCCTTCCCGAACCATACGGTGAATTACATGAGTAGAGAGACTCAAGGTAACTTTAGTCCTCTGAGACAGCTATGCTGCAAAAGAGATTGGTGGGAGAAGCAAGCAAACAGCTGTGCCTTCTTGTTAACTAAATAAAGGACAAATGCTTTAAATCATGATCGATGTATGCAAACTTGCAAACCTTGAAAAACATGGAAACTGGAATAATGGCTTCCAGATGGAATTGCCAGTAGTGCTTAAGTGACCGAGGTACAGAAGTCTGATGGCATCCACTGCATTCAATGCTTTTGAACATAAACCCAGCTTGTACAGTACACATCATGGCAACTTTCATTTCTATATTAAACTCAGCCCACTAAAATGCTGATTTTTATCAAAATATTTTTGAATGGATGTTATTTTCCATTTTAAAAACCCAAACACATTTCAATACACATTTTTAGCCAGCTCCAGCAATGAAACAGGATATGTAACATAAGTGTTTGTTGCTGTCCCCTCACACCACAGCATATGGTAGGTGAGTTACAGACACTTGTGTTACTGCTGCAGCTCTTCAAAACTAAATTGTTACATTAAAACCTTAGGCATATGCTATTTTCAAGCTGTAAAATACCTGCTTACTTAAACACACAGATGCCAATAATCCCCATATGTCTTGAGAAGATTCTGAGCCACTTTTAATAATTGATTAGCTCTGTGCAATGCAAATTTGAAAATGTAATGAGAAGAAGAGAAAAAAATTCTCACATTTGTCACAAGTAACCAAAGTGCAGAATCCAGCCCCCATTGCAGGCTGAATGCACGTCCAGCACGCTGGACTGGGTCATTTCAGCCTTTGTCATACACTCAGAGTTGCACCTTCCCTGCTATAGGTACCATTGCTCTTTCTCGTGGCGGATTAAATCCTAACTTGGGACTGATGCAAGTTGCAGAGGATGGGGAGGACCTGCTCCTCTCTCCTTGGTGCTCGGGAGAGGAGACACCCGCAGGCAAGGTGATCCCTCCTGGGAAAACAAAGAAAGAGGAAGCCCATTAAGTGGCAAGAGTGGTGTGAAAAACATGCTAGGGAAGAATAGAGATTATGCTCGTGGAAAGAGAGAGACAGACTAAAACAAGAAAGGAAGACAGAAATAGCCAGTGGCAGTGATTCCTGATGAGGGAAGGAAAACAGCAAAAAAAGGATGCAGGATGTAGACAGATGTCCTGAGCAGCAGCGTATCGACTGAATTGGGAACTTGTGGCTTTCTGGTCTGCTCAGCTGCTAGCCTGGACTCAGCACTCTCTTATCGCTGTGTTAAATTACTGTTGATTGTGCATCAGACAGCACAGCAAATATTTTGTGTTCCTTTTTCAGTGCGGAAAACAGCATGGAATGGTTGTTTGCTTTTTCATTTAGGAGAATTATTCTTTTCCAGTTGTTCAATTTGATAATATCATGTGCACGTACCACTACATTTACAGTAGAAAAAGCAGGTCAAATGCATATACCAGTTGTTTGAAGATGGTTGGGACTTGGTAGCTTCAGGGTGAACCTGTTGCATGGTCCCTGTCCAGGGCAGGTGACTTTACCCTTACTAGCACTTTCTGTTACGAAGCATTCCAGCACCCTGCTGACAGCCCAACACTGTGCTACCCACTGCCCAAAACTAAAAGATGGCTTCTGCTGTTATGAAGTAGTTTTGAGGGGTCTCCAAGGGGGCTTAGTCTATCCAACAAGGGCTCCTAGCAAGATGCTACCACGGGCCCAAGCCATAGGAAACCTTGGAGGTGGGACCCACAAGCACCCAGAAGAGGCCAGGTCTTGTCAGTGCACAGCAGCCCTACTGAGGAGGAAAGCTGCTGTGGTTTGGCCATGCTGTATTCTCAGCCAGAAGAGCCAAGCAATCCTAAGAATAGCTTTTCCCTTTGAAGATGCTTCTACAACACAAACTTGAGGAATGCAACCATTGCACCAGTACAGAAAGCCTGGAAAACAGTTGCCTAGGATTCCCTTTTGAACAGTCCCCGCTGATCTCCTGGAAATTTCAGTAAAAGGAAGAGTTGCCTGGTAGAAACCACAATTATCTGAATGCACTGTCTCCACAGACCTCTTTGCAAGTCCTCACTTACCTATAAGCAAATCATTATGTACAGTAAATATAAGGGACTGAACTCACACAGTGCAACCATTAATCTAATGCTCCCACTGCATCCACCTAACTAATGAGATGCTTTTCTTTCCAGCCATCTGCAGAGCTATGGATTCTCCTCCCACAACTTCTTGCTTTAGCTTGCTCTAAAAGATCATGCACACGGAGACAAATCAAGGAAACAAACTAGACACACATATTCCGTAGCAATTCATTAGGATTTCCTAGCTGCTATTATTATTGATTACTAATTGTTTGCACCCTGCTGCAAGTGGAATTTATATTCTGCATGTTAAAATGAGGCACCGCCAAGGAAACTAAGAAAAAAGATGCAAAAGGCTGACAATACAGATCAAACAGTCAAAACTAAGCACACAAAAAGACAGCAGCAGACTGATTTTTAAAGTGTAGAATTAATCTGTAAACTTGAAGCTTAACCATTTTGCGTGTTTTGATCAGGACACAATCTTATAATAAAATACACACAACAGCAGGCTGCGTGCTCACGAGTCTGCCATTTCTCCCCAGCTGTGCAGCGGCATGTTACACTGGTGAAAATTAGAAAGCAACGTAACCTCAGCTGACAGGTTTATTAAGACAGAGAAGACATTACACAAGCCCCTTTGACATTATAATCACTAACTCAGTCAGGAGTAGAAACCTACTTGCTATCATTATTGGAAGTAATTGGTCAAAAAAAAGAAAAAAGAAAAAAAGAGGAAAAGAGTAAGCAAACAGTCTTGTAAATGTCACGTTAATTATTTAGGATACAGGTGCTTTCAGCCACATAGATTGTATCCCATCTGTACTTCGGTAGTTTTCAGTGATCAAAAGTAAAGGCCCAGTAAAAGGAGTCTACTTTGACCTTGCTCCATTAGTTCAACTGCTCTTATTTACGTTAATGAAACTGTTTGTGCTCCTGTTCCACAGCTAAGGCTGTATCATTGCTGCTAGCATATGTCCCACTTTGCAAGAAGTTATAATTAAACTATACAAAATTGCTCTAGGCTGGGACTTGTTACCCACAGTCACAATGCAAGTCCTTTTCATTTTTTTTCTTTTTTCTTAACCAAGTTTGATTTTAATGGAGTTGTCTGATTTTGTTATACGTGTTGGGGAAGGAGAAAGATTTAATGGTTTGTATGACTTCCTGTGCTCTCCTACATGGACTTCGACCCTTAAAATATGTCAGAAAACATGAATGCAAGAGAGTCAATGTTTCTGGGAAACATGTAAGTGGTTGTCAGCTCTTCACCTGGTGGGACACAATCTAGTGCAGGTCAGAAGCAAATAAAACCTGTTGCCATCCCACGTTTAAAGCCCTGCTCATTGCAGTTCTACCCCTGCCATCCCCCGGCTGTTCCTGCTATGGCAGAAACCATCGTGTCAGGCACCAAATGACAGAAAAACACAATTCCTGCTTTTAGAGTTTGCAATCTGCATACAAAGACAAGAATGAAACAGGTCAATGGAAAATACATGGAGATGATATCACCCCTCTAAAGAGGAGAAATCTAATCATCATTTTTGTTGACAAAGGACAGAAGTCGTGCAACCCTCCTAGAGCTTGGGTTCGTTCCTTATGGCATACACTGTCTGAAGAGTGGGGTGGAAGATTGTCTAGCTAATACCTTTTCCTTCTCTACTCCATGATTTCAGAGACTCAAACACTCTTCATCCAACTATTTCCACAGCTCTAGAAAACACTTGAAAACAAGACTAAGAGCCAGATTTTCAAGAGTGCTCAGACACTCTGCTTCTCTCAGTGACGTGTGTGTGTGAGCGCATGTGGAAATCCTGCCCATAATACACAACTCCATCTACTCCAAATAAAAGTTCTGTATTTTTTTTTTTTTTTACGCAAACTGAGTAACATTTCAACCTGACCCCTTTTGGGGGGGAACCAAACAACAATTTTAAACAATTTTATCCTCAACAGATGTTTGAACTTCTGCTTATGCTAAGTTTTGTTCTGCTTCTCTGGGCAGGACCTTTTTTGCTCCCTGTGTCCTGAGAGAGCCTAGAGCCGCAGGCATGTCCTGTGTAGACCTGCTGAAACTGCCTCTGGCTCGACTGATTGTTTCTCTCTGCCTTCAGGCACAACACAGGTACCTGGCACGAACTCCAAAGGGCAGTGGTCTCCCTATGAAGGGGCACAAAGTGAAGATGCTCATATTTGCAGTCTCCTCTATGGATTTTTATAGGACCCAAAACCAGTTCACTTACAATCCTGATCCAGTTCCATAAGCCACAGAAATCAGACATTAGCAAGTGCAGATAACAGCTTCCGAGTTTATGAACACAGAGCTCCTCTATTAACTTCAAAATGGGGACCACCTTCAGAGAAACACCGTGCCAGTGTTACCGCAGGTATGTGCATGGATGAAAGACATGAAAGTTCAGAGCAGTGCACTCTATTTATTTTATCTTCAAACTTTTCTGAGATAATAAATGCAAAGCTAACAAACATTTACCATACCAGATTTCCTGATTTCTACTAGCCTGTGCCACAAGGGTTCGTTTAATACAAAGGAATTGCAAAAAGGCTTGAATATGCAGCCTTTTGATGCTAAGCAGCCATTGCAAGCATTAGATGTTCAATATACCTGCAAATATGCTTAAAAGATGTTTATAAACACACATGGTGACATGACTTGGCTAGCTCTAACTGAAGAAGAAACCATACAAAGGCCTTAGATACTCCTGTTTGATAGACATGGTAATGTACGCCAACACTTGGGCCCTGGAGGGACTTTGTGGATGATTTAGTGGGTATAGAAACGCTTATGTTAGGGGATTCCTTTAATTTGTTTATTTTGCCTTTAGAGGTTTATACGGAAGAGTACTCTGTGAAGATGTCTCAGGGAAGGTCATATTGCTTGGATTTTTACACCTTGTACGGAAAGTCCTCCAGAGAGCTACCTGCAAGCCAGCGGTGAATAAACATTCTTTAGTGATGTTTGCTCCCAACTTACCTCGGCAGCCTGCGAGGCAATAGCAGAGCTCCGCTTTCTCTTGCAGGATGCGTGCCTTTCATTTTAATGTCTGTGAGCTGAGACAAGATCTGCTTTTTGTTTCCTCTCATTTCCAGCTGCCTTTTTCCTTTGTCAGAACTGACAACTGAGAGGACAATCAAAACACCGAGTAAGAAACCCTGTTTGACCTTACTGCCAAGAGTCTTAAAAAATTAATGTTTACAGCTATTTATATGCATTGGGAAATCACTCTTTCGCCTTTGAGTTTAGATGTTTCAAAATGTCTTTTTCAAGCTCTCTGGACATCACCAAACTTTAAGAACTTTTCACAAGCTATGATCTTCACTTTAAAAAACATACAAGGACTGATGAGAAACTGATGTTTCTCAAATACCCAGAGAGAGACCTTCCAGCCACTGTCCAATGGGTAGATTCACTCTAAAACAATTCCAAGCATAAAATGTTTTCCAAGCATACAGCTTCCAAACCCATCTGTATTACACGAAGTATTTTCCGCTCCAGATCTATTCCAATGCCAGTCATTAACCCAGCAATACTCTCCATATCCAAAACAAAGGGGCATCTTCTTGTCTGTCTTTATAGGAGTTACAGCTGATCACTCTGCTAATCATATCACTTGGAATGTTTTGCAGCCCCAGCTTATTTTCCCAATAAAAGATATTCTTTTAGTAGTACTTGTAACTACTGATTGTTCAGTTAAAAAAGCAAGAATAACAAGGGAAAATAAAACAAAATGATTGCACACATTATTCTGTTCCCCACTGAAAGAAGTATTTGTGTTCAACTTTTGTACATTCTACTCTTTACCTTGGCAGTAGAATTGGACACAAAGTCATTTGAAGCTTAAAGGTCAGAGGGTGCTTCTTTAACAATTGATACTGTTCTCTAAGAAAACACTTGAGTTTGAACAGTTATGTTCTCTCATTCCTTTAAAAAAAAAGAAAAAGCGAATGCTGTTTTAAAGCTCCTAAGGAAGAGCACCAAAAGCCCTGCAGAAATCAAACTAGAAAGACCATCTTGACACGTTGGGATTCATCATGCAAACTTTATCAGACGTCAAGCCCTCGAGCAGTGCTTGGAACTATGTGCCAGGCCGTTCTGTAAGGCCAGCTGAAAGCGTGCATGCGACCCAAACAGTGAAACGGTCCTCGTGTCCCTATATGAAAAACAGCTTAATCCATTGCCCATGCCAATGTGAGACCTCACCTTTACACAGAAAGAGGAAAGAGATAAGAAAGGGAATGCACAGACTTAATAAGGAACAGATGTCATTTTCTCTCTAGTAGGAGGCTAGCATCAGGGAAATGTTTGAAAAATTGTTAAATCAACTGTTGTGGCAGCTGAACATCCTTGAGGTTAGCCAATGTGATCTAAGCCTTCACAATGTGATTTGAAGATCCCACAAAGCAACCTGGATTGGAAATTGCAGTCAGGGTGAAAACATAGCTTCTAGGTCTTTAAGTGCCAGGTAGAGATTGTTCTTTACAATTGCTTCCTGCAGAGGAGGAGCTGGAAACACAGGGACTGTGAAAGGAAGCTCTGTCAATCAAATTTTACAATTTATTTTTTCAATGGTTTATTTTCACCCCAAAGCAATGCAATTCACCTGAGTGGGAAAAGTGGTTGAAAACCTTTAGAAATGTCAAAGACCACTTCTGTACAAGAAAGGTAGGGAACATGCCTAGTGTTTGCCATTAGGCTGGTAGTCAAGACAGCACCAATATGAGGTGGATGATGGCATAGATGTTGCTTTTTTTACCCTGTTTTTTTCCAACAGTAGAGCCCCAAAAGAGCCATTAGTGAGAAATACGGGTGGAGTAAAGATAGCCAGAATGATACACTATCAATGAATTGAAAAATAAAACTGTATTAAGTTTATAGACATGCTTAGATTTCTGAGCAGTATATTGCATTTGCATAACGCCTTTAATTTCAAGTGCTCTGCAGACTATGCACAGAAGAATCACAATAACCACAGCTAAAGTGCAGCCAGTTCTAGGGTCAGAGAGAGTAACTATTACAGGGCTTACAGAACCTCGCTGAGGGTGGCTACAAACGTTCGGTACAAGGACCAAATACCGCTGTGTATATTCTTGGGTGGGAAGCAAAGAAAAATATGGTAATTATGGTGCAGAAGGAGGAATACAGATAAAATAGAATGTAATTCTGAAATTTGTAATTTAGCCAGGATATCAGATTTAATATGTAATGTTCAGCAGGCTGAGCAAGAAGAGCAATGCAATTTTCAGGAATTAATGGAATCCAGGAGGTCTTCATTTACTCCACTAGACTGAAAGCCCCGGACAAGCTTTGAGTCCTCAGCATTCTGCAACATTCACCACACGTGAAAGACTCGGAAAGGAGCTTTCTAAGAAAAATGGTGAAGAAACCTAGTGATGTATAGAGCTGAAAGTGAAATCCCAGGCGCATTTGTTCCTTTTACATCCTGCTGTCTCTAATGATACCCATGCATCCCTCCCATAGACTGGACTCCACTAGGCTGCTGCTGAAAAAGAGAAAGATTTACAACATTGCTCTGAACAGTGATACCACACGATAATTGTTGTTCCGTTGGATTTGGGTTAAGTATTTACCAGTACTTTGAAATCACAGCCTGAACAGGAGTCTTGGCAGATGTATCCACTCCTAGTAATTCTTTTAACTAGCAAAAAGAATGCCAGCGTGTGACACGAGGATTAAGCTGACCTCCCCTAACGGTCGGGAGAAATCTTCCTGGTTGTCTCCTCAGCTTTTCTGCTGCACTCTTCTCCAAGCAGCATTCACACTTGTCAGAAAGCTGTGCTATTACTACGCTCTCAAATTTTATCTCGCATAGCCAAAATGCTATGTTACGCCTATCTACAAATTTCAGCACAGTGCACCGCAGCGTGTTCATAAAACAAAAGTTCATACACACAAAGCCAACATTAATATGCATCAGTTGAAAATGGATAATTTCAGTACACTGAATGCCAATGTTGTAAAACTGTGAGATACACTAAACTTAGATATACTGTCATATTAAACACAAAACTAATGTTACTTTAGTAGTGAAAGGGAGCATTGGAATTACCAAAAGTGTGTTCCTACTGTTACAGTGGGAATAATTACAGGGTATTGAATACATTATAGAGGGAATTTGAAGATGTGAAGCAATGATGTAACAAGGGAAGTGTTTCCATACAGTTTCTGCTCTTAATTCCTTTGGGTAACAGTGATAGAAAAAATAAAGAGGGTAAAAGACAGAGAAGGAACACTAAACTATTTCTAATCACCTTAAGTGTACATTAGAGAATCTGACTGCAACATTAGTGAAATTACACAGCATAGCTCAGATCAGGGGGACTGGATTTAATATACAGAAACCCTTTCATAGGCTGTACTGAGGATAATATGGTAAGGAACATTGGGCTGGAAATTTGCAGGGTGAAAAAACCCACACTGTACAGTCTCATTAAAAGTTTGAGAACAGTTGATAGTAACGGTAACAAATCTTTCAAGGAGCTGCAGCAGCAAGACACAAACTAGCATATCCTTAAGCTGCTAGCAAGTGCACAACAGTTCAGATACAAGACATGCCTGGCCAGCATAGTGATTACTGTATTCATAAGCAGTCTGGGCAGCCTATCTTGAAGACACAAGGACTAGTTTGTGACAAATTATTAGAGAACCCAAAGATGATCTTTGACAAAACCAACCTAGAATGAACAAAAGCACTAGAAATGGCCCAAAGCACAATAGCTGAAGAGAAAATAACGCTGACTTACACTGAAGTCCCAAGGCTCAAACAGCCACTTGATGATCAGCAGTGTGTAGATGCTTTCAACGCATCTCAGAAAAGCAGCAGCATCTCGGAAGGCAGAGGGAGCTCCATAAGGCCATATAGGAAAATGTGGGTTTGTGGGCAAGAGATGGGGAATGTGCAGTGGGGAGAATGTGTGTATGTATAATACAGACAGATGCTATAATTTACATTCAGATGAAGGTCTTCACTAGTCAGAAATTCAGCTATCCGGAAGAGGTGCACCATGACATAGCTCAAACTACAGAAAGAGAATGTTTACTATGGGAAATGGATTTAACTAGGTCAGTGCCAAGGCTATCAACCCAGGAGATGTCCATGTGAACAGCAAAAGGTCAGCAGATCAAGTCTGGCGAGGAGGATCCCCAAACTTGTCATCCCATCTCTCCATAGCTTTCACTCCTTTTCACAATCATCTATAGGAAGACAAGCACTGGGTTTTTCACTGCACAGATTAGAGACACATAAAAGGGTAAAGCACAAAAATAAATATGTGGAGAGAAGTACAGAATGATGGGCAACAGATAGGAGCAGAACATCAGTGGAAGCAGAGTTTTGTAGGGAAAAGGAGGATTTACAAAGACAGGTGTTCAAAGGAGCTGGAAGCTGTCACACAAGTAGAAAGAGGAGAAACACACAAAGAGCTGAGGAGGCAGCATTCATCTGGAATAAAAGAGCAGGCAATGAGACATATAACAGAGACACGGAGAGAGAAGAGGGGCTGGAAGAGGAAGAAGTGTTTGCACACTTTTTCAGGAGGGTGAAGAAAGTTCATGAGCATACATGGAGGTCTGCAGTAAAGGACCAAATGCTAAAACCCACTTCTCCTTCCAATCCCTTGGTCCACATCAATTGACTTTTAAGACATACTATATGGCTGATCTGTTGGTGTAGTTTTAGGTGAGGGCTGTGAAATGAGGAGGAGAGTTGTTCGTTAAGATGGAGCAGTATTTTGTACTGTGTAGGAGGGTGTTGATCTGGTATGATGCACCGTGTAGTGTAGGAGGGTGTTGATCTGGTGTGATGCACTGTGTAGTGTTTACATTTACAGGCGTGCCAATAGCATAGACAGATGCTTTATAAAACAAACTACAAACATCTCAAAAGTCAAAGGTACACGGATATGCCAACACAAGGCAAATACCACCCTTGCCTTTTCTAAGAGCAATAAATAGCCCATTCACACAGATCAAATGTGGTTAAGGCAAATAAAGCTAAACTAGGCCAAGATTAAGATTGACACACTGTCCATTTAAGCACTTGCAGAAGAAATGCTGAGCTTCATTCTCAAAGGGCAGCACTCACAGTGTGGTCACTCCTCAGAACTGGAAACCTGTAGTTTATCTCTTATTGAAAGAAGCCATTTGTACAATCCATCCCTGTAAGCCTCAGCTGTCTGCCTATACCTTACCTTTGGCTGGGACCACAGCCCATCCAGCATATAAGCAGTGAAGCTAATTTCTCTTTTTCCTGGCAATAAAACCAGTGGTAAGCTTCACTCTGCTAGGGTTCTCGCAGAGCTAATATGGACAGCCTCAGTCCTCCAAAGCAGGTTATGGGTGACTAGCGTGACCAAAGATAAAGCTGGCTAAAGGACAGCTGCTGAATAGTAAGGAACATACAGGCATATAGGCTTAGTATCTGAATATTTGGAAAAGGGCTGGCAAGCAACCCTTATCAGAAAGGGTTAAAGGTCCAGGAAGAATCTGGAGGGAGGTGCGCATCCATCCTCTTGCCCATGCAGTCGGAGGGATCTCTACTGTGAGGACAAGGACCGCAGCCATGCGGCTTTTCCCAGCCCTCTTTGTCTTAAGCTTGGGACCAGTTCATACAAAACAAAAGAGGCTTTCAAATAGGTGGCACTGGTACTGGAGAAAGGAAATTATTTCTGCCTGCGGATCAGCCAGAATCCCTTTCTATGTAGCTTGGGGAAGGCTCATGGGCCTGAACAGTCATCCACTATCTCCCACAGAAAAAAATGCCCTGAGCAACTGAGGTCGGGAAGAGCACAGACAGGTAGGGGAGAGCACAGAGCGTCATCTCAAAAAGTAACAGCTAGGACAGATAATGCATCAATTTAACCAGGTGTTGTCAGATCAAATCAGAAACGCTGCTGCTACCCAGCTTCGAGTTAATGTAGGTCAAGGCACTCCATTGCTCTCTTCTATATAATCTCCCACACTTGTTATGTAGATAAATGCAAAACAAACAGCACACTAAAAATAGGCTGAAAAGCCAAAAAGATTACTCAGATTATGCCATGAGAATGTAAAGACAGCAGGGGAGCAACTGCTCTCAGATTTGGGAGATGAGGTATACTCACGTTGTTTAAGGTTACTTGGCCTGTTTTCAGGGTACAATTTAATTGCTCTTAGCTGACGGGTTAGAGAGCAATGCCACAACGTACACTGTGTTCACAATAAATATAGGTATATGACCAATACAAAGCCTTTCAGTGGAATTTACAGAGGTGATAAAATGGGTCATACCAGAAATGCAGTGACCGAATCAAATTACCAGGCGTTTCTTGATAGAGCATGCACTCAGATACATATAAATTAAGTCGCTCTGTAACAAACCCTTTTTAAAACAAGCATGAGCTAAAAGCAGCAGGAGAAGCTTAACTGCAGTTGTGTTACACTGTTATCAGTTAAAAGGCTTAATTCAAAAAGATTAATTCTAATTTTTAATTAAAGATAGAGAATATTGTTACACCAGTTAAGGTACAGTGAAGGGAAATGGTGCATACAAGAAAGTTGGGTGGGGGGCTATTTTTAATAAAGTAAATAATAAAAAAAGAATAAAAATACAACCTTCTGCCTCACACCTGCAGTGGAATCATCATGAAATGACACCGGAGCTTTTGGTTTGCCCGAGTTAAGGACACATTCGCTCCATTCCTCATTTCCTCTCTATTGTGTGACTTGAGATAATGTAGGAGAAAGAATTGCAAGTGCTGCAAATTAGAGCAGACACTGATCGGGCTTATAAGAATTTCTCCTAGTTCGTAAATTGTCATTGCAAGCACCAGGTTACACTGCTTAAAATTACATTTATACAGGAACTTTAAAAATACTGCTATTTGGTAAGTCACGTTCTGCTGAACCTTTTTGCTCTACAGGCTTCTCTTTTCCCTGTGTCACTGCAGCAGCCACTTTCTTGGGGTAATAACCCTGTTCAGGCAGAGTCTGGGAAGTTACTGTCCAGCTGCGAGATACATCCCTTCAGCTGAGACACACTCGCTGGGCATGAGAAGCAACCCGTTTTATCTCAGTGCAAAGGAAAACACTTCTACCTAAATCATCTTCAATTATTTAAGGCCACCTTGCTGTGATTTGCACTGGAAGAGCCCAGACATGCTTATGATTTCCTTTATGAGAAGAGCAGTAATTCCCAGCTGAGGCTGCTATCTGCCCTGATATGCGTTTGCACATGATTTTACTTTTGGGGAAAAGGGTGCTAATCCTTCCTCAGCTGTAATGCAGGAAGATTAGGACAACTGGCTTGTCTTCAGGCAAGCTCAAGGGCGGCTTCTCAGCTGAAATTACTCCACCTGGACCCTGTCGTGACACCATTTGTTGTTTGACATTAAGATCAGCGTGGCTAATGATGGAGGGCAGGGATGTTCTAGTGTCATTAAATGTACTAAAAACTATCAGTTTTTATTTCTGGTCAGTAGTTTCACCAATATCTCATGAAATGCAGAGGAAAACAAACATGTTTTCTTGGAAAATGAATTGATAAAAGGGAAAACAGCCTAGGTGAGCTTAAAATGGTCAGATTGGTGGCAGAAGCATTTCAGTGGTGGAGAAGACAAGGGAAGTATTCTAAGACTATACAGGTAAAGAAACTATAAAAGACTTTAAAGAGGAAAATAAGTAGCCTTACAGCTGTCTTCTGCAAAACACAAAATATTAGTGTTAGGTTACAAAGGACTAAATGGAATTTAAATGCTTTGATGCATGTAGCATAAAACGAAAAAATAAGTTCAGAAACTAGAGTCAGGTAGGTGGTTTTGAAGTACTCTGTAAATAGCAGAAATAACCCAAAGCGATATAACTCAGCTATTACCGTGGAAAGCCACAACTTACATCTCCATCTTAGCATATTATTTTTCAGTTAAACCAATTACACAGAAATCCACTTTTGATGGTTATCAGGAGCTGGCAAAAATATTCCATAAAGGGATATAAAAGCTACATTCTAAAGTAAAAAAAATAAACCACCCACACTACATAATTTTGTCATTTATTTTCAAGTAAACATCCCATGAATTTGAAATGCATAGCCTGGGCTGGAAGTTGACAGGTACCATCAAATTATGAGGTACTAAAATTTTTAATTCCCGATTTTTAATCAAATTTTCTAACCTAAACATCAAACAGATTTTATGTCTAAAATACCATGTAAAAATGACACTCTTCCCTAGGAGATTTATTACTTCAGAGCACAAACACAAAATCTGATCCTGCAAATGCTCCCACGTGAGTAACCTCTCTGATATAGGTTTAGTCTCAAATAACTTACTGGCATGAATCTAGTGACCAACGAGTCAAAGGTGGTAAACACTAGCACTACCACAATTTACACCACCTGAGCGTTTATCTCAATTCCGGCAGAATTAGACCCATTAACGTGGGTCCCTAACATAGTTATTATTCACTGTTGATAGTAACAGCAGCAGACAGCTCTCAGTCGGAATCAGAGCCCCACTGAAAAGCCTTTTAGCACACATAGAGTCTTTAGTCCCATAGATGAGTATAGCAATTTTTTGGGATAAAATGTGGAAAAGGCAAGAAACTCCCCCAGTATGACATGACAAATATGACAAAGGGAAATATATGAAACTACCCTGCAGCAGGAAATAAGGGGGAAGATCAAATCTTGCCCATGTTAAATGCACAACAGATTCATATTCTTTCAGTAATCATGATTTCAGAATGGCCCAAGTCTACCTCATGAAAACAAGCCATCAGAGAACAGATTTAAACTGGAAACGACAAACATGAATGAGCAAAATGGAATAAACCCTTTGAAGTCCTAAATAACATCTTTTAAATTATTTCAAACAGTGTCATGAGAAAAGGTTGTTTGGGGGTACAGAGTGGAAGGCAGAGGACAAAACGAGTCGTGACTTCACCACTATCACCATGGCATCCATCCCAAAATGAACAGTTCTGCAACATATACCTCCTTGTACGGCGCGCTCCGCTGGCCACCGACAACCGTGACCAATGGCCACACTGCAAGACACTGGTTCACTTGGTCTCCAGTCTCATGTGTACAAACTCTTCAATATTTCAGGGTACCTCAGCACTACAAGTACCATAATTAAAAGAAAGGAAGGCTGATTTAGTGGAAGAAAGTCTTTAAAGTGCAATGCAAGGTGCCTCGAAGTCCTGTTCCCTGCTGTGCATTACCCTGCTCAGGACGCAGAGCTCTGCTCCTCCTCAGCACATTGCTCTGTTCATCTAACCTTCCTGTGACCACTGGTTTTTCCCTGTTCTGTTAATAGAATCATAGAATCATAGATCATTTAGGTTGGAAAAGACCCTTAAGATCATCGAGTCCAACTGTAAACCTGACACTGCCAAGTCCACCACTACACCATGTCCCTAAGCACCACATCTACATGTCTTTTAAATACCTCCAGGGACGGTGACTCAACCACTGCCCTGGGCAGCCTGTTCCAATGCTGGACAACCCTTTCAGTGAAGAAATTTTTCCTAATATCCAATCTAAACCTCCCCTGGCGCAACTTGAGGCCATTTTCTCTCGTCATATATGTAGAAAACAATTTTATAATGACTGTGTTCACCAAAACTAAAAATTGGTGATTTAGCTGTTAAGAAGATGGCTGTAAAGATTCGTTTCTTGCTGTTTATCAACGCATCAGAGAGATCAGCAACAGCTCCACTTGATGAACACCTCTAAGGAATCTCAACAGGAAGACACATCGTAGCTACCATTGCCCTTGCCTCACTCACAATAGCATTGTAAAGCAGCGGATTTTAATGCAACGTACCTTTTTCAACACATTTCTCAGCAACAGCATTCATAAGCACGACGACGAGAAGACAGTAACATTTCAGATGACAATCCAATTCTAATTTCAAGCCTCACAGGGTGCTATTACAAACAGCAGGGAAAAATTACAGAAGGTACTTTGGCACCTTTAACTTTTAATAGCCATTTTAATGCAGATGATCTTGACATAATTTTACTGCCTATTTGGTAATCTTATTTGGAAAACGGAATGAACACAAGATCATTTTGCAATATACAGTAACATTTATTTTTTTCAGTATCTGTTTTCCTGAGCATCCTTCTAAAGGATCTTATCATAAATCAGTATACCCTGAATTGCTGGAATTTATTTGACTGTGTTGGCAGCTGGTGCTGATAGCTACAAATGTGAGTCACAGAACTGTAAATTAGAATATAGTGCATCAATGGATTTCTTTAGGCAGAGACTTTTTAATAGCATCACAGGAGTGACTGCATTTATGGCTCAAGTGGTATCTTGAGTTCTTTTCCAGCTTAACTTGTGAAGTCAGTTGAGGGGCAATGGGACTTCAGCAAATTTTCCCCTAAAATTTATGTCTATAAAAACCCACAAAAGAAACAAAAAAAAGAAAAAAAAAATTTTTTTCAGAATACTCACTGGAACCCTTTTAGGAAATAACCCCCTAGGAAAGAAAGCTGTCATTTCTTACTAATGCCTCTTTTTTGGGGAAGGGAAAACAGAACAACCAAACCAAACCCCTCCCAAGCACAGATCCGTGGTATGTCCATGCAGGCTAAGATCTTTATGAAGATTAACATAAATTCTTTTTGTCTGTGTCCCTTAGCACTTCAGCATAAAGATGATGAAACTATAAATAAAACTTTGTGTACAGCTTTACCACTAAAAATACTTAGAACAAGTAATAGAGCTTTAGCTAAAGTTGCAGTGCAAAATCCCGCGGATGATTTGACATCCCACACATTTGTCTCTCTGCCTTCTGCAGATATTGATGGGCCAAATGGTATGTTTTATATTTACCAATGTTTTGCCATGACAGCAGGACCTCAGAACCAGGCTTCCACAGCGTCTGTGTTTACATATACCCTAGAAGGAAAAATTTTTCTCATAAGGCTATTGAAAGAAGCTTAATTAGAATGAATATTCTGTCCATGTATACGGAAATAAACTCTCACACATTAGAAATCAGAAGGAAAAACAAGGCAGACATTTAGATCATACAAAACTGAAAAAAAAAAGGGCAAAAATTAGTTCCAGTTGAAAATGAAAACAGTGATTAAAATGTATTGACAGATCATAAATAGGAAAAAAAAGGTTTCTCTCTGACAAAATTAAAATGTTACTTTCCAGCCTGGAACTTAAAAAAACCAAGTAGCTTTTAAGGAAATGGTTTGAAAGAAACCTTATTCTGAAAGAGGAAAATATTTTATTTTAGAAAATGACAAAACTAAATGTTTCAAAATTTCATTTGTTTTGTTTTGTTTTGTTTTGAAATGACAAAATTGAAAAATTTACTAATTGGCATTTGTGCCAAATGAAGTTCTGCTCCATTCCATCTGTTACCTATTTCAGGTAGCCCAATTGTTTCTACATTTACATCGATCAACATGTGTGCTGACAGTCTGTATTACCAGCAGAACTCTCTTCTATGAATGCACAGAGAATTAGCTGGGATGTGTCATTATACAGCACAGTAATTCTGCCTAATCCTTTCCAAAAACCTTGAGAAAAAACTGCAAGAAAAAAAGAAAGAAAAGTGAATCAATTTTACTCTCTCAGTGAAAAGAAAAATCACACCATTACATTCACTGCCATTAATCAATTTTTAAAAAATTGTATATTTTGAGGCTTGAAACATAGTTTGAATATAAGAACAGTAAAGTAACTATTCATATACAGCTAAACCTGCTAGAAGTATGAGTCAAACTCTGTTATATTATATCCTCTACATACATCTTAACGCATTCACAACGCCAACGCGTAGAAAGCTAACTCAGGTACTTCCCTGGGGACTCGGTCTTCCTCGGCTGTCCTGTTCCTATGGGGTGGATTACCGGAGTCACCCTATGGAAAAGCACGTATACAACAGAGTCCAATCTGTAACCAGGGCAGAGGGAGCTAAAGTCAGACAGTGTGAATATTTGTCAGGTGCCTCTGCTGCAGTGACTGGCCTAGTTCATATTAGACCTCTGAATTCCAGAAAAAAATATGTAAATTCTGAATGCAGGAACCAGTATATTTTTTTCCCACGAGATCACAGACGTCTAAAAAAGCAGGAATAAGTGTATCCTTGTTCTTTTTCAAGTCATTACTCCATCTGGAGGAAGGCTGGCATACCTAGTGGTACTGAAGATGGGGAAGAAATTTGGTATAAATTAATATTTGGCAATTTGGAGATAAGAAAGATTAAAAACGGTATGTTATATTCAGAAAACTAAGATTTAAGGACAACAGAATTTTATCACACATCAATAAGATGCCTGTTGTGGTTTAACCCGGCAGGCAGCTGAACACCACACAACTGTTCGCTCACTCCCCCTGCAGTGGGATGGGGGAGAGAAGCAGAAAAAAACAAAGTAAAACTCATGGCTTGAGATAAAGACAATTTAATAGGACAGAAAAGAAAGGCAAAATAACAATAACGATAAAAGAATATACAAAACAAGTGATGCCCAATGCAATTGCTCACCACCCGCTGACCGATGGCTCAGTTCCTGAGCAGCGGACCCCCGGCCAGATTTTCCCCCAGCTTTATACACTGAGCATGACGCCATATGGGCTGGAATGTCCCTTTGGGCAGTTGGGGTCAGCTGTCCCAGCCGTGTCCCCTCCCAGCTTCTTGTGCCCCCCCAGCCTCCTCACTGGTGGGGTGGGGTGAGGAGCAGCAAAGGCCTTGACTGTGTGTCAGCACTGCTCAGCAGCAACGAAAACATCCCTGGGTTATCAACATTATTCTCATCCTAATCCAAAACACAGCACTATAGCAGCTACTAGAAAGAAAATTAATTCTATCCCAGCCAAAACCAGTACCTGCTTTTAAACTAACAAAATGCTAACATAAATAAAGGCTGCCTGAAACTTAATACTCCAGAGGTGGTAGATATTTAAATTGTGATTTCAGCTAATTTCTCAAATTCTAAGAGTAAAACTTCTCCTCTTATTCAAGCTACGTGATCATTTTGGTCTACATCTGCCCCAGAGCTCTGGCTGCTTTTTTAAAATTATTATTATCCAATAAAAAAAAAAGAAAGTGATCATAATTAGAGTCTGCTGGAAGCAAGTAAATCCAAGACAAGGTCAAAGAAATGTTTTTCTGTCCCGAGGGCACCACTGGGAACGAAGTGGTGAGAATTCTGAACCACTTCCCTGTCCTCTCTGTGCCTGTTTACAATTGATAAAAAAAGATTTCTCAGTTGCTCACACACTCTCAGAAATCACACCAGCCAATCCATCAGTGATAAAGCCCTTAATACCGTCACACTGGACTCAAGTTATTATACATTTAGCCTCTCTTTCTCATGCTTTGTAAAGGAAAGAAAGGAAGATGGATAAAATTATAGATATAATGCAAAAAGAGAACCCAAAGATGCTGAAGTTCTGCTAAAAGGCTGTCCTTTGAGAACTGAAGTGTATAACTTTGTAATTAGACTTTGGATGAGAGGACTACCATGTCTTAGTCTATTGTTGTTCTTATCGGTGCTCTCTAGAGACTGTGGACAACATCCAGTAATGATTGCGGAATTTGATCATGTTTCTAAATTAATTGTGCTTTGGCCTGTTGGGAGTGTGCAGTCATATCCAGGGGAGAGGAAGGGAATAATACTGTATCGTGCCAAATAACCCCAAATAGTCATTGTACTCAGCCTAGGCTGTGATCTAAATCAACTCAATTTACATAATCAAGTTGAACGTATTAATTTACATAATCAAGTCTAAGTACAGTAAAGGTATGCAACTGCAGCACAAACATATTTCTTATTCAGAATTTGCAGTCTACTAGTTGTATTCAAATGACCTGAAGTTTTTAAAATTTCTCCACAGTGTTAACATGGCAAAAAAAGGGATTTATTTTGCTGAATAAAGTGGGGTTGGGAGGAAGATTAAAGAGAATCAAACATTCCAATTTTTACTTTCTATTTCTTTACCATTCGTTTGTGTCTGATCAGACAGTGCCTAATGAATACACCTCAGCATCTATGAGCACGCTGAACAGGATTCTCACAAGGAAGTAAGCTGTTGTGAAAACCCCAAACAAAAGAAACAATTAACATTACAGTACTTGGAGTAAAAAATAGGAAAGAACTTTAGAGATGTTGCAGTATTGAGCAACTTGAATGTTTATACCCATCAAAGTTTTGTAGATTTCTAACTAAAGGGCAAACTGGTTTTTTAGAAAGCGAGAAAGCCATAGATTGGTGTTTAGCAGAATGTGTCCTTTAGAACTCTTGAAGGTACTGTAACCTCATGATCTAAAAAGCCACCCAAAAATCCCATCACTATTCAAACAAGCCACTGTAGCTGGGTGTCCTCAGTTGAAGACGATGGCCGTGGGACACAGGACTGGCTCAGCCAGGGGATGTGCCTGGCCAAGGGCTGCTCTGCCCAAGGAGATGGAGCGCAGCGCAGAGAAGCCTGAGTGAGCAGAAACCTGGGCTTCTTATCAGCCACTGCGAAGCTCTGGCACAGCTGCTATCTACCTCCTGTCTCCGGACTTTGCACCCAACACTGAGCTGTGCATTTCACTTGCAATTCTTATAATTCTTGGGTTAAGGCACTTCTACCTGTGCCCGTTGACTCACCCTTGGTTGAAGAAGTCCAGTGCAGAACCATCATCTTCCACAAAGTCTCACAGTTCCCTTCATCCTGTAAAGACGACTGTCTCTGCTGCAGTGCTTATGCCATTTTTATGCTTGAGAAGCACCAAGACTACCTTTACCTGGGCTCCCTACTACAACTTCCCACCTAAGACAGCCAGTGCTGAACTGATACTCATTTATTCCAAGTACTACTTCAGAGAAGCCCTAAAATTCTCCCTCTGGCAGCCGTGCCTCTTCTCGCCAAGCACGAGCCCACGGTAGAGCAGCTGCTTGGGCATTCGCACATCAGCTGTCCGTGCCACACGTCCCGCCCAGGGCATCTGAGCCCTCGCAATCAGCGCTTCGGCACTCGGAGCAAATACTGCATTTCTGGGCTCCATCTCACGTTAGCTGCAGGCCACCCCAGGAGATGGTAAAAATTGATTACACTTCAAGTCATTTCGAGAAGAAAGACTGCTGTTTAAAATGTGAGTGCTTCCGTTCTGCAGTTGTTTCATTAGGGATAAAAAAAAACCCCAAACCAGAAACAAAACCAAAAAGAAATCGGCAGCCCCGCAAATAAAAACTGATTCACTCACAGAGTTTCTGAAATTTCCATTCAGGCACTGCCTTTGAAAGCCAGTTTGAAACAACCCCTGCCTACCAAATTGCAGAGGAATTATTCTCAATTACAGCCCTCCGTCTGTTAAAAAGTATAGTCACTGATCAGTGCTGACCTCTCCTGTGACAGGTCAAACAGATGAAAAACTCTGACAGCCGCTCAGTTTTGAAGCTCCAGGGAGAGGGAGACAGAGAAAGAAGGAAAGAAATAAGGTTCCTTTGCTCAATTTGATTTCAGTCTTTTTTTGTGTTATTAGTAAAACCACATTTGCTTTCTCTCTGCTGAATAAATTGCACATGGCAATGCAATTTTCTTTAAAGTCATTAGCTTAATGTTTTAATTTTGGTATCATTTGCGGAAATCTTCACACAATCAATCACTTCAGCTTTTGTTTCCTAGTTCTGGGCAGTTTTGCTGAGCAGCACAACTTTGCTCCTCCCTCTGTTCCCGTGCCTATGTAACTAGGTTGCATATAAATCTGATCGGATTCAGCAATGTCACACTACTGGGAGAGACCTATTGCTGGAGACACCTTGCCAAGCTACAGAGTAATCACTGAAAACACTCTTGCGAAGCAGGTTTGGGTTAATTAAATTTAACTGCACGAAGAGAGTTTTTCTTAAAAAACCCATCTGACATTTACCTGTGACTGTTCCCTCCAAGAAAAGAGTTTCTGTGAAGGGAAGAGAGACTGACCTAATGAAAGGTAAACACAAAACAGTCTCACTTAAGACTTACTCAGCCAGGTCTATATACTCCCGCATCTGCAAGGTAGAGCTGTTAATTAGGAGCGGGAACTATGTATATAGCTGAGCTGCCACTTCTAAGGATTGAAAAAAGATCAAAAGGACCAAAGAAAGAAGTGTCCCCTCAGGAGCACTTCTAACCCACCTTTAGGTCAGCTCATGACTGATCCTTCAGCTACATCAGATGTATTTTATTAGAGAATACTGTGTTCTCCCCCCAAAAGAAATGCGGTTACTTAATCTCACTGGGAAGAGTACAGTCCGGCCAGCGCGGCCTAGGCAGGCCAAAGGAAACAGGAAAGCAACATTTTGACATTTTGCTTACGAATGACAGCAAAAGTCTTAGAGAAAATGCTGATTGATATTCATGTTCATCTCTTACTCTGCTATTTTTTCCACAAATAAACAGGAAAGGGAGTCTAGAGCAGTCGAACAGTTGCTCCTTGAGATCACTGGCTAAACAGGAAAAAAAAAGAAAAACGACCAGAGAACCTAGAACTTCACAGCAAGCCAAAATGTAAAAAAAGTTTTGTTTTATTAAATTAAAACAAAAACAAAAAACCAGCCAAACCATCTGACATGACACCACATTTTTATTCCAGCTTAACCAGAACCATCTCTTTGATCTATAATAAATGATTTCCAGGTTGGGATGCTGCATGTGTGATGATAGAACTTGCTTAATTAAATCAGACTGATTTCAGAACAAAATGTTTTTCTGGAACAAAAATCTAAATGATTTATTTTTAACATGTCAAATCAAAGAAATATTTTCCTACAGCTGTGCATGCCAAGCACAGAAACATTTTCTTCATTGACTATTTTAAGCAGCAGATAAGTTATTTGTGTGAAAAAAAGAAAACACAAATTCAGTTGCCTGTGTATCTTTGCTTAAGGCGGCAAGAAACTGTTTTGTTGCTTTTGTCTCTTAACTAATTGTGGGACAAACTTCTGGGTTTTGTTATGCTCAGCTTTAAACATGAGCAACCCCACCAGCCTGGTGGGACAATTCCAACGAGTGAAGCTGGTCCTCTAGTTTCTACTCCTGTAAGTGTTCTGCCCTATTCTGGAAGCTTAAGAAGCCCATTAGCATGCAATGTTTTCTCCTCATGACAACACTTACACCCAGTAGCCACAGCATCTCTCAGCCTTCTTTTTGATTAAATGAGCAGGCTGAAGAATGGCTTCTCCATTCTTCGGCATTTTCTCCATTTCTTGACTCATTGTTATTGTTCTTTTCTGCAGTCTCACTATTTTTCATCATCCTGTGAGCACCAGAGCCGAGCAGGGTACCGTAGCACTGGCCTTCATTGATGGGATGGGTAAGAAAGTGAAAGGCTTTGGAGAAGATCATTTCATCAGCTCCACTGTTAGCAGAAAACTGCTTCAAATTCATCAAAACAAAAAGTGCTACAGTCATGCAAACTACCATTAAGTCCCCTGCAATTAACAGGTTGTTAATATTTTCAAACTCTTCAATTCTAGATATCTATTTCCCAGCAAACTGATTAAAAAAAAAAAAAAAAAAGCCCATTTCACTTTGAGTGAAATGAATATGTAGGAATAGGAGAAATCCCAAGGCAGGTTTCCAGCACGGTAGTACCAGGGCTGACGAAGCGCTGGTAATGTGATTCAGCAGGTGGCTGTTCCCCCATGCCCCCCGAGATATTACAGATGTAGGATCTCACTGCAAAGAAAGGTGGGTGTTGCAGAATCATTCTGAGGACCAAGATTTGGCACAAAAAACTGGGACCTGAAGACTTCTTAATTCCTATGGTAATTTGTATAATCTCAGGGATGGGGATCTTGGCACTGTAGGTGATTTCCAATTACATTTTGACCACAACTCCTTACAGACTTTATTTTTTACATAAAAGGTGGCTTTTCCCAGCTCTTAGATGTTACTGGGCACTGCTAAAAGATTTCCATCTCTTTCCCTAGAAAGGATGAGCAAAGCAACTATTGCAAAACCTCTGGCCTGCCCCACACCCCACCTTCATCTGCTGAGAGGCTGTCCTGACTAAGACTAGCAGAAAATGACCTGTGTTTCACCCAGTCCTTGAGAACAAAAGACCCCACAATAATTATCTTGATTATAATTGCAATTTTAATAATCTGACAAGAGACATAGCTCAGAAGATACTCGGGAGAGCTTTATCAATTAAACTCACCTCCTCAGTTACTATTGCTACTCATACAAGGTCTACAACATTTTTTAGCTGTGCTGTCTTGGGTGGCGATAAATATACTTTTATGACTTTCCAGATGTTAGTGTACAAAGTCTCTTTCATTATTCATGCTCCATAAACCCATACGAAGAGCTGGGCACAGATCAAGCACATGGGAAACCTAATTCCAACTATCTCACCATATTTTAGAAGTAATTTAGCAACAGCACGCTCAGTGCCCTTATTTATGAAGGTTATCTGCTTTAGAGATATATAAAGCCTCTACTTGTCCTTTTACAGAAGTTTTTCAGTACTGAAGCTTGTAACACATCATGATAGCGTAAAGTCACGCAAACAGCCAGCACGGGATAATGCCCGCAGACAGCAAAGGGTCTGATTTAACTGACAATCTCTGGTTTGCAAGTAAAACTTCCCAAGGAGGTTAGGCCTAGAAGGCTCAGCTATCATGACTTTGTGTTGCTAAACATGAAGGAGTCAAAGGCTTAAAGAGTCCAAGAAGAGTCATGCAACCATGACTGCAGTTCTCTTTTTTTACACAGGATTTGTAAAAGTTTATTTTGCATTTTAGCAGACTGGAGATCTTAGTTTAAACCAGTTCTTAGCTACCTGGTTGACCACATTACATCATGGGCCTTCAAAATGGAAAATTAGGTTTTTGTTAGTCAACTAAAAAATACTACCAGAAGATCTGTTTTATATTGATGTTGGCAAAGACTAAAACACTTCACAAGATAAAAATCTGTGTTTACATTTTACATGTTAGCAGCACGGTCTCCTTCCTGCAGATGTGTTCCAGCCTCTGGGATCAGAAATCCCTAAACCACTAGTAAGCAGCAAGCAGAGCAGCAGAGAGATCTTTCGATTCAAACTAGTCTCCCTCCCATTAAAACGGCTAAGTGAAAAGCAATATCCCTAATTACTCTGATATACCTCCCTTACGAGTGATACCTGTGAAGGCAGAGGGATATAAGTCATAGCCGTAAGCGACACCGGGCGTGCAAACCGCCCTGCAAAGTGAGTGATGCTCTGAGAGAGCCAGCGACTTCTGAAGACAAGGACTAGGACTACACCAAACCTGCGAGGATCCACAGGATGAAGTTTACCTCTTAGTTTTCTCACTCTAGAAGATGCTGTTAAGCAAACCAAAGGGCACGAGGCCTTTGGTAGACTCAGAAATCTGTGAGCTCTAGTGGCAAAATATCCTTTCTTGCTTCATGAAGGGTGGAGGCAACAGTACCATGTGTTTCAGAAACTCCTCCAGCTTAATTCATAATCTGCCTTTCCCTCTGTGCAGAAATAAAGAGTGCAGAGAGTATTCTGCCATACGTAGTAGAAAATGAACCAAAATCCTATACCGCATGTATTTGTATGTAGGTGGATGCTACCTTTTTTAATGCATAGTGTTTCATTGCCAAGAGATCAGTTAGAACATATGTATCAAATCATCACTTTCACAGAGCCAACTGTGAAGAAAAAAAAGGAATTTGTTCTCATTGCTTTAGGGGACACAAGCAGAACAAAATAATTGCAACCCTTTTCCTGTACTAAGCACCCTTCCAACCCACTCCTCACCCACAGCTTGGATAGTCCAGCTCAAAGGACCATGCCCCTCTTAACTTTCTGGACCCGAAAACTCAAAGGAGCAAATCCACAGCGACTGCCAGTGTGAGCTCTGGCTCTCGGTGCTCAGCTTGGTGAGCGTACAGAGGTGAATTCATGGTTTCCGTCCTCTCTCTATTGCTGACAAAGCCCCTACCCCATGCAAGGGAAATCAGAAGATCAGGGCTCTCTGGGACACACCATCACGTTCTAAACACTCTGCGAAAGCATAACAAGGTCACCCACACACCACAGGCAGGGCTGCCTGGAACAGAGGGCTAGATTTGCACCAGCAAGACAAAAATCCAGCGTTACATGAAAGAACTCACTTTGCCTTTTAAACTAAACCAAGGTAAATTGGCTTTAATTTGCCTCAGACATCCTTTTAGCTTGCAATGCTCAGATGCAGTAACACTGAACTATCTTCTGACCACTTCATGTTAAATTACAATTCTGTAGAAATGAAAGTGATAAGCATAGAGCTAAGAACAACTAAAAAGTTTAGATCATTTCAAGGGGTTTTGTTATTCTGAAAAGCTCCCAGCTCCAGTTATGACATACAGGAATCTCATAATTGATTCACTGAAATTAGGATCAAAACAAAAGTTCAAGGAACTCTTGAGGAACCGTGAAGTGATTGTACATCCACATTTCTCATGTATAAACTCAGTTCCGTTAATTCGAAATCTTGCCTGCCTTTACTGATGATGGATATAACAAATGTATAATTTGCCTCAGAGGCAAAGCAGAAATTAAAAATGCATTAATTCATGCAAACTGAGATCTAGGATACAGCCGTTTTGTTTTGTTCTATTATTAAAAAAAAGCAAGTTTAAATAAGGTGAAAATTTAGTATGAAACATAATCCTGAAACTCCTAGGGTCCACTACAATGCTTGGACAAAAATCAAATACATTTTATCCAAAGTTTGGCACCAGCTTCTATCAAAAAATTATATGTTCAGTCACAAATGGTTATTGTAAAATCTTTATTAACCTAAGTGCATATAAAAATTGTGAATTCTTAATACAAAGCAGTATTTGACTTTTAAATTTCATTTTAAGCTTGCCCTGTTCACTTGGAATGTGATTACAGAGTAAATTAAAAAGTAATCACATGTGAATTACATTTCCTCATGAATGTAATGACTTCAGGAGACTGATTAATGTTAAGCAGTGCCTGTCCTACCTCATGCATACCTTCCCAGGTGAGATGTGCAAGATAGCTGTCGTGAGTTGATTTAATTTCCTTTCTCTGGTAGTCCAGTGAGAAATGCTGAACAGAAACCAATTCAGCGCGTTCATTAGATCTGTATATGTTCGCTTCTTTTGTCCATCCAAGCACCATCTGCAAAATGCTATCAGTGTCAGCTTATGATTGTGAGCAAGACCCAAGAGACTTAGCTCATCCTGTACACTGTATTCTAGCCAGGAAAACTCTTTACATTTAGATAGAACAACTCAGCTCGTGCATAGAGCAAGAGATACATATGTGTCAGCGTATTAAAGGCTGATGAAAAAGAATACCTTGTCAATAAACTAGGAAATAGGCCTGTCTAGGAAAATACACACACACAAATACATATACACCTATTTAAAAAAGGTGTACATAACTCAAAACATGCCTAAAATATTTTTTGGAAAATACATTTTTATTTGGACACATGTATTAAAATAAAACTCAAATATTACACGAATAATTTATTATCCATGAGTAAAATAGATGCCACACAATTCCGTCTCTAACACAATAGTCACACAATGGCCCAGTTCAATCTTTGTTTCCCAAGTATTATTTTTAGTTTAAATAGGAACCAGAAAGAATATCCACCTTATCCTCAGTTTGTTCAGATCAGTTCGCCTTACATCTCCTCTTCCTCTTTCCCAGGGAAAGACTCATATCCCTCTTTTATTCTTGACTTTAATAATAAATAGGAATCCACTTAATACCATGGCTGAAGTGAGTCACAAGAAATAAATCGGCCTTTCTGCACAGGTTTGTATGTTTCTATACATGGTTTCTATTCAGATAATCATATTTCTGGACCCTTTGTAAGCAAAACATTCCACAAGATACAGAGAACCAGAAGGCTGTTTAATGCCTATGAGAATAAGAGGTAAATGCAGAATGTTCTCTGGAGACAGGAAAGGAAGATGTCTCCAAAGGAACCAACCCTACGTGACCCATCCCTGGTCTCAGATGGCGATTCTGATGTTTTTCCAGTCTTAGACATCTTCATGGGCAATAGTATGAATGTGAGATGAATATATGGAGACCGGCATTTACAAAGCAAACCTCTCACTTTGTTTTTACTCAGCCAGAAAAAAAAAAATAGACCCAGCAATGATTTTAGACCAAGCTACAGAAAGTAAAAGGCTAAAGCATTCATTTTGCAGCTTGATTCAGCCTTGTAAATATTAAACACAAAAGCTTGGTCTAATTGTTCCAGGGCACAGTTCATTTCTGCTGGCAAGAGGACCGTTTTGAATTCTAAGTGTGCTTTTTAGTGGCAGCATGACAATAAATTCCAGCATCTTAACGAGGCTTTTTACAATTATATATACATATGTATATATATTCCTTTTCATTACCTTGTGTTGTCACTTTCCATTATTTGTGCGTCCTCAGCAGTAAGGCTTTGTTTCTTATTGCTTTTCCTCCCCATCCCAAGCCCCCTCTATCTCCTCCTAGCAGTGCTCCTAACACGACACAGCCCAACACCTCTCCTGCTTTTGCTGTCCTGGTGCAGTCCCAGGTGGAGCCATCCTCTCCCGGCTTCATTTGTGGGCTGGCTCTGCAGCAGTACGCTCTCTTCCAGCATCCAGCTGTGTCCACACAGGTCACATTTTGGACTTATTAGGTAGCAACTGCCCCATTTAAAACTCTCTTTCTATTTTGAAGCAGCAACAAATAAAAACTCCGCAAACTGGACTATCTCCTGATGGGAATAAAAATCCCTGCAAGTAATCAATTTATAATCTATTTTTATATGTGAAAGTTCAAAATATCTAAAACATCTGCTTAAAAAGAAAAGGTCACCTGTAACAAGTCACATTATGTGACTATTAATACAACTGTTTTCTCAAAGGGGAGCCTTTACGTGTTGTGTAACGTCATGCTCGCTTTCCAGCCCATGAGATTATTGCTTTAAACTGTCCTCTTGCCACCCAGTACTCCAGTTACCCTCCCTGAGAAGGGCGCACAATCACAAGACACCATTTTTCAGACAGCGTATGACGGTGCTCTCCTCCTATCTGCTTCTTTTTTATTTCCTTGGACATTAAGGATCTCAAGAGACTATTCATAAAGACAGCAAGAGATACTACTGCCTCAACTATCATTCTGTCTCTTAAATAATATAACTGGAAATTAATTGGCATTAATTCACTTGTTCAGAGTTGTACAGGAGATGTTGTTTACAAACAGCAGCCATGGTTGACTGATTACAGATAGGTAATTAATTTAGAAAAAGGATATTGTAAAATAAGAATCCAATATAATCTCAGCAGGTGTCACTGTAGTCAGAAGAACATATCAGAGCACGAATGCTGAATATTTAGACTGCACTGGTATCACCTGTCCTGCACAAAGGAAATCTTTTTTCTATTTACCTGGCCTATTCCAGTTGTAAACACATTTGTAATCACAAATATTCAATTCAGAGCTTAAGTTAGTTGTTTACCGGAATAAAGATTCAGAGTGCAAGCACAGTATTTCTCTGCCCAGAATGAGAATCCTACAGCACACGCTGCTTGTAATGACTATTACCATCAAGACATTTTTCTGCAAAACGTGTTTCCTGAATTATAAATGAAAATAAAATGAAACATCTAGCTTGCCACAGGTTACTTCAGTATGCACCTACTGCCATTTTTCAGGGCAGGATATTTTCAGAAGCAACGCAGTGAAGGGGACAGGATGTTAGTGTGGATGTCAGGATGCCCGAGTTTATTTGAGCTCTGCCATTCATGTGCCATACCTCTTTTCCAAATGACATCTTTCCTCCGTGCCCTGTTCTCCTGCCGTATTTGCTTCTTACACTTGTTTTCCAGTCTTTTCTAAATCACTTACTTTACGTTTGTGCAGCACATAACTTAGTGGAGTTCCAGCTTTGATCTGGACCAAAGAGAGTGCAGTCATGGCTCTGATGGAGGGGTGATGCACATGTGCTGCGCCAAATTGTACCGTGCCGGCATTGCACCTTTGTGCAACACCCCGTCTTCCCCTTTGCAGCCAGTAAGCTTGACACTGCCTAGTTCAGACAATGTGGTTTGGTCCAGTCCTATTTCTTACTGACCTATTGTTTCTCCTTCCTCACACATTATACAATGTTCACAAAGCAAAACAAAAACCTGGATATAAGCTTAGCATTTCTCTGCTATCAGCACTTTATACACAAAATATAAAACTACTGGGAGTTTAATATTAACTGATGTCGCATAGCTGAGAGAGAGATATGGCAGCCAAGGGCAGTGCCCATATGCATTTTTTTCAGCCATATAATAGATTTTCTCTGTTAGAAGTTATGTACTGCAAAACTGGAAGTATAATCAGCCACCGAACTATACCACTTAAGAGGCATAGTTATGAGGCAGCCTAGGGAAAGCTTTAAGAATAAAAAGCCTAAATTTTATCAAGTGTCCTATTGACTGTTTTCCATTTATTTTTGAAAGGGACCAAACAAGAGATAGGATTTTAAAATATGTATTTACAAGGGACATAGTTCTGGAGCCATCTCCTCTCACACAAGGCAGTAGCACAAAGAAAGGGGAAAAACCAAAATGGCTCACATAAGGATGCCACCACCTTTCTGAGTTACAACGTAGCATGAGCATTTCTAATACATAACTATTCTCCAGCTTAGTTGATATTACTGGCTTCAAACTGAAGATCTGCCCAGCTCCCAGCACCATCCAGTGCAGAAGACTACTCATGTCCTAGCAAAACCACAGTTCAGCTACAGAGTGAACATGATTCCTGATGGGTGTTTTTTGCTTCCTTACAGCTTCCAAAAAATCCCTTCCCTGGTGCTTTTTTCATTAACAGCTTGGAAATTCAGGTTCAAGACCAAAAGAGTGAAGAGACAGTGCTCCAGCTACTTCTGTGGATGTGCAGCTTGGCATACCAGAAGAAAATTTAACCCAGAGAGACTTTCTGAGGAAGCTGAATGAGCTAAAGGGAATGAGTATCTCCTCAGCAAAGCCATTGTATTGTTATGGAGCTCCACAATACTGCACACATGGCTATAACATGCCAGTGTGGCAACTAAGGAAAGTAAGTTTGAAAAGCCCTCAAGGGATGGGCCAAACCACTCATCTGAACACACTTCACTTTGAAAAACTTATTTGACTGTTACCAAAGGACAACAAGAAACCACTACATCTTTAACTGCTTATGCTCAGCATGTAGAAGAACAAATTTATTAAGCAGACAACATACAGAAAGAAAAAAAGAAGAAGAAGAAAGAAAAAGGGACCAGTATACCTTTTAAAACTAAGAACACTCATCTAGGATGCAGAAAACCCAGCTTCAAATCCCCACGCTGTTTCTTGCAGTGGCTTGAGCCTGGTTCATGCCAAATGAACACCCTAAGCGCTTGTAACTTTGAAGTGCAGCAGGTTATTTGCTCTCGTATTTCATAAAACCTTTCAAAAGATCTTTTCATTCCAGTGAAAATGAAGCTGATTTGAGAGTATCATGTTTTTGTGCACCTTGGAATTGGTGTCTTCCAGCCAGCCATATTAGCATTCTTCAAGATTTCATTCAAAAGTAAGTGAAATTGCCTTGAATCTTCTCAAAAACCTTGAAGACAATTTAGGATTAATCTTCTCAAAAGCCTTGAGCTAAAATATTCAAATATGGCTTGATTCATTAAGGTGTTAAGTAAATATTTCTTTAACAACTGATTTTATCTCGGCATTCTGCCTTTACCACCTATTGTAAGAAGTCGAGCTAATACAGAAAACCAAGGATTTTCAACAAGGAAATGAAAGCCTGTTGTTATTCGGACTGGCCTTGGAGTCCCATTGTCTCGTAAAGACAGCAGTTAAATCCCCAGTAGTTACAACTGAAGAAATAGTCTATTTAATGTGTTGATATTTTTTTCTGACTTTTGCAGTTAGGCCTCTTGCTACATTAATGCTAAAGGGCAGCAGTGAAAGACACAATAGTAATTGCTTCAAGTGGCACCACAACCTTTAGGCATCATGAAGAAGTCCAGCTAGCTTTTTGAAGGTAACAATTATACCCTTACACTATGTAATTTTAAGACAATTGGCTGTTGAGAAATGCCAATTCACATCTTGCGTTCTTTGTCTTACTACTAAAATAAATAAAATATACTCCACTACTAAGAGTATTAAGAGGTACATTTTCTTTTTGACAGAGATCTAAAACTGTCATTAATATGTTATAAGAGCAGATTATAGTCCTAAATGTAGCTATCCTTTCCACTTCTGACATGTCAAATTAATCTTTGCTTACACCATTACATGAACTAGACACAGGATGAAAATTCATGCCTCTGTAAAAAGACACTGCAAGACCTCTGCAATACTCAATTTCCATTGTAAGTGCTAAGTGAGAACATGGACCTCGCTGCTGCTATGAATCTTATGTGAAAGACTCAGATATTTCTATGACAATTCACAATATATCCTCCTAAAACTGCTAGCAAGATGGACAAAGCAGTACAAGTGTTACCTGCATTGGCTGAATTTTATCTACCAAGGACAAATTACACACATAGTGTATATTATGTATATTTATGTTCAGAGTTGTTCATCCATGATCCAGATGAAAAATCCACATGGTTAATAACCACACAGAACTTGAACTGCCTTACAAGCCACACAGCAGATTACAAACCAATTTGACAACTCGTGACATAGACCTAAGCTTCACTTCTCCATGAGAATTGCTTCAATCAAAGTTGGACTGTCTAATTTTAAGATTAAAAAAGAAATAAAGACCAAGATTAATAACATTCACACAGTTTAAACAAAGATTGCTAGATGACATCTTATAGGGAAAAGGCCCAAATTAGTTCTGCTAGCTTCCTTTCATACAATTACGTGTTATAGTGATAAGAAGGTCTACGGTCATGTTTTAAAAGTCGCCTGCAGAGGTGTTCAGAGGACCTGAGCAGAACAGTACATTAGAGGCTCCAAAGGAAAACAAATACGGAGACTGCTCATCACAATTAATTCCCAGAGCTTCCAGCCACAGCCATGTAACCTCAGTTCTTTTGTGAATACATTGTAAATAACAGGGATTCAGGAAGCAAGTAAAGGAAGATGAAGTGAGAATGCTTTATTACCAAAAGTTTGAAACAACTGCATTGCTCCATTAGGCCTTGTTTAGCACAAGAAATTCAGGCTGCTCTGACTGGTAGGTAGAGGAGAGTGAGAAGGCACCATATCTCTATGGTACGTGGTTTTAAAATATCGCGTTTCTCCATATAAGGAGGAGAATAACGTTATCAAACAAAAACCCTGAAGTTTTAAGTTGGTGTGACTGCATCCAAAGGAGGATTGCACCTCTCATTAAAAAAGCCCCAATGAAGTGGTAAGCATACCTAAAAGCATTACATCACTGAAATCTGGGGGAGTTTTTCTAGCATTGAATTCCTTGCTGCCATCTCATGGTCCTTTGACAGTGTTCAACAGCATTTGCCGAAGCGGGACCAGAGAGCCAGGTCCTGGGGAAGCCCACGCAGCACCCAGCTGCGTTCGGAGAGGCACTGCCGGCTGAAAACCCCGTAGGGGGAGAAGGGTCTGCACAATCTCCCACCTGCCAGCAAGCAAGCGATGGTGCTGGCTAGACAGTTTAGCAGAAGCTCCTGAAATGAGCAGCTCACAAAAGCTACTCATAAATTTGCTTTATTTTGTTCGGCGCTCTTGATCTTACAAAAGTAGGGCAGCTGAGAAATCTTCTTATGCTGATTTTGGTATGGTTGATGTGATGTTCATCCAGAGCCATTGTGGGCCGTTCATGTTGAAACAGGAGCCTCTGGGAAAATGGTTCTTTGCAACTATTCTCATCTCAACATGCCTGGTTGTGAAGGAAGGACTCAAAGTAATCTCTTTACATGGAAATGTCACAATTTAAAGCACCTTTTCTCCACATCTGCCAGGCCCAGAAAAGCTGTCGGAAATCTCTGCTACCAGTGCTGAAAAACTCAGGCTAAGATTTGGTGTGTTGGAAAACACTGTACCTTAAATTGGTCCCTGACTGGGGATTCAGTATTATCTTTCAGCAGTGAAATCCCTCACTTGGATGGGAAACGATGAAATCGCTGTGGCATGCAGATGTTTTAAAGAGCAACCTGAAACAGTCTGTTCCCAGACAGAAAGTTGGAGTGTATCCAGTGGGACATCATACGTATACAACCTACAACGTGTGCATCAGGAGAACATACAGAAAAGCATAGGTGTGTGCTATCTATAAATACCTACATGTATATCAACACACATACACATGCACATGCTGCTGAACTACACTGTAACTGCTGAACTACAGCTGTTAAAATTATACATTCAAAGAGTACAGATTCCATCTGATCAATCATTCAAGATGTATTTACCTTTCTCATCATATCCTTCATGCAGATTAAAGCCAAATATGTCACTGTGAATATGTGCTAAGCCAAAGAAATTCGGAGCGCTTTGGGCAAAACCCCAACATTATTAAGCATTTTAATCACATTTTTATAGGGGCAGTCATATGAACGTATGCCATTGCTGGAAACCTGACCAATTTTTTATTATGGCTTGCTGAGCATGAAGGGAGCCAAGGATGCCCTGGAATCACTGAACTTTATTTGCAAACTCACTTTTAAAAATTAAATATTAGTCTGGAGTGAAAGTCAAAATCTGAAAGGGTAGCACAAAAGCCTACTAAAACCTGCTAAGTCTATTTAAATAAGAAGTTATCTAAAGTAGTAAGAGCACAGCAACTACAATCTTCACTTAGATAACATTTTTCAACTTGAACCACTATAGACCTTTCTCAGTTGGTCCTTTTCAGGCATTTCAAAGTGCCTTGAAAACTGAAATAGGGCCTCAAAATTCTATAGTTTAAAAAAAAAAAAAAAAAAAAGGAGAAGGACAAAAAAAGGCTTCCTTAGTAACAGCGCAGTAAAAGCCAGCCATAAAACTACCTCCTGGACACCCATCCTCCATGTTACATTAGAACTGGGGAAAGGCCAACATAACAAGCAACCTGTAAAACAACACGGGAAGCTACTAGCACCTTGTTTAACTCCCCCTCCCCTCCCAGCCATCGGGTTCAGTTATTCTGAGTGCCTTCCATCACTAAATTTGCAGGGTCAGGATGTTAAAAAGAAGCCAGCGTGCCTTCCCTCTGCCTGGGCTGACAAAAAGAGTCTCTACACAGAATCACACTAATTTCCACTCATGGCAATTTCTTGCAATAGGCAGGCTGGCAAGATATTGGAGAACCAAAACCAGAGGCAAGTAGACCATCAGAAAATCCATTCGCACCTTGCTGCCTGCAAGAAGTGAGAGACCTAGGAACGAGGAGTGAGGTACCAGTGGAACGTACTCATGCGTGTGTGTGTGTGCAAATGAGAGAGAGAATGTAGATATATACACCAAGTAATGGAAATGATCAATGTCAATCCATGCCATGGATTATAAATACTAAAATAAGAAAGTAACCAAGTGCAATCGACTTTCACTCAGCAGAACTCAGCACTGTTGCCCACGACAAGATGTGATTAAGTAGCCTCTTTGCAAAATTTTGGAGAATTTTTTGAATGGAGGCAGACATACAATTCCTGATGGGCAGAAAATCAGAGTTATTTGGTTTGCATGTTTCTATACGTCCAAACAAGTTCTGTTCCAACTACAAGTATTGGTATTAGGCTGTGTCTCATTGAGATGCAAAAGAACTGCCTGAGTGCATTTAGTTTTTCCCTTTCAAAAATATGGACTGTTTTGTGTTTAATGACCTAAAAGTCAATACCTAAAATTGCTAATGCAACATGTTCTACGTGACATCCCAAAAGAAGAAAAATAATCCCGTGATTACGATATTTAACAGGAAATGAAGCAATCTTATTTCAACTTCTTTCTTCTGTCATAAACTTAGCTGTGTGACATTACCAAATAACTTCATTTCTCCATGCCTTCATTAACCTTTCCTGTTACAAGCATTTCATGCTGTTTGGCACTATACATAGCCTCATAACCATCGTTAAACATGGATACCCATTTATTCACGAGGTTATACGTACTTTTCCTGAAATCAGTGCTGGAAATCAGGAAAAATAAAACCCAAAAAAAAAGAAAAAAATTAAATATTATGAAGGTAAATAGATGTGGAATGTACTGTACAGAGGATAATGTTTTCCATAGTCTAATAGCACTCCTTGTTCTTCAACTAATGAGAGGAGCGCTTTCTCTAGCATTTTGTAATTGTTATATGAATATTTGCCAGGTGAATACTGGCACCAACTTGTTTGTTTTAATTGAGAGAGTAGAAAACTAGATGTAATTGTTCTATTAAAGTCTGAAATTAAAGTTGGCTAATTTTACTAAAAAATGTAGTGGTTTTCTTTTTTCCCCTTTTCTAAACCTACCATAACTTGTTTTAAAGATCTCTCAGTCCTCACGGGATGAAGTCATCCCTGATACTTGACAACTAAACACAGCTTATTACTATACATAACGGCGACAGGAAAAGACATTAAAAACAAATATTAAGTTTATAGCACATTAAAAAAATTTCATAGAGAGTTTTCAGTAAACCTTGTGCAACATGGCAGAAAAGCAGTCTACCGGTGGATAGCAGTCTATCTAGGAAAAATATGATTTCATCCACATGACTGCGTAGATTACCAAAAGACCGTAGGTAATTTCAGAGCATTACTTCCAAGAAAATAAGAGTAATCTTAGCATATTGCTACAGGGAGGGGTCCTGATATTAAGGGGATGATGATGACCTTGAAATATAAATGGGGAAGAAGAGATGAAAGGAAAATTATCTGTAATTTTTGTTCTCAAGCACTAGTAATTCTAAAGAATCCCTAGGTGAGCTCCATGCCTCATGATTCTGACAGAAGCAAAGCATTCTGAGCTACTTAAACATCATACTGGTGATAGGTACCTGCTTATTCTGTTGCCATGTCTTTTATAGGAGATTTCAACCAGAAAGTTTTTCTGTTCTGCTCGCCGATACGCAGAACGCTTGTTAGAGCAACAGGTACATTTCAGTTGGTTCATTGAGAAACAACTTATTATTTTCCTCGGGCAATACCAGTTACTGTTTTAAGAAAGCAGCTTTTGCCAAGAGCTATCAAACAGTAGGTTACTGCCATTATTTCTTCCTTGAAATAAAAAGGAAGAGTTATAATGCTGTTCATTTTTAAACAGAAAAAACAGCTCATTTTCTCTTTCTATCTGCTTCCGTTCAGGTATTAGGACGACTCGCATGGAAATACCAAACTCGAGTTTTCTTTGACCACTGATGAGCTCGCTTTCCTTGTGGTACTGTTATTACACAATTTGCTGCCTTTTTTGCTCAAAATGGTGCCATCTTTAAGGACGTTAGGTGAAAGATGCCAATAGAAGACACGGCATTCCTAGCACAACAGAAAGGGCATTTCATATTCCCTTTTATAGTCCCCAAGAGACTTAGTCCTCTTGTTCAGAGAGCAGTGCCAAAATTAAATTCCAGCGGTAGTTCCTTGCACTCACTACCACAGAAGAAATCAAGAAGTAGAGACAGATGTAGAACCTGTCGACGAGGTGAGCGACACGGGCAACGGCTGAGTTCCTGTTACTCTTTTATTATTTGAGCTAAAATAAAAAGTTCGTTAATGAGCAAAAGCCACGCTGAGGGATGGAGCCAAACACTCCACTGGTTTGCATTTTGGCATAGGCTTTGGCAGTATGGAAGTACGGGCAGAATGAGATCAATCGCTTTCCTGTAGATTGGGTGACACGCATCCTTCAGGTTGCACAGTGGCTTCGGTCTGAAGTCTGAGCCAATACAATGCTCAAGAGTAACTAAGAAACAGCAGCATAACAGACGCGCGCACTCGCAGCAGAGTCTTCCTGAAATATGCAATGAGACACGGAGAAGGAGGCAGAGTGTGAGTAACGCTCACGCAATGTATAGAGAGTAGGCCAGAATGTACAGTCAAGCATGTTGCATCTAAATAGCCAAATTACATATACTGTATTTTAGTAAAATTAATGACGAACTGAACTCAGAGGCCCCTCATCTACATTTGAAATGGAAATATGCATCTGCCATGTTTATTTCATTATTATTTCATGAGGAGCCTATGCTTGTTTATGAATTCTTAAAGTATATTTAAGCAATCAAGCATAATAGTGGTGTAATTATCTCAAACCTATTGCAGTTCCAGGACTTTATGAGAAATCTAAGTGCATTTCGTGTAGCTAGCTCCTCAGGTGTCTCGCTCATGAGCTTATTCCCTGCTGTGTCTCACTGAAAAAAAGAGGCCCTGCCAATCACTGGACAAGTGAAAAAAAACCATGTTCCTTGAATGGAGAAGGCAACCCAGCAGTCATGTAAGCTGACACCAGTCCCATAAACTGTGTCCACATCCTTCACTGCACCAGCCTAAAGCCTGGAGCAGAGATCTTACAAGATCGTATTTTTATTGGGTTCAAAGCTAACCCTGTAATGCATTTCTGAACCTGGCATCTGTGCCTTGCAGCCAGCTTGCAATACAGTTGCCACCTTTAGGGGAAAAGAATACTATTGGGGAGTTGGTATACAATGAAAATGATTGAAAAGAGGCTTTGCACTTAATAACACTGCTGCCATGGTGATCCCTTTTCCATTCTGCTGCTCGCTGGGTAGAAAGCACTTGCCTGTTCCCCTTCACATGTGATATCAGCTCTTTTTTAGAGACAGGGGTGGTAATGCTTGACAGCTTGCATATCAGCAGGGCAGCATAAAGCAGAAAAACTCTGTTGGACCATAAGAGAAGGGACAAAGGAAATAGCTAGGACTTACAGAGAGGATTTGTTTGCTTGGTTTTTTTTTTAAATGTGAGCAAGAAGCCCCATTTTGTGGATTGTCCCCAGTGCAGAAACAAAAAGGCAACACAAAGGATTGTTCAGTGTCCAGCATTTGTGGAAGACACATTTTCTGTCAATATCCTCAATATTCTCCTACCAAAAATTAAGAAGAATTTGTAGGAGGAAAGACAAGACACAGAAGGGAAAGTGACAGCAGAGGACAGGCATCGTTAGAGACCAGCAAAGACCCTTCCCTTCTTTCCAAAGTGAAGTGAGTATCGCAGCTCCGAAATGAGCTTGTTCAAGCTAGGAAAAATTCTTGTCCAGGCTTGCTACTACCAGAGCACGTTTCCAGCAGATCTGGGCCACTTTTCTTCTGAAATCAGATATGGAGACAGGGTTTGTGTTTTCAAAGTAGGACTCTGAAAAGGTCACCTTGGATTGGACTCAGGCTCAAGCACAAATTATCTTTTGTCTTCTTAAAACTGATCCAGCTAACTGGGCTCTTTCCACTCAGTAAAAGCAAAATGGGGTCAAATGCAGGAAAGATCATCCGCTGCACAAATTGTTCTCAAGCTAAGCTTTGCACAGACAACATATCTAATTATTAATGATTTGAAGAGTGTGAAAAGCAAGCTCCAGGAAAACATGTTTGTAAATCTTGCCTGGAGGTCTACCTTAAACTCAGCTTGAAGAATTGCCACTGCTCTAAATTCTGATGCACACCTTTGAACTTTCCGTCTTGTTGTGGTACAATCAAGACAAATGGGAGGTGACAGCTAAGTAGCAACGGTTCTTTAGTATAAAATGAAATTCATTAGATGAACTTTCAAAGGGTCTATACAGTGTTTCACACTGAAAGAGCAGCTTTTCTATGGCCTGTTTCAAGACACCCAAGACTATCTGGTTCCTAGACAAGCCTGGCTGCAGGGGAGTTTGTCAAAAAATTCTGAACTGATACAATAACTGGATACACAATCATTGACAAGGATTAGGAGGTCTCCTTTATGGTGCTACTGTAAAAGGATTAGTTGTTTGGTTTTACAGTGTAAATCCCTAAAGGGAGATTTTTTTCTTTTTTTTTTTAAATATATGAACTACTAAAATATCACAGTATTTCTTTGTGAGATAGGAACTTACCACAATTTTTAAAACACTCTTCATCCTTATCTTTATTGCTGTATTCTAATTGACAAACAATATTTCCCATGCAATCCTTCCTTTTATCTCACCCTTTGCTTTATTAGCTGGGTCCTTTTTAGCCCTAGTTCTACTTTTCAGGTGATATTTGATTAATTTATCATCACTGCTTCTGGGCATCACCTTCTTTAAGATACACTATTGTGCAGAGAATTATACAAGGGAAATAACATCCTTTGTATTTACCTTTGTTTATTAACCTTTCTCATTGTTCAGTGCCCATTTTTCCTTTTGTGCCGCAGATACCATATCTGACTTTATGCTAGCCACCAAGTTTTAGTCTCTGGTAATTGAAAAATTCTTTATCCAGTGTTATGTATTTACTGAGGTCAAAAGCTCTGGACATCTCACATTCTTGAAATGCATTGAATTACATGGGCAAGTAGGCATTCAGTTGTTTAAAAGAGTCATACACAACAGCTTTTTAATCAGCAAAGACTCTTCAAAGGAGTTAACAGCACCGTACTATCAGAAACTGTTGTTTAGATGCTCATACTAAAAGCACAAAAATTATTCAACCTGCTTTAAAATAAACTCCTATTACCTGCCACCAAAGCAGCATGTATACACGTAGTATAGGCCAGACACTAGCAGTACTTGGGCTCATAATTTCTTTTCTACTAATATTGCAGAACTAAAAACATACAACGTGTCCCTTTGAGACAGGAAAATCATAGAGATACTCTTGGATCCAATACTGCTGTATGTTAAAGGACTTATTAGAATTTAAATGACTATTGTGTATTGTTTTAATATGCCTTCACAGCATGCACCATAACAGTTCCTTTGCAGCTATTACACCGTACATTGGCTACATCAATTAACAGAAATGCACATTATATATTATGGACCTATATAATACCTAATACATTTTTCCACAGTCTATTTATTCTTCCTAATGTGCATTCAGAAAGCATACTATGAGTTTTCCTAAGAAAGGCATGTATTTGTGCACTTATTCCAAGAACAGTGTGCATATATGCACATATCTGAATCTAGGGGCTCCTTTTTAACATGGAATTTTACTGTTTCCTTTTCTTTTGCAAATGGAGTCAGAAGCCCATTGTGTTTCTTTTAAAAAATATATTTTTAAAACTATGGCATTAAATTGATGCTTTGTCCCTAATACAAAATTAGGGAGAAACCCTTATTAATTGCCATCAAGCAGCATGAAGAAAAAACTTGTGCAAGTTCAAATAACTTTATAAATATGAAAAATGTCAAATCTAAGTCAACATGATCAGATTATTACATTTGATATGTGATAACACACAATAAACAGACTGCAAATATCTAAATGCAATTCACTAAATCAAGACAAAATGTTGAAATTGGCTTTCTTACAGATCACAGTTTCTAGAATCAATATTTTAACATTAAACTTGATCTTTGTGACTCTGCCTCAGAAACAAGAAAATAAAATCTTTAAAGCAGTGCCGAGAAATTAAATATTTAACTTCACAGTCTGAAAAAAATATTCAAGCATTTCTAAGAATTTCAATTATGAAAATGAGAAGTCAGTTTATATGCAACAAACTCTTTCTTTGGTGGCCTGTTAGTATTGCATTGCTAAACCAAAGTCACCGTTAAGTTGATCATAGCGACTTACAATCATATAATGACTTAATGGTAAAAAATCATACATATATAATGCCACTGAATGCAAAAGCCTTTACGCATTTCCAGGTTTCAAATGAAGCATACATATGCAAAGAAAAAGAAAACAAGGGGTTAAAAAAAATGCTTTTCTAAACTTTTTGCAGAGGGCTAAGCAGCTCTGACTGTTCACAATAAAATAAAATACTTCCTATTTGAAGACTGGTGATTTAAATTCGGCCTGTGTTGGAAATGACCAAAAGCTGCTTAAATGTGACATGGTCCGTGTGGAAAATATGGTGGCTTTGCAGTAGTGGGTGAGGACTCCCACCTCGGAAAGTTTCCTCGCCAGGGTTGGAAGTCAGGGCCAGGTCCTTTCTCCACGTTGTAACACACGCTGGGCACAGGCTGGGGTGCTTGACACCAACGTTTTAGCAAACAATTGTTTTAGTGAAATGCTCGGCCTCCAAACCCACGCTCATGGTGGCTCTAAACTGTAATGGCAGCTCGTAAGCCCCTCCATGTGAGGGTGAAAGACCACTTGGAGGTTCAGTACCAAGGCAAATTTTTCAGAGGTCTCCAGCAGTGATTTCAGTGCAGATGAGCTACAGACAACCCTCTTTTGCCCTGTCCAGAGGACATCCTAGAGGCCTGGTATATGGATTGAACGTGGGTCGGGGAGAGTACAAAGAGAAAAGGAGTGGGTTCATAACGCTTTCACAAATCCTTCTTTTTTTCCTGTCTCATTCCTCTCCTTTAATCTCTCCTTTCATGTTTCTTTTCTTTTCTTCTTTCTCTCTTCATGCCCGAGCAGTGGTGCTGAATGCTAACGAGACCTGAACCAGTCAGTTAGTCACTTGGGATAATTTCCTACGGTACAAGCCATGTGATTCATTCTCTGTGTACTCCACCTAGCTACCACAAGGTTAGACTCTTCATTGAAAGTAATGTTTCTGGTATCCAATTTTCAAAACCTGCCTACCTGATAGCAATCTCCAGATTCCATGTCTATTGTAGCTTTGGTTCTCTTTCACGGAGCCTTTTTCATTTTCTCTTCACGGAAGTGCTTCAATCTATCTTACATTTTAATTGAATCAAATTTAATTTAAACCAAATCAAAGGTCCTTTCAATACATCTACATAAGAAAGCACTTAATCTTAATAAACTACCATTTAAGAAGGAGAGGGAATCTACAGTAGCAGTGAAATATATAGCAAATCAAAATTCTCTCTGTTCATATAAAGGAATGAAGCCAAAATAAGCTCACTCTACTGTTTAAACTGTGCTGCATGTAATGTGTAAGGAAGAGAAATGTGCTGCTAAAGTAATGCACTGTGACTGCGAACTATTCGCTGAAATCTGAAAAGAATCCCATTTCCCAAAGCAGCTTAGAAAATGACATTTGCTGGGACCCTGTATTAATGAGATGAAGATCCTTACCCCCTTCAGATTTTATTACATTTCAGAAGACATTTCAAAAAGTCAAATAATTTACTTTGCTTAGGTGAGGAGGAGTTAACCCTCTGGGATTCTCTGTCTCTTCAGCTCTACAGTTGTCTAGCATACGAATTTTACTAGAGCTGTAACTTTTATTTCCTGCAATGCATGGATATGAAATACCAACTGCTCCTCCCTCCTCCTTTATGCCTTTGCATTAGGAAGTGTGTACAATTTTTCAAAACCAAACACTGTATAGTCCTACATTAGCTGGCCTATACATTCATATATTATTTACTACAATTTACATAAGAACTAGCTCACACCGAATAAAGATTTGTGATCTTTCAACAGGAATGAGTAAGAGACATTAGTTTGTGGTAGACAACTCAATTATCTTTCAAAGTCCTGCAATAAGATCGTTAGATTTCTCCTTTGCAAAAGCATTTCTCCAGATGCTTAGTGAAGAAGAAAGCAGCGTTAGGTATAACTCCTTAAGTCAATGCATTTTCAAAACCTTAACATAGAGCATTTGTTCCGGCAAAATCCATTTAAGCTTGTGGAGTCCAGAGAGGCACCTCAGCTGGTTTTTGTAGCAGGGAGCAGAGAGCAAGCGGGCTCTTAGACAGCCTCTGCACTGGGTTCAGGGTCACTCAGTGATAATATCACGCAACTAAAAAGATGTCATATGTGCTCTGGGTGAAACCCTGGGCACAGCCGTAACAGCATTTTTACTATCAGTGGTAAAAACATGAGATTGAGAAACCATGGAAGAGTCTAGATAGGTAAAAGCGTAAATGCAACATAGCCTCTCTCACTCTGCTCTTGTAAACACTTCTGCTTCCATGCTCACAGGGAAATAGGTAGTGAGAAATTTTGGGATTCTGGTGCACAGATAAGAAAACAGTGCAAATCAGAGCGATAGGAATAAGAGTTTCCTCCACCCTCCGCTTGCGGGGCACTGTCGTTAGCACAGAACGGGGCACGAAAGAGCACTGATGGTCACTCTGGTTTTGGCTGCTAGAAAAATGTCAGGGTGCCAATAGTATTTGGTTTGGTCAGTGACACCTGGAAGACTAAGGCATTTCTCTCTGCAGGAGTAAAGGCCAAGAAATGACAGCTAAGCAAGAAAGAGCAAGATCACACCTCAGAGGCAGAGAAAATAGAAATAAAATAAAATAGGCCCATGTTTGTTTGTTTTTTTTTTTTTAAAAAGCTACATATTAAGATGGTGCTCCCTTTCTGGCAGCCTTGAAACCCAAGGAATGACTAAACTGGGAAAAACTGAAAGGAACAAAAAGCACAAAAATACCTGCAAAACATGTGTCGGTTACTCTTCCCAAATTCCTCTGCCGGGTGCTTTCCATCTGCTGTGCCTGCAGGCTATACAGCTAGCCCTCGTACACTTCTACAAAGATGCAGTAACCTCTGCTGGTTCTAAAATAGTTTTAGTCTCTGTGCAAGTAGTTAAAAGTTTTAAGAATATTACACCTTCACTTCTTTTAAAAAATCCAGCTGGCTGACTGGGTATTTTCAAACGGCTTCATTCGAAGTACTTAAGTACACTAGATTGCATTATGCTTACATGGTTGGAGGCAAATGACTGTACTCAATAAAATTAGATAACTAAATATCTCAAATAAATCTAAGGAGTACATATTCATTCTACACATGTATTATTAAATGCATGCCTGCATACCGTACCAGTGTGCTACATTTTGGTAGCATCAGGTCAACTCTTCAAGAAAATCCCTTGGCAACAGCCCACTGTTTACTGTTGAGACTCTTGCCAGCACTTTTTGATGCATAGGAGGCATCGAGTTGGCTGAATAAAGGGGACAAAAATACATACCTCAGAAATCTCTCATTAATGAAGAAGATGCAAAGACAGAAAATAAGATGATGTGCTGAACCATGCAGGAGGACTGGCAACAGGCTGCACCAGGAGTAAGGGAAAGGAGACTGTCAGGGGGACAAAGAGAAACACAGATGAGCACCGGAGTTTTCAATACATTAATGGAAGTGGGAAGTCAGTACCCACTCTGGAACTTCCCCCACCTTAAACACTCAAACCACTATGATACCTCAAAAGAAACAGAATTGTACTCCAAGCACCCAAAATGTTTTCTAGCTAAGCTGTTCACACCACTTACACTTCTGAAAGCATATACGTGTGCCCAGGGTCTTCCCTGGATGTAAGTTCAGCCTGGCACCGAGTTACCCTGACATTATGCCGTACTCAGCCTGACTTTTTTCTCTTGGTCTTTTCACTATCATTCAGTCTCGGAAACAGACACGTTTATAGCCACTTCATTGGGCATTTCCATCCCTTTTATGATTCGAAGTGCCTAATACCACAACAACAGGCCACTGGCAGTGCTTGACTCAAATAAGTCCTGATTCTTGATAAGTCCTCTGTGTCAACTAGACAAACATAGTTGTATATGTGCAGAGTTTTGAAGACCATGATACTTAAAAAATATAAGAAAAACTAAAATTTAGGTTGCTAAATACAGGCTCAGGTACCTGCTGCTTTTCAGAAACACTGAGCAATCATTAGCACACGCTGAGATCCAAGTAGGATTTAGGTTTCTCTTCCTGAAAATCTTGGCTTTGGTATATACGCCTTTTGTGATCTAACTGGTTTTAAAATCCAGCATGTACAATATGCTGCACATTATTCATACATCAACCATTCTTTCTCTCTTCCTTGCCCTTTCTATTGTTGTCTTAAAGATTAGTGTTTTTCTGGGAAGCTAACACTATATTTGTTGAAGATATTTTTATGTGGCAGCTAGAGATGAATTATTGTCTGGCATTCTCTGGTAGGGTCACAGGTGAATAGAGAAGCATAACTTTTCCCCTTTTGTTACATGTGCTAATGGACCAGTGTTTTATTTTGCTTTCTCTTAGTGCTTTCCGTATCTCACTTATTTGAGGACTTCTATGGTATGAGGAACGTCAAAAACTGAATCAAGCATTTTAATATTACCTGTTTCCTGACATACATGGTGTTTCTGAGGTTATGAATTTTCCGGCAACCTCCATTGCTCCCCACGCGTTTGACCCCACCATACACAGCCTTTAATGCATTGGCAGGTAAAAAACGGACTTGCCTCATCCCCCCATAGCTATCATTCACTCGAAGCATGTTTTAGCCGAAGAGAGGAGAACGTGCATCAGCAGAGTCACTATTGTTTCTGAACTTCCCATTCCTAAAGGCGCTGCTGACACTGCGTTTCGTTAACCACTCCACAGCTTTGACGCTTGGGCAAACAAAAAGTAACACATTCTCCCAGGAGCAAACTCCCCATTTCTGCATGGCTCAAACATCAAGCTAGCATGTTTCGCAAAAAGGAAGCTTCCTACCTAGACATATCTCTTCCCCAACACGTACACTAGAAGGAAACAATGTCCGTGGCACAGCATCAGCTGCGCTGTTTCTCCGGGGACCCGTCTCCCCCGCCACCAGGCAGGAGACCCAACACAACTTCACGGAGCAGCACAGCTCTGCCGCTGGCGTAGGGAAACTGCCCTGGCTCTGCTGCCCCACGCCCAAAAGCCAGGCTACGCTTCCAGCAGGCGTATTTGAAAAAGTAATTTAACCACAGTCAGAGGGGGAATGGACTAGCTATATGGCTAACAGGGACAGCCAAAATAGTTAATGATAACAAAAACATATAAAATCATTTAAAATCTCGTGGATTGTGAATGGAGCCTATTCGGAATTACATCAAGACAACAACTTAACTGCACCATTCTCAGAAACAACTGGGGTCCCCAGAAGCAGATGCAAGATACTGTATTGACTGGACCTGAAGCTATTTGTTTTGATAGTTCTGGAAAAAAGGAGTTATCTAAAATGTTGAGAGAGTTGGCTCAAATAAAACAAGGGGGAGCAAGTTCTGAAAAATAAGTTGGAAAATCATGAGGACAATGTCTGATTCTGTCTGTTCCCCTTTGCATTTCCAGGTGGAATTCAAGTGTAAGGATAAGGTTACTCATAAATCGCTCATATTTTGAGTTTTGAAAGTGTTTACATTTGGGGCCAAACCAGAGATTTTATAGGAGGTAGCTTCTACTGCCCTAGGAAAAGCACATGAAATATTTCAAAGCAGAGAAAGCAAAATATTGCTTATACTTAATACTTTTTTAATGACTGGCCCTCTTCTACCTGGTAATTACCTATATTCAAGCAGTTTGAATTGATGAACTGAGGCTTAAAAATGCCTAGAGATGCTAAGAGAAAGATGATTCTTCCTTTCCGTGGTTCGCTACAGTCTGTATTAAAGTTTCTTGCTATACCCAGTATTTGTTATTGTACTGTTAACTGCCTACATTATTCACAAGAACAAAAGTTCCAATATCTCCCAGAAAGATAATAATTTTTATACTCCTTTTGTGACTTCTGATCAAAGTATAGCATCTACACCAAAATTCTTCATTATACGGCAGATACCAAATAAGGAGAAATCCCTTAGAGATAAATAACATCCTATAAACTAGGTCAGTTCTTCCTCTTTAAGCTGAAAGGTTCCCCCGTACCTGTGAGCCATCACAGAAAAAAAAAAGAAATATCCTTATTCTGCCTGACCAAGATATGGATAAAGATTAAAATAAGTCAGAGAAGATTTGAGCCAGTGAAAGAGCAGGTATATTTAAAAGCATTCATTTGCAGACAGTTATAATGACTACGTCTGGCTTCACTCTAATCGGAAAGATGAAGAAGAATTCATAGGCTCCCTTCAGCAGTACTGAGGACATTATGTGGCAGCTGGTTTTTCATACGGTAAATGTATAACATCATGTCTTGATTATTAAATATGTATTTGCAGGTTTACAGGAATATTCCTCTGTCAGACTTCAGCATAGTTTATATTCAGGTGCAAAAGCCTTATCTAGTGTTAAGCAACCTCAGCATATTAAGTACACTTTGATTTTCTTTCCGTTATTCCCTGACGCTCAGAAAATTGATTTTTAAGATTTTTATCAATGACCTTTAAGGTTCTTTTGGGGATGATTCTCTGCTATCATGAGGATTCGTGATGGACTTACACGCCTGGTTGTTGTCCACCACTCCTTTGCAGTGCTCACTTCTTTATACACAATATCTTTTGAGAAATACTTAATTCTTTGTGCTAGATTAGGTGCAGGTACTTTTAAGCTCTCTTTGAGATTGCTCGTTCTGTGCAACTTCCTGAACTATGATTTCTCCAACTTAAATGTTAAAACTAATGACCAGGAGCTTGCAGTACCTGATTACATCGCATGATAATGAATTTCCTCCTTTAATCTAATTTTATGTTACTGTTCCAATTACATGGGCATAGTGTATAGATTTCTACTTGCATGCATAATTTCTTTCACAAAAGTTTAAACATAAATTGCGCAAAGCTGCCTTTAAAGAGATGCTTTGTACCATGCTCCAGCCTAGAAAACAAACTCAGATCAAGCAATTTCTGTTTGAAGGGACTGCCACTGGTAACACATCGATCCATCCACTCCCCGTGTTACACAAAAGAGCAGACTACCTTATCTTAAAGGTCCTTTCTAGTCTGAAAATCTAAGAATCAACTATGACCTTAGAATAGCCGTCTACTCTTACCATTATAAAAGGATGCTCAGCTCAGAGCCAACAGTCCAGAGCATCTTGCCTTAGCTGGTCAAAAACATTCCAGCAAATTATCCTGATCCGTGGATTCAACCGAAAACTCACTGGAGTAGAATCATTTTCACAATCCTATGTATACTCGGAGAAAAGAAAGAGTATTAACTCTCATTTTCCTTACAGTTAACATATATCTATTTCTCTAAAAATCAGATGTGAGGGCATACAAATTAAATATGTAAGCAAAACTAGAATCTACCTTTCCCACATGATAACCCCAAGAGTAATAGCATTCTCAGTCTATTTGTCATCTCAGCCACGAGTGAGCTGAATCTGGCATCTGAACTCCTTTTTCACTCAAGCAAACACCTATATAGGTCAAAGGAAAATTGCTTTTGTAAAGACTGTGAAAATTGAGCAAGGAACATAGGAGCTGGTATACAAGTAGCAGGATGCAGTATGCTACAGGGAGATTACGCAGTTTAGCTATCCATCTCCACGGTGCTTGGATTTCTCTTAGCAAAAGACACTGCAGCAGAAGCATAAAATACAGCCTACACACTTTGTACATTTGAAATATAGGAGAAAGTGTCAAAAGCAACTAAGTGAAAACAGTGTCTAATATAGAGACAAGTGGAAATACCATGTCTCCCATCAAGACAATGGAGTTAAATTAAAAGAACAATCAGTGACTTTGGCTAGGCATCTCCTCCTGTGAGCACGAACGTGTAATTTTCCCTTTTTTCCAGAGCTATGGTGTATGGCCCTTATTGTTCTCTCCTTCAACAACTTAAATAACTCAGCTACTATACTGAAGAAGGGTCCACGCTGGAAGCTGGAAAGCATTGTGGGGAAACCTGAGCATTTACTTGCCCTGTTCTGCTGGCCCCTTTCAGAAGCAAGGCCAGGTGGACCCGTGATTGCTGTACTAGCTCATTTATGCTCCTTTAGGCAGAAGAGAGCCTAAAATGAACTTCGCTGGGTCCTGCTGCCAAAATAAGGGAGTACAACCCAAACTTAATAATAAGATATTGCCTTTGAAATGTCTGTACAGCTTGTACTTTATACAATTTCTAAAAATTTTTATTAAATATATTTACAGGGCCTTAATGGTACCTTAAAAGTAATTGTAAAAGGGCTTTCACTTCTAAGATCTGGTAATAAAGGAGGGAGGAAAAAACATAAAGACCTTTTTAGATTTACTTTTCCCAGACATTAAAAACACCAAAAGGGAAACATTTCAGAATGACTCATTTGTAACCTCACAATTGAAAAAATTATTTAAAAATCCCCCAAACTTGACAGCCTACAATCAAATGAATCAACCAGGAACAGAACCCAGCCAGAAGCCCCTACCACATATTGACGTCTGGAAAATGTGACTCTGGGAAGCCATCATTCTCCAACTACAATGGCCTGAAATTATTTGGTAAACAACATGACTGCAACGTAAAGGTACAATAAACAGAGCAATATTAAAAATTCAAGAATGACTGCAGGGACTGAGGAAATTATTACTCTATGTTTTTTGTTTTATTCAAGTGCCAACAATATTTAGTCATCTTCCTTTCTTGTTTTTCTTTCTTGCATTCCTTTCAAAATACGCTTGTTGTGGTAACGCACTGGGTTAACCCTAACGGCACTACTGAATAGCTAGCTCGAGCATCAGCCACTACAGTCTTCACAGCTCTGAGGAAGGCCTTAGCACTTACTGTTTTAAAGAAAAATACACAAAAGTTAAAAAATATATATATAAAATTTCCATACAATGTCCATTGATTGTACTCTATGGGGATTTTTATCTGAAAATGCAGACACTAACACCCATGCTACGTTTTTTGGTATTCAGGAAAAAAAAAAATCTATTCAGAGAAACTGTAGCCAAAAGGCTAAATAACCCGCTCCGCCGAAACACACACCGAGATCACATGCAGACCCCAAACTCTGAAGGTCATCGCTGCCCCAAACACCCTTTTTATTGCATGACAGCAGATTCCCAAGTCGGATTCCAACAGTGTCACTGAGGCACATATTCTCTGGGAAAAAGCGAATAAACAAACTTTAAGCGTTCATTTAACAAAGTGCTCTCTGATGGAGCTAGCAAGCTAAAGGACGAGAGAGGTGGCTGGTTCACCTCTGCACAGCCGTGCACACACACACAGCTTCACTGGCAGGGTGAAACCACACCGCGGTGAAAATCAGTGAGTTTAGTCAAAAACCGCAGCCAATAAGTAAACATGACATGTTCACCCCCAGTTGGAAAAGCTCGAGACCAAAACACTGCCACACTCTCCGAGCTACAGGTAACAAAATTTCGAGATTATTCTGTCTTCCACAACCACCATGGCAACATTTGTATCTTTACCGTGGGAATGCTCAGAGTTTGTACAAGTAAAATCCATGGGGATTCAGCCAGAGGGCAGGACAAATCTGCATCAAGGACATAAGCACCTCAGCGTCGCGTGTCCCAGGCAAAAGCAAGGTGAAGTAGCAGGATGTGACCTCCTGAGGACCTAAAATGCTAGTTTGTCCATGCTGCAAAGCGCTTGTCATATGAGTGTACATTTATGGTATGAGGTTCGATTAAAAGAAATGCAGGAAATCTTGCAAGGAGAAGGTCACAGAAATTAGTTTAATTTTGCTTGGTCACCATTGACGCATCTCTTCTGTGCAACCTCTCTGTCAGAGGATGACGCACTTCCAAAAAGACACAGAGAGGCTGGTTGAATTCATAGTTATCCTCACCAATGCACTTTTCTTTTTTTTTTTTTTTTAATCCGTGTATTGTTATCCTTCAGTAATGGCCTTTCTGAGTTACAGAGGAAGACACGTGTTTCAAGTGGAAAGCCAATTCCTTCCCTTTAGTTCTATGGAAAGTGGAAACTCTTTTGGTAGACCAAAGGGGAGCGAGCGTGCCTGTCCTACTCCACTGTCAGAATGGGGGGTGTCAGCAAAGGTGTGTCCCTAACATGTTGAAGTGGTGGGAAAAATACGGCTTCATAATTCTTGGCAGTTAAGAAAACAGGACCCATACTATTTGTGAGAGAGTAATTCCATGGTGACACAGACTGCAGGCTGGATCCTCCAAGACCTCCATGATGCACCCACTTCCAGAGCTTCTTGATTAAGAATACTGAGGGTGTTTCTAGAGATTAAAACCATCAGGCTTCACAGTCATTTTATCATAAAGTCCACCTTGCAGAAACTTGGAAAATTTCACTGAAATCTTTCTTTCTGAGACAAAACTTAATAAGCAGTTTTCAGCCTGACAGATTTTTTTTAAAAACAAACTATTGACTTGTTCTGTACAAGAAGGCAACATTTCAGAAAAAACAAGCCAGTAAAAAAGCAGAAGTAAGGATTTTTAATTACTATTTTGAGCTCTTCTGAGAGATTTACGTATTAAAAATAAACTTGTAAGAATGTAGTTCATAATACCAATCACGTCCGCTTCTTTGTTTTCTTTTTAATGCTAAAGAAAAAAAATGAAAGCTGTCTGCCAGGTTGGTGAAAGAATTTTTAAAAACTGTAAATTAAATTATATTAAAGTAATAACGGCAAACATTTCAGTAATTACTTCGTATCTTACTAGAACATAAATGCATTTGCATTAACTAGGTAATCAGAGCAAGTAAAGGGGCAAAAAATGCTCATTAAACAATAAAAAGCATATTAAAAAACATAACGGAGGCAAACGTTGGCTATTTTCATTCCTTTCACTTTGCATTGACACAAAAGTCCTTTTCAGCAACAATAACTGATAGAGGCTCTGCTTGCTCAAGCTGTAGACCTTGGGTAAATATTTGCCCATCCAGTGACATTAATAAGGCTTTCAGTTACCGTAGGGACTTGCCCGTGTCCAGTCAAAGCGAGATCAGACTCCCCATCACAAAGGCCAGGGACCATTCTCGTTATGCACAGTTCTTCCCATTCTCTCTCAAACATACACAACTGGTTCTGATGAGAATCCACTTTGTCTTTGAACAAGCTCATAGACAACCATCTGTAGCTTGCTGCTACTTATCTGTTAGTCTGTCTTTATTTCCAAGACACCTTTCCAGGGACTATTTCTGGGCACTTCTGATTAAAATTTCAGCATTGAGTTTTCAGATTTTTCCTCTAACTCATGCATGCCCCTCAATCACCTGGATTTCCCCTATGTCCACCTCTGACTGTTTTCTCTATCCACATTCAGTCCAGCATTGTTAACTTCACATCCTAAAAATCAGAAGTCCAGCTTACAACTCCTCTTATTTGATACAGCAAATACAAGGTTCTCTTAGATTTCTGGTTTTTAATCTTTCCAGATCACACATATGTTTTTCAGGTTTACTGCAAGACTTATGAGTTCAGTGTTTTGTGTAATCTCCAAAATCCCAATACATACAAGGTTTACATACCTTCATCTGATTTATTTTTTTAATGAATTCATGTATTAGCCATTAAGAAAAGCTTTAACTGTTACGGCCATTCTTCATTTTAAGAAGACTAACCAGCTATCTCATTCCTATCTGCTTAATAAAAAAAACTATCTTGTGACTTTTTCATATTTACCCTAACACAATCTTTCTCCTGTTCCCACCCAAAAAAAGATTGATCCTGTCCCTTGCTTTAAGTATAATGCTTAATACCTATTGAGGATTTCTTCCTCGAATGCAGGTTACATTCTCTTAAACCTCAGTGACTCCCCAGTCTCAGTGTTGAATTCTGCTCATGCCTTGTAGAAGTGAGGCACTATAACCAGAGAATACCCAAGTTTAACTATTATTCTCCTTGGTGACAAAAAAAGCACTCTTAAAAGCTCACTGAGCTTAATAATATGTGCCATAGCTTATAAATTCCTTTATGGGCACTTCCATTCAGTCTTAACTAATGAACACACCCCAAACGTTAATGGTAATGTATATAATGAAGGCACGTTCCGTTTGGCTTTAATGGTGTTAATCACATTTTGTCAATAGTATTTTCATGTGATTCACTATATTTTCCTCACATTGATCAAAGACATTCACTTATGCTCTTGGCATCACTGCTACCTAAAAGTTAGACGTTTTTGCCTTTAATGGAAGTCTTCCTAGACACCTACCCCCAACCTTCCATCAGCATACATCCCTTTCTATTCATTGTGCTGGTCACCATCTGCAGCGATCGTAAATATGAAATGCTAATATATGTGCACAAGCATAGGAATTTCTACACCACCCTTTTAACTGGTGAATTACTGTTCATACTGTATATTTGTAGCCCAAGAAATTCAGGCATGAACCTCTTTTACATCAATTAGTGTCTTAACAAATTTAAGACAGATGTACAATCTGTAGCACAAGCTCGCACAATAGAAGGCAAAACAAGCGAGTTTTTCTATAATTGCTCTAAGAATCCTCTAAGGATATATAGTGTTCATATATACTCTGACTTATATAGCCAGTCTTATGCCAAGAAAGGAAAAAGTAAGTAATGGCTTAGATATAAACCTTAACCATGTGTAAGAAATTATTTCAGTTGTACACATTAATTCTGGCTGATAACAGATACTTGACTGATTGATTCGCTTTAATTATGTCATAAAGAAATATTCTGTGTATTCTCTGCAGTTATTGATACAAAGCAAAACTCCTAAATGTATATGCATTTTGACACTTAAATTCCCAGTATCATAATGTTTTGATCTGAGCATGATGCTCATTAATCTAGCACAATTACCACCTTTTAAACATTACTGCAGTGTTTACACTTGGATGTAATGAGACAGACATTGTAAATTGGACAACACACTAGGGCCATAGAGTACTTTCAAAAACAACAAAAACACCCCAAACATTTTGTCAAATCCACAAAGCAAATTTAGGTGACAGAGACATTTTCTTAGATAGCCTTGTTTTTTAATTTACTTTAAATATTTTCATGCTCTGGGAAAACACTTTAGCCTTCTGGAAAGGATATGTTATTAGTGGCTGTCAATTGATCTGACTAAAGCCTTCATCATAAAAAATGTATAGCTTCATATAATTAAAAAATCCAAGCACTGTGAGTTGACTAAAATACTGTGGACTCTTAAATAATTCAAATTTGTGTTTAGTTACAGCAGCTGTTTAATTAAAAGGTAGAAACTGCAACTAATCCACTATGGTTGAATGAAATATAATCTATAACAGAGTTTAATCCCCCTAAGACAGAGAACAGTGATATGGATTCTAGAAGTCAGGGGCTCCATTTAATGAATCTCACAAAAGGGATCATAATACATCCAAGCCAGCGCATTTTTGTTTCTCTGATTATCCAAATAATGAATCATTTCCCAGCTTGATGCTGAAATTATAATTTTGTATTTCAATATTAAAAAGAAAGGTCTTTCGCATGCATTATGTAAACTCTTCTGCTGGAATTTGTATGGAAAGCTTTACCAGAGTGAGAAATGAGATGCACAAGAATAGAAGAAATGCATTTTTTGATGCTTAGCTAACTACTTAACAGTTCATAATTAGAACATTTTGCAACAAAATTCTTGCATGAATGGCCTGGAAGTATCTTTTGCAACTTAAAAGTCAGCTAAGGAAACTGCTGCGCACAGGAGTTCTGCAGTTGCTTGCTCTAGCTCAGCTGCAATGATTCAGGCATGATTTCAACTTTATATCAATTCCCAGAGGTACACTTCAAGGCCGGAGCAGAACAAAACATTTTTTCTTCACTTGTATATTTTTAATTACAAAACAGAATGAACAAAGCCAAAAATCACCACATTTGCCTTCTCAGATCCAGAAAGCATTCATTATTTTGGGATGTTTGTAATCATACCGAATTTTGTTTATACCGAGGCAGAGGGGCTATCAAAGCAGAAAATGGTAGTCCTTAATTAGAGAGGCCAGGTGGCACGCAGAGTCACAGCACAAGTGCCTCTCCACATCCCTGCCAATGATTGAAGACTTGACCTCAGCAACCATTCTTCAGGGGTGAAAAATAATACAGTCACCAGGTGGCCATCTCTTCAACACAGACAGCCATCTGCACCAAAATGTGCTAAATTATGTTTAGTTCTTTTTAATGTGAACCATTATCCATTAGAGTCACAGCAGGAAACCATGAGGTCCTGTTAATTGAAACTTCAGCTGTGACTTAAACCTCTGTCCCAGACAGGAGACAGACACTTTACCTGCTGAGTCCTTCAGTCTAACACGGTTAACGTTTTTTCCTGTGTCTGATCAGATATAGAACAGTAAATGTAAAAAACAGTAAATAGTCAAGGTTTTGTGGAAGGAGTCATTCGGTGGAAGAGTTTTTATAGGTTTCTCGGTGCTGTGTGTCAGCCCAAAAATCAGTTTGATTTTGCACACCACTGTTTATTTTACTAATGAGCTGAAACAGAGTGGTACTTGTGACTTGCTAACAAGCAGCTAGTAAGCACTCGCGAGGAATGCCCTGAGAAGACGCGATGCAACGCAAGCCGCTTGCAAGTGCTGAGACGTACAGAAAGCGGGCTCTATTCCTGCCGAGAGAACCCAAAACTTCTGTCCTAGTCTCTCACGTCTCCCAGTAAACGGAAGGGAGTCACACAGTTTGCTCGCTCATCTGTTCCTCAAGTATGGGGAGACTGAAAATGTACACCGAAACCCAGAGAGAGGGTGACCATATTGGGAAAAAGCAGAGGCAGGGAAAACAAGGGAGAAGTTTGGACCCATCATAAAGATGCTCCCTCCAATGCTCAAATTTCCCTAAGCACCTTGACTGCTGTAACCAGGAGAAGCTAGATGGGAACCTCCATCTTTATCCAGACCAGTGCCCTCTATGGACATGCCCTGACACTCAGCAATATTTTCCCTTTGTTATTTCAGCTGCGCTTGAAAGAGATCCAGCACTGAACAGGAACTGCCGTGAGGGACAACCACCCGCGAAAGATCACTTCAAGGACCCTGGCAGAAGGCGCACCAGCAAGGCAAGGAAACATCTGATGGCGCTGGAAGCTTGGGACATGTTGACCCACTGCATTCTGCGTCTGGAGGAGTGGGGACTGCGTGAAGCAAAAGACGCCTGTCATTTCTGAAAAGACTCGATGAAAAGTTCATGGGCACCTCACTGGTTTGTAAAGTACCGGTGGCATCATCGAGTCCCCTGTGGTTCGTGCATTAGGAGTACCGTGCTAAGAGTTAACCTTCTGCACTGTCAGCTACACCTCCGAGTGCTTAGGCGATCCTTGTAACATGGGCAGGCGGAGAGGGTCACAGACAATCATGGATCTTCACTCAAAGATGTTTTTATTCAAATGAATAAAATAGTAAAGACACAGAGTATTATGACTCCAAGCCTGCACATTAACAGAATCATGGTTCATCAATTTTTAAATCCACATTTAGAGCTTCTCCCTAAAAGCCAAAAAGTAGCTACAATAGATAGTGGTGCGAAACACAGCATCTGTTCTCTTTCATTCCATGGTTATAGATAACCTTCATAAGCTGATTTGCTCATGACAATAAATTTATTTTCAGAAATTATACTCCTGATCTAATATGAAACAATAAATAATTCAGAAGTTTCACATTATTACAGGGAATTATATTTAGGAGATCAACTAGGGATCTCTGTAATGAGAAACATTCACCTTGCTAGAGGAATGCTACTCTGCATTTAATCTTATAATATTCCCTTCAGGGTGTACAAGACAGCTTGCTGGAAAATATAATGACTCCTTGACTGTTTTCTGAAGGAAAAAAAAAGAGTAAAGAAAACAGTGATATGGAAATGAGATCTACATTTCATTTGAAATTCCATATGCACTATTTTAAAGCCATCTTGTTTCAATATGGAGAAAATCAAAAGATTTGATGGGCCTGATGATGTTATTTAGAAAAAGAGAGATTAAAACCACAAAGAAACAAAAAGATGTGGCACATGTGGTCGTATTAATAGAAAGTCACTTATATTGCACAAACAGGAAAAGACCTGCTTCAGCTGTTTTTACTTTATCATTTGTTACTAGAAAGAGAAAAGTTGGTTCACAAAGTTCCCGTTGGCCGGGAAGTGAAAGCGCCCGCTGAAGTCACGGGTGACCGGTTAACCAAGCGCAGCAGCACCGGCGCTGCGGCGGCGCCGCTGCGCTCACCAGCAGGCTCCCGGGCACCCGGCGCCAGTTACAGCCGAGAGCCGGGGGAACGGGGGGATACGCTTCCGAGTACTGCCATGCTTGGGCACTCATCTCAAAGTAACTACATTGAGACTAAGTATTTTTCTCTCTTGGCCACCCCGTCCGACCGCTGTAATTTATGTCGGTCAAAAGAAGGAAACTGTCTACTTTTTCCGACCAAAGCTGATGTTGGGTGTCTGCTGCATGCAGGGTAATGAATATTGATGTATGCAGCCATCTTCCCAAGGAGGTAACTAAACAATACCTACATAGTTTCCACCAGTCTGGAGTCTCCAAGAAAAAAAATCATTAAATCGTCAGTAAGTATGATCAGTTCTGAAGGAAAAATAAATATTATTGATAATGACAGCACGCTATTGTATCTCCGCATCATTATGCCAGAGGTGTACGTTTTCAAAGCACCCCATGAGAAGGAGGCAGACAGCACCATTAATTGCCTGTGGGATTTAGGCATGCCATTTAGATGCAACAACCTGAAAAAACATATCTAAAACTTCTACATGTTTTATTATTTTTTTAAGCATGGCACATTCTGCCTCAGAGTATTTCAAATTACATTCTTCAGTGTAATTAAAAATCTACTCACAATTAACTTTGTGGCAAAAAAAGAAAATTTCTCTTAACAACTAAAAATAAGATAATCTAAAAGATCAACTTTGATACTTTAGAAAGTACAGTGACACATATTCTATAATGCAAAAGAGTTCCAGGAACAGGGGTCTCAAAAATTTCCATTTTGGTTTCCAACCACGTTATTATTACGCATCAAATGTCCACAGACAACTGCCATCATAAAAATTATTACGCTAAAAATTTCTACTGAGGCACTAATTTCAGGGTTTCACTTTGAAACAAGGATTCTGACATAAATAAAGTCTTACTGTGACTTTTCTCTAATAAGTCTCAAAACCCAATGGTCTCTGTTGTATTTACACAATAACCTATAGTGAGTTGACTATCTTTCAAACAAGGTTCCAGTCCCTGTATCATAACATTCCACAACAATAATGTGGAGACATTGACCTCTGCCAACTATCTTTATTTACATTTTTCTTCAGTTTTGACAGTTTTCCTCCAGAATTGACTTTATCAAATATCTTCACAAATTATTATCTTGCTGCTTTCATTCTAGTTAATTGGAGAGTAGGTTTACTACATACAAATACTATTTTGTAAACAGCCTAGCAAGATATGCTGTGCAATCCATGTGAAAAGAGACACTGTGAATATGTAGTATCCAGATGTCATTCCATCCATAGGTAATCACAAGAATAAAACTCATATTCATTGCAAATCCTGAGCCAAATAAGAAAGTGTTCTTTACCATTATCAAGACAACCTCATTTCTATTACCCTGGGAAATACAGCTAAACTATTTGTTACAGGTATTGGTTAACAGCATTCACTACAAATATGTTAAAATGGCATATATTTCAATTAATTAGATTTCCAGAGGAGTAATGTGGTATTTGGACTTTGACATTAAATCAATTCAAGTTTTACAGATACTCTTGACAACCCCACCTGTAAAATCAATAGTAAAACCTTGTATCCCTTGGAAAGGACAATGATATCTATGTGAATATAGGAATTTAAATAAAATTGGAATTGTCTGTAGCAGGTAGCTTTGGGATTATTCTAGCACTTGTACAGTATTTAACATGACTTCTGAGTTATTCTTAATCTTATATTCCCAATCACGATACAGAGCTTCTTTAAAGATGTAGTTGACTATTGTGAATATTTTCTGTGTGATATCATGTACGTGGCACTTTTTTTTTTTCCATTATCAAAGGAAAGTTAAACAGTTTGGGGATTAGTTTCAGGTAAAAAGTGTATCTTCTGTTAGCACTTACTCTACCAAAGTGGCTTCACAAATCGCACGCTGATGGCAAGATTCTAAATTATCCTTATGAGAGGGAGCAGCTGCGAAAATCACTATGGGAACATCGGTAGGAGGAGGCAATATCCTTTGCGAAGAACTAAACTTTTTATTTTTGTGCTACATAATAGAAATTATTACTTTTTAAGATGGCTTTTGTTGTTGTCACCACTCATCTCCCAGTTTCTCATTATGTTAAACAACAATATCAAAGAAAAAGTGCTTTTTTTCCAGAAAGATAGCACAAGCATCAGTCTAGGAACCAAGACCTGACAGTGACAGAAGGAACTGGCGAGACACACTTTCACAATCACTGAAAATATTAAGGCTTGAAATGGGAAACAAAATGAGAGTCCTGAAGGATGCAGCTACCACAAAACAATTCTGATTCTCCCAGAGAAGAGTGGAGGAATATAAATATTCATTGTGTTCAACAGAGAATAGCACATTGCATGCTCACTGCAAAATAGAGACACTTTAGTATATGTTGAGGCCTCATAACAATGGGATTTGCCAATTAAATCTGAGGGGTGTGATCACTTCTGTTGTGATATGGTGAATAACATGCTGAGAGACACTCAGATGAAAGGGTTTGGAATCACTGCAATATTCTGTTTCAGGCTTCTTTTTTTTTTCATCCTGTGTAAATATGAGAATGAAATGTAGTAGACAAGCCTGGGGAGACTTAAAGGAAGGTTATTTTGAGGTTGTTTTTCTTTACTTAAGACAGCTAAATGCTAAACTAATACCAGCTATATTTACTTTTCTTTTAAAGCCTGTAAATTGCACCTAATTAATAGACCCTGATGAAGTAAGATACCTGCATTCCCTCAGATTTGGATCTAATGGAATTTTTCCCTGTTACGTCTCATGATTAAATCTTGGGGCTGTGCTGCGCATATCTAAAGAAACAAATTCCCTTGTTTTCTTCTACCAAGTAAGTGTGAAGGACAGAGGGTGGCCACTCTGCTGCTACGGTTATTTTTAATCCTTTCATTGCAAGCAGCAAAAAACCCCTCGCTGTGACTCTCTGAGGCTGCGGGGGGAAAGGGAGGTCCTGATGCAACCTGACAGCATTCGCAGAGAGCAGCACTGAAGAGCTCACCACGTTCCTGCAGGATTCACTGCTAACAATCCTCACAAGGAGGTTAGCGGGTTCCCTACCCCATCCTTTTCAAAGGCTGCGTTAGGTGAGGCACTGGAGCAACAGACCCAAGATGATCATCACCATTATCGTTTACATTAACATAGTACCTGGGAGCCGAGTCACGGACCACGACCCCCAGACTAAGTGCAGTTCAAGCAGAATATAAAGCCGTCTTGCTTGCAAATCTTATAATCCAGCAGAAGGCAAGGAACCCTAATAGATGGAAACACAGAATAAAACACTGCTGCCCAACATCTCTACAGTAGTCTGTAGTTATTAAGAACCTCTCTCAATAACCTTAAACTATTACATTTCCGGTGTCTATACCATGGAAAAGGAGATATTTAAGGAGAGTTTTGAAGGAGAACCAACATCACTTTACAGGAGGATGTCGGGAGCTCTTCAGCCTGAGGGCATGGAACGAGGTGCTGGCAGCACTGCTGACAACGTGGTCCACTGCACTCTGCATTCGCTTCTTTTCTGAACTGTTCTGAGAAGTCTTATGTTTCCAGTATGGTCATTACTCTTTAACTGGCAGGCACAGATATTTAAAGAAATCTAAAGGGAAAACTCCTTCATGTATATCTATATTTAAATAACGTTTCGTACGTCTCGTAACTACCGGATTATTTCAACCCTCAGCAGATTCTGTAAGACATCGTCTGTCATTTTAATATGACATACACTTATTTAGAAAATGAAGCCACCAAAACCTAAAACACTACCAAAAGGTATCAGTGATAATAGGTGGCTCTGTCTGGAGGATCATTTAGCAGAACTGAACCAAATATGCCCAGCTAATATATTTAATTAACAACTTTTTGTCTGTTAACATGGTATCTTGTATTAAGTGACAACCAGCAAAGAGTTTTCACTGAGCACCAAGTATCTTATTTCAGGTCATATTCTACAGTACATAGTTTGATTGCCAGTCACTATTATGTCTATATGGCAGATATCATATAATCTTCATGCAGCAACATAAATTAGATCTATGTTCATTTTTCTTGGTAATCTCATTTACCTTATTCCAGTAGCCATCAGCTCCCAGTGTATGTACAGCTATATGCTAAACCCCATTTTGGTCTCTAAAAATCATTGTCACAGTTTCCTTTGACTTCAGCAAGACTTGGATTTGGCCTAGGGAATTTATCCCATTTATTTGCAAAGCTTTTGCTAAGTTTGTAAATCCCTGGAGTAATGTTCATATTGCAGGAAGAGCAATTTCTTAAATGTGACAGAGTTGATAAATTTCTCAGGCACAGAAAAATTTGGAGGATGCTGTTGCTACAGTCTGAGCAGTCGCCTGGCACACTGGGTGACAGCAAACTGGTTAATCCAAAGGGCTTCATGAGAAATTTTTAAAACAATTTCTCCTCCATGCTTTTGAATGGCCACACAACTACTGTCAGATTCTGTATTAATATGAATTATAGGGACAAAGATGTGAATAAGTTAAGCAGTAGTCTCCTTCCAGGCATTTACTGCTGATCCATAAGCCTCATGATGTGTAGTATCATCATTTTGGAGGTCATACACTCAAGAAATTTAATTTTGCTTAGTTATCATAAGAACTTCATTGCTGCAAAATAATTCAGATTCAGCTAGAAAAATAAGCTCACCAATCAGTTAAGACTTAGCTCTGGACTCTTCTTGTCAAGAGTAATCCAGAACGAAGCAGAAGAATAAAAACAAGTAAAGGGTAATGACAATTTTCATAGGCAAACTAGGAACAGCTGCTCCAAGGTCAGTAACTGGAAAGATGATGTTAATGATCCTGCATTAGCTGGGTAAAGTGTCACTGCTAAAACAAATCAGTCCAGATTTGAACCATTGTGTGGCTCTACATCAGTACCAATTAAGGTGGCAGATGATGTATAAAGAGCCTGGACAAAGGATATTATTATGTTACGAGCTGTATTGATTTTTACAAGGCTTGTTTGATTGACTGACTGATACTATCAAGTAATTAGCTTTAATCTTGGGTTACAATGACCAGAAGAAATCCTGAATCAGGTTATATTTGATCTTTGATAGTACTTTACTGATAGGAAAGTCCTTAAATAAGGCAGAACCCTAGTTTCCTTTGTAAAGCCAGTGTTACACAAATAGTCTGTGCAGAACTTGGCACACCCAGGAGGTGCCCAGGCTGCATACAAATTTTGGTCACATAGACAGCAGTCAGTAAAGAACAACCTGATAAGCGATTCCAGCACAGGAGTTCTTCATAATTGGTTTAATGTTTTGGTATATCCAATTTCAAAAAGCATATACATAAAATAGTACGCAAATCCAGAGCTTTTTTTTTTTTTTAAAGATGCACATTTCCTTTTCTTAAAAGACAGCCACAGGGGATAGAGAGGGGGAAGATGCCCAGCCCACTCGTCCACTGTGGCCACTTCTCCCACTGACAAAGCCAGGACATTTGCAAGAGCATTTACAATTTGCAAGCTCATTACCCATAAGAAAAGCAGATTAACGTCGTGGTGTCGGGAGCCTGGCCTTACAAGTGAGCCCCTCCAGTGCATTTCTGATCCCAAATCCCAAGCTGACTCTTTGGTACCTGAAAGGAAATTCCATGGGGGCAGAAGAGCAGGTTACAGACGTTTGCAATACCTCTCCTGGGACAACTAACAGCAAGATGTCTTGCGTTTGCCTTTATCAGCCCCAGCTCTTTTATCTCCATTTCACATATATGCCTAATTTTAGACCAAGTCTGTAAGAAACGCTGCAGGTTTTGCTCTTTGCTCCCCGACACACCTGTTGATTCCCACACGCATACTTGCCTTCCCTCCATTTGCATTTGCATACTTGCATTTGCTCAGTGTGCTGGGCCACTCTGCTTCCTCGAATGTCGCCTCCCTCCCTTCACACGCTTCCTCTCACACCCCTGTCCTCCTGATCCCATACAATTCCGCTCCTTACCCATGAAGGTCTCTACTTTCTCCCACTCATGCCTCATTTTTTTTCTGTATACAGATACTCCCCATTTTTCCATAGGCTTTTCCCCTCTTTCTCAGCAAAGCTCCTCTACTTAAAGGCATCTAGTTAGACCCCTTTCCTGTTTCAACTAATAAACCCAACAATTTGGGACTAAGAAACCACAGGCAAATACCATCACTGAATTTGCATGCTCCAGCTTCTCTATTTCCCTTCAGTGTGTCAGCTTTCTGTGCGATAAGCTACACGTGGCTGCAACCATCTCAACATACTTGTTTGTAAAGCATCTGTCAAATCTTCAACTGCATGCAAATTATAAATAATACCATTGGAGATCATGACAGCAGATGTGCCGTGATTTTTACAACAGGCAGCCCCACTGAATTAAAACCTAGTATAGTGCTGAAGATACCTACCTGTAAGAGAAACAGAACATTATTTCTGCCAACGTGCTAGTTACTGACTTGCAGTATACCCAGGCTCAAATACCATTTTCTTTCATTAGGATAAATTTACATTCATAGCATTTTAACAGTTTAAAAAATAGAGGTAGTGTGAACAAGTTACAGCTCAACTTATGTCTGCAATGCTTTTAATGTAGAAGCCAGTTCTTGGTCATTGGGGTGGTGGTGGTGTTGAAACACAGTAAGTTTTCTTGTTAAATCTCTCTTTTCCCTCTTTTTTATTGATTTGCAGATCTTTGCTCCTAGAATGAATTCTCAGTTCCTTTTCTGGTGACACATTTTGTGCATTGATATTTATTGTGGTTTTGGCTATATATATGTATGCCCCAGGGCTTCAGCTCTTATCAAGAGAGAGATTCAGTTTCTCAAAGCTGCAGGTCCTGTTTTTTCTGGTTCAACACATCCTTGCTCTGGAAGTTTCTGGGTTTGCTTGCCTCCTGAGAATTTACAAACTAAGCCAAAGTTCCAGAGTAAAGACAAATATCTGTATATGCAACAGGAAAAAAGGAAAAAAGAAAAGTTGCAGCTGTTCTGACAAAATAATGCTGCCAGCTCATTTGAAAACTGTACTAATTTAGATTGAAACAGCATAAGCTGATGCGTGCAGGCAGATACTTACAACCACCCCGGACCCCAGAACAAAGCTTCCACCCCAAGGTCCTGCCGAGAGCCAGGTGGCCTTCAGAGCCAGGGACAAAACTTGGTTCAGCCTTACCACGGCCCAGCTCATGCCCTCAGGAGAGCGAATGAGAGATTTGCCATTCTTTTCAAAAAGAACATATTTGAGTTAAAATTTTGCTAGCCACCGCTGACTGCCTGCGTAAATGGGCAAATGATGCATTTTCACACACAAAAAGCCTCTGTGAGTGCAAATTACACAGAAAAAACTCAGTGACCAGGTTTGGAAAGCCTGACTCCATATAAACGGAACTTATTTTATTTCCTTTTTTTTTTTTGAAGGAATTTGTATAACCTGCCATTGTTTTTAGTCATTCTTAAGATGATGGGGCATACTAAAAAGAAAGTTTAAGAAAACAATAGTAGGCTGTTCCTTACTGTAATTCGTAAATGTCAAACTAGTGATGCTTGGGCAAACATCCCTGGTGTTGGAGATCAGGGAATGGGGAGGACAAGACAGAAGGCATCAGGTATGAAAATAAGCACATACAACTGAGATCTTTACATCTCTTGTGAAATCACCTGTCTTCACTTTGAAAATTGTCAAGCTGGTGACACAATTATCAAATTCTTTCTTTCTTTCTTTCTTTCTTTCTTTCTTTCTTTCTTTCCTTTTTTTTTTTTTTAAGGAAGGTAAATGTGGCCTCCAGGGGAGAGTTAAAAAGGGCTTGAATTGGATAAAGGCTTCCGCTCATGGGACAGCGTACAGTCAGAAATGGCTGCTATGTATTCGCAGGGATTTCCCTCCCTTTCTTACTCAATTCTGTTTGCTTTGCTAAAGAGACATAAAGCATCCACATAGCTTCTTACAGTAACTGTCCTTTTCCTTCTGATGGGATAACAGTTAAGCTAACGGGATAACCTTAGGAAGCAGAAATGCGACACAAACCAGACAGCAGGTACTTACCAAGCAGATTGCTCTGAAACAGAAATAATGTCACATATTTCCCAGGACATTATAAGCCTCCATCCAAAGTAGCAAAAAACTATCCAAGTCCCTAGTCCCTAAAACAGTTTTTAGCCTGAAAATAGAGGTTGCAGAGGCTCCATGAAATCTAAGGACATGCTGCTTCGGTTTTTCTATGGAAAATGTTCAGATAATAATATAACATACAGCAATAGAAAACCTTGAGATAAATGAATTTAAAATAAAGCAGGAAAGACAAGGTTAAATTTGTACAAAATGAACATTTTACATACTCAGCAGCAGGAGAATATCACATGTTCATCCCATTTTGAGAATGATAGCCAAATTATTCTGTCTTGGAGTGAAATCCTAGCCCCACTGAAATCAATAGCTGTATTATCAGAGCTTCACTATCATCTCAGTCTTTATGACTGCCAGCTCTTTGGCCAATGAAACAAAATTTCAAAGAAAGAATACTATCTTCAAAGGATCTTTATCCACTCTAATATACAGGCATGTATACCAAGTAAATTTTTTACTATTATGACAGACCTGACGTTCATTTTTTGGTCATATAAAACAGCAGATGCCTTACTAGGCAAAATGGGAGACAGGAAGGATAATGATAGCATAACAATGCTGTTTAGGAGGGGCAAATGTATTCCGGTGGGTTTGGGGAGTTTTCTTTTATCTGCTTTGCTGGAAAGAACTGTATCTTTGTGAAACAGCCAATACTCAATAGCTGTGGTTGTTCTTTTTCATTCTAAAATAACTAAGACAAACTATAGACAAAATTGAAGATTTTAGCTTTGCTCTTAAATTCCAGCTGTTGGACTGGCTCTGCATTTAGAAGCAGCTGTAATTCAACACCACTGCAAGAGTTCCCCACTCCCTCTGCCTGCCCCCCTAAATGATTTATATGCAGGAACAGAGACTGGAATGAGAAACAGCAGATGCCAGATGAAACCATACAAGCCACATGCTAAGGAGCTGGGAAAGTACAATCGTAAAGGGAGATGCTGTGAATCGCCAGCAGGAACTGCAGCTCGTTCAGCCCTGCCTGGGCTGGGCACTCTCCTGGGGTAGCTGCAGTGCCCTGGTGCCCAGCGTGGGTTGCCCACCACCACTCCTAGGATTTATTACGTTCTTGTCTGAGCCATGCCAATGCCAGGTCTCTTTAACTAGTCTAAAGCTAATATAGGTCTTGTGCAAGCTACAGAAGTGACTACAATATAGATGTATCCACCAGAGAGACTGTGTTTCTCTTAGGCCAGAAAACCATGAACTACTTCGGCTTCTGTTGTCTCATTCCTACAGTCAAGATTCAGTTACGAAGCTGTTCTTTGAAGCTGAATGTTATTCCGCGATATCTGTTTTAACAGTAGGTACCAAAAAAGTCAGCAACATTTCATATTATCTTACAGCGTCTTGAAAAAGCACAAAACCCTCTGAACACAAGGGCAAACCAAAAGCAATTCAAAATTCTTACAGCCTGAGCAACTACCAAAAGGGCTTCCCCACATACCATGTGTGTTGAAGAACATAGCGATCTTTGTTTCCAACTTTAGCTGGATCTGGTATGGATATTTTTATCATAGAAAATCTACCAGTAAAGTAATTTTCTTCTTATCATCATTTTCTTTATAAAGAAACCTTAGCGTTAAAAAGCATTGTAGCAAATTAGAAGTGAAATGACTTTGTTTAAGCAACAAAACCTGCTCTCTGATGATTCAAATAGCACTACGAATCCAGTCAACATTAATAATAATGACAGTCAGCATCCATTCAAGACAGCAATTAGAATAATGTTATCTCCTGAGTTTTAAGAGCCACTTACTTAACAGGAAGGGACTTCATATATACACTGACACACAGATGGCACTTTAGTTCTTATGAAAGAAACAGACTCAAATACCTTTCAGAAACGTTCAGAACCCAACCGGCAATTTTAATATCTCTATTCCCAAGAGAATTGTCTGTATCTGAAGATCAATTATTAAAACACATGACTATCGGAGCGTGATTACATCTAGCATTTACAGTAATAAAATCAAACTATTTCTTTAACAAGGTCACTACAGGCCAGAGGAGGGTTTCGAATCACAGCACCGTGTCCTGTGGCCCCGCCACCTCCGCTGTGGGCAAGGAGAGCACAAAATGGGACAGGCTGAGGTGCTGCCCCCAGCACGAAGAAGGGATGATGACCCTCCTGGGCACGCCTCAGGGCCAGTCCCGCTTACTTTTGCTAGCCAGAAGCACAGGGTGCCTCAGCGACACGCAAAGAGGAGGTGACTGAGACAGGCAGGGCTCTGCAGTCCGTGGCAGCGTGGGAGGGCAAGAGGAGGTTGCCTCTGGACCAGCCATGGAAGAAGGGCTGAGAAATGATGCAGTCTGTGATGCAGTCTGTGATAAGAACAGTCTAAGAGATGATGCAGCAGGTTGGTTCACATTTAATTATATACACTAAAGACTTAGATTTGAAGTAATTTACTATCCTCACCAAAATCAGAGTGGAGAGAGAAGATGTAAGACTGACTTCAGGGACTGGAACAGCAGTCCATGACATTTTAATACTAAAGTTTCAATTTCAATTATAAAAGGCGACATATTCTCAATGTGAAACCTGAATGGAGCATTTACATTTACTGTATGCACCTGTGCACTGGCAGAAATCAAATGTTTGTAATGTAAATGCTTCCATTCCCGACTTTGGTTCAAAGCCAGAAGTGACTGAAGGTTGTGACCATCTGGGGACATATGAATGGTCCCTGTTAAATTAGCTTCCAGCTTCACCCCATGTTCTCATAGACAACAGTCTAGAGCACCGTTGCAATCGCTAGCCATTTTGGCAGTTTCATGGCTAAGCAAGATTCATGGAAACTGGCTCTGGAAAGAAAATGAAGTGTGCTTGTAGAGAGTCAGCAGTTGTGCTGACTGGTTCTGCGACTGCATTCAGAGTTCCTCCTCTGAAACCGCTCGTTCTCACCCTTTAAAAGTGCTAAATCTACACCTGCACAGGCACAGCATAGATAGGTACAGATTGAGTGGGAAATAGCATTCTTTATGGCACAAAGAAGAGGTTATGTACTTTAAGAACTTAAAATGTCACTTTTCTAAGAAAAAAAATTAGCTCATTCATTGCTGGCAGATGTAGTGAGCTTCCAGACAGAATAAAATAATTTTGTGAATAAATACTTATTTACTCTGAACTCAGGGTTTCTCTGCCAGCACATCTGCAGAACTACGATTAACCCAGCAAAACGGAACTTTGCCTCCTCCACTGCCCAGCCCCACCACAGTGTCTGATTTTACAGTTACCTGGTGGACATCAGAAGAATTTCAGTAAGAAAGCCAAGCGATTGGAAACACCAAGACTTTAACGAATCAGCACAGATGCAGTGATTTGGTTTAATTTTCAGTTTAAGTTAGTAATTCTCAGCTCTGGAAAAAAGCAGAGAATAAAATAAGAGCGAGTAGCCACTGTTCACTGGAACTTTTAAGATTTCTTCACGTCCCTCTGCCAATTTACCGCTCATCCTGAGCCGCAAGGTATTAGGAGTGAAATGTGCAGATTTTCAACTAAATAATGGAAATGTGATTGAGCCATGGTATACTAAGGGAGAGTAAAAGAGAATCTGGGAATATGCATATGCAGTAAGGAATATTAAAAAGTTTCTTGGGCACTGCAGTATGACAATGCACTCTGATGATTATCTTTATTAGATAGCACTGGATAAAGAGCCAATTCATTAAAAATTAATGGGACAGTACTGCCATCCATACATTATACATACCCATAAAGTGGATGTGGACAGCTAAATGTTAAATCTGTTGGAAATAACTGCAAAGTGAATAGGAGAGTGTATCATAAAATAATAGGAACCATGTAATAAGAAGGCCATACAATAAAATGGGGAGAAAAGAAAGACGACCTGACTGTATGAGTCTGTAAAATCAAATGAGGAGATTAGAAAAACTACACTAAGCCAAAACTTTTCCCTGAAATGGAAAAATTATTCCCGGAAAGTGTACAACAGCAAATAAAAGAACCTTATTAAAGGGTGACACTGGAGAGTGGTGAATACAATGACAAATGGCAGAGAGATGTTTGACTGCAAAACAGCAGAGCTATTCATGAAAAGAAAACAATTTTATTGTGGTTTTGATGAAAGCTCAACAACGTGGGGCATTAATATCACTGAGGCAGAATCAGTAATACGTATCAAAATAGGCAGATAAACCTTTTTTTATTCAATCACAAAATGAAAATTCCATTTATACCACGTTTTCTAATAAAATACGTTTCATTTTAGAGCAATTTAAAAACATATGTTTCATTATTCTAAAATTTCTTAAAGTTTTTGATTACAAAATGACTGTCTGTGGCAAATTCCATGATTTGGGATTAAAAGCACTATTCAGAATACTCATATCTGCTAGAATGATTATTTCTAAGGTTTGTAGAAAGCTTTAGTGTGGACTTCCACTACGAGAAATAAACAACATACTTACCATTTGATATGTACAGGCCTAAAAAGATATGCCTTTAAGACCATTTACCATTCCACTTATTTATATAGCAAGATACTTTCGGAAACGATTTTGCTACCAAATGATTCCTTCACAGTGCACTGAGAATTAATGTTCCTTCATGGTGGCGATGAAGAGGAAGAAATGGAACTTCAGAGAAAAACTGTTCAGCTCAAATACAGATGTATTTTCATAAACACTCTCTTAAATCCTAATATTCCCAAGACTTATTCACAAGGCACAACGTTAAGCATGTTCGAACAACTCTATCTTTGCAAATCAAATTTCAAGAGGAAAATTATAGGGAGAACCTCTCTGTTCACCTATGAAAGCTAACAACCTGGTTTAGGAACACAACAAATACACATCGGTGCAATTTAAGACCATGCACAAAAATTGAAGGAACTAAAATAGTTAGCATGAGGCCAATTTTAAAATTTGACCAGGCTGGGGCACAGGAACAGCGTTACTCATATTAGGAATGCCATTACAAAATACACCTAAACCAGGCAAAACTCCACTCATTTCTACTAAACTGAAATGAAATTCTGAACCTGCAGCTCTGAGAACTACCAGCCGGAGAGTGACAGCAGAACAACATCCCGCGTCATCTACGGATGACGGGCACTGGCATTTCTGAGCCTCTGTGAAAGTCCGTGCTTTGTGTTCCCAGGACATATTGGGCTTTTAATTATCACGTTGCACTGCAATACAAGTCACCCTAAAAACGTATTGGTGCACCTCGGTGCAGCTTGACTCCCTGGACTGAGGCTGAGCCACAGATCCCAGCATTTTGCTGTTTGTAGGCTTCTCCCTAATAAAGCCGTGTGTTGCACATCTGGTTTTACAGTGTATTTATCATCACGGTTAGTCTGATACTTTGATAATTCACATATAGTTCCCTCAGACAACTGACAACCTTTTCATTTCAGCATCTTCTAATGACAGTCCTTTAGAAGAAGCTAGACATAGACAAAGACAACTACAAAGAGAACTTGAAAAGCAAGTTTTGAGTTTGGGGTAGGAAAGACCCCTAACACTTATAGCTCTGGAAAACATCCATTCCATGCCTCAAAGATCCTTGTGGATTATAAATGTGGAAACTACGAACAGAAAAGGAATTATTCACCACATTATTAAACATGACAAAAAGCTTCTGAATTGAAGCTTAAAACAGGCTATTTAAGATTCCAGAAATCCCTGGGACTTTGGCAACAAAAATGTTCAAAGGCCTTTTATAGTTGCTGTCAGATTTATGTAAAGCATTTGAGATTCCTGTGAACTTATTTATATAACAACCTAAAACTTGAAGCCAACTTGAAAGTCTTTCTATTATAATTACTCAGAACTGGAAGTGCTGTACAAAAGATACGTAATGTTCTTTCTCGAACATCTTCTAACATGGTGGCTAGCAAAACATAGACTTTAGGTGAACATTTTATGGAATGGCTGTTATTGTTGATGAGCTGCATTTTTCAATATAAAAACTATTTGGTGAGAAGTTTTCCTGTTTTCTGTTCAGAGACAACAGGGGAGATATCATCATATGCTACATTCAACTCTAATTGACTGCTCACATTCTGCCCCACTCGTCTCGCATAATTATTTTTAGGAAAATGCTGCAGTATGTAAAAATAAAATAAATGTTTCCATCTCTTTTCAGACATACAGAACTAGAATACTCCCTGGAGTCAGGCTCAGGATGGACACCAAGACATTATTGGGAACTGAGGCCCAGCTGATCTGGACGCAAGGCACTGTCATGCAAAACCATGTTGTTTATATCCCACATGAACACTCTGCCATCGCTCTGGGTCACTCCTTCAGCTCCAAAATGGAAAGGAGCATCAGCTGTAAAAGCATCTAGCATCTCTCCAACAGCATCCACACTGCAGTTAGGGGTCACCATGGGAGCAGCAGCAGGACATGACCTAACTGGGTCTGCATGATGCAGTAAGAGCTACTATAGGGTAAAACAGCTCCCACCCCAAGAAGCCTTTCAAGCTGATCTTTCAAGATGATTTGAACATGTTTCTTATCTTTCAAGATTATTTGAACATGTTTTCCCTTTCATCTTCCTCTGCCCAAAAGCTCTCAATGCCATTTCCTTTCTTCCCAACTCCCAGTTTTCCTGTCCCCCCCATTTCGCTATCTCAGGGAGGTCACCCAGTTCTCTCCTGTTTCAGCTACCAGCTTCACTCCTCCTTCATCCTTCACGTCGGCACTTCTCAACTATCCAGGCTGTGCATACTTTCAAACACAGACTTGTCAAACAGACTTCTAATTAGCTCAAATGTCTTTATATAGATACTGCATCAGGGTGTCTGCAGCTTCAGAAAACCGTGGGTCTAAGAAGAAATAAATACAAATCGTAGAGTACTGACATTCCATATAAAAAGTGTTGTGAATTACAGGCACAACAAAAGGGCATTTGCCTGTATTAGCTGGGATGTGAATTATCTTTTATGCCTATTGTGAAATTGGTCAAACTGTTTTATCCTTACATCTCTATAACCACTCAATGTCCAAATGATGGAACTTTCATAGAAATGAAGAGTATCTTTGCAAAAACATATAGTTCCTCATCATTCTTATTTCTTTCATTACTATACTACTCATTTAATAGTAGCTTATATTAATTATTCAAAGCAGGAGAAAAGTTATAACTCAAATGTGACCAGAAGCAATAGTACACAGGTTCACAATCTTTTCATTTATCAAAATTTTGCCATGTCAATCAACAACCAGAAATGTAGTTGCAATACACCTAAAAAGAAATCCACACATACAGTACTGCAAGTAATAAGTATGCTAACCTGTTCTGGTTGGGCTTTTTGTTTGTTTGGGGGTTGTTTGGTTTGGGGTTTTTTTATTGTGCTGATGAGCACAGTTGAACACCCGTGGATTGTTGTAAGCCAACATGGCTTCTCTCTCTTCCTGTGTTTCTTTCATATAGGATTATTCCATATACATTCCGGCTGTGGGATTTTTATGGATTAAGAGACAAGCCAGCAGCATTCTTTATTCACTGGTTTTGGCATTAAAACACCACTTTGATTGCTTTGCCTTTTTTCTACTTAATCATGTTTTAGACAGACAGAATCCAGATTTAACTCATCCAGGCTCTGCTTTGCCATTTTCCCTTTAACCATAAGAGCTAGAGACAGAGGTTACAAAGAGCAAGGAAAAGGTAATTTAATATTTAGTTCAATGATGCCTGCGGAAGAATCCTGTGAACCTGTGCTGCGATCTCAATGAATCACCAGTGACTTATGATGCAAAAACAGTGACATAAAGGGGTAAAATGTTCATAAAGTCTTTAAGAGTCCATTAGCTATCAGAAATAATATACTGATATCTCTAATACGAGCATCCCTAAGACATGCACAGTGCGTTGCAGGCCCTGAGTCAATCTCATGCAGCATCTGCCAGTACAGGTCCTGCTGAACATGAGGGTGGAAAACCTGCCCGCACAGGGAGCATAAGAAAAATGAGCACCTATAATTTCCCTTGTGTTGCTTCGATCTCTTGAGTCAAGCGAAGTGAAGCCTCAACAACTTGTGATGCATTTATTCTACGGGCAGGTGTAAGTACAATCCTAGCTGAAACCTCTTTGGAGGCAAAAGCAAAATCCAGCGCCTTTTACCTCCTATAGTAATTCCCATTGCCCAGGGATCAACGAGCATTCAAAGTGAGCTGGAACATTTTCCATCTGCCACACAACTTTTCTATGAAAAATAAAGCTTTGAGAAAACATCTGAAGACAAACCAAATGGGCAGGGGTACATGCATCTCATTCTTCCTCGCAAAAGACATATTTTTCATTCTGGCAGGGAAAGTATCCAGCAATACTCACTACCCGAGACAGACAGGCATGACCTTCCTAAGCATGCTGATCCACACAATAAGTTTGCACTTGCTTCTAAGAAGGGCTGTTTTCATGCTTTTTGATCAGGAATGATTTACTTTGGGGGATTGTATGATACTAAGATCGCTAATAGGATACAGAGCCTTTCACCTGTAGGTCAGTGTCTTCAATTTCACCCCAGCTTATGAAGCTTGATCTTGCAACATGCTGTGTGCTCCGCAGCGACTGCCCGCACTCCTGCGGACACCAGGAGCTGCTCAGGGCACTCGGCGGGGGACAAGAGCGCTCAGCTCTTGGGAGAAGCGAGCTCCTGCTGACTAAAAGTCGTGTGTGCTGTACAGAGATGGAGGTGAAACACAGTGCTGTTCTCAGGTTTATTCCTATTACGTTAATAAAAGAAAACACCAGGGCCGCCCCATTCGGTGCGTGAAATTGTGGTGACAGATGCAACTTCACCAGGTATGCACAGGACCTTAATCACTTTTGCAGCCCAGAAGAATCTGTTCACAGCCCAGCAGCACATGGCATGCTCCAGCCGAAGGCTGATGATGCCTATGATTAGCCACAGAGTAACTAAACAGAGTGGTTCTCCAATAACACAAATTCAGGGCTTTTTACAAACATTAAGTTTCTTTCTTCTTATTAAAAAAAAAAGGCATAATAATGTCTTTTGAATAAACTAATGGCATCCAGTAGTTAGGAAAGAGTTACTTGTATGTATGCATTATTTAGGCTAATCTTTTCCCCAGGAAATAGTCAGCTGAGTAAGACCCTAGCAATTCCAGCCTCAGGTACAGCAGTGGAAAAAGTCAGCCCCTCCTTTGCATTTAACTGTGTAACATATTTCTAAGTGTCTACATTACCAATTTGGAAATATACTGCAAGTCCCCAGGATCAAAATTAACAAAGTTATGTAACACAGCTGAACTGTTCACTTACAGATAACGCCTCTTGGACTAAAAATCGTTAGAATCAGCTAGAAAAATATTTCATTTCCCTAGAATAAGCTTTAATGTTTTTCAGGGAAAATAAATAAGAGAGACTTGTCCATGGGAAATATTTAACTCATCTGAAAAGCTAATGCGTTTACTTTTGACTGAGGTCAAAGTCGCACGGCATTGTGAGTCAAAACTGCTATTCTGACTATAACATGGGGTCTTATTTTGTCTTTAATCTCAAAAACTGGAATTCAAGTACTTTGTAAGTCCAAATGAAATTAGTTCAAAATATTCTTTTCTATTTATTATAGGAAGAAGTCTTTTGACCAAAAAAATATTTTCTATTAAATAGAAAATTTGTTTTGACACAATCGTATTTTTGCCTAGAAAGTCTCTTCCACAAGTAATTCAACCTGCTCTAAAAAAGCAGGGGGTTTTGCATAGGCTTGTTTCTGCATGGAAGAGGTGGCTGCTCTTCAGTCTTTCAATTTTGTTGCCTCTCCTCTATCATATGAACCCACCATCAGAGATGCCAGCACTGAACCATCAAAGGGCAGTTGGCTTTCACCAGCCCAGTGTCCCTGTACAACAAAGATGTATGCCTGTGCATGTCTAAGTTTTGGCAGGATTTGACTGAAAAAAAGACTCTCAGCACCCAGAAATAAAAATGATGGAGAAAACCTGATTTCATAATTGCATTTTTAAATGGAGAAATGTACAATAAATTTATTATGAAACTACAGCCATCAGAAAGCACAATAATAAATATAAAACCCCTACTAGTTTATCAATTCTAGGCTCATGACTGCAATATTTAAGAGCTTTCTGCTCTGCTAGCTGTCACACTGTATTTCTAAATTGTTAAAAAAACCCTTACCTATCAGCCCCTAAGGCATTCATTTTTCCCTGGACTTTATAAAAACTAGAACATGTTTCCGTGATATTTCTTTTACAATAGGAGGCCTGTTAAAAACAGCATCATGAATATTCTAGTTATGACAGATATGAAAGGACATAATATCCAGGAAACAGTTCTTTCTTAACATATTCATGAAGAGGTCCTTGTCAATCACAGCTAGTGAATGGAATAAAAAAATAATACTCGGAGTCTTAGGAGGATACAACTGAGTTTTACATGCTGAAGATATAAAGACTGAACTGAGACTGGGTTCCACTAACAAGATTCCTGGCCTGAAGTGCCTGTGTGGAAATTATTCAGAAGCCTGCCAATAACGATATTTCAGGCTGCAGCTCTCTCCTCCGCGGTTGTGCTCCGTGTGGGTCCATGTGTTATTGCCACACAGTTAATGGAGTCTCTCAGCTGGTGTTTTAAAGGAGCAATGTCTCCAATCGTCCATTCATCTTGAAGTTTCAAAACAATGTGTTTTACATCCCTGCTTCTTTTGAACATTAAAAAATTTACATCTTGAAATATTCTGGAAATAAGAAATAAACTGCCAAATGCCTTAAGCAGGAGAAGCACTTACAAGGCTACTTATATATATTTTAAAGAGTAAAAGCAACATTATTTACTATTTATGCTGTGTTGTCAACTTGTTCAGTGGTATCTGCATAGATAACAAAACAAACTTTTATATTAAAATAGGGTTTTGTGCCTTTGCTACTTTTAAAGCAGGTACAAAGTATAACGTTTAAAAGATACTACTCAAAAATATACAATATATAGTCAAACTTTACTTGAATTTTTTACATATATTGATATATGTAAAAAGACTAATTCAAAATGTTTTAATACACACAACTGCAGTCTGAAAAAAGCCAGTTTACTAAGATTAACAAACAAATGCACCTCATAAACCATGTGGCATTTTCCTCAGTAAAGCCTATAGGACGGCACTTCCTACAATAACATTAAAAGCCAATTTAAAAGGCTGTGTCCATTTCTACAGTTGCCATATTTACCTCCAATATAATTACATGCCATTGAAAATTATTCTGCACCAAAATAGTAAAAAACCAAAACCCAAGTATAAGAGATACATCTGTTATTTAAAACGAGTGAAATAAACCCAAAACCATAATTAGGATGAGTTGATAGAACACCACACCCTGGGTTTCATTGCTGGCCGCTATCTCCCCAGCCAGCAAACGCCATTAGTGTAACTCCTGCGGTGTTCCTTTATGCCAGCCTAAGTCTCCAGGATGCTGAAAATATGAAAATTATTTGCCTAGGAAATGCATGTGGTTTCCTCTCATACAGCTTCCTACTGGCACTTCAAGAGCTGCCCCACAACATATTTTATTTACTTGTCTGGCTGAAGATATAGCACTTTGTTTCTCTTACATTTAAAGGCAACCCATCTGAGAGCCATTCTGAATTTAAAAGGAGTGTATCACCCAGTCAGTGACACCACAGTAAAAGAGGAAACACAGGCAAACTTGCAGACTAATGCAGGTAGCGAAGAAAAGATGTATGAAATGGCAGCAGCACTACTGGCATTTTGGTATGGAGACCTCTTGTGCAAGTTTGTTGTGGATTAAATTAACCTTTAAGCCCACCAGCCTGTCTCCAAAAAGGTTTGCTACTGCACTCAAATGCTAAGTGTGTATATATATATAAAAAAAGAAATCCAAAACAAACAAAAAAATCCTGCTTGAAGATACAAATCACCTACATTTGAAACACTGGGGTAAATTTACAACAGCTTTCAAATTGAAACTAACTGTACATGGAATGTCTGAGATTAATCCACATATATGGCATTTCACAGCCTTGCTCCTTTATGGAGATGGAAAAAACTGCACTGCTGGACACCCCTCCCACAGGGCAATATACGGTGTTGACAGCTTTCATAGACTCGGTGCTCGCATCCTTTTCACAGTGCACCTGATTCCAGTTCAATGGGATCTCTTTCAAAAAGACAGGTTTCCCTGCCTAGATTTAGGTGAAGAGCTGAGATTTGCCATCTCTCATTACAAAGACACCTTTAAGGCTCACAAAAATACCGCAAGTTTTTTTGAACAGGAAACAAAAATACTGTGAAACAACATCACAGAGCACATCACAATGAAATCTGAATGTGGGTTACCGAAACCTTGAGGCAGAATACCAAATTGCCAAGAGACTGTTTCTTAAATGGAAGTGTCTCAGACTCTTCACCTACGTGTGGCAGAGTACACTGAATTGCAAACAGAAATATCCAAGCACATTTTGGACTCCGTTTGCAAGTACCAGTGGAATGCCAAATTTTTAAAAATATATATATATCTGTCTGGCAGTCATATATTACCAATACCTACTACAGGTAATGTCTGGCCCAGCACCACACTTTTATGTGACTCATCCTGTTGACAACAACGACTATTCATCTGAATAATAGTAAAAACATTGCTGAATCAAGCTGAGCCCTGGTTTCAGACCCTTCGCATGTTTGCAGTAAAATAAATACACAGGTTTTCTGAGCCACAGAGGTAAGATTTAATCACATTTTAATAGTTTAAACGTGTGCAAGCACAGCATTGGCATGTACCAACATGAAAACTACAAGAATAATGAGGAAGCACTGTTTGAAAACAAAACAAAACGGATCTGAAAGTTAAAAGGATGAATTTTCTGTGCACAGAAGCTACGTATTTAATACTTTTCCACTGGGAGTCTAAATTGCTTCACCTTTGGTAAACTTGATTCCTTAGTGTATTAATTGACAGTTGTTTCCTGTTCTAAGTGGTTGTTTTCTAGTTCTATTATGTACTGTCAAACAACAGCACATGATTAATTACAAATAAACCAAGAATTAACTTCCCTAACAATGGAATGCTTCAAAGCCTCCTACCTTCAGGAAAGGAAGTCTGCTGCTCACGTGGCCGGGACGTTCTCTGGAGCTTCCCTCGCAGCGTTTCAAACACATGCGGCTGCACTGGTCTCTCAAGAGATTTTGGCTGACATTCGAGGTTGACGTAAATGGGTTATTTTTTATTTTGTGCCTTACAAACTGACCCCTTAAACGCACAAAGTCATATACCAGTTCTGGTCAGTACACAAACCATCCATCAAATGAGAAATTAGAACCTATATGGAGAACAACAAAGGCTATATATTAACCACTTTACAGACCTTCAGTATGAAGTCCAGGTGCGATAGAAAGCTCTCAGCCCTGTAGTCTTCCAAAGAATCCTCTGATCGATAGTGTGAAATTAAGAGACTTCATTTTGCTGTCAATATAATTAATATGAACTCCACTTAAGTGAACAGATTATCTATGGTCTCACAGCTCACCAGAAAGAACTGGAAACTCAACACGTTGCAATACCAAAGATATAAAGGAAGACGGCTAGGTAGAGACCTCTGACAGGCTATTTATCACCTGCCTCAGCACTAATGGCAGGAGTTCATAATGATTAAGAAGATACATTCTGTCTGAGGTTGAAGTTGAGGTGGTTTAACTTTCCCTTTCAAATCTGTTTGCAATGGATTTCCAGGGCTCTTACACGAACAGTTACTTGAATTGCAGGCCAAAAAGAAGTCCCTTAATCAAAATCTGAACTTGAATTCCTTCTTAAATGTTCATACTAGCTGGCTGCCTAGTTTCCTATTACTGGCATGAACTACAAACTCTTTTTCTTTTAGTAAGTCAGAAAGTTTCCCTCTGTCTATATTTCTTTTGGGTTTATCTGAAAATTAATTTCAGTAACTGACATTTCTGAAATTACAATAATAACTCCACAAAGTGTATCCTGTTACTCTCTTTTAGAGCCTATCAAAACATTGGAATCACCTATACTGGAATAGCTTGCTATTTCTACTGTACAATTTTAAGATTATATTTCCAAAGGAATAGAGTTACTGTTACTTAGGAAAAGCACACTTCCATGAGTAAAATATTTTTCATCAATTTCAATAACATTAACAGAAAATTATTACCTCGTGAAAAACAATTATGGCCTTCATATCGTGTAGCCAAGAGCAACAAATCATCCAAGATAGCTACACACTGCAGAAATGGAGATCACCAAGTGTTTTAAAATAAACACGGAACACGGCGGAATAACATTTATTCCTCTGAAAGCTATGGTGAATAGTTCTGGTATGTTCATGGTTCGCATTTTGGGACAGGTCTAATATGGCCACTCTTAGGAACCAATGGAATTTTAAGTAGATTTCCCCCCCCCCAAGAAAAGATAGACTATACATACAAGAAAAAGATGACTTACCTTAGCCCGTCATATAATAAAAACCAGACACAGTTAACTGGACCCTTTAGCTAACGCTGTTAAAATACATACGTCAATCATCATTTGGGGGCAGTCAGGAAAACAAGAGTAATGAAAATTGGTACTTTGATCTTTTGCACTGAATTTTCTTTGTAAAAAACCAGCCACGTGCACAAGCAAAAATGCATTAGAAAGTCAAAATAAGTCATTTGCCAAGATCCTCAGATTCTCAGATTGTAAGTGGCCATGATTTACATGGCTTCTTTTACTTCCTGGACATTTTTTTTTTTTTAAAGCAGTTTTATTCAAAAGGAAGGCCAGTCTACAGCTGCCAAAGACTGCAAAAACAGAAGAGCCTAAATCTTTGTAATGCACAAAGAAGGCTTATTTATTTCAGCTACTGTTAAGACGCAAAGATGAGGCATTTTGCTGGCTGTATTTTTCATTAATATACATATATACATCATTAAATATTATTTACTAAACTATTAAGAAAAAATGATGCATAATAAATGGTATGTGCATAGTCCTGTATCCATCTCTGTAAAACTCACTCAAATTTTTACTAAAATGACAAGGCCAGATAAGAGCATCCCTGGGCCCAGTTTCATAACTATACACGTAGAAGTTAAAAAGGTGAATGAACCACTTGTAAAAGCTTTCCTTGTATCACAACATCCTTCTTTTTCTGACAGGATTTTCTCAACTAAGTAATGATTTATTGCCACAAAGCACTAATACTCATCCAAAAAACATCTATTCATTTTTGAGGAGAACATTGTCTGTTTTACCAGAAACATTAATCTAGAAAGTTTTATTATTAATATTCTGAAAAACATTCTACTTACACCCCTTCCTAATCCATTCCTCCATACGCTTTTTCTAATTCAGAGATTATCCTGCTTTTGGGATAATTCTCTACAATCTCATCACACTTCCATACAGTGTCTCACTGCTGACCTACTTCAGGACAGATGCTAAGCCCAATAAAGTTAATCGAGCACCTTTCTTCTATGTAAAGTATATTTGGATCTTAATAAACCTCACATTTTGCTAGCTCCCCCCCCACACACACACACAGTTGTGACCTTTAGTTACATTTCTTCATTGTTGCCTTGTTTCCATGCCTTCATGCTCAACTTCTCTCTGTAAAATCTCCAAAACTGAGACAAAACAAAGAAAGTGAGTGAGCTCCTCTGCTGAGGGAAAGAAGTGGTGAGGCTTCGGGGTTAAGGTGAATTGAATTCAATGTATCTTTGTGACATATTCCAGAAGTAACAGATCAAGGTAGATTGTCCCATTAATTTTGAGAAGGAACTTACTCAGCTAAGAAACCCCAACCGAGAAGCCTGCATACCTGACAATGACCCAGAAACATAGGTCTCGCTGGCTACAAGTCATGCAAAACTACTATTTTCAAAAATGACTTTGATAGACATGCAATAAAATGAAGTTTTTAAAAATTCAGCATTTGAAAAAGGAAATGGCCATGTATATATTCTATTTGGCTTAAATCTTTTATGCCTAATGTTTAGGCACACAATGAAGGCTATATAATCCTTTCACTATATTTCGCTGCATTTTATAATTATAATTATTTCATATTCCTGGGTATAAGCAATTTAAAAATAACTTGCAAGTAGAATTTGAAGAAATCTCAGCTTTTTTTAAAAATAACTTGCAGAAATGAAGTAGCAGATGTATTAAATCATCATATCATACAACTGACGGAACTTTTCATAATTCCATTTCCCAAATCAACTACAAAACTTCACTTTGTGCTTTCTCAGGAACCGTCAAGGGCCAGAGAGTGAAAACATAAAGGACAAAGTGTTGAATAAATGGAATGAAACAAAACAGTGCATTGTGTGTGATGCAAAATCACTCCTTATCTTTACAGCTGACATTCAGCGCTGGCAGGGAGCGAGTATCTTGAACAGAAATGAGCCAAACAAAACACTGCTGAATTCCTCTGAGCTTGAAATCCAGCTTTGGAAACTAACCCACTAGGTCAAGCCCCCTCTTGGGGCATTTTGCAGTCTCTGTGAAAGACTTGCATTGGGTGGGGTATGGACTGCAGGAGCTGAGTGGAATGAAAGGAAACAGACGATCGGGAGCCCACGAGACATATAGAACCAGAGTTAAACCTCATTCTTGTAGGAGCACCTATGCCTTTCTATATGTATTCAGTTTGAGTTTCATGCAAATTAACATGCATAAGAAGATACACATAGAGAATCCAGGAAATGGCTACATAACCCATAGTGTAATTTTGCTGCTGTTATAGTAAGTTTGACTGGTTTTCACAAATATCACAGGGGTTTTTTGCCTCCCTTTTTTTTTTTTCTTTTTTTAGAACTAAACAAAGCAAAGAACAATTTTTAAGCAATCCCATCCCTTTGGAATCATGCATAGAAACATGACATTTTCCACAAAGGACTTTGTTATGCCAAGACTCTAAAACCTACAACAAGCAACATGACAGGAGAAGGATCAAGAAGAAGCAAGTATGCTAGAAGAAAATAGGCAGTGCTGCTCAAGTGCTTCATTTGAAGCACAAGAAGTTCCCTCCATCAGCAGAACAGATGCATCTGGAAATCCTCTAATTTACAAATGTCAGTGTCTGAATATAGAAATGTACACATATATTGGAACCTGCATATAATTGAACGGTCACTAAATTGTCATGAGAAACTACAGTGCACTTGACTCTACTGCTCACACAACTCCTCAGGGAGCCCACGCAGTCTAAATCAGCAGAAAATGAGTCAAGTGAAAAAACCTGAAGTTTGAACTATCTGGTTTCAGGATAGTTGCATTTGGCTGCAATAGCACGAAGCTCAGCACAGGGAACTAAGTGAATACTTGTTTGCTTAGACCACGGTGAGCTCCATGCTACCATAGCTACTTGGATAAAACAAAGCCCAGGTCTGTAGGACTAGCAGTCAAAGCCACGTCAGCTATGGTTGTCCAATGCCTCATGCTGGTGACATACTTAAGTTACCTTCTTTGAACCCTTCCAGTCTGCTGACTGTATTTATAACAATAATTCCCTATGGTTGTCACCTGCAGCACTGCAGTTCAGCTGATTATGCACTCCCCACCTCTGCTCCCTGCCATGCAGGTAGGTGAACTCCAGCATTCAGCCAGCCATTTGCAATGAGACATCGGTCTCCGTTCAGTGCAACACCCAGCCTGCTGGAATACCTGAACATGGTAGTCTTGCTCAAAGCACACCGCTTCCAGAAAAGCACCGTCTGTATCATACTTTATTCTGCTTGGATCACAGGAACAAGAGAAGAACAAGACCAAGCCTTGTTTATAATTCTGGTCTCGCTCTCAGTAAAAGCCAAAAGGTATAACTAGTAACTAGCCTCTAACGCTTCCCAGCAGCTTCTCAGGATCAGCAGTTAAAAGAAATGTTTTCTAAGATCACATGTTTAAAGCTGTATGAAGTCTTAAAGGAACAAAACTAATCCTTACCACATTAAAAATATATCCTAAGATCTAACCCATTCTAACACTGTAATGTAATTTTCCTCTATTTCCATTTCAGCCATTAATGACTACTTAGATATTTACCAGAGCACCTCATATTCCTCCATTAACATAGACACTTGCCTCTTTAAGGCAGGGACTGTGTTATTTAACTATCTGACAAGTACCATGAGCAGTTAGCACACTGCATAAATAACAGGATATATACAGAGACAGATGAGGGACACTGAGCCCAAACAGCTAGGTGTCTTCCCCAAAAATCTATTACCATTGCCAAAATCCGTGCAGCCAAGTTATATAGGACAGAGACTTTAAGGAATACATCTGTCTCTAGCATAACCTACTGTGCTGGTTTTGGCTAGGATAATTTTCTTCACTGTAGCTAGTATGGGGCTGTGTTTTGGATTTGTGCTGGAAACAGGGTTGATCACACAGGGGTGTTTTAGTTACTGCTGAGCAGTGCTGACACACAGTCAAGGCCTTTGCTGCTTCTTGCACTGCTCTGCCAGTGAGTAGGCTTGGTGTGCACAAGAAGCTGGGAGGGGACACGGCTGGGACAGCTGACCCCAGCTGCCCAAAGGGACATTCCACACCATATGGGATCATGCTCAGTATATAAAGCTGGGGGAAGAAGGAGGAATGGGGGACGTTTAGAGCGATGGCATTTGTCTTCCCCAGTAACCGCTACGCGTGATGGAGCCCTGCTTTCCTGGAGATGGCTGAACACCTGCCTGCCCATGGGAAGGAGTGAAGGAATTCCTTGTTTTGCTTTGCTTGCGTGCGTGGCTTTTGCTTTACCTATTAAATTGTCTTTATCTCAACCCACAAGTTTTTTCACTGTTCCTCTTCTGATTCTCTCCCCGCCCCGGGGTGGGGGGGATTCCATCAGTGGGGAGTGAGCAAACGGGTGTGTGGTGCTTAGTTGCCAACCGGGCTTAAACCACAACTATGCTTTTCCTAAGATGAGAAATATTCAGCAGTGCTCAGAGACACATTAGCTATCGATAGAGCACAAGATGGGTACAGAAAGGACGTGCCCTGGAACTGCCTGCTTTGTGACTGCTCCTGACTGAGAGGAAGGGCACACAAGCCTATGGGGCTGAATAGGATCCACCCAAGAGTACTGAGGGAGCTGGCGCAAGTGCTCACCAAGCTGCTTTCAATCCTTTACCAGCAGTCCTGCCTAATCAGGGAGGTCCCAGTCGACCGGAGGTCAGCAAATGTGACGCCCATCTACAAGAAGGGCCAGAAGGAGGATCCAGGGAACTACAGGCCTGTCAGCCTGACCTCAGTGCCGGGGAAGCTGATGGAGCAGATCATCCTGAGTGCCATCATGTGGCACGTACAGGACAACCAGGTGATCAGGCCCAGTCAGCATGGGTTTATGAAAGGCAGGTCCTGCTTGACCAACCTGATCTCCTTCTACGACAAGGTGACCCACCTAGTGGATGAGGGAGAGGCTGTGGGTGTTGTCTACCTAGACTTCAGTAAAGCTTTTGACACTGTTTCCCACAGGATTCTCCTGGAGAAACTGGCTGCTCATGGCTTGGACGGGTGTACTCTTCGCTGGGTAAAACACTGGCTGGTGGCCGGGCCCAAAAAGTTGTGGTGAACGGAGTTAAATCCAGTTGGCGGCCGGTCACCAGCGGTGTTCCCCAGGGCTCAGTGTTGGGGCCAGTCCTGTTTAATACCTTTATCAATGATCTGGACGAGGGGATCAAGTGCACCCTCAGTCAGTTTGCAGAGGACACCAAGTTGGGTGGGAGTGTTGATCTGCTGGAGGGTAGGAAGGCTCTGCAGAGGGACCTGGACAGGCTGGATCAATGGGCCAAGGCCAAGTGTATGGGGTTCAACAAGGCTCAGTGCCAGGTCCTGCACTTGGATCACAACAACCCCATGCAACGCTACAGGCTTGGGGAAGAGTGGCTGGAAAGCTGCCTGGCAGAAAAGGACCTGGGAGTGTTGGTCAATAACTGCTGAATATGAGCCAGCAGTGTGCCCAGGTGGCCAAGAAAGCCAATGGCATCCTGGCTTGTATCACAAATAGTGTGGCCAGCAGGACTAGGGAAGTGATTGTGCCCCTATACTCGGCACTGGTGAGGCCGCACCTCGAATACTGTGTTCAGTTTTGGGCCCCTCACTACAAGAGAGACATTGAGGGGCTGGAGCCTGTCCAGAGAAGGGCAGCGAAGCTGGTGAAGGGTCTGGAGCACAAGGCTGATGGGGAGCGGCTGAGGGAACTGGGGTTGTTTAGCCTGGAGAAAAGGAGGCTGAGGGGAGACCTTATCGCTCTCTACAACTGCCTGAAAGGAGGTTGTAGCGAGGTGGGGGTCGGTCTCTTCTCCCAAGTAACAAGTGATAGGACAAGAGGAAATGGCCTCAAGTTGCACCAGGGGAGGTTTAGACTGGATATTAGGAAAAATTTCTTCACCGAAAGGGTTATCAAGCATTGGAACAGGCTGCCCAGGGAAGTGGTGGAGTCCCCATCCCTGGAGGTATTTAAAAGATGTGTAGTCGTGGTGCTTAGGGACATGGTTTAGTGGTGGACTTGGCAGTGCTAGGTTAACGGTTGGACTTGATGATCTTAAAGGACTTTTCCAACCTGAATGATTCTATGATTCTATAAGTATGAGACCCCTTCATTTCAACCTCTTGCCATGTTCCCCCTCCCAACAAGCCCTGCATCTTGGGTTTTAGCAATGCAACAACATGACTCCTTTACCACTCCGTTACCTGATGGGTCACATGCATTTTGGGGGTGGTATAATTTGGGATCATCTGCACCTTGCACATAGGACAACAGAGGATGCCTCCCAGCAGGAGCCTGTGCTCCTGTGGGCTCAAGTTGTAAGGAACATTTCCCAGGAAAAGCCCAATATCCCATCCCCTCCATCCTGTCATGTGACTTTCACACTTACAGAGGCACTCACGATATGACTACACCTGCAAGAGACCATTAAACATGTAAGCAAGACACTTTTCCTATTATGCAACCCAAAGCAGAACTCTCACCCAATAGGATGCTAGAAAACTTGTGATGTGTGTGTTTTAAATAGGGGAGAGCATTTACTAGATTTAAAAAAAAAAAAAAAAACCAAACCAAAACACAAAACCAAAACCCAACACTCAAAAAAAGGTGTGGCTTAGTCCAGGGCTTCAGCTGGTCCTGCATCTGATCTGCAGCGTGCTCTTCAACAGCTCATCTGCAGTCTACCTTTGGGCTAAACAACATGATGATCTCAATACTGAAGAGCTACTGAAGTGTATGGAGATAAAAACACACAGGAAGAATTGATAATATAAAGATTACCACCAATAAAAGCAGTTCCGTATTATTCTACCAGAAGCCAGATATCATCCTTGAGAATGTTTCAGTGCCAGAAGACTGCAAGCAAGCACAGACTGTGCACCAAATTATATGCCTCGTCAGTCTAAGTAGAAATAAATCAGAGTATCCACCAGCTTCAAACCCACACCAGATTAATGCTTTCCATAGCAACACATCCTCACTACTACACTGACAAATGTCTAGGTAAAATGTGCTTTAGGGAAATATTTTGTTGACTGCTCATTATAGAACAAAAGGTTGGTTTAGATTAATTTTCTTAATACTAAATACTAGAGTAAACTTTAGCTTAAAGTTGTTTAGCAAATTTGTGCTTTAGCTGATGTACTGCACATTTTCTCAGGGTACATGAGGACCACAAAACATGCATAGTGAAATCTGATAGTACAATTTTCTCTCTTTTAACTGTGCTTATTTAAAAAAAAAAAAAAAACAAAACAAAAAACCAAACCAAAACAAAAAACCCCAACAAAAAAAAGAACAACAAAACCTCAAACAACCCCAAACAGATAGCTTCTGGAAATCTGACAAGACAGTCGGGTTAGACACCAGGAAAAAAACCTTCCCCCAACATGTCCCCAGATAAATAGTATTATACTGAAGCAGATTTTCCTGGAGATGTGGAGCCTCCATCACCAAAGATCTGGGGGGAAAAAAGGTTAAACAAAGTTTTGAGAGGCTGAGCATCAGCATAACCCAACACGGGCTGATACTGCCCTGGGACAGCAGCGCACACTGAACTATCTCGAGAGACCTTCAAGCCTATTTTTCTATGATTCTAAATGGCGTTTGTGTTTTTCCCCACAAAAGGCAAACCTACATAGCCCAAGAGAAAGACAGTGTTTAGTTTCAAGATATAAAAGAAAGTGCATCTCTGGGTGGGCAGAAGTGGGAAAGGTTAAGAACTTCAAACGTGGCCAAGAGGACAGTCATATTTTCAGCATTGGTTTGCATATGTTTCACATTGCTGCAAAACTCTCAGATACAGAAATAATTTGTGAAAAAGCAGCTTGCTTATGGTTCATCCCATAGACAAGATCCTGTACGTTACAGGATGATTTTTATGTAAAGTTGCGTCTGTCAAAAGAATGCAGCTGAGCAAATAAGCATGGGTTCTTTCAAACAGTCACATTTCTACTTCTCAGTGCATCAGTACATGCAGTTATGAGCAAAGCATGTGCACGCAAAGGACTTCACCTCATATTGTTTCATGAGAGCCTCCACATCATGGCAGCTGATGCACAAAACACAGCTGAGCGCACTGCCAACGGCCTCTCCTCACCATCTATTCATATGTATGGACTAAAGTTTGGCGGAATAGTTTTAAAAGTTTCTCCAGGCAGGGAAGTGAGGCAGGAGGTATGACAGGAATTCTCTTAAGAGGTAAGAGGCTACACAGGAGGTCTTTGCATCTCTGCATTTAAGGTGTCCATCAAGCCTTCCTACAGACCGGAGGGGACTTTTCTCGGCACTACAGTTAGTGAGGCACGCAGAGTGGCGACCCCAGCTTCCACAGACCGGCGTTCGTTCTGGGAGAGCAATTCCAGTGTTGAAGTCTTTCAGGCTAGTAACAGTTTAAGTATAAGATATTATTCCTGTATGATTTCTAGAGCCAGAGACTTGTATAAATTAGACATGTCATGAAAAATCTGAATTATGTGTCGTATGGTGCAGCAGAGGGTAATATACAGACCTTTATTATGTAATAAAACAATTGTGTGCTGGGGAGATATTTATGGCATAATCCTGTATGTCCTCACAGTACTCTTCGGAAACATATAATTTAATACACACTGTATATTTTGTCTGTATGTGTTTACACTTAAAGTAATGCAAACTTTATTCTCTAAAATCCCAGTAATATATCTGGATAGGTTATTGCATGGCATACTGGTAAACACTACCAGAAGCCATACACTCTTGAAAAAGGCCACTTACTGCTGGTGACTCATTCTGCATATTTCTTTAATATTTTTCTTTTTAAGTCGGAGCAAGCTTCCCAAATGCTTAATGAGCAGGCTCTAAGGCTTTAATTTTCAGCCAATCCTAACTTTATTACAAAAGTTTATCAAGCTATAAACACACTACTTCACTACGCTGTCATGTTTTTATAAAGTAGTTTATAAAAGGTGACATCTGGCAAAGAGGCAGATCTATAAAAATCATGCTGGTGGATGTAGTGTCATTTTTTCTGCCATCCTCCCAGAAAGAGTAATATTATTTTGACACACACATTCATCTCCACTGTCAAGCTTCTATTTTTATAGTTAGCTTACTGCACATATCCTTAAGCTATACAAAACCTTTGGGCTAATGTAAAGAATGACATTTCTGCATATTTATTATAACACTTATTTTAGGGGTTGACTTTGCCTGATAGGATTTTTCCAAGTACAATGCCATTTTCATGACAATACACTTCGTTCAGAAACAATAAAGATGCACAATAAGTCATGAAAGGCCAAATATGCACGGACAAGTTTACAGCAGCTCAGCTTGGCAAGCCCTACATTTGTCCTTCTTTAATATTTCATCAGATGTGTGAACTGTACGTTGGAGTTCAGTACAAACTTCAGTGTACGAAACATAATGAAATCTCTCCAGGACATTACAGACTCCAGCAGAGTATAATTTTAATACTGTGGAGTTTTTAGCTCTGACATGTTGGGAGATATTTTCTTTCAAAGAGTTCAGCTTTTCCTATGTTTGTGTTGGCTCAAGCACAGCCAGGATATAAGCAAGTGAAAGACCACTGAAATCAGGAGGCTGACAAAGCATTTTTTGTGATTTAATTACAGCAAATAACTGATTAATCTCTGCTATGTCTTAGGTTATCTACTAAAGGAGATGATATGAATCCCAACATACAACAGAAAGGTTGTTTCATTTGATTGCGCATAATGACCCGCTCTTTCTAGTCTTCCCCCAATACAATGGATACTTTATTTTTTAAATGTGAAGTCTATCATCATTCACCTCTGTTGAAAGCTAGAACTCTGAAATATTTAGCTTTAAAGCACATTCACTATTCATGAAAAGACTTTTTAATGCCCTTTCCCAGTATTTAAATAAGGAACGGAAGTATGTATTCACACCAACAAGCCCAGAAATTAGAATTATTTAACTGCTTTTGAACATGACACTGATGTAGACAAAACCAAAAATAGGAGTAGGAGTCTATTAACAGCAGCATTATTCTGCCATCAAAAGGGTTCAATACTAGAACATTCCTGAGCAGAGATCATTATTGGCAGTTCACTAAATGATAATTTGGGTTAGAAGCAGCATTCTGATCCTTAAACAGAGCATTATCTTTGAAGCTGATGAAAAACATTTTACGCTGTATTTTTTAATGCTCATTTCAAACCAAAGAATCTCCCAGATCTGCAAAGAAACCAACATCACCCTCTGGATTGTTTCACTATAAACGTGCTACAGATCAAGACTTGTTTAACTTGATTGTTTTAGGTCAGAAATAAGGATTCAATACAGTTTTTATTGTTGTTGCCATTGCCCTTTTGCAGATGCTATTTTCAGACGCAATTAACCATAACATCCCACTTTCTAAGATCCCAATTCCACAGCTGCACATGAATAGTGAGATCTTTGCATCTGTATGATGCCTCTACAAGCTTCAATTACAGAATCAGGGACTATTTCGCTCTCTAATTAAAATAACTTCAGTTTGAGCCATCTAAGAGAAGGTCCTCAAGTGCACTACGCCTGGAGTTTCACAGGATTTCCGCCCCTAGGGCACAAGTAAGGGCAAGAGACAGTAAAGAAATAGGAACCCGCTGAGGGGGTGGAAGTAACAAAACTCTCCCATGAATCCATCCTCACATCTGCTGCTGTAATATCTTTTCATCTTTATATACAATCAGTGCTTAAAAACAGGTCTTCAGAAATACCAGAATATATGCCTAATTGTACTGAGAGATATGTATTTACATATTGCTGTCTCTTCCAATTTGCCAGGATACCTTCACAAGGTACAGTCATAGCTAATTCATGTCTACGAGCTCCCTTTGACCACTGCATTATATTTAGTACAGAAACGGTAACTCTCAAATGCTATTTACTGTCTACATCACATGTGCACTTACCGGGCACTTGGAACAATCCACCACTTCCAATTGTTCTGGCGTGACCAGGGGAATCATCTCCTTTAAGCAAAAATCTTGGGCAGTGTCTCTATCTTTCAATATCACCAAATGCAAATCAGTATGTTATGTTTGGATGATAAGGGAAAAGGGGCATGCTCACCTAAATGTGAAAAACATTACAGGAACATTACAGAGGGCATTCTGAAAAGACTAGATTGAAAAATACTTTGCTGAAGAGTCAAGTAAATATAATGCACTGGGAATGCTCTTTATAGATCTGTTTTTGATTAGTTTTGTGGTATTTTGCGAGGCAGTACATTGTAGTGTCATGGTAATCAAGGACTGGAAGTATTATTACCTAGAGTCAGCAATAATGAGAACAGAACCTTTAATTTCAAACTATAAGATAACACATTGATTAATAACCATGGGATGATTAGTCAATCCAAGACCTTAATGCACAATGGAGAAATTCATCCATTATCTGTTCAATGTAATTCTTCTTTCATCTTGGTGACTTTAAAAACAACCAAGGAAAATTACTGTCCCTCAGTAAAGGCTTTTGAATTTCATATGCATTTAATTAGATAACTGCCAGCCCAAGGACAGGAACCATGACAAATAGTTGTTCTTTTCAAATTAGAAGAATAGACTGTTCAATGAGCAATACTGATGTTCTCTTGTACTGAGTTATACAAGAGTTCTGCTACTACTTCCTTTAATTTATCTAACCTTTTTTAACATTTAATGAGTTTTTTAACACGGTTTTAGTTACATATGCTAGTTGGTCATTTTAAAAAATGTTGCTAACAGCAACAGCACCTACATAAACGCATACCCCCCACACAATTTTCTTGGAATTAGGTATGAAAGTACAATTTACATAGGAAAAAGAGCGTTAGAAATTAAGAGGCCATCTTTATGTTAGTAGAAAAACAACAGTTAATCCTGTTTAATCTGTTTAATTGCTTCAATAGCCATAATAATAAAGATTAGCTGGCTGTGAAATACTAACTATAAATGAAAGGAGGATTTTTTTTCCATTTCTGGTCCTGAGAAGTTGTTTTCTGCTTTTGCGGGATGAGGGTAGAATGGAGGAAAGGGTTTTTTTCAGGTTTTGTTGTTGTTTGGTTTTACTTGGGTTTTGTTTGTTTTTTTTTCTTCTAAAAACCTTGCAGTAATCTCCGACTATCTCCTTCTTCCCTGTAACATATACACATAATTTAAAGACTGCCTAGCAGATGAGGGACGGCTTATTTATTAATAGGAGGACCCCCCTCCTATTGCACAGGGGGTTAAGACTTTACCATCCTGAGTTTGGTACAACAAGAGCACTTTAGATGTCAAAGGCGAATGACAAAAATAAGAGCAAAAGACAACTCCTCAAGAGCTTCCCCTGCCTTTCAAAGGCAAGTTACTATGAAGCTGTGATACTAGGCTTGTCCTACCCAGGCACAGCAGAGAGGCAGGTTAAAGAGAGGCAGCAAGGAAAGTAATTCAGATTTAAAAAAAAAAACACAACAAAACACCACCAACAAAACAATTCTTCAGTATTCTACTAAATACAAAGACAAATTTTCTTGAAGTTTAAAACATCATCTGGAAAGGTCAGAAACTTTGAGCAACCATCCAACCTGGTGGTTTTAGTTTCCTGTCTAGCAGCCACTGTTAATGCTGCTAATGAGAAAATAATTTTCACTTCTCGTTTGCCTGTGCTCTGTAGTAAGACCACAGGAGCTCCCAGCTTACGCCCTAAGGGGCGATGCTACAGCATCTACACTCAGGGCACTACAGAGCTGGTATATGCCATTCTCGGTGTCTGCTTGCAATGATCGCTCAAAAGAAGATCACAACAGCTATCGCAGCCTTCAATGCCCTCCTGAACCGCCTCCTCCCAAGATTCCCCACTGCAGAGAGAGGATTCCAGCTCTCCTCTTGCATGGAGTAACAAAACCTTCTTTATGATTAGAAAAACCACAAAGGCCATGGCCGTGCTAACTGCTGCCATCCCCGTCAGCCTGGCTTTAACCTACAGTTGCTCAACAGGCCAAACCTTGCAACCAGCCTGGGCCCGTATCTTGCTGTGGGCTCTCATGGAGGGGTACGGGCTATGCCCAGAAGGGAATTTGGCCTCAGGCTTCCCTAGAGCTCTGGGCACAGATTTTCTGCCCACAAGGAGATTAATTGCATTCAGTAATCACCCATCAGACATGTTTGCCTCAAAGGAAACCTTCATACGTTAAATGTCAGATCTGAAATAACTTATTCCTGAAAGGGTTAAGCTCACAGTACATTTTATTTGACAAGTAAAATGGCGTGCTCTCTGAACATGACATACCGATACCCAGTGATAAAATATTTCCCAATCTTTATACCATTTTGATAATTCACTCTGTGTATTACACACAATCAAGCTGTACAGGTTTCAGAGGGATTCTGAGCACATCGCTCAGACTGACAGAGCAAGTATTCCAGACAATTGGCTCCCTGAGGGTCAAGACAGTGATGCTCAATCAGGATTCAAACGGGTCATAAACCCTTCATGGATCTCGCTCAAGTGGGTGGTGATGTCTCCCTGGGGCAGCTCATCATTTTCTGCTACAGTCAAGCACTTGTCATTACAGACAAACTCCCCGTCAGTCTTAGGCACTCATTTAATCGAGTCTTAGTGAGAACAGCAAATATTATCAGTGCCACAAAAACCCTAAAGAGACAAATATATTAATCATAACTGCTGTGGCGGTAATTTAAGACACTCTCAAAACTCTGCTGGTGGTCCTTATACTGTGACTGCTTTTTAATGTAGACTCAGATTTTCAAACCTGGGTGCTGAAGTCAGGCGCCGCCGTTTGGGTTTAAGCTCCTCAAGACAAGTGAACTACTCGTGAGAAGAAAGGGGTGCCAGACTACCCAGTTGCTGAGCATGGGAACTGGGAGTGTGGCGGAGCACTCCTGAATGTTGGAAATCTTTCATTAAAAACCCAGGTCAGGATTCAAGGCCATAATTTTAAGCACACAGAAAGGAAACTACTCTTCAAATATCCAGAAATGCTCAGAATAACTCAAAACATTTGCTTTTGCAACAGTTCAGATAACCTGGCATATAACCAAGGCAGCTATAATACACTGCAATCTTGAAATAAAAACCTAACACAATCCTGGCAGCTTGGGACACAATGTTTTTATTGTACTGTTTTCATATCTAATTATGCTCCTATGCAAAAAAAAAAGAAAAAAAGAAAAAAAAAAGAAAAAAGGGAAAACACTGTTCTGCACTAGAAAAGCATCGTGATAATCTAACATTAGGCTTCACTGGCTTTATAAAACCTTCTACACAAAGCTTAGTGGAGGCAAGTACACCATCCTGCAATCACACGATTCCACACTCATACAGTCCCAAATTTAATCTAGCTCAGAATCTCTGAACTGCTGTAAACAGCTAGGGTTTTTATGTTCAGATCATGTTTTAGAGTAAAGCTGAACACATGATAATTTATTTCTTGGTTTGCTGTAGCATGCAGAATGAGCTCCTTACTCATTTAGCTGCAAACACACAGGTGTAAACTTGAGAGTGGTGGGGTTTTTTTTCCCCAGCAAAGGAGTCAGCCAATATAAGAGTGATGTCATGTTCCCATGAGGACAAAAACCTCAGTGATATAAATCAGGTGCTGTTCTGCTACAACCCAAATGACTTATTGAAAAAGGGAAAAAAAAAAAAAAAGCAATAGGGTTTCCAACTTTGCCTTTCCAGTTGGTTCTGGCCCTTACAGGATCCGAATCTCTGTTTTCACTCACAACCACACTTCTCTCACAATCTGCTAGTTTTCTCTTGGCTTCCTGGGGAATTTCAGTGCCAACATATCCAGGGATGCACCAGGGCAAACCAATAAACAAGCCAGGCTCTGCCTTTGCACCTAGTCTCCAGGAAACCCAGTTAATCGACACAGCCCCAAACCTTTTGCAATTACTGGGGGTCTAGTGGCTCGACAGATCCATCTGTTGTCTCCAGGTACGTTCCCCACAGAAAAGCTTAAACATTATTTCTGCCTGGCCTCCCTGAGGGACGGCTGGCACTCCCAGGAGCCTAAAACTGCTTACGCATGAGAGACACGTGTTTAGCACCCATCAGTTCCTTTCACACGCTGACAGTCACACACACGTATCTTAGAGGCCTCAATCTCGTGTCTGGCTGGAAAAAGACAAATAAATGTATTTATTTCTACATAGCAGGTGGATAAAATATATTTTATTAATGTAAAACTGTTTTAAGTTGGAAATCTCATGACTAATATTCCAAAATATTAAAGCATAAATCAAAGCAGCATTTAAGAGGATAAACCAAATCAGAAGCTGTATTTCCATAATGGGGTTTTACAAGCTACTTGTGCTCAGTTTTCAACAGTAATAGCAGCAGCACAATAAAGAGAAATGAGGCTCACGTGGCCATTGCTGTTATTACATAAGCTTCTTGATCCTAAACTTCTTGACACTTCTCTTCAAAGACCTCGGATCTGATCGATACCCATAACTAAAGACGCCTGAAAATCAATCTATTTGTGTTTTCAATCCCCCATATTTTACAAAAAATAAATAAACTATTGCATGTGAAACAAAAACCAGATAACCCCAAAGCAATCTGAAACCTTTTGCAATACTCGAGACAGATTAGTGTAAATAGATTCAGTGACCTTATTTAATAATAGATAATAATGTTATATACATAGTCACCATGCCAGAAAGCTCTGAAAATAACATACAGGTAATCATACACAACTAAAAATTTAAGAAGCATTGAAAAGAATGGCAATATTGGATATTAAAGCCCTGTCCAGAAGAGTTCACAAGTTCTGGATTGACTTACGCAGTATTTGTGTAACCTGACTTACTGAAAAAGAACTACTTATAAAAGAATAAATCTGAGGATGTAGATCTCTTCCAGTCCAATCCAGAGCTTCATTTCCTAAACCAGTACAGGTAGTAGGAGAAAGATTATCCTTATAATAAAGATCTCCACCAAAATTCAGAAGACATTAAAAAAAAACAAACCCCAAAACAAACAAAAAACCCCCCTCAGATTTAAAAAGAGCTGTAATTGTCCATTGTCCAGTGATAAGAAGCCTAGAAATGTTGCAGAAGTTTAAGCTGGACAAGCATCAATCAGGTATAATTTAGGCTCAGCTGAGCATCCCTTTGGCAGAAGGATAAACTGGATAAACTCTCAAGGTCTCTTCCAGCCTATGAATTTTGTGAAGTGATTTGGGATCTATAAAGACAAAATCCATCATATAAACATAAAAGGGCAAAATTCTGCTCTTCCTCCAGTGTGTGCGAGGCCCTAAACACAGCGGGAGAAACGAGCTTTCACTTCAAAAGCATGAAAAGCTTTAGTGCAAAGCCCGCTGCTAGGATCAAAAGGAGGCCTGAGGTCTTGGATCGGATGGGAGAGCAGGGAGCCTTCCACTGCTGCTGCACAGCAGGCAACGAGCAGGGACAAGGGGACATCCTTCCTCTTGCAAAGTAAACAGGCCTCAGATCATGGGAAGCGTCTTCTCTTGAATTCTTGCACACACAAGCAAAAGCAGCTCGCTACCTACACCCACGCTAGCTGAACACATCTGTGAACAACTGGGAAGGTGGAAAGCATGGGCTCATCTGTAAAACTCTGGTAAAAGTCTAGAAGAGTCTTGCACGTGAAACCACAGCCAGGACATACAGCACTGGGGATTACAGTCATTTTAAAATGAGAAAATATTTTCCTACCCAGGGTTTTTTTCCTGATGCCTATCGTTTATGATATGGAACTATAACACTGGGTCTGTATTTTCCATGTATTTGAATTCCCAGTGTCCTGAAAATAAAGGAAGAAAATATGCTTGCTTGAGATTTTACTGAAATACTAAGAATGAACATGCACTTCATTGTGGCACCAGGGAGTATTTAGTAAACTTATAATTGAATAGAAAAATAGCGCATTAAGTTTACAAGTTTCTTTTCATAAACAAGTTACATTTCTCTTGGCTAATAACAGTATTTCGGATTGATCCATGCATAGCAGGATATTGCTGTGTTGCAAAAACACAAGAAAAATAAAAAGATTTAAAAACATGAACCCTAAAATAAATACAGGAACAAAGCAGCTGTTCAAAACCATCCATTTATTTAAACATGAAGTCTGTTAGCTTGGTGTCTCTGGTGCAACTCAACACTGCTTTACCACATTTGCATTTTGCTTGGCATCAGCTCCTTCAGGCTCCTTTTTGGAGTTCACAGCAATAATCCTTTGCTATAGGAGAGCTTACCACAGTGCAGACCATTTAAGTGGCGATGTCAAATGATCCCCATTTCCAACGAGTGGAGAGGAGAATTAGTGATAAGCACAACTGTAGCGTCTACCTTGTTGGACTAGAACAGCTCTTTGTCGGAGCGGTTGCACAGGTTCATTATGACTTGGTGTCTAGCAATTAAGACTACACTCTTATGAAAATGGGTGTGAAGGGCACTGAAAAATGTCATGAAAAGGCAAATGAATGAATAAAATCAGCACAAGCGAGGGGAGCATTGCTGACAAGTGCTGCTTAAACAGATCAGAATTAATTCTGATGAACTTTCCTTCTCTTTCAAACCATTTCCCTTTGTGTCCGTAGCGTCTCTGAGGGTGAACTAGACACAGTGAAAAAAAAAACCTAATGCAAAACCAGCAATTAGCTCAAGAGTCAGATTCACTTTGAAAATTGCCAAGTAGTGGAGCAAGGGCAGAGGAAGAGGAGACAGAGTTACATCTGCAAATAGCCAGCCTTTTACTACCCAACTTCAAAATTAGAGCCACCATGGCAACTGAACGCCAAAGGTTTTTTAAGTAGTGCAGAACGCTATTTATCTTTACAAAGAAACACTCACTCACTAAAATAAAAGAACAGCCTCTGTGAACTGGACTTCTTGAATGCACTTTTTGAATGAGTGCATTTGTCTTCAGTATTAAGGACATATTCGAGTTCTTCCATTTTGTATCATAAAAACACGTTTTCTTTTCTGGTTGCACTGCGGGGAACTAAGGATAGCTGACAGTCTTGTGACTTGCAAGTTCTGTTTTCTGCCATTATCCTTATTTTTTGCTGCCTGTGTGAAAACTAACAGTGGGTAGTCATTGCTACTTTATTGAATGAACCCTAGCTATGAGTGCATGGAAAGTTCTACTAACGTCAGGAAAGGTGAATTTTCAATAGGATTTTTACTAAAGCAGCTAACCAAACTAGAACAATAACATATGCTGGAGCACGTCCATGTAAATCCTGAATTTTTCTATTTGAATTGAGCTTACTGTACTCTTCTTTGGTATGAAATATTCATGGCAAAAATGCAACCTCTTTAGTATGGGCTTAAGCTTTTAAATACTGGGAAGAGCTTTAAAATGTCATGGCAATGCAAAAGCAAGCAATATAAATATGACTTCTCATAAGTCAAATCGTTGGATTTTCTGGTAGTAACAGATTACATTCAATATCACTTACACATTCAGGGTTATGCTTCAGGTAAATTCTATAGGTCTTTCTGAGTACAGAATTAGTGTGCGACTTCCTACATTATGGGACCTCTCCTTCCACAAAATCTTCAGACTTTCCTGTAGGAACTGCAGATGGGAAACTGCCAAGGAGAAGGCATCAGACCCAATACATGGAACTTAACTCACCAGCTTAGTTTCCTGCCACAGAAATGTCTGTAACAGTAAGGAGTTTCAATTCAGCATGGAGCCACTCAGATTCCAGTCCATGAGATTAAGAGGAGATAGTTCAAACTCAGAAATAGAAAAATTTCCTTCTGGATCTCACAAAATCCCCTTATTTGGGAGATTAAACCTCTGCCATTTGACAAAGCAACAAGAAGAGGAGGAACTACCTATAACTTGATCAGTCACTGCTCTGATCATTTTGTATTCACACTCTCCCCTCTCCTTATTCTTCCTCCCGTTGCTGGAAGTCCACAGGGGACAGAATTAGTCCACTAACGTATAATAAAGAGAGAAGACTGAGAAAATAAACTTCTCTTTCCCAGTCTGACCCCTGCCTCTAGCAGCGAGAAGATAAAAAGATCAACTGTCCAGTTACTGCAGATAGAAATAATGGGCATCCAACAAGTATCCAGATCCTCAGAAGTGAGACTGTGTGTTAATTTAAAGACTTCATTGATCTGTCTCTCCTTGCTTGCTTAAAAGGCCTGAAAAGGTACAGAGGAGCAATGAGAAATCCAGCTTTTGTAATCAAGCTGTTTTGCACTTCAAATTAATATTTCCATATTCGCTGTAATTTAAAGATGTTCAAATCAGCACCAAGCTGACTTGGTTATGGATAATTTTAATTCTTGCGATTTGTCACTTGCTTTCCAGACAATAGTGTCATGTTGTTTCTAAGCATGGATCATAGTGACTTTCTCACTTTATGCGTCCTGCAAATTGCTTTGTTGTACACAGACATACTCTGTTATATTTTCAATTACAGTCACATTTTATAACTTTGACATTCCTAAAAGTATTATATGTTAATATATTAATTTAAGGAATGTCAGATGAAGTGTGTAGACTTAGCACAGAACATAGTCTGACAGACCTGACAGAAAACATGAAAAATGTGTGCTTTCTATCATAATGATTATTTTTCAGATAACACCAGCTGTGCAACTATTAAACCAAGTGGCTGCTTTTCCACATAACACCAAGTACCAGCATTCAATCATGAAAGAAATATAAATCTCCATGGGCTTTTTCCACATGCTTTAAATCAGCAGCAATCTGTGCATTTGTATCTGCACTAAAAACATGGTAAAAACTGGGAATGTCTTCCAGCTGGAAACTCTTTGGCATCTTTATTGATAGAGACTATGAATGAGGTATGTAGTGCAACGTTTATAGGGATGGAGTTCAGTTTCAATCTAAGTTCCAAGTTAAATATGACACACAAAAAAAGATTTCACTACCCAAATAACTTGAGCAACTCCAGGAATTACTGCATCTTTCATTTCATCCTTCCCATTATTTTATTCTGGAAGCCTTGGATTCCTCATCAACTTTAGGTTAAAATTGTTCAAATCAAATGCATGGCAAAAGGTATCATTCCTCCTATGAAACTCAGAGTTTTTAAAGGGGTCTTTCGTAATTCTTTGGTATTACAAGATTCCGTCTACAAGCTGCATGTTCAAGGATAGCCTTTCCTGACAGCTAACTAATTGCATAATGCCATCCTACATCGATGTTGCAAGGCAAAAACAGTCTTCTGCCTTTTTTCTGTCCTACTCACTAGAGTTCAGTTGTGCTTATTAAACATGTTTAATTCTCTTTTATGTTCACTTCAGCCTCAGAATCACACATCATCGCCATATCTCAGATCCTGAGGAGACGAAAAAGGAAACAGTCATTTTTCTGGGTACACTGTTTGTATAGGCGGTGAGCTATAAATTATCCAGGGCAACAGCCTTTTGAAATGATGACGTTCTGAACTGGTCTGTGATCTCATAATATGATAAATGGAACAGCTTAAAAATGTAATAATTACATTAAAATATCTGCTTCAGACTATGACACCAATTCTGGATTCAAAACATGCATAAAATGCTCTATGAAGAAAGGTTTGTGGGTTATAATGTGGAAAAAATAGCCTACACCTCAGGTTTGGCTTGGTACGGCATGTATATGTAGGGCATATAACTCTGGCTTGTGAGTAATATGGTTCATAAAAGGTCTGATCACATTGAGTGATAAACAGTTGCTTAGGGCCAGCATGAATTAACCAAAAAAGCAAACTAATGTCAAGGCAAAGCAAGAGCAACCTTGTACAGTGCGATGAAAGATGAGCAAAACCCTTCCCTGGAGCTTCTGCTGGCTCTCTCCCAGACCTGCCAGATTCTGTTGCATTTCTCTGGTTTATGACTATGGAAGAGAAAAGCAAGATCTTTCGCAAAAGTTTTTTAAACCTAGCTGGGCTGAGCTGGCACCTTGCCACATACATTGCTTCCTTTTAGTATTTCACACAAATACTGTATTAGAATAAAACACAAAAGAAGAAACAATAAAGGAAAAAAACCATGGTTCTCTTAAATCCTCTTTTCCCTACTCCCAGCTCAGGGAGCCGCAGGGGAAAAATGTCCCAGAAGAGTAAATAGTCCACATACAGGTAAGATACCTCACTGGAAAATCACAGAATCTAAGTCAGTATAAAATTTGCAAAAATTTCAAAGCAAATGCTCTACTAAATACAATGGGTCATTGTATTTAGACAGAAAATTGAGTCAAGGTGTGTTTAAACCCACCGGGTACCAACGTCCCTGTCCTTTAGTGGGAGAGAACAGAATACTCATGACCTGCCTATCAGGCACTCAAGACACTAAATTACAAGCCCTGCTAGGTCTTCTGCTCTATCTGCATTCTCTAACTTCCCAAACTCCTTCAGCACACACATTACAGTTATGCCCCTTCTCTCCAAGTGCAGCATGTCTTGCAAGCAGTTGTTTTCTAACAGCTATGTGGCTCCTTCAACATTCAACTCTACTCTACGCAGCACACCGAACTCCCTTAACAGCCCACACCATATCTCCACAGTTCCTTACAACATTCTTTTCTGCCTTTATGACTCACAGTAAGAGGAAAAATCCTATCAGAATGAAATTAAAAAAAAAAAAATAAACCCACAAACCAAAAAACAACTATCTGAACCCAACACAGCAATAGATGATTCTCTGTTTCTTAACAGCTGTAAATCACACCAATAGCTGAAATTATCTGCACTAGGCTGCCAAACAGATGTACCCAGAAAGGTCCCTAGATCTTTGCTTCCATCCACTGCTAACTTACCCAAGAAGGTCAGGATGTTCTATCTTCTCATCTCTTTATTATTCATTATTGCTCTTGACTTTAGCAAATTGTTACTCTGTTTGGAACGACTAAGAACAGAGATTTCACTGTGGTTAGTGGACTTTTTCCTCATTTAAAAAAAAAAAAAAAAAGGCAGAGCAGTGCACTGCCCATCAGTTACAGCAAGCATAATCTAAACAGATGGGTTACGCTCCTTGGGGTGATTTTTCATGCAAATATTTTAATTCCCGTTCAAGCATGGTTTCTCTTGTTTCAAAATCTTTTGGGTTTTGGCTTACTGGACTTAGAAACATTACTTTTAAACAGTTATGGTTCCACAAACACAACATAATGCTGAATTATTTACTTGTTCATCAGTGAATCTATTAAGGAACGTATTGGTATATAAAGCTACAAACTGGGTGAGTCCACTTGGAAGTGTCAACAGGGGAAACGCTGGGAATCCTTAGCCATTTCTGTTTGGCCAAGAAAATAAACCGAGAGAAGTCCCTAGCAGAGTAAGCTGACCTCCTAGCTGTTATCTTTCCAACCTGTCGATCCTACCTACCTGTCAGGTCTTGTCAAAGGTAGAGCTAGAGGGAATTGTTTTTGGTGAGTTTGCTGAGCAATGTTGTTCGAGTTACTGCCACACATTTTGCACATACAGATAAAACATATCTAATAGTATCACCTGAACAAAGTATTTGCAAGGCTAGAATCACAAAACTGCCAAAGGACTAACTCATGGTTTCTTTCAGTGAACAGCCCGGTAGCCAGTAGTTTCCAGAGTGAAGCTCTGAGGACTGCCCGTGGAGGCTGTTCGCTCTGTAGAAGCAGCTGAAAATTCAATGGAAACAGCAACCAGGAACCAAGCATATCTTGAGCCAAATGAGTCAAGTTCAAACAAATGTTCCAATTCCTTTGCTTTGTATGGAAACCAAAGAAATTCACTATATTTGGGAGAAGAACTTTCACTTAAGCCATGAAGGTCTTTAAGCTGCTCTTTAACCTTGACCAAATCTGTTCACCCTTCAGATCTGCCTTTTCCTCTCACAGTCTTTCATGGATTTTGCCTTTTTAGATGGTATGATTTTCAGAGCAGGAGATAATCTCCTTCCAGGTACTTAAATGTGATGAAATTCAAATACTTGGTTTGGACCATTAAACTTTATCATGATACAAATAATAATATGCATTTCTGTGGCTAGCTTCTTCATTTTGTAAATGGGCTAAAGAGGCATGCAGAGAAACTATAGTCCAAGTTGGAAAAAATAAATGCAGTATATTATACAGTTCCTTAGTCCATGGTGTGGAATGACAAACATCTAGAGTGCATGGTAGATGTGTGTACTGCATGGTATATGCATGCGGGCGGACACAGAGGCTTGTCTGGTTCGCATACACACATTTCCATTCCCCTTCAATAGTCATAATAGCCTTTTTGAGGTATAGAATTGCCATGGATGTATTACAGAAAGAGAAAGCTGCAGCCTTTAGCGGCAAGTGGCATGCTAAAGTAGAGCAAAGTGTTTGTTGTTGCCAAGTAAACACAGCAGCCATTATGCACTCAGCAATCTGACCTACAACCGTGAAAGTCAGCGTTGTTGGTTTATCGGAGTATTAAGTGATAGAGAGGCTGTTAGCCAGAACTTTTTTATCTGCTCTTATTTTGAATCCTGTCACATTATCTTTCAAATTTATCTAAACTACCATGACAAACAAGCAGACAGGCTCTCAGTTTTCAGCTGCACTTCAAGCAGCTTCATCCAAAGCGTTGCACAGTTTATTGCCAGACACAAGATGAAGAGTACATGTGGCTGGGTCATCTGCCATCACCCAAGGCAGGCCAGGAACAGTGAAGCACAATCATTCACTCATTAAATTTTTTTATCACATCTGGCGTTACGCATTCCAGATTTTGATTACACTGAGAACACCAGTAATCAAGCTGACCAATGCTCTTCCCCTGGCCCTGGTACTTCTTTGCATGCTTGTGTTGAGTTGTTGCCTCTTGCCTGGTGTATTTCTTGATCAGCTTCTGGTGGCAGGAAATACCTGTGATCGTATCACACATAGTACAACGTACGGGTGATAACAAAGAATCACAACTAATACAGCAAGCACTATGATTATATCTGACTGAATTTCTGTATCTAGCAGAAGACCAACATCAGAATGTGTGCCTCAAGTACAGCACGCCATTTGGTCCCTTTTCAGGATACGGATTTCACACTTCAATTCATATCCAGGTTAGTGGAGAAGCAACAATATTTTTCAAAATCAGCTGTATAACATATGACAGTCTTCTGTATAAAACATAGTCAAAACAGTTCCAGATAATGAACGTCAATCAATTATTCTCATGAATACTTAAGGGAAGATGGAGCAGGATAGATTTTTTTTTTCAATTTTTTAAAAAAATATTTTCTCAAATTCCTTTGTCCAGGCTTGACACATTAAATGACTTTTCCTGCAACAGAACTGGCAGACTCGGAAGTGCAATATTATGGGTTTCTCCTGCCAGCATGCCTAGCAGATTGGTCTAACAGACTGGTAATACAATACCTCATTTTTTGTAATGGGTGGAGTTCTCCTTCATGATCTGCTTACAAGCAAGAAAAAAGCCTACCTTTTCTTCACTTTTTTGAAAGAAATTCAATCATTTCTATAATTCAGTAAACTGGTAAAACCACCTGCAATATTTCTGGGGTTTCAAACTGTGTTATGCTTAACTTTGCTGCACAGAAATTATTTTACGAAGTGATTCAGTGCTCTGTGCAGACCTCAACCCTCTTAGAAAACTGGTGCTGTCGACTGCAATAGATTTTTCAACAGAACAGTCAAACAACACAAATGATTTGCAACATTGCAGGACCCAGTAATTCCCACTATTCATCTTTTCAGAAGAGCTATGAATCCAATGAAGATTTATAAGCAGAAAGTCACTTTCATTCTCAAATAATGTACAACTGGCAATATAACACACACACTTTTAGCAGACTCTGTTTATAACATGCTGCATCACTTTGTGTTATGACATGCTGTAAAGTTTGACCTAATTTGACACGACAGCTAAAATTTAAAGGACGACATTTCCCACTTCACTTCCAAATGGGATAACTGCAACGCTCCAACCAAAGCTGGCCAGTGGAAGAAGGGCAGACGGAGAAGTGTCCGTGGTCTGCCAACTTCAAATTACTGTTGAGTAGTTCAGTAAATCTCTAGAAAAAAACAACCCTTAAAAGAGTAATTAATCATCATTTAGGAAAGGTCTTCAGTGAAGTGCATTCATTGTCTTTTATTCACACGTTTCAGTTTATTAGCAAACACTGAACTTTTCTGCACTCATGTCCCTGCACTTATGGCAATTCTAAACTAGTAGCTTAGAACTGAATCAGAAAAAAATGTTTGCTCTAAAACCCAAAGCAAAAAGCGCTCAGAGGTATCTTAATATTCTCCAATTGTTTGGGTTCTTTTCTAGAGATGTTTGAATCCAGTGTCCAGTGACTAGGACACTTCTCAGCTATTAATGCACGTCCTGGGATAGTAACTGTTCTTTCCAAATGAATTGTGAAAGTCTCTTTGAAACTGTATGATGTACTGTATTTAGAAATAAACAAATAAAAATCTGAGTTTCGTGGATTGCAACAGAACAACTTAGTGATTCAGAAATTCAGAAGAGTAAATTCAGAGAGCAACAAGTATCTCCTAACCAGTCCGAAACTTCTACATTGCGAGCTTAATCTGTATCTGTGTACCATGGGTAAGATCCTGAGTGATTTCTTCTTCCTTTTAGGGTACGCCCAGGATCTAAAAGGATCTAACATCTCCATGCGGTACAAAAGAAAATTATCAAATCTATTTTAACTTCTTAACTTCACCTTAATTTCTCTCTTCACCAAAATACAGAAGTTTTAGAATAACATATCAATCTAATTTGCATTAACCTGTAGAATATAAATCAAAATGTCACCTCAAATTTCTATTTAGCTTTACTAAGCCAATATATACACACCTGTGTTGTATAAGCTAAAGGATGTTTTTAAAAAAAATTCTCCATAAGCCAAAAACTTCCACCCAGCAACTGCAGCCTTCACTGTATTTCAATCCCCAGTCAAGCAGACATTAGAGTTCAGAACACAGTCAAAGCCTAAGAAAAATGCCCTTCAATCAAACCAAATCCTAATCTTTTGTGCATTTCATGATGGTGGGACATTTAGAAAATGGGATAATTTTCCCAAATCATCTTAATGTGTGGAAGTCATATGAAAATCTCCATTTTCCATCACCTCTGAACTTCTTTGCCTGAATGAATGCCCGAGGCAATCATTTTAAAATGCTACTAAAAAAAAAGCTGGGGCAGTAGAAGCATGCTTGCTGGCAATGCTTGCCTTTATCTGCTTCAAAATTAGTAGTGATTGTAGAAGACCTTATAAAACACTAGTAAATTCATTTTTCATCCTTAGTGGCAGGTGCCTTCAAAATCTTGGGGGAAGTGAACTCTTGCTTGTGCTATCTGGTTTAAGTCTTAATGAACCACTTAGAGCAGTGCAAAGGCACTACTTTCTCCAAGAGAGATAAAATAATAATTTTTATAGTAACTCTCATTTCTTCAGTGAATTAATAACATTTCAAAGAAGACTTCTGACCTATCCTTTCAACCTAAATTATCCAGTTATAATTACCTGGTAAAATATTATGGCATTTCCATATGCGTGGCTAAACCTGGCCTTCTCATAACTAAGTCTGATTACATTCCAGAGCTGTAAATGACAGATTTCTGATATCCTTAGAGAATTAAAATATGTTAAAAAATAAATCAAGAGACATGAATCTCATTAGGGAATCATCTCTAGTAGTTCAAGCAAATGTCTCATTCATAACTTATAACCAGCTTGATTTTTTTATGCCATTGGCACATCCCTAGAAGTTTTGCACAGTGACATTTGCTATTGATCTCTCAAGAATTCAGAGAAAACGTTTCTCTTCATTAAGAAAATTCCCCATTTAGGATGGCAGGGGCTACGGCTCTATATTGATGGCAGGGGCTATGGCTCTATTCTAAATTCCATCTCTACCATCCACCTTGAGTTATTCCTATAAGTGCTCGTCTTAGAAATATTAAAATAAAGCAATGGAAAGCTAGAATAATTTTAATCGGTTTGTGACCTGCATACTACTTTTTTTTACCTTTTTTTTTTTTTTTTTTTTTAAATAGAGGTACCTAGCTGTAATGCTAACCCTTGCAGGTCAACAGAAATGTTGTTATTTATAGCCATTTATAAGGTGTGTGATGAGAACGTGCCAGGTTGGCTCTCTTCCACAATCTATCTACCCAGTGGGTTATTTGTAATGATGACCCCACCAGATGTTTCATAGGGATGAGCAAGAATCACTGCAGCGTGCTGAAATAAGACAGTTTGCATCCTTCGCTGAAGGTCTCAGACTAATTCTCAGCAGTTCAAGATCGGGTTCAAACATTGAAACAGGAGCCTTTTTCTACCTCCAGTCCGCCTCGGGTTATAACTAACTCTGAGTATACTTGTTATTCTTTTAAATACACAGTCTTCCTAAGTAAATTGCCTTAATATTATTTGGTGTAAATTCCATATTCACCACATGACAGCATTAATGAAATAAGCTCCAACACCCTTCTGAGACCAAAAAGCACCCTCACCATTTCCTATAGGAAAACATGGGTAGAGACTTGCCCAGCTGCAGCCTGTGGCAAATCTAAAAGTTTCTCACTGCACATATTGCATCTCCCAGCCACAGAAGCTTTCTTTTTCTTTTTCTCAGTGAAATGCTCCCCATATTACAGAGCCCTTAGATTCAGCAGCTGAAATACCACTTTCAGAGATGGCTTCAAACAGTATGATATAATAAGGGATTCAGTTCTAGTATTTCCATCAACAACTAGGCAAAGTGAGGCCTAAACCAACCACGATGCTTCAGAATACACTGCTGAAGTCAAACGTATACCTTACATTGCAACCAGATTAAAAATTTTAAATTCTAGTGTATATAAATTATAGTTTGCAATGTTCTTTGTATTTAGATTCAAAGAGCTTCAAAGATTCCCAGTCCGCCTACAAACTGAACTATTCTGGTCATGAAACATTACCTTCCCAGCATGTGGTATGCCTATCAGCAGAAAAGTGGTAAAGAAGAACTGACTAACTTTATTTATTACATTTGTATTGCTTACAAAACCATTTACTTAATGGATGAGTATCATTAGCAGTCCAACCACAAAAAAAGAATACAATGATGTGTTTCATAGGTTCATTAAAATAATATTTCAAAGCAATCATTAGAACAAGAAGCTAGAGATCCAAGAGACAGTAAGTTATCTGCAAATAAATGAGGCAGAACAAACATGTTTTGAAGTAAGTTAAGAAACATGTTTACAAATATATTACACCATAAAGAAAGCAGGGCATGAAGCTTACAGACTGCTGTTCATGCAACTTATTAAGCAAAAAAAAAAGTAGTAACCAGTTTTGAATCAAGGGTCCTCAGATTTGTGGTCAGCATGCTGTGCTAAAGGGTATGTACTGGAACGTATGGCATATAGAAGTTCATAAAGCACAGTAAAGGTAAGGTTACGCATAAGAGTCCCTTAGACTAAAGCCAGAAAACTATAGACATTTTCACCCCCTATTGTGTTTAAAAACAAAAAACCAAACAAATAAACCAAACAACAAAAAACAAAACCACCAAAAAAGACCCCCCTCACTATTGCAGGAGCAAAGAGCATCCTTCTGCTCACAGGCTTCCATGGTGAAATAGAAGCGTCTCCAGTAGATCAGGCAAAGGTTGTAGGAACATGGTGGTGTGACAACTGGAGAGTCGTAAGTTTGCCCCTATGGTAAATTCAGTCAGAAACATGGGCGAAGGTTCTTGAGCATTATACTTATTTACTGCAATAGCTATTAACAGAAGAGAGGAAAATGGAAATAGGGGGAAAACGGATTTGTCCAAGCAGAAAGCTAAAAGGATGATACTGAAATCATGCTGGACAAACGCAACCAGGACAGAGTTATACTAGAAAAAGTTTAGACAAGGACAACGCACAAAGGTATAAAACCTTTTCCTTATGAAGAACTACTAAATAAGATTAGGACTCTTCAGTTTAGAAAAAAGACAACTGGTTGAGGATACAGCAGACACCTATGAACTTGCAAGTGGTGTGGAAAGAGTGAGTTCAACTGTTCATGGTATCTTCCAGCACAAGAACTGGGGAGATGCTAAGCTATCAGGTAGCAGTTCCACAAGGGAGTCAGCTCCTCATACAGTTCATGGTTGAGCTGTGGAGTCTTATCCTGCAATATTGAAGATTGTAAAAGCTACCGTGACTTATAGGAGTGGCTGAACATAGAAGAGAAACTAATTGTCAGCTGTAACACATAGAGACTTACTCTGGCTCAGAAAGTCCCTTGACTGCAAATGGTTGGGTGTCAGGAGAGCATTGGAGTGAAGTACCACCAGGTGCTCAACCTATTATACCCTCATACTTCCACAGACATCTGCTTTGGCAACTGTCAAAGACAGTTTCCTGGCCTGAATGAACCCAAGATCTCACGTAGGTTAGCCATTCTTACATTCAGAGATAATAACGTATCAGAAATCAGAGCTAAGCAAAGTTACCAGGAAATGGGCCTCTCTGTCCCTCAGCTGGACCTTTTTGAGGTATTTAAAACCAGACTTCAGTGGCACAGTGGGGAACTGGTAGACTGAAAAAAGTATGCTCTATTGTCCCAGCTGTTTGCTCCACCTTGGATGGCACCACAGGCTACTAGGTCTTCACCATCTTGGTCCTTAGAGGTATCCTGCCCAAACCGCTTCCTCCTGCTTCAGATAAATTCCAGGCCTATCCACAGTGCAAGGCATCAGTTCCTGTCGCGACTTCCCTTCCCTTTTGCATCCCTTGCCATCATCCTCCCTTCTCCAAGATCTTCTTTCACGCCTCAGGTTCAAGCAGCCAAGATAACACCTTTTGCAGTTCTATTAAAAAACTAGAATGAGAAAAGTTGCTAAAAGCACTGCCTTAATTAGTCCAACAATGCCTCTCCACCAGTGAGACGAGAAGAAATAATCGGCACACAAGCCTGTCCTCCTTGCACCCACTGGTCCTTTCTGCTCCCTTGTGCCTGCTTGCCTTCACAGAAGCAGGATCAGATTTGCAAAACATAGTGCTAATAGTTCCACTCCATTTTAATATATTCCTCTTCTCTCTAAAAGGGGACTGTGAATACTGCTTTTGGTGATGATTTTTAAATAAAATTTAGCCTAACTAGAGGGAAAAGGAATAAAGAATATTATTAGCATAAAAGCTTTCCTCATTTCATTGCATATTAAATGCTCTACCTGATTTTCATTGTTTTTCTGAATCTTTAATCTTTAAAAAAATGTAAACAATTGTTGCTGTCATGAAACTACAAGGACTAATAACTCTAGTCTATAATCAGCTGCTTAGAATTGTCAGCACCTTTAATGTCATTAAACAGGAGGTGGTCCAGAAAATTAAGAAAGCCGTCTTCCAGACATCAAAACATAGAGCAGCTGACTGTCTGAGGAACTCTTGTGCTCCCCAAACTACCTGTGCCACAAATGTTTTGTTATGGGCCAGCAGTTACGCAACTGCTGCGTCAAACAAGGAGCATGATAGAATGATTTAATAAAGAGTATACTGAAGGAGGGAGCAAAGAACATTAGGGAAAGGAAGTAACAGCTCCTGAGTTAAAGCTGCAATCAATTCCTATTACAAAGCTCTCTTTCAGTAGTCTTATAATCAGAACTAGATTGGCAAAGGTGCTCAGCTCAAAAATTGTCAGATTTACTCTGAAAGCAAAAGGAAAAGCTTAACCAGGTTTCAGTTCTATCCTGTTAAAATATTGACATGTTTCAAAAATGCCTGTCACATTTTTTAGTCCCGCTTCCTCTTGAAAAAAAAAAAAAAAAAATTAACCTTTCTCCAACGCCCCTGCATCTTGCAGCCTTACACCATACTTGGCACTCCTTGAGCAGATGAGCACTCATTATACACTGTGATAAGCAACACCAATTAATACGAAGTCCATGTATTCTCGCTGTGGATAGCTTGGGTCAAATCTGAGATATCTGGGAATCTTGCCATTTACTTTGGTAAGATTTTCTGCATGTATGAGTATTCACTAACTAGTGGAAAGTATTAAAAAAAACCCCCAAAAATACAAAAAACCCCACAAGGAAAAAGGGGGGGGGGGGGGGGGGCAAAAAAGCTCAAAACGCTCAAAACACCCAAACCAGAAAAATGCTTTTACAAGTGACAGAGACCTTCCTACAGAGTGAGCAGAGAAACAGGCGTTCCTGAAACTCAAAGCTGTGCACTGTTATAGGGGGTTAAGTGACAGGCTTTCTACAAGTAGCAGAACAATTTGGATTTACTTAAAATTCCAAAACAAAAAATATTACAGGATTTCACAGAATTGACGTTTGAAAGTCTAAATGACAGATCTCCAAAGTGGAAAAGTCTTCTGGTTGAGTTCAAGCAAGTAGAATGTGTTCTGAACACGGATGAAGCCTGGGTTTAAGACATGGGAATTTACCCCTTTCTGAAATTTTCATGACGTGTGTAATAGTTCCGTATGAACCTGTACCAGCCCAGCAAATCAAACCCTGATATTGACACCAGTCATGGAACAGGCAGGTTTTGTGGCCAGAAACAACACATTGCATGGATTGGAAATCAATCCACGTTTTCAGGGCAGATGCAGGCACACCATCAGACTGTATGACAAGCGCTGCAGTGGACAATGCCGATGCACATGCAAAAAAGCTAGATCTGATGCTCCATCAGTGAATCACAGAATGGTTCAGGTTGGAATGGACCTCTGGAGGTCATCTTATCCACCCCTGCTGAACCCCCCTGTTGAAGCATGATCACCTGCAGCAGGTTGCCCAGGACCACGTCCAGGAGGTTTTTTAATATCCCCAAGGATGGAGATGCCACAGCCTCTCTGGCAGCCTGTTCCAGTACTCAGTCACCCTGAAAGAAAAGTCTTTCTTCTGAGAGATGCATTCTCTAATCAATTCTCTTTCTTCTAAGACATGATTTTTCTTCTAAGAAATGAAAGACTTCTAAGAACTCAACCAAAACCAAGGAAAAAACGAAGTAGGCTGACCCCAAGTTATCTTCTATCACCAGCTTCTAAACTAGTGTAGAATCTTACTCAAAAAAACTTCCACAGCCTGGAAAGTTGTGTTTCCATTTTTATTTTACACCAAAACATCTGCTTAATCAAATAAGAAATGTTATACCTCTTTTTTTAAGGGGAGGGGGCAGTAAAGGAAGAGGTTATAGCATTTTACATTGCAGTTAAGCAAGTTTAAGTGACTTACCAACATATACACAAGATAACATTAACTGCAGACTAGAGAAAAGCAATGCTGATTTTTAAATTTATTCTCATATACTTAAGTATTTATTCAAGATATCTTATTATTGGAAAACTCAGACTTGTTTAGTGTACCAGAATAGAAGCTGACAAAGAGATCTCGGTCATTATAATATCTACAACATAAGGGATTGGGATAGGATAGAAAAAGACAAAAGAAGGCAAGAGCTGTTAAGCTAAAGGACAGTGCAGGCAAAAAGGTAATGAGTATAAATCAGCAAGTGTTTTCTTGTTTGTTTGCTTCGTATTAAAGCACAAGAAATGAATTCAGCCATGAATCGTATCTCTTGGGAAAAGAGCAATCATACCCAAGAAAAACATTGCTACCCCATGACGCAGCTCGTTGGCGAGGCAATGCCGTAGGTGAGGGCAGTTTCTGCCCGGGGCAAGGAAAGCCCTGCGCAGCACGGCCAGCTTTGCGTCCAGCTGCCTGAGGCAGTCGCCGTCGGGCGTCAGACCTGACGTTCCTTCTCTCAGGACAATTCATGGGTGCAACTGGGGCCTCAGCCTCTGCAAGAATGCCCAAGGGTCTTTGTATAAATAAAACTACAAAAATATAAAACAAGCAAGTAAGCAAGTGACCCAGTTTGATCACGCCATTTTCACTGAGTCTGCCCTCAGGCTAATGCAGATTAATCTTTTCCTCTGAATAACAACATAATTAAAGAAAATAAAGTTCTCAAGAATGTGTGGAGTGTCAGCACCTGCATATTTGCCCAAATGGCAGCTTCTAGAGTAAGCAAATCCAGGCCAGGACACAACGCAGGGCACGGTGACCTCTGTGCACATCTCTGCCGGAGCAAGGACTGCACACGTTTGAAAGAGGGAACTCGCAGACTGCAGAGCACCATGAAAATTTGTAGAAAAACAGATGAGAAGAGTCATAAATTGATTGATTAGAGCTACAGGCTTATTGCAGGAGAACAAATACATATTTTTACATTAAATTTACCTGTTACCAAAACAATACGTTGTAATTTAATAAGCTTCATAGTGCAAATATACTACAGCCTGTGAATTATTAAGACATAACTTACCTATAACTTTTACTTGTGATGAGAAATGCTAGAGGATTACTCATCACACAAGAATCAGCCAATTTTTGCTCTTGCACTTTCAAGATCTACCGTATTAAAAGTACTTACAGTTCTGTTAACTAGTAAGCATTTAAGAGAAGCTGGTGGAAATCATACATCACACAAAGCATTAGAAACTTCCGAGCATGACCTAAGATTACAGGCTGAGTACCATCTGCAGGTACCAGCAAGTCCTACCTCTATTTTTAGTGCCATGAATACCTAGGGCAGGATTTTACTAAGCATCATTAAAAAACATGTTTTGGAACCCACCATTATTATATACATTCATTTATGGATCGTGTGAATTTAGAATTCAGACCAGTTTATCAAGCAAGTTGTCTATCACTTTGATAGGATGCAAATTCTCAAAAAATCGAATGCACTATTTTTTACGTGCAGTTGTCACCTTGAAACATTCATTAAATGCACACATATACATTAGATACTAGGTGGATCTAGCCTAAAAACATTATAAAACAAATTTAAAAGTCATTCCTATCATAACGACTACTGAAACTTAAGTGTGAATGAACAAAAAAAAAAACAAACCCCACAAACAAACTTTCGCTAGGCATCCAAATTGAGGATATGTATATAATAAGGGGACTATGATAATTTACATCCTGAATTAACAGTAGTTCCAGTAGATTTTACAGCTTCTCAAATATTTTTACTTTCCTAAGGAACAGCTAGTGCTATCATCCTGTCCTCTTTGACCAACTCCCTAAATAATTCAGCTCATCTAAGGAAAAGAGGGAAACAAGAAAGGGAGCGAATCCACCTTAGTTGCTCTAAACTCTTCTAAAAAATCATCTCCGGTGAACCCTCCACAAAGCCACTGCTGAAGAACTACACTAAACAGCTCTTAATTTATTGCTTCAGTCATCCAGTGAGTGCTTAGAAAAATCCAATACTGAATTCATTAATAATATTAAAGCACTAAATTCTATGCTAATGTTTACAGTTTCAATCAACTACAATTCAACAACATTAAATTAGTGCAGCCATAGCAGGTGAGAACTAGAAATTATGGTTAATAACAAGAAAAAAAAAACCACTTTTTTTTTTTTTTGTGGTACATCTCTAATATACTCCACAGCTGATTATTGGTATTGACAAGACTAAAAAAATTACTCAGTTTAAATTTTAATATATGTTAGTCTAATACATAAATCTAACGCCTACCTAAGCAAATGATAATATTTTCAGATGTACTGACCAACAAGAACTCTCACTGAGGTCAATAAAAACTTGAAGGCCGTCAACACTATAAAAAGAAAAAAAAATCTCATGCATGGATAAGTACAACTATATGAGAGTAAATAGAGTTTCAAGATTTAAAAAATTATGTCTTAATATTTATTTTGATTCTTAGTTCTTGGGGAAGAGGACAGGCTTAGATACTTTGTGGAGCAACATTAAGGGTGAACGATTAAAAGGAATGCAGATGAGAGTGTCTGTGATTTTCTGTCCAAAAAATTGTTCTGTCTTTGAAGGTGTGGAAACCAAAAGCACAGAAATACTAAATTTCATAAAGTTAATTTTTTAGCAACTTTATATAACAGCTACAGGAAATCTCAATCCTCACAGGCAGAAGAATCACCATCTTAAGAAAAGACATGATAATTAAAAAAATAAAACCAGACAAGAGCAGCAAACCCCTCTACCCTCAGAGTAAAGACTGTTCCAGGCAGCGTGATTTGACCAGTTTGGGAAGCTCCTGAAACCCAGAAAGTTCTGCTGTTGCCCTGGCACAGGAGGAGATGCTAGAAGGCAGAGGAACAGCCTGACTGCTACGTGAATTGCAGGGCAACAAAACCTTCCCACACAAACTGGGAGGTAAGTGTTCAACTTGTTTTCTGTCACCCAGCTGAACATCTTCTAAAGACACCAATATAATTCTGCCAACACAGAACAATGGGGATTCTCCTCCCTCACCGAAAAAATGAACAAAATTTTCAAAGAACTACAAGATTGAATAACAAATTCAGTGCATGCTTGAAGCGACGCAAAGCCCACAGTTATTCATCACTACACGAAATTAGTGAAATTGTTTTATCTTGGAAAACTATTGAACGAATTTGTCGAAAGTTGACACAAAAAATTCTGGAAACAAATCCTAAGCGGTTCTGTCTTCAATGGAATGGCAATGATTTTGGGTTTAGCATGAAATAATATTGTTTGGGTTTTGTCAGTGGAGTTTGGAGAGATGTTTGCACAGTGGAGAAGAGGGAAATGTCAAGTGGTGGAAGTGACAGTTGTGCGCCGTGTACTGTTGTATGTTGACTTATCTAAAGGTGACATAGTAATTACAAACATGATTATATAAAATTGTTTACATTTCAAATTGAGGAAATTTGGTATATCTTCAGAGGACAGAATATCAGAGGAACTTACTAAGTTTCTTCAACTCAGACAAAACCAAGTGATATGACATTCTCACACATCACAAGCCACACTCTTTTTAAGTGCTATAAATGGACTTCTCCTAGGTGGAGACTGTACACAATACCGTAACATGGATAAGGGCAACCGATTTCATCACCCCTACCATGGGAAGTAACTGGAATTCAGCTGTGCTTATCTGTACAACAGAGTTTGTCTTGTATACTATTAAAAGTCTGATATATAAAAGCGAAACTATTAAAAAATCACAGCATCACTGACTCTAAAAGTGTCAATAAGACAGGAGGACCGTGACACTGCAGCAAACCAATTTGAAGAAGTGAAACATTCCATTTCCAGTTTCAGGCTGTTTTGCTTGGTTGTGCATTGACCAGAAAACATGAAAAGCACAAAGAAATAGACTATTGTCCTTGAAGACTCTGACCCCCCGAATGAATCAAGGTTTGCTTGCTGTATCTTCTAGGGCTAGAACTATTTGATCTGAGATAGTTTTCTTTAATTAAACTTATGTCACATAACAAGGGTATTGCTTAGTCAATTCAAATGGACTTCTGACCTGCATAAATTAGAGCTCTGTGGTTTGGTAGCAATGCAGTCTTTGAGAAATACTAAGGAACTTTATTTCAGAAGTAAAGAGTACACTCAGTAGCAAGAATAGACAGGGTGAAGTACTTTTTCATATGCAAACACATACATACGCAGGTATACACACACTCTAAGTATTCAGTATTTGTTGCAAGTTTCATCTCTGCTTTACAGTTGAGAATGAAGAAGAAAAAGAACTTCATTGTCAAAAAGCACTCAACGTGAACATACTGTGCCTCTCCTTTAATATGAATGTAAAACTTCCCTCACACAAGAGAAAGATAACCTTCAAAGAGTCTGTCCATGCTTACTTTTCTACATGCTTTTCGGTGGCTTTAGGCTGTCTTTGCTTGAAAAGCAGGGATGTGACACGGCCCAAGACGAACAAGTAGGATCCGCTTAGACGTGCCACTTAGTTGTGACACTAGCTCATTCTTTCAGCAGTCAGGCAAGGCTCTTGGCCACAGCTTTCCTTGTGTAGAATACATGTGATTAATAAAATGCACTGCTGCTTGGCACAGCCCTCCAGTTCCATAGCCTCAAAGCTCTTCGACAAGGAGAAAAAGCCCGAGGAGGGGAAGTGGGGGGTTGGAAAAGAGAAAGGCTTTCAAGGAGCACTTTTAGCATTGCTGACTCTCAAAGACCTGTCTCAAGGCATACAAAGAATTAATTACTCCATAAGGTACACAACTACAACATCACTTGAAACTATGTGACATTTTTGGATAGTTCCCAGGCATTTGTAGCCAACAGGTGCCTAGTAGTTGCACAATTTTCTAATTAGTTCATGTGCTGTACTTCAAAACTAATTACTAAAATGGGTGGATTATAATGTTGCAGGGAGTCATTCATGTGCCACCTACCATTAAGGGGAGGGAAGTTTTGTGAAGGTTAATTAGCATTTTTAAAGTACTTTGGAGATGAAAAGCTTTAACTATAAGCCTAATAAAAGAAGCAAAGGTAATACTTTCTATTCAGTGAATTCCTTTTTGCATTGAAAGTGAATTACAAGGGTTGCTTTAAGTCTAAGAACATAAATTTTCACGTACAAGGAACTAAATCAGCTCCCAACAGGATCGATCTGTTAGGGAGTGGAGAACTCCAGCAGGATGCAAATCAACAGAGGTGACCCTGGCATCCTGGTGCAAGAGGGGCCGGTGCTGGTTCCCAGACAGGGCTTCTGTGCAACTAAAAGTAGACACTTCCCTATAACATGCCCTTCAAGAGGTCGAATAATCAAACTGTTATGAACAGGCACCCTTTAATTAAAATAATGCACAGATATGCCCCTCTTGGGTCATCTGCTGGCCGTTCTGTGCTCAGACAATACCCACCGGCCTCTCTAAGAAGGGATCTTAGTGAATCTGAATCTTTAACTGAAATTGCATCTTCAGCATTTTGCACTCTCTTTGCCTACTGTTAAGATTTGCAGAATGACAAAGGACATTAGACACATTTTCTGTAAACATAAAATTATTTTCCCCGGACTTAGAGTTATATATAATATTTTTAATGAACTTATAATTGCTTTTTGTGAGCTTGGGAGATAATATACAAGTCATTATTAAGCATACACACATATATTTTGTATAAATTCTGTTTCTTCACAAGGGTAACAGGAAAAAAGAAAGGAGTATTCATTAATTACAAAAAAATACATTCCAATTATTTGGTTCATATGATTACTATTTATGCTGTAAATCCAAAATTGTCACTGGCTTAGAAAGTTATTACTGTCATCAATAGAAAGATTATTTTAGTGCTACAGATGGTTGTCCTTTTATAGGCCATTTTAATGACTTGTTCTTATCTAATCTGTCATGCATTATTTTGTTGTCATTATGAACTTTTTAAGTTTCATAGCAATCCATTTTGATGTTTACTAAACAGATGGTGTTATACAAAAAAAGAAAAGGGAAAGCATAATAATGACATTCCGTTCTCAAAAATACTCCAACAGCTAGACATTTATTTTGTCAAATATGAAATCTGCCATTTGTTTTAAAAAAACTTACATCAGAAACAAAATTATTCATAAGTTGTAAACTCAAACAGCTTACAAAGCAGAGCATGAAATCAACTGAAAGAAGGTTTTTCTAAAAGGAGGTTATTGAACTTCAAAAATGTTTGTCAATTAAGATACATTAGGAACCTATTTACTGTAGTTCTCAGCATTCCTTTTCTTTATACGAAGCACTATTGGCAAATAGTTGCAGTTATTGCTACGTGATGTAGAGAATTATTTAATACACAGGTGTGACTCAGGTCTGCTGCTTGAAATCTACTTGTGAGTTGTGGTAATTAGGTAAGCACCTCAATTTACAGAAAGTTTTGCTTCATCTTTGTAATCTTTGTGATTCTTTTGTTTAATCAGTGCACTGTCATCAAATAGACACAAAGACTTGGAGAGCTGAGCACTACAGCAAACAAAATTACTCACATCTAAATGAACTAAGAGTTCAGAGGATTGTAAATAACATTCGACATCAGAACAATAACACAGTTCAATCTCACTTCACCAGTATGAGCTGAAAAACCTTTCCCCCCACCCATAACTTCTAAGGTTTTGCGGAAAACTACCTCAAAACACGAATATAACAAAGTGAAGCATTCTTAGATGAGGAAATTCCAGAGTTCAGGATCTCTTAACTCTACACCTTCCATTCCTGCATTACACAATACAGGCTTCAGTTATAGGATTAGCAGCCTCACACACAGAATACCTACATTCCTCCTAATTTCAGCCAGCCAACAAAAACTGTTCGTTGAGTTCATCTGATTAACCTTCTGTTTCTAACAAATATTACAGTGGCTAAAAGGGAAATACAATAATCATTGGACCATAGCTCAGAGCCTTCCCAAGCTTTGAATACCTCCAAGGGTGGGTATCCCACAGTCTCTCTAAGCCTCAATTCCAGTTTGTAACCACTCCTACTGAGAAAGATGTTTTCCCTGATGTCAAATCAAAATTTCCCTTGCTGCAACTTGTGCCTGTTGTCCCCTGTCCTTTCCAGCTGCTCCTCTTCTGAGAAGAATCTGGCTCCACCTTCTCACCAGCCCCGTCCAGGTGGTGGAGGACAGCACCTGGATCCCTCTCTTACCCTGCTCTCCTCCAGGCTGAACAAGCCTCATCTCTCTGCCTCTCTTTCATTCAAAACATTCTTTCTAAAGGGTTCAGAGGGCAATGTATCAAAATCCCAGTGTGCATATCCAGTCCCCACTGTTCCCCACCAGCAAGCAATCATCTTCAGGTGACAATAATTGATGGGACTAGAGCAATAACACTACAAGAACCAATTCCAGCTGATGAATCTAACCATGCTTTTGGATGGAATTATTTTCTCCCTGCTTTGTAGAACAGGAAAAGGAGGAAGAGAAATCAGGAAGATGGATATGCTTTGTTCCAAGTTTTCTCTCTTAGTAAGCTTGTTACTGAGCTTTCCATAATTTTAGGGGGGTTTATCTTTGTGATAAAATATCATGAGTAAAATGTAACTAATTAGCCTTTGTTAATTGTGTTACCTGTTACAGTATGCTGCAGTAGAATACATATCATTGTATACCTGCTTTCTTATTTAGCCAACAGATGTGTCCCCAGCAGGAAGTTCCTTCTACAATATATACTTAGCATGGTGATGATTCCCACAAAATGTGGATTTCTCTTGGCATAGGGAAAACATTGAAAAGGATGTAAAAAAGGCATTTTAGAGATGTACTACTTTTGCCCAGGGAAATTAGTAAAACCTGTCAATTTGTCCAATTGTTTCTAAGAGGGAAGGACAGAGTTACTAAATTCCCATTGCCCTAACAAGAATAAACATCTGTTAGTGCAGTGAGTGGCTCACTAGATGTGACACGGGTCTCAGTGCTTGTATTCCTGGTATCTAAAGTGGGCAAAATTTATCTCTGGTACAGCTCTGTTTAAGTCATTGGAACTCCACCAAGTCTGCATTTGATTTGATGGTGATCGTTAACAATAAGCTAAAGGAAGGGCTATTAGCAAGGCTGATGTCATTGCCTTTCATCAGTCTTCTACAGGGAAAAATTAAAGTTGACTTGAACTCAGGATGACTTCAGGCTTTTTTTTAAAACATATTTGGACTAGTACAATATCAGTTTCTCATTAAACTGAACTCATTCAGGCAGTGATTGCACAGAATAAAAGTAAGTTGAAAACTTTCCACCTTCTCTAAATAATATATCTATTTTTAAAGCACTGAAGACTATCTCATTTATTACAGAAGCACAACTCCAAACCATCTCTAAGCGTACTCATACAGAAGTGAATGAAAGACGCAGTACCTGTGGCTACAGGCTTATATTTAATGAATAGCATTTAGTTTCTTAAACGGACAAAATCAAGTTCTTTTAACGGACCAGTTACTCCCTGTTTTCTCTCCATAGTCTTGCTACATTTGCATGTCTGGTGTGCCAACTGTTATTCTTTAAATTAATGCAATCATCTGTTCACCAGAAAAAAAGAAAACACTGAACTATATTTAACATGATGAAAGGGTTGGATAAAAGACATCTCGGAGGCAAGCTTTATGTTATGTCAATGATGAGTTTCGCCTCAAATAATACTGGCTGTAAACATATTTGTTTCAAAACGCACTCACTGTTCCTGTGTTCTATCTGGGCTATGTAGAGTGGCACAGATACAGCGCACTCTACTTTGGGCCATAGTGGGAGGCTAAAACAAGACTCTCGTTCCCTCGTCTACAGGCTGGCAGAGGCTGAATATGTCACAGCCATAAAGAAACACAAATGTTGTTTATCGGAACAGACACGTCTTTAGGCTGCCACATGCAACAGTATCTCCTGAAAGCTAGCCAAGCAGCAGTCAAAAATCACATCCCTAGCATTCAACTGGATGTTTACGAGAAGCAAAGGCTTACTGTGTACTAAAAACTCACCGCTTTTCCAAGAGTCTCAGTTCCCCAGGGGCTCAAGAAACACCTCAATCCCAAACAGTGAGATACATTCACTGTTTAATGATAAGAGGGCTGGAACACATCTCCTAGGAAAAAAGACTGAGAGAGTTGGGGTTTTTTAGCCTGGAGAATAGAAGGGGAGACCTTATTGTGGCCTTTCAATACTTAAAGGGTGCTTATAAGAAACATGGAGAGAGAGTTTTTACCAAGGCCTGTTGTGATAGGACAAGCGGTAACAGTTTTAAACTAAAATAGGCAGATTTAGTTTAGATATAAGGAAGACATTCTTTACGTTGAGGGTGATGAGACACTGGAACAGGTTGCCCAGAGAAGTTGTGGATGCCCCATCCCTGAAAATATTCAAGGTAAGGTTGGATGGGGCTTTGAGCAACCTGGTCTAGTGGAAGGTGTCTCTGACCACAGCAGGGGGGATGGAACTAGATGATCTTTAAAGGTCCCTTCCAACCCAAACCATTCTATGATTCCCACCCTTGGATTCTGCTTTTAGTTTGGGGTTTTTACCTTTACACTGTGTATTTTACCTGCTCTCTACTCAGAGTCTGGGCTTCACCACTGATCTGGAGGTCTTGGGACCCACTGTTCCCAAGCCCCAGAAGATGATCATTAGAGGAATGCTCTTCATTATTCCTGCTCTTCATTACCAGAAAGAGCAGGAGAAATGCAAAGACTCAGAGACAGAACCCAAGTACCGATGCTCTTATGAAACAGTTGTTTCAAAGTAGGCCTTCTGACAGAGTGCAGAGCACAAGATTTAAGGAAAGAATGATACAGACCTGAGAGCTCCCAAGAGCTTCCCAGGGCTTCCAGAGGGCCTGCAGCACTCCCTGCTTCAGCTTAAAAGCAACAGAAGTCCCGGAAATTCAGCACCTGGCGCTTCTCCCAAAGAACAGACAGAACAGCTTTCTCCTCAGGGTTGCTCCTAATTTAAGGTCTGCATCTCCCCTTCTCTTTCCAGGGAGGCATTAAAGCTGGACTCCAACCAGGCTGCTCCAGCATGTGAAAACTGTACTGATAGAGAATGATTCCCCCATGAACTGGGAATTGTCTTATAAAAGTTTTGCTGCACCAAAAAGAAATCAGTCACTAACTGGTAGCGCTTTCTTCCTTCCCCATTCCCTACTTATTATTTCAAATGTAAAGATCCCTCTTCTCACTTTCCTCTGCAAAAGGAATTCCTGCTCATTTGTAGTATTAAGGACATACCTTCTATATCAGTAGGGCTCTTGTAATTAAAACAGCGGGAGAAAATTTATAGCAGTTTTTTAAACATGTCAGTCATTTGTTTAAAGAATAGTGGTATCTGTCTGAATGAAACTGCACTGTTAACTTTTAGAACTATGTTACTAAAAAAACCCGGGGTCTGAAGAGTTGTTGCTGCTGTCTGGAGCAATTCAGTACAATTTAATGGAAAGGTTAAACAAATTCTGCTGGATGCTTGATTTAATTCTGTACCAAAGATAATGAGACCACCTTGCTGTCTGTAATTTTCCATTATTATTTAACAAACTCTTTGGCAGGTCTGTCTATAAATATTCCTGTTTTCCATAATTCTGTGACTTTCACAGCCAAATCCATTAACCAGCTTTTTTTTCCAATGACGGTACATAGAAGCATCACTTGGGATCTGAAAGTTATTTTATTAGGAGAGGTGGAAAACACACAGAAATTTAAAATAGAAGACTAGGACTGCAGGAAAATTAAAACAGCTTTCTGATGTGCTTTTTGCTACTGTAGCCCTTCCATCAGTGAGAAAAGCTCTTCTCCCCTATCAGGACAAAGGCACGGAGTGAAGTACAGATTGGGTTTTCAACTCCTCTTGCACTTAATTTCAGCGCTCTCTTTCTCTCCCTCCTTTTGCATCTCTATTTTCAAACAGAATGAGGGGTGTGAATGCTTGAAGTAAAGACTGTTCTCAAACACTCTGTCCCTTAGGAGATGCTGACACAGCTCAGTGTCAGAATTCCACAAAGCCTAGAAAAATTTTCCAAAGGAAAGGCCACTAGAACATTTTCAATAACAATATTTTCCTTAATATTCTTTTTGGAAATAGATTAATAACTTCACCTAAATTTTGCAATATAAGCAACAAAAAAAGTGCAAACACGCAATGAAACCATTCAGCCTAAGATCTAAAATGTGTCTGTATCACGCATGAAAGAGTTTAGCCCTGAAGATAGTACCTGGAAGAGCTACAAGCGAATGGAAACAAGGTGTTTGAATGGGATGGTTTGGATCTCTCTACATCAGTGCCATGTATAAAAATGGCAGTTTGTAATTTTAGAACAGTTTTGAATGACATTTGCAGAGCTAGGAGTCCATCGTGTGAAGCTGGCCACAAGTTTCTCTTTAATAAATATTGAGCTCCTACTCCATGTGGATTTTGCTATCTCAAAGCAATTTTAAAACACATCAATCAAATCCCTGTGAATCAGCAAAAGCAGATGCTGCTAACTGTTACAGGCAATATCACTTGAAGTTTCATTTTCTGCAGTGCTCATTTAATGTAAAATGCATAGGCAGTCCTTGGAGCGGAGACTGGATGTTGGAATTCCTGCCTATAACTAGGTTCCCCTAAATTCCCCAATCTCTCGACTATGGCATCAGGCTCCCCCTTCCCTCTCTCTGGTTGACTGAAGCTTGAAAATATTCATAAATGTATAAACACATCCTCACTTCTTTTTCCCCTTGCAAAAGGCACAGTCTCATCTGAAAGGGTGAAGCACGCCTTCGCGGCAGAACAAAGGCTGTCCTGGTAAACAAAGAACTTTTCTGAGACACGAGAGCTGAGGATGGACTAGCTTGACAAAGCCTGACATCCCAAAGGAGCCCTTCTTCATCCACTGTATGGAGGAGGCACAATTGCTATCCCCCTTCAAGGCTGCTCTCTAAGAAAGGGGCATTCCCAGTTCAGCTTTTGACGATATGGGTGTCCAACTTCAAGAGGTTTTGGTCTGTGATTCTCTGTCAGAAATAAGTACGTTACCCCACGCCTGAGACAATGTTTAAGTTCCCAGAGCAGGATTTAAACAACAATTTTTCTTCAGTGTTCAGTATGAATAAGCTCAGGTCACAAAGATAGTGGCTGTTATATCCTACTCTCCCACACATTACACTCTAGGAGCCCAAACATTAACTTAGCATCAAGTCCAAAGGCCAACTATGCACTGTGACAACTCAGCATCAGAAGGTCCAAGTCACTCCGTAGATTTGGTCAATAGGGCACTATAACAGCAGCTCTTCTCCTTTCCTTCATGTTTTGAAGAACTATTATGGGAAAGAATTGGATAACCCTATGTACTATGAATATGTAAATTAAATGTTAAGTGGCAGAAGTGTATTGTGCCTTTAAGGCACAGAATAACTACCGGCCATAAACCACTGTTGGCTCACACACAGATCTCCCACTGCTGTCAGTAGGAATCTCAAACACAGACTGAGATCTGTATATGCCCCTGAGAATCTTTATTCAAATAAGAAATTTAAATGACTGGTAGAGCTATAGGAAAAAAAATCAAAACCAAATCCTACTGCCTTTAAAACTGGTAAACAAAAACCATGTTTTGTGCCAATTTTAGCTCAGATTTCCTTTTTGATTTCATGAAAACACAGGCTTAATGCTTCCAGCTTTCCTTTCTCTCTCCCAGAAGCCATGCTCTGGCTGTGAAAATGATGAAGAATCTCTCTGAAAACAGCAAAATTTTACTTTGGGCCAAATGTCTGATTTTGCCTACAGTGGAATTTTGCTTATTTAACACTAAGAAAAATGTTCAATGACAGATTTGGCTCTTTTTCATATCAGATCAAGCCCACTAAATGTTATCAATTCTTAGAACTGACATGAAGAATTGTTTTACTGCCCAGTGCGGTGGGAGGGGGGCGGCCGGGGGGTGGATGGGATGGGACAACCCCAAAAAACCCAACCCAAAACACAACCAATTAACCCAAACCAAAAAGAATCATAAAACCATAGCAGATAAATCTCTTATTAAAGTAGTTTTACATGTCACACAATAATTCTACTTTCATCAAGGACAGTTTTCCCTTTCATGCAATGGGAATTAAGCAATTTGCCAGCTAGTACTGCCATCTAGAAAAGTGAACCATTTCTAATAGGATAAAACCTTCTAAAATGTAGACTTGGGAACTACAAGCCAATCAATTAGACCTTAGTGGGGAATTACTGAGATAGTAATAAGTATTTGCTTTCTGTAAGGATGTCTTTATAAGTAGATGCGATCCAGAAAATGGAAGCCAACAGCGAACTAATTACTCCATGTGCGTATGTGTGTCTAAGTAAAACAAGGATAAACCTAAAGCTAATGGGTGTTTAAGGAACTCCATCTCTGTGCTGCCAAGACAAATCCACCCTATTCTTCAATAGCAGGTCAAGGAGTAGTTCTGGGAATTCAAAATCTCTGAACTAAATGACTTGAATCAATAGGAGTGAACGTAGAAAAAGGGTAAGTACTGACCACAGTATGCTTACTCTTAGCTAAGACTTAGCTCTACTAAATATTAGCTTTAAATTGTACAAGTTATTAGAAAATTCACTGTGAATTGATCATTGTGATCAATGTGATCTATACGCGCAATAAACTGCTCAGAAAAGTCTGTCATTATATTAAGATCAAAATATTGTTCCTTTGTCTCTATCAGTATAGCGACCTTTGTCTATACTGAATCTGACACTTTGAGGTAGAAAGTATACAATTCTATCAAAGAAATAATAATCTAGTAAGAAAACTGTGTTTCAAAATCACAGAACAAAATACAAAAACTTAACCTATCCTATTAACTGCTGAATTATTTCCAGAATAGGAATGATATACATGCTACCTTTTGTTCATCCTTAAAATACATATACAGAAAACATGATCTAGTGTCAGAAATTTAGTAAGCAGTCAGGTCAAATAACCTGACATTGGTGGAAAAGCTTATATCAAAGATTTACAAAACACTGAAATGCATAATCCATATTCTGGAACTGAAAATATGACTTCTGTTTCCAAGAGTTTTGGTTTGCCCCTATCCTTACCCTGTATTTTGTGCATCTCGCAGAAGAGATAAAAGGTGACAACATTCTTCCACCCCCATTTCTACAGTTAACTTCAGAGACCTGGAAGCCTAGGGTGTTATCTTTTATCCCGGGATCAATTTTTGCCTTTCAATTTAGGAGTTTGAGGCTGCTTCAGATGGCACAGAATTTGAAGGAAAAGTCTGTTCTTCCCTGCAACAATTGAAAAGTAGAGCAGGAAACTGGCAAACAAAAGCCTGAACAGAACAAGTCAGAATTTGTATTTATGAAAGACATGCTATGGAGGCAATTACATCTGTTCATCAAGTTATAGTTATCCCCATATTAGAAAAAAAACTTGTAGAAACGTACGACTAACATGCTGTGTCTCTGGAAGATGGATAGTAGCATGAAGAAACATGGTTTGAAATAGTTATTTGAAAAGACAGTTTTTCCTCAAAGTCCCATACAAAAGACTATTAAGGAAAATAAGTACTGAGGGGTGAGAAGTAAAGTATGAACTTCGGTCAAAATTTGTCTAAAATAGTACAGACATTAATTAAGATGACACTAATTAAGACAAAAGTTGAGAGGTCATAAAATGTAGCACAGATATTCCTAATGCATTCTCCTTATTAAAGAAGAACAATGTATTTTAAATTGTTAGAACTTCCCCAGACACCCATTCCCTCTCCCCCTACCCATGGCATCAAAAGCCTGTAGAAGATACGGTCACAAAATTTTGGTACAGCAACTTGATAGAAACAAAAAAGGGATTTGATATTTCTAAAGCACACATGCAAGGACAGTTAGAAGAGGGAGAACTGTACGTGCACACCTTTTAAGGGCTATAAGCCAGCCACAATGTTAGAATTTTTCTTCCCAACCTCTACCAAAGACCATGTCATTCCATAATGCCATAGTAAGTGAATTGTTTCATTTTCCTTTCAGCATTTGATTTTCAGCACTGCTAGAGAAACAGGATAATGGACAAGACAGACCACTAGCGTGATACTGTAAAGCAATTCTTACATTCCCAAGATATATTAAAAGGATCTGTTAGTTCTTCACTGAAGCATTGGAAGCACAATTTGTTTATCAGCCTCCACACTACCGTGACTGATTAACAATTAATACATACAAGAGAAATGAGACAACACTCCACACTGAACAGGAGAGATGTTTCTGATACCAGTTTGGCATCTCGGTATCTTTCATTTCTAGAGATAGTGAGAAATAAGATATTAATCATTTGGAATGGAGGACATATTATTTTAGCACCAGATACTCTTTTTAAAAACATGCTTAAATCTAAATTATATAAAAAGAGGTTTGACTGAGATAATTTCCCCAACAGGAATTAATTTTGTTGTCAGGATTTATCACTGAGATGACGCAACTCCTGGTCACATGGGCACATCTGTCAAACTAAGTCAGTATATTGCAATGTGACATCAACTGCATTGAATCTTTGCAGAGTCCCCAAAATTTTAAACACATGAGCATCATACAATTATTGTACTGCATTGTGTTGTACTTTGTAATGTATATTATTGTGTATTGTATTATACATAGTGTCTTTCAAATGTGATAAAAAATAAAAATCCATTAGGAATCCTTAATAAGATTCAATTTTTGCACATTGCCAACCTTTTAGAGTCAAGAAGAGTTGAACTCTAGCAGAAAATTATTGGATGGCAATAATAATAAAAATACTGGATGGCAGGTAGGGAAAGGGAAAAGAGGGGAAATGAAGTGGCCATCTACCTTTTTTTATGCTTTTTTTAAGCACCTACTAATAAGGGGAAAAAAACCAAAATGACATCAAAAAAGTGAATGTAAAAATAGTTAAAAATCTTCAGGTCTTCTTCTGAGGTTTTTCACAAATAGAAATCTATATCACCTCCTTAGGCGAGGCTCTGAAAATGTTAAAGACTGATAGCCAGCTCAGCAACGTCTGATGTTTGAACTCTTAAAAAAATTAATCATACTGGGGACTCTTAGAACATTGTGAAATGTTACATGTCCGGTGATTCCAAGTATTTAGACTTCGTAGAAACTCCTCTCTGAGTGCAAGCATAATCTGAACTGTCTATCAAGGGAAGATAAAACATATCGACTGCTTTTCTTGGATGTTTTGTGCATCTCTCAAACCCTTGCTCTCCTGAAACGGTTTGTTCAATTACAATTCATAGTTCCACACTGCCAAAATAAAAACTGAAAGATGGAAGATGCAAATAGGCTGCAACAACTATTTCAGCTATAGGAAATCTAATTTATGCAAGAAAACATATTGCTTGAAAGTCCATATACTTTTCAAGACTTGACCATGTCTTCAATTAGAATATATAAAGGTACTTTCATTTAAAAACAGAAATAAAACTATCATGTTGAACCTCAAAGCATACAAGAGTTCAAAGTACAATACCATCTCCGCTACTAGAACCATCGAATGTAAACAAGGTGAGACAGAACCACAAGTGACCTATCACTCACCTACAAGAGCAAATTAATTACCCCTTGACATACGTATCATTTTTATGTACAGAGTCTGGATCATAATGAGGTCTTTACTATGCAACCATACTTCAAGTAATTGTCATCTTAAGTAAACATGTTTTAATTACTGTCACTGTTTTCATTATTCATTCTCAAGCTGACAATACCTGTCAGGGTTTAACGGATTGTCATCTCCTGCTACTTTCCTGTGGCAACATATGTCCCCATTTATTTCACCAGCAAACTAATTAAAATACCCAGACTATGCAACGAATTTAGGGTAATTTTGATGGTGATGGTGTCGCAGTTGTCCATCCTAACAAGCCTTCAGAGCTTTTATCTGCTTCTCTGAATACTTTCATGGTGCTTTATAACTGGAAACAAGGTGCGGTGTGACTGTTGTTGATAAAGTGACATTTGCCACAAGCACTGTCATTTTGAAGAATATCCAAGGAACAAAAAGGAAATCAATGTAATTGCCAGTTATCAACTTTAAATTTTCATTCAATTACATGATACAGAATAGCATATTGAGAATAATTTCAGTTCACCTAGTGCAGGGAAATAAGTGTACATTCTGGAAAAAAATACTGCCCTCTTGTATCTAATTCTTAATAACCTTAAAAGTAAACAAATAACTTCTTCATCTAGTTACATGCAAGCTGCTTACTTATGTGTTGAGACATTTTATTTCTATTGTTTTTCACCATTAACAGTGGTCCACTGAGAACTTGAAGGCCAGTTCATTCTGTCACTTGAGGATACTCCTAAAATGTTTACTACTTGCATTACAAATGAAGTATCTCAAATGTTAAACTAGCTGCCATATTCACACCAAACACTCGTTGAATCTACTTGGTCCAGCAGTCCTTCATCAATTCCTGGCAGATGTTTTCCTGGAGCCCTGAAGGGAAAGCAACAACTGGGGATGGGTGTTCAGTCCTGTGTCAAACCACTAACGTTTATATAAATAAAGCAATAATTCTGACAAAAGCAGCTTCGGAATGCATCTAAAATGCAAGTTAAAAATAAAACGTAAAAGGGAGAATAGCAGGAGCAAGAGAAGGAAAACAGAGGAAAAGACACAGTAGCCTGGATTATGTCTACTTTAACCCCACTGACTATAGGGTCTTTACATCAGAGATGATACCGGATACATCCTGCTCTTGGAGCTATTAGTGCTATTTCAAAGGTAGTCATCGTGTGTATAGCAAATCACATTTGACTCATTTCCAACATTTCTGTTCTGAAGGGAGACAGCAAAACTGCAGTGCCTGCAGAAAATAAATGCACATGCCTTATTGGTAGAAATTCTGATCAGCACTATGAAGTGAAAGATTAATTTAATACTTGTAATCACATAAAAACTCAGTGACTTGTTTCTGTAAGCCACATATACATCTCATTTCCTTAACCTGACATATAGAGAAGTGTCTACTTGAAAGTCAAGTTTTGAAATTAGCATCTGCCTGTTTACCCATCAAACACAATCACACTGGGTATAGCTGAAACTCTTATTGCTCTCCTGACAGACACCTGGAGCCAGTGCTGTCATTGCTCCTTTTTGTAAGCAGTGAGGAAGTGAATGAGACGGACAGTTCTTCAAAGAAATGTTAACAAAAAGCAGACTGAAGCCTCTTACAAGGACATCACCTTTTGCAATTCAAAAATGTTCTTTTTGTTTGACTTTCTAGCACCGTCATATTTAGTAGTTCACTTTCTCTCTTCTCAGGCAATTTTTCCCTGTGATGAACCTACATTGTGAAGGAGACTAAGATAATCACCAAAAAGCAGACAGAGGAATTCAGGTCAGGCTGTGAAGGTGAGGTAAGGGGAAGACTGTGATTCAAGCAGAGGCCTGTACGGGCATTAACAGGTCCTGGAGCAGCACGGGCAGGAGCTGAACCCCTGCTGTACTTCTGAGGAGCACACATGAGATTCTTCTTCAGTTCTAGGGTCACTGGGGCAGTGGTCAAGGCTCACACTTCACCTCCTGCTCTTTCTAGGACAAGAACTACCCAAGAATTACTCCGAGCAAGTCCTGTGCTAGTACAGGAAGGTCTTCAAATATTCTTCTTTGTCCATCTGACACTGCAGAAGCTAGACTGTTTATCCTTGATAAAGTGCACTGACACCACTGCTAGGCTAGTGGGCAGCTATGTGAGCTGGGGAGTTAATAGTAATTCTGGTCCTGTTTGGATGCCCTTGCCAAGGGCATGTTGGATGTTTGGATGCCCTTTGATGCCTTCTTTGGATGCCTGTGTCAAATAGACTACGCTGGCTGCTGTGATGATATGGCAACCATGCCTGTAGCATCCCAGAAACCTTTAAAAGGGTTCAGTCAAGCCTCTATTAGTTTACATGCTGGAGAGTTACTGCCAGAAATGTCCCAGCACAGCGAGGATCATGATACCTTAGTACAAAGTCAGCACACCATTGAATAAAATAGCAAAATGGCCAACAATATTTTGAAACTGCCCACAGAAAGACGAATTGATTCCTAACTATAGCCTATTTCTAATCATTGCTGCTTCTCCAAGTGATAAGAAATATTTGCTTTTCTTCATCAGAAAACAGTAGCTGCTGGAGCCATAGTGAATTATTTCTTTCATATCCTTGGAAACATATTATACAGCCTTAATTAAAAGAGATTTCCGAAAGAATAGCAAAACACTCTTAATGGAAAAAGGACATTCTGGCTTTCAATAGCAAGGAAAATAGAATGCATTTGTTTACTTCCCTTGATATTTTATAAGCCAGGAAAGGTCTTTTCTCCATATCTCACCTCCTAAAGCTTTGATTTGGTCTATTCTGCAGTATTTCACTTCCTGCAAAGATCAGGGACTGTAACAGGCCAGTTTCCTCTTACAACAATTTTATTTCTCCTCTGTACCTACATTTAATACAAGCCATTATTTAGAGAGAAGAACAAATATCAGGAAAATGGGTTCTCCAAGGCCTCAGGATCCAGAAGGGTGGACAGCAAACCTCCTTCAATAAAGAAAAGACAAAGAACAGACTGGTGATTGTACATTATATACTAATTTCACTAAATTGGAAAATTCTAACAAGTCCCTTGGGAAGCCTCTGAGCAGAGGAGGCAGAAACAAGGCGTAGAGCGGTGCAAGTTACACATCACTGAATAAGTTACAAGAGAGTCACATGAACCACATTCATATCTGGGTAAGGAGGGAGGTAAGAAATTATTACTACAGTGCCAATAAACCAAAGATGCTCTGAAAGATGAAAAGCTGACGATTAGGAGCAATTACTCAAACAAGACTCATCAACCAGCCTTGTATCAAGAGAAAGAAGAATATTTCTTTTTTACATTAACTACAAAATTCATACAGACTTTTATTTGAGAAACTTGATTTATTTGGGCACAGGTTGAAACCCAGTGCCAAATACGGTTCAAAAACTGTTACTTATAAACCAGCAAAGAAAGTCCATATGCAGAAAAGCAAATTTAAATAGATTTTCATACAATAAGTAAATAAGATAGTAAATAAGACTTGTAACAAACGTAGGAAAACTAAGAATTTTCTTGTACTATTCCTGTGATACAGCTCAGCAGTAAAGCACAATTACATTTCTATCCATTGTCTAATCAATATCTAGGCATTCCAGCAGCAAAGATTATGCATCTTTTCACTTAGTACATGGACAAAACACACCTATGAGAAAAGCCACGTACATTTAGAAACAGGCTAAGACAGGCTGTGTGTTGCTCTGAAGCTGTACTGTCTCAATGATTGTTAGCATCCAGTTATTCTAAACATGCTTGTGATTATATGTGCTAACTTTAAGGTTAATACTTCGGAGGTTCCATTTAAAAAACAATAATAAAGAATAATAAACCTCTCTTCTCTGATCTTTCCTGGTTCCTCAGGATCACAAATCAGGTCCTGTGCAGGCTTTCAGTCATTACATTTAAGCATCAATGCTTTCCCTAATCAGAGACATACAGTGATCACCCCTCTATATATTGCCGTCTCCTCAGTCCTTCCATTTCAGACAATCTAAAAATGTACTTGCCTCAGAAAAATTACTGAGCAAACTCTTCAAGATAACTGCTTCTAGGAAATCAAGTCTATCAAATTTTGTATCTTATCTTTCTAACATATTTAGAGACTTAGCACCCAGTAGCTATTCTTCTCCAAAGCAAATCCACACGTACCTTCCAATGTCTTATCAAATATCCATAAAATCTCCTTAGCAACTTTTGGCTTCATTTTTCTGGCTACATTTGACTAAGTTTCTACTGAAAATTGAATAAAGGACAAATAAAATGAGCCACCTTAGGAGAAACTCACTGTGCAGGAAAAATACAGCTGATCCTCTTAAAGCCAAGATCCAACTCCCAAGATTTTTCTTTTGGAACAAACAAGAAAATGTAACCACTTGACACTGGGAATAGGGTTTCCTGAAATCCATTCCAATTGCTGCAATTAAATGTGGCACATAAGTCAAGAATGCAGAATTAGTTAGATTATACCTGACACACGTGAACAAGCTTAACCTTAAAAAACATTTATAATAAATTTTCCCCTCGCAAAGTCAAGATTGGTGAGGTTAGACAATTCCTGCTGTAAATGTCCTTTCTTTAAAAATTGATCACAGGTGGAATCCCTTACAGCTTTTTTTCATCCAAAGCGCTTCGAAGGATGTTGCCAGGAAGAAAAGCACACACACATGTCATGCTGCCCAGATTTCTCAACATGGAAATTATATGCCTTGAACTTTCTCCACAGGGTACATCCTCCCCCGCAATCCACAGTGAGTCAGTGGTAACGCAGCGCTCGCACCTCCACCTGAAACCCGTGTTTTAGCTCATGGGGAAGTGTCTCTTCGTTACCTTTCACCTGACTGAGTTTTTAAACAATTTACCTACAACTATTATGGCCCCCTATCATTCCTCTGAGTCATTCACTCTGTCTCATAATGCACGTAGACTAGCAAAGCATAGAAATGCAGCCTAATGACATCAAAATCGATTTATTCAAAAGCTAAAGTATTGACAATCAGAAAAGGCAAGGTTAATCCTCTGTTCCCCAGACCTGCACACAAGTAGGAACACTGGCCCAACCATCTTTCCCAAAGCTTTATAAGTACAGAAAGTGACAACGTTATATGAAAAAGCTGTTATGTCAAGATTGGTGGGAAATTTTTCAAACAACATGTAATTAAGTTGTGGAACACATCTCTACAGAACAGCATGTAGGATAAGAGCATAAATGGATTCAAAGAGAAATTAAATAGATGCATGGAGAATAAGCAATCTGTGATTCCTAACAATAATGTAATAATTTACAGACTCATGAAGTCTGTAAATCTCTGGTGGTTGCAATCTGGAACATATACTAAAGCTGTATTGACCCATGTCTTGTAGTCTATCCAAGAGCAACCACCAAGGGTACTGGATCCTTACGTTCTGTTTCAAGTATGCACACATAGTTTGAACTGCACCACCGACCACTGTAGCTGGCAAAGAAAATCCTGAAAAGGCTGTTTAGTGGTTCCAGAAAGGTGTTACACAAACTGAAATGAAAACACGATATGGGAGCACCTTAACGTTTGGCCTTAAGCGTTTTCTGCTATAATTAAATATTCGAGGATAACTCCAAGAAAGATGAGTGCAGCTTTCCAAGCTCACAGGAATGCCTGCATTCATAGACATGGCCAAGCCTACCAAGTAAATATTTCATGCTCAAAACACTTACTCTGTGAGCAAAACATCACCGCTCCTATGTAACATGGTTGGGACAGATAGCTCTTCAAACCACAGACTTCAGAATGGCTTCTTGCATTCTGCTATATTGCCCCAGCATTTGCAGTAAAAAGATACAACTAAAGGGACGTTAATTAGCATGTGCTGCAGAAAAACAACAACGCTGCTGGTGCTTACTACGAATATGCTGAAACAACTGCAAACAGAGATTTGTTAATCCTAGTTCCGAAATGTCCTCCTTCCTTGTGAGGTTGTTCTCAGGAGCTAAGCATTACTGCAGCAAAGACAAAGCTTATTCCATTTTTTCCCCAGACAAATGCAATCAAACAGGGACTTTCTGAAACATATTATAGCTTGTCTCTCAGACATCTGGAGCCAGGGCTGCCACAGACTTTCTGCTATTCAGAAGAAAAGTGAAAAAGACAGACAGCACTTCAAAATAAATCAATTGCATTTATTAGCTCCTTTTGCTGATGTTTTTGGGAAGGAAGGAAGGGAAGCGAGAAGAGAGGAAGAGGTTTTCAGCATTAAAGGTCTTATTTTCTTTGCTATTTAAAACTCCTATTAGTTCTAGTCAGATCAATGGCATTGTGCATTTTCCAATAATTTGTCTGAGATCAAACTAGAGCTATAAAAGCTTCAGGATTTACTAAGGACATCTATTTCCATTCCAAGAGCTAAATAAAAACCAGAAAGAGAAATAGATCAATTTGAGTCCAACATAGTTGGGTATATACTTCCATTTCCACACACTGAAACCAAGTACGACTCTCAAATTTGCCTTGAAGAAGTTCAAAAGTCAAAACATTTGCTTGCACAGATTTAAGGATACAATTTGTAAGAGTTCACACATTGCTCCATACTGTCACCTTAGAAGCACAGCTGATATTCACGCATTTTAGGAAACGTACTGCAGTAGCTGCAACATGCTGGAAAGTGGATTTTTTCCACCTAAAACAAAAACCTGAGTGTTTTATAAAGTCCATAAGGAACTGGCCATCAGAGAGAAAAAAATACAAAAACTTATAATAATTTTTAAAAAAATCTTTTTGGATTGGAAACATGTGTCAACATGCTCAAGGCTTCACACAGAAGGCTGGAATACCACATACTGTTTGTCAACCCAAAATGAAGTCTTCTAGTCACTCTTTCAGATAGCAAAATAAAAACCAGTAAGCTGTCAGAATACTGGAGCTTGCTGAGCTATATGCAATTGCATTGTCTCATTTCTCTTAAAATAAAGCTTGTCAACACAATTAAACACAGAAATAGAACAACCAATTCATTAGATTCAGTTTTCCTTTACCCTAACATAAATTGGGAGAGATGAAGTGAAATAAACTGAGTTAATTCCTGATTTGTACTGATGACAATCAGAATCTGGCTTAAATATGATCATCTGCTAAAATACATGAACTAAGAATTTCAAAACAAAACAAAGCCTCTTCCTACAGAAGGCGACTGTGAAAAACAGATGTCTCTGCTGTAAGAATGTTCAGTTTGATGCTATTATAGGAATTATAAAAACCAAGATCCATGGAAACTTCCTTCCTGTTGGAAAATATAATATGGTTCACTTCACTACAACAAACAAAATCTGCCACGTAAAAAGGCCAAACAAACCTACACTACTGTTGCAGTCATTAACAGTAGTTCCTACATTCCAAATTTCACTCAAGGTCTTAAAATACTAAACCATTGTTTTAAAATATTTATGATTCTGCTCGGCTTCAAAGTAAAAGTGATTTGGCGGATGAGTGGGATTGGAATGGGAAGGCAAGAAATAAGAATACTGTAAACTCATTTTTGAGTACAAATAAGCTGAACGTGGCGTGGGGAGAATGCCGCTGTGGGCATCACACTAACCACTGAAAAAGGCTACACTCAGTTCCATGCAACTGTGTAGAAAAGAAGCAGACAGCTTCTGAGGCTGCAGACATTGAGTTCAAGGCAGTCCAGAAAACCAGTCTGAAACAAATTCTGCAGTGTCGAAGACCGTTAATAACATAAACACACTAAACGGCAAATAGTAAAAGAACAGAGGCATCTTCTTGATACCTACAATACTAGTCAGCACTCCTGTGACTGTCTACCAACTACAGCTACTTCAAAGTAGGCTCATTAAAGCAGTCCGAGCTACCTCCAATTTTCCTCCGTCAAGCTCTATAGATTCTCAAGTCTGGCTGAAGCACCGCAACTATTTTTTTCCCTATCCAATATTCATTTCAAGAATTCCTCTCCCAAAAGACTTTCCAAAATAAGCTTTTATGTCTTTATCTTGGCTTTGAAGCTGACGCCTGTCAGATGCGCATCAACTTACAGACAGAAAAAAAGCCTTTTGCTCAGCCCCAGTTTAATTGAAAAGGATTCTTTTCCAGAGTCTCAGAAGCAGCATTCCAATGAAGCTGCAGCCATTGCACTTTCCTCCTCTATACAAGAAGCAACTGCCAGAACACTTGTTGCTAAATAAGCCTGGGGTTTTCACTGCTTCCAGTTGTCTGTCAGACATTCAACATAATCAAGACAATGCAGATGTTTTAGATTGAACCATACAAATCAGCACACACTCCTACCATAAATGGTGGAGTGACTGGGACTCGGCTTACACAATGTGTAATGCAGAAACAGTTACCTTTAGGAAAAAAAATTTTGGATCTTCCGCTTACAGGCAGATGACTCAAAGATATCAACTCTAGAAACTAAAATTAATTATTTGCAGCAACAGACACTGGTTGAAAAGAAGAAAGTGATTTTTTGGCTGGTTGACTTCTGCACTCATATCTATATAGAGATAGAGATATCAGCTCAGCAACTCATACAAACTTATATGCGGTTATACAATGTTGTAATTGTTGACTGAAACAGCACAGTTAACTTAACATACCTTGTTGCTCCTTTGAGTCATTTAATGGTACTGGGCAGCCCTGCACCTCCAAAAAAGAGTGGGAATAGTGGAACACTCCTAAGATTATTCAAATAATACTTGAAAAGTTTATATGGAAGCGCTTCTGGCACAGAGTTTCTTGTGATTGTTCTGACTCCCTGATAGAACTGGCATAATCAAAAATACATGTTACAGAAATCCAGGGGAAACGCAAAAGGACTTCAATTTGTTCTCATAGCCTTGGTAGACCAAGGCATTATCCTTACGTACACTGCAGTGTGCGTTTTGGGATCAGACAATGACAACCTGCTACCGCACATGCATATCACTTTTACTGTGTCCATTACATACTTCTCAGAAAGATATCTAAGTCAAATTAATAAAAGCCATAAGAGAAGTCAAAGTCCTTCTGGAAAAACTTGCAGAAGTTTGCAGAGCTCTGTCTGTGCCACTAAAAACTCAGAATTTCAAGGAAATACAACACAGCTATAGCTGCCTCCTGTTTTACGAATAAAAAATACAGCATTAAGTATTCTATCAGCAACTTAATTAGCAGCAATGACTGGACAACAAAAATGACTTTCTGGAGCCTACATGGCTTCCAGTGGTACAACATACAGTACCATCTAACCTTAAAAAAACCCAGATGTTTTCTTGTATGAAATAAGATGGAAAATATACACTGACTTTACTTACAAAAGCAATTTCACTATGCATTCACAGAAAGACAAAAATAATATAATACTGTCTGTTATTAAAGCACTCTGAGAACAACAAAAATTTGAAATGCAAAAAACCTGAAAAGGGAAAGAAAATGGCACTGGTGACTAATTGTTTAAGACTTGCTAAAGAATCAGGGACCTCTGAATTACTAAAACCTACTTTACTTAACAAA